>NW_023416313.1:138866261-140066261 GCF_014108235.1 Myotis myotis | reverse complement strand
TGTGGATTCTTCTGGCACCAGTGAGCCTTGGAGTCTAAGTAATGGTAAAGCATTTGAAATTAGAGAGTGTTCTGTAAGTGCAAAGGAGAAATGTTATGCTTTGTTTATACCACTTTATTCCATTTTTCCTGGTTTTTAGTTTCACTCTCTATTTTTTCTCCTTTTGAAGTGCATTAGTTACCATGGAAACAATGGTATCATTGGAATTCATTGGTATGGACAGAGTTTAGTAATATCCACAAGAACATTTTTGAAGTTAATTTAAATGATTTCTTAAAAACTCAATCAGATAGAGGAAGGAGGGGAAGAGATGAACTATTAAATTCTCTTTTCTCTGCCTGTATGATATCAACTCTGCCAAATCCTTGATTATCTCAGTAATAGTAGACAAACCATTTTTTTAAAATAATAAATATTTTCAATCTTGTACATTTTTAATTGTGAGTCCTTTAAGTGTTGTGTCATTCTCACCCATTTCTCTTGCCTTCTTTCACAAGGGAGGCCCAGGCTCCTCAGTCTGAAGCCTTTCCCCACCAATTGAACTTTGAGAGTCAGGGATTTCACTGGCCAGCCCTTTCTTCATAGGTAATCTTCTTCCCAGCTCTTGCAAAGTATGTTAAAGTATATTTTCCTCTTTTACTCTATCTATATGTAAGAGATCACTTGGGTACTTTTAATTCAGTAAATAGTTATCTCTTTTACAAATACATATGTACTGATACTGAGTGCCCTCTCTAAGCAGAGCACTGGGATAAGCTCCATTGGTGATTTTTTTAAAATGAGGGTGAGGCCTTTTCCTTCAAGCACTTTATCACCCTGTAGACTAGCTCCATCATGGTGCAGAGACCCTAAATTCTGAGGAACAAGAGGCTGCTTTCTTCTCTGGGCTACCAAGGAGCTCTTTCATGGGAAAGTCATGATGTTTTTTCACATCCCTGTAATTTTTCACATGCTGGTCCCTTGCCTGATAAGCCATTGTCAGCTTGGGACCTCATACTCATTTTTCAAATCCCTACTTAGGCATTACTTCTTCTGGGAAGTTTTCCCCAAACTGCCAGAAAAGGTTAATAATTCTTTTTCTGAACACCTTGAACATATATCTTGTTTGACTCTTATCCCACTACAGGTCTACCTGTCAGTCTCCACTGAAGAACTGGAGTTTCTGGAGGGCTAGCAGACATGCCTTAAGTTCCTTCAGTGCCCAGTCACCTGGCACATAGCAGGCACGGGATACATTCTCACTCTGACCTTTGACCTGGGGTACACTGCCATCCGCAGTCTGCTGTCTTCTTCCCGCCCAGGTCACAGGCCGCGCTGCCTTGCGTTCTCTCTGCCACAGCCGAATTGCTTGCCTTCCACTTCTTTGAGATTTCCAAACAGTTTCTCTCCTCACTGCCCTCAGCATGCTGTCTTTCCACCTAAGAAAAGTTTACCCTTATTTTTCACCTCATAGCTCCTTTTTATCCTTTGGTACTTAGATTAAACATCTTTTTCTCTGGGAGACTTGCCCAGACCCTGTTAACTAGGGTAAGGTCTTTCAGTGGTTCTCAACCTTCCTAATGCTGCAACCCTTTAATACAGGTCCTCATGTTGTGGTGACCCCTAATTTCATTGTTACAAATTGAACATAATTAAAGCATAGTGATTAATCACAAAACAATATGTAATTATATATATGTTTTCCGATGGTCTTAGGCGACCCCTGTGAAAGGGTCATTTGACCCCCAAAGGGGTCGTGACCCACAGATTTGAGAACCTCTGTTCTAGTGTGTGATCCAGTAATTCATTGTTTCCCCTTTGTAAGCATTTCACATTCGTCAATACTTTCACATTTATAGCGCCCTGCTTACTGTCAGCCCTGTGGGTGCATGGACCACTTACCTCCCTCTGTGCCTGGAATATAGCTGCTCCCTGGATACATACTGGATGAATGAGTGGAGTAGAGTTTTCATAGGCATATCGAGGCATGGAGAGGACAGAATTCAGTCTGAAAAGAATCAGGAAATCACAAGTTGTGTTCAGGGTTATTCAGTTTGTCTGTAGTTGAAGTAATATGTTTAGATATGTCTATGCTAGGCCCAAGTTTGGTCAAGACTCAAAACACTAGGCTGGGCTAGAAATTTGGGACTTTCTTCTTCAGATTTTTAGAGGAGCCCATAAAGAGTGCTGGATAGGGAATAGACAGAATTAGAATAGAGCTTTAAAAAGATTTAATCTGGTGGGGATGAAGAGAAAGGGTAGGAGCCAGGAGAGTGGGAGGCAGCAAGGAAACATTTTTTTTTTAGTGTCTAAAGTTTCACGTATGTCTCCTTTTTTCCCAACTGACTCCCCCTCACCCCCAAGCAAGGAAGCATTTTCAGTGTCATAGTTATTCACACTGCAGGTTGTGACCCACCATGAGCCATGAAATCAGTACAGTTAGAGATATAACCAAAGTTGTAAAACAATTGCTCTTAGGAAGACAAAGTATTATTTCATAAAGATTTGTTCTCATAATACTCTCCAGGTCCAAACTGTAAATTGTGCTGCTATGAACATAGGGGTGCATATATTCTTTCTGCTCAGTGTTTTGGGTTTCATAGGGTATATTCCTAAAAGTGGGATCACGGGGTCAAATGGGAATTCCATTTTTAATTTTTTGAGGGAATTCCATACTGTTTTCCATAATAGCTGCACCAGTCTGCATTCCCATCAACAGTGCACTTGAGTTCCCTTTTCTCTGCATCCTCGCCAGCACTTGTCGTTTGTTGATTTGTTGATGATAGCCATTCTGACAGGTGTGAGGTGATACCTCATTGTCGTTTTAATTTGCATCTCTCGAGTGATTAGTGACTTTGAGCATTTTTTCATATGTCCCTTGGCCTTCTGTATGTCCACTTTCCAGAAGTGTCTATTTAGAGCCTTTGTCCATTTTTTAATTGGATTGTTTGTCTTCCTTTTGTTAAGTTGTATGAGTTTCTTATATATTTTGGATATTAATCCTTTATTGGTTGTTTCATTGGCAAATATGTTCTCCCATGCAGTGGGCTTTCTTTTCATTTTGTTGATGGTTTCTTTTGCTGTGCAAAAACTTTTTATTTTGATGCAGTCCCATTTGTTTATTTTCTCCTTAGTTTCCTTTGCACTAGGAGATGTATCAGTAAACATAATGCTATGAGAGATGTCTGAGATTTTGTTGCCTATGGTTTCTTCTAAGATTTTTAAGGTTTCATGACTTATACTTAAGTCTTTTGTCCATTTTGAATTTATTCTTGTGTATAGTATAAGTTGGTGGTCTAGATTTATTTTTTTGCATGTCCCTGTCCAATTTTCCCAACATCATTTATTGAAGAGACTGTCTTAACTCCATTGTATGCTTTTGCCTACTTTGTCAAATATTAATTGAGCATAATGGCTTATAGTGTTATGCAAAGCGAAATAAGGCAGTCAGAGAAAGATAAGTATCACATGATCTCACTGATATGTGGAGTCTAATGAATAAAATAAACTGATTAATAAAATAGATCCAGAGACATAGAAGCATGGAACAAGCAGACTGATGAATTTCAGAGGGAAGGCAGGAGGATGCAGGACAGGGAGGGGAGTGATTAACTGGGGAACTTATATGCATATATGCATAACCCATGGACACAGACAGTAGAGAGGTGAAGGCCTGGGAGGAGCGGGTACAGAATGGAGAGGCTCAATGGGAAGAAAGAACAACCAAACAAAGGAGACATCTGTAATATTTTCAACAATAAAGATAAATTTAAAAAGAAAGATTTGTTCTCAGTATAAACCCATCTGTATATGTTTATATTAGATTAAGATGTAAAACATTTCTCTTATAAGACAGTTTTAATAAATTGAAAAAACACTGGTGTAGGTGATAGGCAGTAAGGCTCAGATCTAGAATAATAGCAGTGAAAGTGGAAAGGGAAATACATGTAATTGACATTTTGAAGGAAGGATTGACAGGCTTGGTAATTGATTACATGGGGTAAGGTGGTTAGGAAAAAGGGGCAAAAATCAAAGGGATTTTGAGTTATGCTGCCCTTAATAAATCTTCCAGGGGCTGTTTTTGTTTTTTTGTTTTTTCCTCAGGATAACAGTGAACTAGAAATTAGAGGTTAGATTCCCAGTCACAAATCCTTGCCCTTATTCTCCGAGGGTTGTGATTTAAAACTGTTTGGCAAGGAGGAGACTGGTAAAGAAAATGATTTGGTGTTGGCCTTTGTAACACTATACACATCACAGATGTATGAGACCATCTCTTCTCACAGAACCAGATTTATTATTTACCTGCATATTTGTAGCCCCTTATACAGAAGTGGGGTTTTTTGTGTTTTTGTTTTTAGCATTTAGAGAGCTGTATTCTTTAAGCATATAACCTCTTTCATGGTTTTTAGTTAAATTACTTTAGAAATTTTATTATAATTTTTAGGCAGTAGGGTACTGCTTACAAAAGCAGTTTTACATAATCATAAAGAGAGGTACGCTAAGGAGCCTGAGTGCTAGAATTCAAATCCCAGCTCTGTCACTTTGTGGTTGTATGACCTGAACAAGTTACTTAATCTGTGCCTTAGTGTTCTCATTCAAAATATGGGATTATAGTGGTATTTCCCTTAGACAGTTGAGGTGAGAAATTAATGAAATAGTGCACATAGAGGATCTAGTACAGTGTTTGGTAGAATCTAAACACTCGGTGAAAATATAATGTCATATAATTAATGCTTATTATAATTACTTTTAGAATATTATTATGAGATGGATAAATTGATAAGCCACAGGTGTTTATGTATTTGGCCTAGGTATTTTTGTTGTTGTTAATCCTCAGCTGAGGATATTTTTTCCATTGATTTTTAGAAAGAGTTGAAGAGAGAGAGAGAGAGATAAGAGAGACACATTGACTGGTTGCCTCCCAAACATGTGCCAACTGGGGCTGGGGACCAAATTGCAACCCAGGCACGTGCCCCTGACCAGGAATTGAAACTGAGACCCTTTGGTCTGCAGGCTGATGCTCTAACCATTGAACAACCAGCCAGGGCTGGCCTAGTTATTTTGACAAGTATGTTTATTTGCTAATAAGAATTTTAACAAGAAATTTTAAAAATTTTTAGTTAAATAGTGTCTTTGAGATTTCCTTATTCCTTTTGTATATTAGCTGAGCCTAAATTGTTCTCTTCATATAGACTTATTAAGTTGCTAAAGTTATTTAGAATCTAAAATTCTGCATTATTTAAAATATGCACTATTTAATGTAGGCTAATTGCTATTACAAATGGATCTCAAAATATATAGTGATGCAAATGCACTAGAAGTTTATTTCTTCCTCATGTAAGCACTACTAATAGGTGAATAGGTAAGCAGGGTGGCCTTCTTCCATAAAATCACTTAGGCTGTTGGAACCTCTGCCATTTTGAAATGTGACTTCCAAGATCACCCTTGGGGCCGTTCTCATTTGAGCCTGGCAGAACAGAAAGATAGCCAAAGGCATGTGCATGGGAGATTTGTATGGGCCAGGACTGGCTGTGATGCTTCTACTCACAGTCCACTAACGAGAATGCAGTCATGTGACCACACATCATATTTTCCAAGGAGCCTAAGAAATGTGGGTTAGCTATGTGCTGAGGAAGATGAGACCATGATTCTGGTGACCGTGAGCTATCTGTGCTACAGTTCACTTTGCAACTAATACAGGGTGGGGCAAAATAGGTTTACAGTTGTTTGTATGAACAATAATTCCATTAATTAACAAATAATAATACAAGAATAAATTATGTTTGTGTACTCACAACTGTAAACCTACTTTTGCTGGCCTTGTATATTAGACTTGTGCTGGTCACTGAACTTTTTTTTTTTATATATATATATATAAATAATTCTGAAAATTCTTTAACTGTTTCATCCTTGCAAGTAGTTACTTATTTTATAAAAAAGAGTTATAAATTTTGCTTTTCTTGTGGTTTACTTTTCCTACTGCTTAAAAACAAAAAACAAAGAAACAAAAAAATCCTACTGTGGTGTTGAACTTTTTAGTATTTATTTGAAAGGGTTAATGATTATATTGTCTTCTAAGAGAAATTAGGTGATCTTAAAACCTAAAGTAGATGATTCTTATCAGTGTTTTCTTTCCATTTTCCATTTTTATTACCAAAGACTCTACACATTGTTCTTAGTGATGAGGATCAGAATTGTGACTTATTATTTTTCTGGCAGAGTAATCATTCATGGTGGTAGGTTATCTATTTGGACCAGGAGTTTTACACCTTCACCCTTGAATGCTTCCAAAATTCATGTGTTCGATATCGGTCTTAGAGCTTTATCAGCATCTAGTTTGTCTGCTGTACCATCCAAATCCTATTTTATTTAATACCTCAAGCCTACCTGCCTTAAAAAATGATTTAGAAATAGGCAGTCTTACATGAAAATAGAGGCAAGTGACGCATTTATTCTCCCCTTTTCATTCTTGAGCATAGTTTTTCCTCTATGTGATCATCAGGTAGTCTCACTTGACTCTTCAAATACCTCTGATATATTTAAAGTATCTTTCATTATTGGCTTTTAAGGCCTTGTAAAATACTGTTTGAATTCTTTCTTGGAATACGTAGTAACTAGCCACATGGCATATTACATGTGGCTCTCCTCCTCACAATTGGATAATCTTTCCATTTTAAAAAAATGACTTTTCTTAAATGATAACCTTTATAAGATGGTTGCATTCTTCACATTTCAGAGACTGGGGATGTATGCTCATGTGTATCTTTCCCCAGGATCTCAGAAGTCCATGTATGCTTTAAACTAGAGTGCTATTCCATGTGGTTTACATGGATTAAATTGATCTAACCCTCACAACAACCCTGCAAAGTACATAATGTTACTTCTCCCATTTGGCAGGTGAGGAAACTAGTACAGAGAGATTAAATAACTCACATAAGATTAAATACTGTAGCTCATCCACCTGTTCAGTGGGCCTCTGGGATCCTATCATAAGCAGCCTGCTTTCTAGAGTCCACATTCTTTTTTGTTTTATAGTGAGAGTGGAAGTGAGGAAAGGGAGAGACAGAGAGAGAGAAACATCATGTGAGAGAGACACATCAGTTGGTTGCCTCCCACACATGCCCTGTCCAGGGTCAGGGAATCGAGCCTGCAACCGAGGTATGTGTTCTTGACCAGAATTGAACCCCAACCTGAGACCCCTCAGTCCCCGGCCCAGCGCTGTAACCACCGAACCAAACTGGCTATTAATTGCTATTCCTGTGGCTTATCCAGAGTTGAGGTTTAGTAATGTGGACGTCATGTAATATCACAGGGTGAGAGATCCCAGGGAACAAGAAGAGTCTCCATTAAATTTGAGTACCATTGGGGTTCTGTGTCTTCAGGGGTAGGAACCCTTTTCTGCCAAGGGCCATTTGGATACTTATAACATCATTCACGGGCCATACAAAATTATCAACTTAAAAACTAGCCTGCTATAGTTGGTCAAACATTTAATTAACTCACCCCTAATGCCCTGGCAGGGCCAGACCAGATGATGTCATGGGCCTGATACGGCCCTCGGGCTGGATGCTCCCCACCCCTGGTCTAGGAGGACAAATGAAGACAGGAAACTGGTGGACTGAAAAATGGCAGGAGTTAAGGGACCTTAGGTTCTGTTCATAGTTAAGATAGGTATAATGAGGGAGTTCAGGGCAAGGGGAGTTCCGTGGCCAGGAGACAGGACTGAAGTCAGGTTTGACTGCGTCAGTGAGTGGTGAAGATGGTTCAGTTTTGGCCCTCCCTTATAACTGTGCCCTTAATTACTATGTTAAGTCACCCACTAAACTGTATTGACTCATCAGTTGTTTCCGGCTACCTGGTTTCATGAACAAAATCCTCTAGTCCACTTGCTTGCCATTTTGTTTGGTGACTTCCACATACAAACCAGTGGCCCAACTGGTTTGAATTTTGTCTCTGTTATTTACTAATTTTGGGACCTTGAGCAAATAATTTAGCTTCAGTGTTTTGTGACCTATCTCATAGGTTACTGTGATAGTTAAATGAGGTTATAAATATAGTTCTTAGCATAGACCTTAGCACATGGTGAACCGTAGCTCTGGATGTTATTGGTGTAGTGGTAGATTCTAGAGATCATTATAACCCTTCATTTTAGAATTTAAGGCATAAAGAGGTTGAGTTATACCTCAAACCCAGAGCTAGTTAGTTGGTTCCTGAAAGGAGCATGAATGCCAGGCTTCCCGTTCATTTTCTTTCCATGCCAGGCTGCTGCTTCTGAAAGAAAAGACAAGAACATCCATCTCATTTTTTAAAATTATAAAATCTGTGTACATGCTTCAAGGAATATACCAAAAACTGGTTAAAGGCTAATGGAAACTGAAAAGCACTTCCATTTCAGTTATTATTAGTTATTCTCTATTTAACAGTGAATTTTTTCTTAAATCATAGTTTTTAATCCTTGTGACAGGTTCCAACTAGCAAGAATTTAACCTGATTGTAAGCTTGAGAAATTGGGTTATATAGTAGCCTAAAAATCTTACTTGTTACTTACCTGAATCTGGGTTTAAAATGCCAAGAAGAAATTAAAATTGGGACCTTTTGAGCCTGCTTATTGATTCAGTTCATTTAGACACAAAAAGCCAATATTCCAGAGCAATGCTGATATTTTAAGAGTGTCAAAAATTTTTTAACATATTTTTATTTATTTCAGAGAGGGAGAGAAAGAAACATCAATGATGAGAGAGAATCATTAATTGGCTGCCTCCTGCATGCTCCCTACTGGGGATCAAGCCCACAACCTGGGATGGTTCAGTCCTCAGACCGACACTCTATCCACTGAGCCAAATCAACTAGGGCAGAGAGTTAAATTTTTAAAAGTTAATAAAAGAAGTACCCTTCTGAGCCAGTGATGGATTCGAATAACATAAAAATAACATATAAAAGGTTTGTGGTGGCTGATGTTAAGCAGACACGTAGCATTTACTCTCTCTCAGTAAAACTAGCTGAGGTAAAAATAAAAAAGGATCTATACTTTGATGAGCCACTAAAAACTGATTGAGCATGCTTGCAGCTGCAACTCCATGGTATTATGTAAATTAAGCTATGGCAAAGCATCTGTTTTCTAATGTTTCTGCTATCAAATGATACACAAAATAGTTCTACAATAAGCACAAACAGCTTAACAAGATATATTCACATGATATAAGACTTTATGTGGCAGGGGTAGGGCGTGGTTGTGTGGACATGAATTCCTTAACAGAAGAATTCTTATCAACAAAATTGTAATATGGATATTCTAATGTTCTTATATTAGCTGCTCCTGTTTGAAACTCTTAGATTAGAGCAGTGTTTTCTAATCTTTTTAATGCTCAAAGCTCTCTTTTATTTTTTAAAATTTATCTTTATTGTTGAAAGTATTATAGATATCCCCCTTCCCCCCATTGACCCTCTCCACCCCCTCCACCCACCCCCAGGCCTTCACTGCACTACTGTCTGTGTCTAAGGGTTATGCATATATACATACAAGTGCTTTGGTTAATTTCTTCCCGCCCCTTTCCCCCTTCACTCTGGGAGCCATCAAGATTCTCTTTTAAATTTTCTCCCAACTAACCCCATATTTTGAAAAAGTTATCTGCCACATAATCTGCATACCTTATTAATAAGTCATTTTTTCTCTTTTTAAATTAAGTGTGTGTGTGTTTGTTGTATGAGCTTCTGAATAGAAGATAGTCCACATGAGTGCTATCACAGTTGATAAAATTTCAACTAAAAGCAAAGAAACTTGACAGTTTATCTGTCCTGTACAGTCTTGTACATAAATGTTTTATTTCTGTTCATTTAAAAAATATATTCATAAATCACACCCTGATAAATGTTTTCATGCATTGTTAGGACCTTAAAACAACATTGGGTAAGAGAACTACCAAAATAAGTTCTATAGCCAGAGTTTCATTGTCTATAACAGAGCTGCTCAATCTATAATAATAAAAGTATAATATGCTAATTAGACTGGATATCCTTCCAGATGTCCTTCCGGATGACCTTCCGGATAGAGCCGCCATGGCAGGGGCTGAGCCCCTTGCATGAATTTTGTGCATTGGGCTTCTAATAGAAATATAAAGGTGAAGTAAATTTTAATAAAATACTTGACTCAGTATATTTAAAATACTATAATTTCAATATGAAATCAATATAAAAATTGAGGAACAACCAACAAAGGAATTTCATTAAAAATACTAGGAATTCTTAAAATTCAATAAGAAAAAAGCACCATCAGTAGGAAAAAATAGACAAGCAACTTAAGCAGACATTATACAGAGGAGAATATACAAATGGCCAATAAACATGTAAAAATATGCTCAACTTCAATAATAGTTATGTCAATGACAATTAAAACCACAGTGCAAAGGAGAGCTGGGCACACAGTCAGGAAGAACAAAGACAAGGTAGAATGCACCTGCACCTCTGTGTCTTTCTTTCACCACAGGAAACCTTTAGTGTCATGCCTAAGGCTTTCCTTCCACCTCCCAGATCTCATGCTGCTTTACTTGTGGTGAATTTTAACCAGGAGCCACATGGTTCCCAATATAAACAGATTGACAGTGGAACAATCCAGCACCACTAACTATGATAACACACTCACCATATTTGCCAAAATGAAAGAAGACTGGTGATATCATGCTGTAGCACAACTGGGATTGCTGGCAAGAATGTAAATTGGTAGAACTTCATTGGAAACTTTGGCATTTTTTACTGAAGTTAAAAATGTATAACATAATACCTAGCCAAAGAGTACATGTATAAAAAATTCATAGAATTATTATTATTATTATTATTATTATTATTAGTCCTCACCCAAGGATATTTTTCCTATTGATCTTAAGACAGTATGAAGGGAGGGAGGAGGGGGAGAGAAAGAGAGAAAGAACACCATCAACATGAGAGAGGTTGCTTCCTGCATGTTCCCCAACTGGGGCTGGGGATCAAATCCACAACCAAGCTATGTGCCCTTGACCCAGAATTGAATCTGTGACCCTTCAGTCCATATGTCTATGCTCCTACCATTGAGCCAAAACCAGCCAGGGCAATAATCCTATCTAATAAAAGAGAAACATGGTAATTGGCGTATGACCGCTACCCTTCCCATTGGCTAATCAGGGAGATATGCAAATTAACTGCCAGCCAAGATGGCGGCCGGCAGCCAGGCAGCTGACGCGAACAGGGAGGCTTGCTTGCTTCAGTGACGGAGGGAGCCAAGCTTCCCCCCCTGCCTTACTGGCCTCTCAGCTGCACTCTAAGCAACACTGTAACAAATTAGAAGCTAAACAAAACCCTGGGCTTTAGCCAGCAGGACCGTAACATTGTTTCAACTACAGAAGGTAAACAAAGGCCAGAAACCTGCTTTCAGCAGCAGAGGTCTCATACCTGGAGCCGAGACTCAGAGCTAAAGCTGGCCCAGAATTTAAAAAAAAGGAAAAAAGGACAGGTGGGGAGCTTCAGTCACCCGCCAGCCTGAAAATGGCCCTCAGCCCCTCACCCAGGCTGGCCAGGCACCCAAGTGAGACCCCCACCCTGAAGGGGGTGTGACCAGATGCAAGCAGCCATCATCCCCTCACCCAGGCTGGCCAGGCACCCAAGCGGGACCCCCACCCTGATCCAGGACACCCTTCAGGGCAAACCAGCCGGCCCCCACCCGTGCACCAGGCTTCTATCCTATATAGTAAAAGGATAATATGCCTCCCAGCACTGGGATCAGCAGAGCCGCGAGGCCTCCCAGCACTGGGATCAGCGTGATAGGGGGCAGTGACCAAACCCCCTGATCTCCCCGCGGCTCTGTGTGTGACAGGGGGCGTGGCCACAACCTCCCTATCCGCCCTGCTCTGTTCCTGACAGGGGGGAGCTCCTCAACCCCCTGTTTGGCCCTGCTCTGTGTGTGACAGGGGGGAGCTCCCCAACCCCCTGATCTCCCTGCCGCTCTGTGTGTGACAGGGGGCGGGGCCACAACCTGCCTATCCGCCCTGCTCTGTTCCTGACGGGGGAGTTCCTCAACCCACTGATCGGCCCTGCTCTGTGTGTGACAGGGTACGGAGCCCCAGTCCCCCTGATGGGCCCTGCTCTGTGCATGACAGGGGGGAGCTCCCCAACCCCCTGATCGCCCTGCGGCTCTGTGTGTGACAGGGTGCGGTGCCCCAACCCCCCTTCCGCAACGGCCCTGCCATGAGTGTGACAGTGGGGGCACCCCAAACCCCTGATCGCCCTGCCGCTCTGTGTCTGACAGGGGGCGGTGCCCCAACTCCCCTATCGGCCCTGCTCTGTGAGTGACAGGGGGGAGCTCCTCAACCCACTGATCGGCCCTGCTCTGTGTGTGACAGGGTATGGAGCCCCAACCCCCCTGATGGGCCCTGCTCTGTGCATGACAGGGGGGAGCTCCTCAACCCACTGATCGGCCCTGCTCTGTGTGTGACAGGGTACGGAGCCCCAACCCCCCTGATGAGCCCTGCTCTGTGCGTGATAGGGGGCAGTGCCCCAACCCCCAGATCGGCCCTGCTCTGTGCATGACAGGGGGTGGCGCCGCAACCTCCCTATCGACCCTGCCTTGAGTGTGACAGGGGACGGTGCCCCAACCCCCCCAATCGGCCCTATCCTGAGCGTGACTAGAGGTGGCATCGCAACCTCCCGATCCGCCCTGCTCTGTGCATGACAGGGGGCGGCGCCCCAACTCCCCTGTCGGCCCTGCTCTGAGCCCGACTAGGGGCTGCACCTAGGGATTGGGCCTGCCCTCCGCCACCCGGGAGCAGGCCTAAGCCAGCAGATCGTTATCTCCTGAGGGGTCCCAGACTGCAAGAGGGCACAGGCTGGGCTGAGGGACCTCCTCTCCACCCCCCCCCCCCCCCGCGTGCACAAATTTTTGTACACCGGGCCTCTAGTTATTTATAATAGCCAAAACCCGGAGACAACAAAAATTATCCAACAAGAGGTTGAATAATTGTGATGGTCATCATAGAATTAGAACTCAATGAAAATAAACTACAAATATACATGGTTTAGCTAGATGAATCACACAGACACAAACATATATATATATATATATATATATATATATATATATATATCCTATCTATAAAAGAGAAACATGGTAATTAGCGTACGACCACTACCCTTCCCATTGGCTAATCAGGGCAATATGCAAATTAACTGCCAGCCAAGATGGCGGCCAGCAGCCAGGCAGCTTGAAACTAACATGAGGCTTTCTTGCTTCAGTGACGGAGGACTCCAACGTTCCCCGCCTGCCGCTGCAGGCCTCTGAGCTGTAATTCTAAGCAACTGTGTAACAAATACAGAAGCTAAACAAAACCCCAGAAACCTGCTTTAGTCCTCCGGGCTTCAGCCAGCAGGATCGCAACATTGTAAGCAAAGGCCAGAAACCTACTTTCAGCAGCCAAGGCCTAAGAGCTGGAGCCAAGCCTCAAAGCTAAAGCCCGCCCAGAATAAAAAAAAAAAGGAGCGGTTGGGACCTTCAGTCACCCACAGCCTGAAAACAGCCCTCAGCCCCTCACCCAGACTGGCCAGGCACCCCAGTGGGGACCCCCACCCTGAAGGGTGTGTGACCAGCTGCAAACAGCCATCATCCCCTCACCCAGGCTGGCCAGGCACCCCAGTGGGGACCCCCACCCTGAAGGATGTGTGACCAGCTGCAAACAGCCATCATCCCCTCACCCAGGCTGGCCAGGCACCCCAGTGGGGACCCCCACCCTGAAGGATGTGTGACCAGCTGCAAACAGCCATCATCCCCTCACCCAGGCTGGCCAGGCACCCCAGTGGGACCCCCACCCTGATCCAGGACACCCTTCAGGGCAAAGCAGCCGGCACCCACCCATGCACCAGGCCTCTACCCTATATAGTAAAAGGGTAATATGCCTCCCAGCACCGGGATCAGTGGAGCCGAGAGGCCTCCCGGCACTGGGATCAGCGTGACAGGGGGCAGCGCCCAAACCCCCTGATCGCCCTGCGGCTCTGTGTGTGACAGGGAGCGGGCAGGGCCACAACCTCCCTATCCACCCTGCTCTGTTCGTGACGGGAAGGCGCCCCAACCCCCTGATCAGCCCTGCTCTGTGCCTGATAGGGGGGAGCTCCCCAGCCCCCTGATTGCCCTGTGGCTCTGTGTGTGACAGGGTGGGGCACCCCCCCCCCCCCAACAGGCCCTGCTCTGTGTGTGACGGGGTAGAGCCATAACCTCCCCATCGGCCCTGCCCTGAGTGTGAGAGTGGCGGCGCCCCAACCCCCTGATCGGCCCTGCTCTGTGGGTGATAGAGGGTGGCACCCCAACCCCCTGATGGGCCTGCTCTGTGTGTGACAGGTGGCAGTGCCCCAACCCCCTGATGGGCCCTGCTCTGTGCATGACAGGGTACAGAGCCCCAACCCCCCTGATGGGCCCTGCTCTGTGAGTGACAGGGGGCAGTGCCCCAACCCCCTGATTGGCCCTGCTCTGTCTGTGACGGGGTGGCGCTGCAACCTCCCCATCGACCCTGCCTTGAGTGTGACAGGGGACGGTGCCCCAACCCCCCAATCGGCCCTACCCTGAGCGTGACTGAGGGTGGCATCACAACCTCCCGATCACCCTGCTCTGTGCATGACAGGGGGCGGTGCCCCAACTCCCCAATCGGCCCTGCTCTGATCCCAACCAGGGGCTGCACCTAGGGATTTGGCCTGCCCTCTGCCACCCGGGAGCAGGCCTAAGCCAGCAGATGGTTATCTCCCGAGGGATCCCAGACTGCGAGAGGGCACAGGCTGGGCTGAGGGACCCCTCTTCCCCCGAGTGCACAAATTTTTGTGCACCGGGCCTCTAGTATATATATACACATACACACACATACTAGAGGCTTGGTGCATGAAATTCATGCATGGGTATGGCCTGCAATCAGGGCCATCTTCCCCAGCTGCCTGCAGCCGGCCCCGCCCCCCCACCGCCACCCACTCCCGGTTCCAGGTTTGCCATCTAGTAATCAGTGCCTGACGGCCGGGGGAAGGGACCGAGAGGTCAAATATTCCCGCCCGCTCGCCAGCCCCACCCCCGCCACAGGTGGCCATCAGGTCATCAGAGCCTGCTGGCCAGGGAAAGGGACCAAGAAGTGGTCAGTGTGCCTCATAGTGACTGGTCCAGCAGTCGTTCTGGTCATTCTGCCATTAGTGTCAATTTGTATATTACCCTTTTATTATATAGGATAGTATTATTACATTCATATCAAGTTCAAAAACAGACAAAATTAATTTATGATGTTAGAAATCAGGCTAGCTAGTTTATACTTTTAGGAATGTGTCTTGGAGAGTATACAAGGAGATTTCTAGGATGTTGCCAATGTTTTATTTCTTGACAGAGTTATGGTACCATGAGTATACTTTATAAGTCCATTTAGTCATACACCTATGATTTGTGTACTTTTGTGTATGTATTCATGATACACTTCAGTTGAAATGCTTAAAGAATAATTTGTAAACTTAAAAAAATATATAGGGATATTTTACATCCTTTTACTCTTCGCTAAGTCTTTGATATCCAGTGTGGATTTTACACATCTCAATCCAGACCAGCCACCTTTCAAGTGCTCAGTAGCCGTGTGTGATGAGTGGCTACCTTGCTAAATATTGCAGGTCTAGGACCCACTATTTCATTTCAGAGCTTCTCTGGAGTTAAACTTTTATTTTCTGGTCTTTCCTTGGAGTGTAGGTGGGAAGAAATAGGAATTGTTTCTCCCAAGGACCTCATTCATGTTAATTTTACTGCTCCTTCTCTGTTTTTATAGAATCTTTTCTACTTAAAAAAGATGGTTGTTTTTGTGTACAGGTTTAGAAAATGCCCAATAAACCATCATTGTGGTTATTTGTTCTTAATGCTTTATTGACCATTCTTTACATGACCAACACTTTTTTAAAAAAGCAAACAGTTGATTCAAGTATGATATATACAAAAGGGCACAAATTGTAAATCTATAGTTTGATGAAATTTTACAAAGTGAGCACATTTACTGTTTGTTTTCAAGAAACAGAGCATTACTAGTCCCCAGAAGCTTCTGCTGTGTGCCACTTCTCAGTCGCTGCCCCCAAAGTAGAACCCAAACTATAACACCCAGGATTAGTTTTGTCTGTTTGTGAACTTCATATAAATGGAATTATAAGTATATACTTTTGTGTGACTTGTTTTGCTTAAAATTATATTTGAGAGATCCACTCATACTCTTGATTATAGCTATAGTTCTTTAATTCTCATTGCTATGTAGGATTTCATCATGTAAATATACCACAATTTATTTGTCTTTGTTACTGTTAATGAATATTTTGGGATAAATAGTGCCGTTATGAACACATTTGGTCATAAATTTTGTTGAATATTATGTTCACATTTCTGTTATCATATAACTGAGTGCGGAATTACTGTGCCAGAGTGTAAACATATATAAGTTTAAATAGATAACTACCAAAGGATTTTCCAAAATGGTTGTACCGGTTTACACTCAACTGTAACTGTGAGTGTAGTTGTTCCTGTCCTCACCAACATTTGTTATTTTTTGTTTGTTTGCTTTGTTTTTTGTTGCTGTGGGCTGGGTTGTGTGTGCAAATAATCCTCAAATTTCAGTGGTTGAAAACTGCACCAGTTTATTTCTCTCGTGTTATATGTCTGTCATGGTTTGGCTTCAGCACCCCTGGGCACTGCTCTTATGCTGTACTGATGGGACAGCCACTTTTGGAAGCTTGCTGGTCACAGGAGCAGAGGGAAGGTAATGGGGAGTGAGCACTTAAAGCCTCTGCCTGATGTGGCACCTGTCACTTCTCACGTTTCATTATCCAAACAAGGACATCTCCTCACCTAATTGCAAAGAAGAAAAATCCTTACCCTGTGCCCGGAGGAAACGAGTATTTTAGGCAAAAACTATCACATCTGAAACGACTGATTTCAGAGAATATGGCCCTGGTTTAGTGTTTGTCTAAGAAAATAAACACACAAAGACAAGTCCTTTTAGTTTTTCCATTCCATGTTGTTTTTAAAACCCCGCAGTCCTGAGAAATGAGTCTATTACACTACAGGATTGTGGTCCCTCTTGCTAAAAACTGCTTAATAGCTTCACTGTGCACTCATGCAACCCAGACACGATGTGGCCTACAGTCCCTGCCTTTCAAGCCTCCTCTCGTGCCATCTCACGCCACACCTCAGCCCTACTGACCTTTCAGTTCCCTGAAGGAGACATGTGCTCTCTACTTCCGCCCTGTGTGCTTTCCTACCTTTCTCCTTGCTTTTACCTGCTAATTCTTTGGCTTTTAGGTCAAATATTTCCTCTAGGAAGTCCCCCGTGACTCCCGGGGTAGATAGAGTCTTCTCTTTTCTATGCTCTCATAATACTCTGTTGCTTTATTTCCAGACAAGCTGTTCCAGAGTTTTGTGTGCGAGCATGTGTTGTTGTTTTTTCATCTTCACTCGAGGATATGTGGTGCTCATTTTTGTTTTGTTTTGTTTTTAGAAAGAGTAAGGGAAAGAGAAACCTCATTGTGAGAGAGAAGCATATATTGGTTACCTCCCATATGCGTCCCTGCAACCTAGGTATGTGCCTGACTGGGAATCAAACCCTCACCCTATTTGGTGCACGGGACGATGCTCTAACCAACTAAGCCACCCAGCCAGGTCTGTTCTAGTTTTTAAAGTCCATTTTTGCGCTATTATTTATTCAATCTGTTTCTCCAATTAGTGTGCAAGCTTCAAGGGAGCAAAGATCAAGCCTGTTTTGCTCACCGCTGTATGCTGCTGCTTCTGTTTATCCCAGTTACTGGCGTGTAATAGGAACTCATTAAATATTAAGTTTGGTTATAGTTTTATGTTTGTGACATTTATGTGGTCTTGAGGAGAATGTGTTCTCTGGTCCTTAGAGAACAATTTGATACTAAGAAGTTAATCACACAAACTGCTACACTGTTGCTCCATGCCTCTGTGTCTTGGGACATCTGAGAGAATCCAGAGTAGGTATGCTTTTCCCATTCTCTCTGGATTAGAGTAACCCTCACCTAGACCTTCACATTATTTAAGTATTTTTTTCTCCTCCTGTTTTTTGAGTGATATTTTCATGTTTAACTTAGAAGCCCTACAGTCAGAGGGGATATATCACATTTAACATAAATGGCAGTGAGTGTATTATATAGACATACTGAATAAATAAATAAGTTGTGTGATATTAAGGTGTGTGTTTTTTTGTTTTGTTTTGTTTTGTTTTGTTTTAGCTTCTGGAGATGATACTGAATTACCAAAACATGTTGTGATTTATTTTCGTGATACTTTGCATTAGCAAAAGGACATCTGTTAGATGCTTGGAAAATGCTTACCTACATCTTTATGCCCCTCACTGTTTGTCTTCATTTACATGTGTTGTGGGAAACTTTAGTCTTTTCTGTTTCTCTTTTCAGAAAGAATAACAAATTTGATCACTTTCTTGTCTATATGTTTCATTGTGGACTATAGGTTCTGTTCATCATTTAAAATGCAAATGTTCTAATAGAGATATCTCCTATAATGATAATCTTATGGGTGGAATAGATAGGATGAAGCAGACATGGTTATCTGTAAGCCTCTCATAGTTGTGTTCCCCATTTTATTCTAGAAGAGAACCTTTGCTTCTCATTAATAAGAACTGATGGGAAGCAAAGGAACACGAGTAAGGATTATATTTGCAGGGCCTCTCTGTTTAAGAAATGTTTATTAGTTATCTATTTTGTGCCAGAAGCTGGGGAAACTAAGAAAGAGATGAACACTTTCTATAAGGCTTTACATTTTTGTTTCAAATGATAATATTCTAATAAGCTGGGTTTCACTCTTTTGCTAGCTGTGCCAATTTTATCGCCTACTGAATGTGGATAATAAGGTACCCATCTCATAAAGTTCTTCTGAGGAGTAAATAAGATAGTGCATTTCAAACACTTAAATGTTGATTTTTATTTACCATGAGACTTTGTCCACAGTTAGCCTCTTAACTGCTTATTCTCCTGTGTTTCTTCTGCTTGTTTTTTCCATATTGCCATCAGAAACACGGATCCGATTGCATAACATTACCTCTTCTATACTGTCTTCTCAACTTTAAAAAACGTTTGTGGTTTTCTGTTGTCTCAAGAAGAAAGCCTCAAATACATGGAAGGCATTTAGCACCTTACCATCTGAACCTGACCTTTCCTACCAAAGTAGCTTCTGCCTTCGCCCCCACTAGGTTGCAGCCCACGTAGGCTGCACACATTATATTCCACGGGCTTGTGCTCTTCCTTCTGCCTAGAATTCCTGCTACAGCCTTAACTCCATTCTCACCCTCACCCAGAACACACAGTCCTCTATGGGCAACTCCGAGATCCTCTTATTCTTCCCAGGTATAAATCTTTGATCCCTGTCATTTACATCTCTTTAGCATGTATCACATTATTAAAATGTAATTAAAGTGTTTTACTCTCCCACCAGCTTGTGAGTTCCTTGAGAGGAGAGACCTTAACTTATTCATCATTGTATCACTAAAACCAGTAGTCATGCAGTAAAAATATTGAAATAATGAATTGAGATTTGGTTTAATTTTGTTTTGATTTCAATGTATTCTTATTATTCCAGGTTCTGGGCCTTGTTCAAAATATGAGTGTTTTCCAGTGTCCAAAATGTAAACACAAGACTCATATTTTTGGTGCTGATGGTGCAAGGAAACTAGCACAGATCCTTGATCTTGATATTCTAGGTAAGACCATAGAATATTCTTTTCTTAAAATATATTTTTCTTGATCTCAGAGAGGAAAGGAGGGGGAGAGAGAATAGAAACATCAACTATGAGAGAGAATCATTGATAGGCTGCCTCCTGCATACCCCACACTGGGAGTCAAGCTCACAACTTGGGCATGTGCCCTGACTGGGAATGGAACCATGACCTCCTGGTTCATAGGTCGATGCTCAACCACTGAGCCATGCTGGCTGGGCATGGAATATGCTTTTGCAGAGGAAATGGTAGAAGGGAAAATAGAGATCGGGTATGGTGATGAAAAGTGTCTCAGAAAGTGATGAATTGCTTTTGGCTTTGTGTTTTAAATTAAGTTAGTTTAGCGCAGTTCTATGTGCTAAGCTTTCTTCGTTTTTTTATAATACTTCATTTGTGGAAGGCTTTTTAAAAGGAAGTTTGTTCTGCCAATTTTGATGCTTTCTGCTATTGATAAAAACTGCTTATAACTTGAAGTTGAGAAGAGAGTTTTGTGGTCTGACTGTGGATTGAAGCCCACATTTTAATGGTCACTAGTTTGTTGCACTGGGAACACATCTCTCAGTTTACCGGTATATACTAGTATGAAAATACCTGTTCATTATGTTGCAGCAAACTTAGGGAGTGTCACTTCTTGGTGCATATGAAAAAATGCCTTCCTGATCAGTTCTGAATTTATCAGTTCTTCTGCTCTAGAAAGACAATATTTTCTGTTTTCTGGAATCTTCTTATATGTGTTTGCCATGTGTATAAGAGATGGCATTTGAAATTTACATTGCATATACTGTTCATATTATTGAATTGAAGGATTAATTAGTGTTATGAGAAGTGAAATCATGTGTTAATGGAATAAAACACAGATTTTTGATAAAACATGACTTTTAAAAGGTCCACAAGCAACCTAATGAACTTTATAGGACACATGTTTTGATATTCTGCTTATTGAATGAGTTTCTGTTCTGAGGAAGGCAGATGTTAGATGCTGAGTAAGGGAGCCATAGAGTGAGTTATTAGTTATAGATAGTTTACAATTAAGATCCCTTTAGAGATCAAGGAATTTCAAAACATACTCTATTATAATTACATTTCTAAAAGTTGATGTTAAATGTATTATTGTTATTATGCATTTGTCCCATAGCAACCACCACAATATCAGGTGAATACTAATGATATATTTTGATACATTCTTATAAATATAGTCACTAATTATATTCTGCAACTGTTTTTCATTTAACCTAAAAAGTTCAGTTTCTTAAATCTGCATAATAACATAACAGATTGACATTCATTTATATAATAAAGGAAATGTGTAATTATAATGGCATTATTGAATTATGTTGACTATATTATAATTCCCTAATTTATAAATGGGTGGTACCGTTTTGTAAGTCAGTGATTTAGACTTTGAAACATATCTCCTAGAGAAACAGTCTCACATATGGAAGTTATTTTTTAACCAACAGCTCAGAAATGTATGGTTACACTAAAAAAGTATCAGCAACACTGATTACTGATCTCAAAACTGGATAATGCCAGAGACTGCTGTCTCTAACAGTGTATGGGAAAATGATTTAGAGCTCCAATTCAGGGCCATCTCCTCCTTTTAATGCAGTCCTAGGGGCCCAGACATAGTGCCCGTGAACTTGAGCAGGGGCTCCAATAATGGAGAGGTTGGAATTGGAAATTAGAAACTGAAATAAAACAAAGAGCTCTCATAGCTATGGCCTCTGACTGATTGAAGCCCCCAGGCACCCTCATTGGTCTCTTACTGACTCTCTGGCTGCCTCAGTTTATTTCATCCATTGGGCTGTGTTTTGAATTTGGCAAAATGGCTTTTCAGAACTTTATCCGTATTTATCTACAGGGACAGTTTATGCCTGGTAGTTAAGGTCTCACGTTATCTCACAGAAACCCCTTTAACTTATGTCTCTGAAATAGGCCCTCCTTTCCTTCGGACCTAGCCATTCTTCATACCTTTACTCCTTTTTATCCTTCTCTGTATACAGCCGTGGCCCCTTACCACTCTCACTATGCCGCCTATTTTCTCACAAGATTTTACTCTGTTTTGATCTACGTTTCTGTATCTATGGGAGGATTGTGAATCTCTGGAAGGCAAAAATCATGTCAATAGGTGGTATAAAGGAGAAGGTTTTACTTTCATTTTTCCCAGTTCTATAATAGCATGTTCATAAGTCAAGAGCAAAAACCTTTATGAGTTTCAAAGTATTTTCTATAACATATATTCTCCTGCCTATTCCTGTGACAACTTCTTATAGTCTTAGTTGATCTGTAGAATAGACACAAATTTACTAAAAAGGTAATCTTTAAATGGTTACCTAAATATTCATATATTTTGTCATTTGTCTATTGAACATTTAGGAAAGACTTAAAGAGTGGGTTAAGATTTCAAAATGTGCTGACAGGAGGAGCATACTTCATAATATAAATTGTAGTAGGTTTGTAATGTTGTAACATATAATCTGCATTATTTACATTGCCTGGCATGGTGCTGAATGACTTTATATAAAACACGTGTATACACACATTTCAATGACCTTCCCATGGATTTGGAGTGGTTCTATGAATGCTGAGTACCATGACGAGTCAGCTCTTCTACTTAAGGCTCCATTTGCTGCCTTTTAAATGTCAGCATTTGGGAAGCCATAATTTGTGATGGTATGGTGGAGAGAGTCAGCTGGATGGTGAATCCCAGCATTTCCCCTATTACACTACCTAATGGTAATATATCATCAGCCAAGACACATCCTTCCAGACCTCAAGTCTGCAAATTGGAGATTCTCACTGTATATGTCCTGAGGTCTCATCAAGCTCACAAGTTTCAATGCTAAAAGATTAACCTATATATAAAAGCCTAAGTGACCGTTATGACCAAACGACCGGAACAACTGGTCAACCAGTTGCTGTGACGCGCACTGACCACAAGGGGGCAGGCATTCAATGCAGAAGCTGCCCCCTCGTGGTCAGTGCGCTCCCATAGCCAACCTCCCATGGCCGGCCAATCACCCGCGGCCCCTGCCCCCGGCTGACCAGATAACCTCCTGGGGCCCCTACCCCAGGCTGGCCAGCACCCTAATAAGCTTCGAGGGACCCCACCCATGCACGAATTCGTGCATCAGGCCTATAGTATATAATAAAAGTAATCCTATCTGATAAGAGACAGGGAGTTGAGATAACAGGTCTGGCCTACTTTTCAATAGTTCGCTTAGCTTACTTGTCTGCTAGCATCAGGAAGATTATATTGTACTTTTATTTTATTTTTTTATTATTTTGGATTACTTTGTCTTCCCCATCTTTTCCTTTTCAGTTTCCTCTTATTATGTGGTATGTTGTGTCTATACCAGCTATTACAGGTAAAAATAATTTACAAATGTCTTCCAAACCATTTGTAGGAAGATCTCCAGCAAAGAATAAACCATGGCCCCATGAGGAGTGGCCACATAGTTTTCATATAATATATTAGAGGCCCGGTGCATGGATTTGTGCATTGGTGGGGGGTCCCTCTGCCTGGCCTCCGGGGATCGGCCGGAAACCAACAATCCTACATCCCCTGGGGAATGTAGTTGTGCCAAAACAGCAGGCAGCCAGGGAGGAGCCTGAGCCTGGGCCAGGCGCTGCACTTCGCTGCTCCTGCTCATCCTGGCCCCACTGTACCGACTGCCACCAACGCTCGGTAGGCTCGCTGCTGCTCTGCTGCAGTCTCTGCGCCCGTCCTAGGGCAATACTGGCGCACCCGTGACCGAGAAGCAGCCGTGGGCTCACACCCAGTCAGTCCCGATGCTGGTACCAGTCTGGATGGGAGAGGGGTGCACATGGGGAGTCTCCACGGAAGAGGCTCGCGCCACCGCAGTGGTGCTCGCCAACCATGAGCTCACTGTCTGGCACCTGTTGATCAGCTGAGCAGCGCTCTCACTGACCACCAGGAGGCAGTTCCTGCGTTGAGCATCTGCCCCCTGGTGGTCAGTGCATATCATAGCTACCAGATGACCAATCAGTCATCCGGTCCCTTAAGCTTTTGTATATATAGATATATCACTGTACTACCCTGAAGTGGAATATTTTCTCCTAATTTTCATTTGAAATTCCTTGATCGGAGATTTAGCAATTTTTAGGATAATCCTAACTCAAGTTGATTTGAATCAGTTTAGTTTAAATGTTGTTTCTGAAGTTCACATAGTGAAATTCCAAATGCGATATAAACTTTTGTAGTACTAATGGATATCTGGTGGCTCTTTTAGGAGATATTCCTTTACATCTTAATATAAGGGAAGCTTCAGATACAGGCCAGCCGATTGTATTCTCACAGCCTGAAAGTGATGAGGTAAGTGATCTTTTAAAAAAATGTATTTTCATTTCTCTTTAGAGGATATGTACTTTTTGTTATGTAGAAAGAAGGTTGGTAAGATCAAGTTTATCTATTTGCAATGCATATATTGAACAAAAATTGGTAACTTATCCACAGCATTTTAACTTACTATTTTGTGTGGTAGGCATATCAGTGCTGGCCTTGAATTATCAACTGACCAAGTTCACCTACAAAGAGTCATCACCAACCAGTTATCTCATGAAGAACATGCAAAGCAAGAGTTTGCAGAGTTCTTATCTTGCTGGCTATTAGTATCTAACTGCCCACGGCTATCTGAAGTTGAGCTGGTTGTTGGGAGAAGGAAACCTAATATAAAAAACATTGAGTTGGATATAGAGAAACTATAAACCATTAGAGATGGAGTTTTCATTGCATTTATTTGAACAGATATGATTGGGGAAGTGAGGTGGAAAAACTAGTAGTGTTTAATTACGGATACAGCTGATAAATTTTCAACTGAAGCTTGACAGTTTTAAGCCTAAAATATTTTTATTTTATTCTTTTTAAAAAATAGAAATAAAATCAATCATATATATCACTTTTTCCTAAGTAGCACTTGCTATTAAATTAGAAACTGATCCATCCTCTGGTACATCAGTTTTGCTACAGTTTTTGTGCTTATTTGCTGAATAGTCCCATTCTTCCAATAGTTTTTCTCATATATTTCTTTTTTAGCTAGCAAGTATAACCTTACAGTACTGTTATTTTGCTTTTGTTCTTTTTAAAAATTGTAGTTGACATACAGTATTATATTAATTTCAAGTGTACAGCATAGCAGCTCAACATCTCTATGCCATGTGAAGTGATTGCCATGTCAGTGCTAGGAACTGTCAGTCACCATGCAAAGTCATAGTATTATTGACTGTGTTCCCTATGCTATACGTTACATCCTGTGACTTATTTATTTTATAACTGGAAATTTGTACTTCCTAATCCCCTCCACCTTTTTGTTCATCTTTCCACTCCTCTCCCCTCTGATATTTATCACTTTGTTCTCTGCATCTCTGAGTCTGTTTCTGTTTTGTTTTGCTTCATCGATGTTTTTGACCTTCAGATTCCACATGTAAGTGAAATCATATGGTATTTGTCTTTCCCTGTCTGACTTATTTCACTCAGCTAATACACTCTAGGTCCATTCATGTTTTCATAAACGGCAAGATTTCATTCTTTTTATGGCTGAATAATAATATTCGTGTGTGTGTGTGTGTGTGTGTGTGAATTCCCAATAAAATGTATGCACACTTTGAATAATTTTTAATGCCAATGGGTTAAATCTAAAAAGAAAGAAACATCAAGTGAGCTATCAGAAAAAAAGTGTGTATGCAGTTTTTGAGAACACCCTGTATATAGCACATTTTCTTTATCCATTCATCAGTCAGTGGATACCTAGGTTACTTGCATTATTTTGGCTATTGTGAATAACACTGTAGTGAACATAAGGATATATATATATATTTTCAAATTAGTGTTTTTAATTTCTTGAGGTAAATGCGCAGAAGCGGAATTGCTGGTTTCTGATGGTAGTTCAATTTTAATATTTTGAGGAATCTTCATTCTGTTTTCCATAGTGCCTACACCAGTTTACAATCCCACCAGCAGTGCACGAGGGTTCCCTTTTCTCCACATCCTCACCAACACTTGTTACTTGTCTTTTTTATAATAGACTAGTAGCCCGGTGCACGAAATTCGTGCACATTGAAAGGGAATTAATTAGAGGAACATAATTTGGACTCACTATCTAATATCAATAATATGTGAGTGTGAGGCAGTCCGCATTTCTGAAATTCAATGACATGAATTTTAGCTATTACTTTGCCAAGTAAATGGAATTTACAGATATCATTTAAAAGAGCATTCAGCTTAATATTTAAAACTCTGGCTACCAAGTCAGGTCTGTTTTCAACTTTTGCCAGCATTGTAAATTGTTTGCAATATCTGCCCATTTGGGGTTGCATGTCATGGTTATGAGCTACATTGTATCAACAGTTGTTCTTTAGACATAGTCCCACCTCTCTACTGTCACAGTCTGAGATGCAGGTGAATGAGAGTCCTGGCTATCAGGCCGCTGAGAGCTGTCTGACCAAAGGCTGATTCTGGCTGATTCTGTGAGGGTGGGACTTCCTCCTCCCTACTGTCAGTTTCCACAGCTGTGATGAGGAAGTTGGTGTGACAGAGGGAGCTACGCCCTCCAAGCTGCCCTCTCTCTCGCTCAGCTCTATGTCCAGTGGTCTCTTGCTCTGCCAAGTCCTCCAAACCTCCCGCTCTCAGCGGGCAAGGTCCCAGGAGCCCATGGGCATGGTTAGGTGCAGGCGGCCTCACCTCCTGGGCCTGCGAAGGTCCTGGGAGCCCACGGTTGCTGCCGCTGTTGGCTCCTGGGGTGCCTGTCACCTGTGTATGCAAATTAACCGCCATCTTTGTCAAGTTAATTTGCATAGTCACTCTGAGTGGCTGGTGGGCGTGGCTTGAGCATAGCAGAGGGATGACTAATTTGCATGTTTCTCTTTTATTATATAGGATATTTTGACAGGAGGTGTGAAGTGATATCTCAGTGTGGTTTTGATACCTCCCTGATGTTAGTGATGCTGAACAATTTTTTATATGTCTATTAGCTATCTGTATGTCTTTCTTGGAGAAATGTCTATTAGGTCTTCTGCCTATTTTTAAATTGGATTGTTTATTTTTTTGATGTTGAGTTGTATGAGTCTTTATATATTTTGGATGTTAACCCCTTATCAGATATATCATTTGTAAATATCTCTAATTCGGAAGGTTTCATTTTGTTGATGGTTTCCTTCACTGTGAAAAAGCTTTTTTAGCTTGATGTAGTCCTATTTGTTTATTTTTGCTTTATTGCTCTTGCCTGAAGAGACATATCCAAAATATATTGGTAAGGCCTTTGTCAAAGAGTTTATTGCCTATGTTTTCTTCTAGGAGTTTTATATTTTCAGGTCTTACATTTAAGTCGTTAGCCCATCTGAGCTTATTTTTGTATATGGTATAAGAAAGTGGAAGAGTTTCTTTCTTTCTCTTTTTGCATGTATCTGTTTTTGAATCACCATTTATTGAAGTGGCCATCTTTTTTCCCATTGTATATGTTTGCCTCCTCTGTCATAGATTAATTGACCATATAAGTATAGGTTTATTTTTGGTCTCTGTATTCTGTTTTATTTATCTTCTAGAGGCCCAATGCATGAAATTTGTTCAGGAGTAGGCCTTCCTTCCCCCAGCTGCTGGCACTGGCTTCCCTCCAGCACCCAGGACCCTGGCTTCCCTCACAGAGGGAGGCCCTGCCCACCTGCCACAGCCCGCCAGTCAGTGGCCTTGGCCTCCTTCTGTGGGGCAATCATGGGGCGATGGCCGGCCCCCCGACCAATTGCATCGCACCCGCCTTGGCTGGCCTGGCACCAGTGGGTGTCATATCGTGGTCCTGGATGGTCGTCTGGATGGTTGCTCCGCTGTTCGGCCATTTGGTCAATTTGCATATTACGCTTTTATTATATAGGATGTGTCTGTTTTTGTGCTACTACCATACTATTTTGATTACTATAGCCTTATAGTATAGTTTGAAATCAGGGAGTGTAATATCTCCAACTTTGTTCTTTCTCAAGATTGCTTTGGCCATTTGGGGTCTTTTGTGGTTCTATACAAAGTACTGTTATTTTGTCCATCCATAACTGCTATCCCTTCATTCTACTTTGCTTCCTTTAATTTTGTGTGAACTGGGAAATAAAGGAGCCAAGTGTGGTTAGAGTTGTGAATAGGGTGAGAGGAGACTGGCAGTCAGGAGTGTAGGGTAAGTAAAGCGGATTTACCTGGTATTTGAATTGTCCCTTTCAGGGGCCCAGAGCTCCTTCCCTTTCTTGAGAGTCAACATCTATGGTCAGGTGATTGGGTTGCTGGGAATGTGCTGAATAAATACAGTGTAGCACTTATCACTGTTTTTCTTTTCTCCTTTAAGTAATGTTAAATTTCTTTTTCAGTCTTTTCTTAGAAATCTTTCATATAAGCAAAATTATAACCTTTTATTTCTTTCATAATTGAAGTCTGGCAATCCCAACTACCCTAGGTGTACTTTATGCAGTGAATAAAAAGTTGTATGAAAATTGAGGGTTTAAAAAACTACACACTTTTAAATGTCTCCCGAGAACTGACTATTTAAAGACATTCCATGGTGATTATGATGATTAACGTTAACTATTTACTAGTGTATTTCAACTGAGTTTAGATTTTTAAATATGTTTTCCACCTTTCCATTTTCTTTGAGATTTTCCAAAAGCAAGGAGCATTTCTAAGAAGTTAAATAAATGTAATATAATAGAGACTATATAACAACCATCAAAAGATAATATTTAAAACTCTGAACAACAGTGTTTGTGGAATATATATATATATAGTATATATATTTATAATCCTCACCTGAGGATATGTTTATTGATATTAGAGAGAGGAAGGGGGAGAGAGAAACAGTGAGTAAGAAACATCAATGTGAGAGAGAAACATCGATTGGCTGCTTCACATATGCACCCTCACGGGGGACCAAACCCAAAACCTGGGTATGTGCCCTGACCGAGAATCAAATCTGTGACCTTTCAATGTATTGGACCATGCTCCAGCCAACTGAATCTCATTTGCATAAATTTTAGAGTTATTATTTTACTATTGTTGGGTGACATTTATGGGAATGTGAACAGCCCGACATTTTGTAGTTAAAGTTAGATTTGATTTGGTAAGGTGCATTATAAGATATTCCTGGTAATGACTTTCAAATACAGTGGGGCCTTGACTTATGAGTTTAATTCATTCCATGACGGAGCTCGTAACTCAAATTACTCGTATATCAAATCATAAAGTGAACGAGTGAGACACGTGATGCTGGGCTTATGTTGTGGCGTTCACTGTGACGTTCGCTGCGTCAACGAGCGGTGGGGTATCTGAAGCTGGCTCATAACCCGAATTTTAGCTCGCAACTCAAAGCAAAAAATCGGCCGAGAGACGGCTCATATCTCGAAAAACTTGTTAGTCAGGACACTCGTAAGTCAAGGCCCCACTGTATAAGTGGAAACTTTATCATCTTATAATTTCTTAATACCTCATTGTCTTAATATGAAAATGACTATATAAGATAAATTAGAACTTTAAATCTTTAAAAACAAAAGATAAATAACCAAAGCTCTTTATAAAACTTCTTACACTTTGGTTGCCATCCATTTCCTTTTATTTTTTTAATATGTTTTATTGATTTTTGGAGAGAGAAGTAGAAATATCAATGAGAGAGAAACATCATCGATTGACTGCCTCCTGCCTGCCACCTACTGGGGATCGAACTGTGACTTCTTGTTTTATGGGTCGGCACTCAAACACTGCTCCTTTTACTTTTTTTTTTTTAATTCCTTAGTGTTTAAAGTATTACATATGTCTCCTTTTCCCCCCATTGACCTCTCCCTGGCCGCTCCCATGCCCCAGAACATGCCCTCACCCCTGTCCTGTCTGTGTCCATTGTTTATGCTTATATGCATGCATACAAGTCCTTTGGTTGATCTCTTACCCACCTTCCCTCCTTTTATTTATTAACTAGAGGCCTGGTGCACAAATTCATGCACAGGTGAAGTCTAGCTGTCCCACCCTTATGGGGGGCCCATCGGGTTGGACCAGCCAGGGGGAGGGGCCATGGGCGGTTGGCCAACCGGCCCTGCCCGCAATCAGGGTAGGGGGGCCAATTAGGGACCAGGCCAGCCAGGGGGAAGGGCTTTGGGAGGTTGCTGGGGGCCGATTGGGGCCCCAATTGGGCCCGTTGGCTGCTGCAGTGCATGTCATAGTGACTGGTCATTCTGGTCGTTCCAGTCGTTCTGCCGTTCCAGTCGCTTGGCTTTTATATATATAGACTAGAGGCCCGATGCACAAAGATTCGTGCAAGAATAGGCCTTCCTTCCCCTGACTGCCGGCACCGCCTTCGCTCCAGCCTGGAGCTGCCTTTCCACCTTCGCTCTGGCTCGGAGCCGCCTTTCCGCCTTTGCTTCGGCCTGGAGCCACCTTTCCGCCTTTGCCCTGGCCCGGAGCTGCTTTCCACCTTCACTCAGTCCCGGAGCCGCTTTCCACCTTTGCACGCTGCCCAGAGGCCCAGAGCGGCCTTGGCGGGGCAGAACTGCTGTGTACCCTCCCAGCTGCCACCATCTTTGTCATGTCAGTTTGTATATTCCCTCCTTATTGGCTGTGGGCGCCACCATCTTTGTCAAGAAGTGATGGTCAATTTGCATATTCCATCTTTATTAGATAGGATGACAGAGCAGATAAGTAAGATCCAGCTGTATTATCTCCTCTTCAGGGTGGTCCAAAGACCTTGAATAGGTGAGGATTAGTCTCTGTAAAGTTGAGTTGATGAGAAAGAGAGTATTAATAGTTTGATAAATCTAAATCATATTTTTTTTACATATGATGTGTATGTGTATGCTTTTTGCTTGTTATGGATTAAACAAAAGAAAGGGATTTATTTTACTTATTCCTTGGTCAAGAAAAGTGCCCAAAAGGACATATTAATATGAGTCCTTCAATGAAATTGTAAATTACTTGAGGACAGAATAGTAATAATAATGGCCACTATTATTTATTATCTGCTTCTTTTGTGCCAATACTTCACATACTTTTTTCTTACTTAGTACTCCCCAAATCCTTTGAGGTAGATACTATTGTTATAACCGTTTTATAGATGTGGAAAATTAGTCTAGTATGGTTAAGTCATTTGCCCAAGGTCTCAGAGCTAGTAAATAACAGAACTAAGATTTTAAACCATGCTTGTCTGACTTAGAGGCCCCAACTTTTCACCAGTGAGCTATTATATGTCCCCTTTATATCATTACATTCCACTGATTCTCTGAAACAATGCATTACACACACAGTAAAACCAAAAAAATTATTTGTTGAAATAATACTGCATTGGCTGAAAAAATTCAATCTTAACAGTTTTATAGAAATTGAAACTAAGTACTTTTAGTGGTTTCTCAGCAAATGACAATCAAACCATTACTTTAAGTGTCATATGTTGAAAGTTTAAGCTTGGAGATAGGCCATTAAAAAGCAAAAGTTAAATGTAGCAAATTTGATTATCCTGGAATCATTCAGTATTTTGTGCCACCTGATAGGTATGTCTGTAATTTAACGTAAGTATGAATAAAAGATTATAGAATGATGACCTTGTCTCAGCTTGCCTTAGTAAACTTTAAATTTTCATCTGAAAATATTACACTTAAATACCTAGAAAAGATACTAGGAGACTAAAAAGATATTCATAAAGATGCTTAGCTGAAAATCAGCATATTAGATTTAAGAGAAATATTTCTTTATTAAGTCTATGTTATTTTCATTTTTATTTATTATTTTTATTTTTTCCCAAAATATATTTTAATTGACTTTCAGAGAGAGGAAGGAAGAGGGAGAGGGAGAGAGAGAGGAGAGTGAGATAGAAACATCAATGATGAGAGAGAATCATTGATTGGCCACCTCTTACACGCCCCACACTGGGGATTGAGCCCAAAACCAGGTCATGTGCCCTGACTAGGGATCAAACTGTGACCTCCTGGCTCATGGGTTAACATTCAACCACTGAACAACACCGACTGGATTGTTATTTCCATTTTTAAATAAGAGCTATTGTTTTTGTTAACTATAGCAGTGACTAAAACCATTCTTAGACAAAGCATTACAATTATAATTGCTTGTATCTTGATTTACTGTTTCATATGTGATGTAGTAGAAGGAGCTGAGCTTTGGAGTCAGGTGGACCCAGATTTGAATGTTTCCCAGCCTACAGACTCTGTGATCACAACTTTCAGTGTTTCAATCCAAGTTAAGCCCATGATGCTTATTTTACATAAGCGGGATTACTTATGTGAAGTAGTTGGTGTAGTAGGCACTCAGTAAAAAAAAATTAAGTCCTTATTCATGCTTTGAGAGATACTCTTTTTTTAAAAATGGTCTCAAATGAAATTTTAACGTTTTCCTGGTAAAATAAAGCATAACTTAGATGCTAGGGTTCAAGCATAGTTTTTTTAAATAAAGATGTGTGAGACACACTTAAAGCATTACATTAGGTCTCAAACAGTTCTCGTACCGGGCAGGTCAGGAAGTTGGGCAGCTCATCTAAGACTGGCTGTAAAGTCTTCACCTTTCTGGGTTTTGGTTTTCTCGTCTATAAATTGGGGATAATAACAGAGTTTACCCCTTAGGGTAGCTGTAAGGATAAATGAAATAATACTGGGAAAATGTTAAGTACTTAAGTTTTAGCTGTTATTAATTGTAGTAGTTGGAGTAGCAGTAGCATATACTCAAATCTAAGTATATAAATGTATAAAGTAATAATTTTAGAAAGTCTTACTATTGTGTCCTACAGTTACTTTTATAGATAAAATGAAAGAATTAAGAAATAAAATTTACATTGCAATAGTTTAAAACCCTTAAAATACAAATGTCATGACCATTATTCAAACTGCACTGTGGGCACTGGGTTAGTTGGTGGCCCACTCGGTGGCCTGGGGGCTTCTCAGAGTGTTTCACTGGGGTGCGGAGATGAAGAGTATGGCAGTGATCCCATGGTCCCCAAAACTCACCAGGTGGAGGAGCCCCAGGTGCTTGTGCTGGTACTAGATGCCATTCTCAGAGAGAATAAAGAAATGGTTTCCGTAGACACACTGTAAGGTGGTAAGTAATAGTCCTCTTTAAACGACTAACAACTCTTATGCCACAGAATTGTTGGCAGAATCTACCTCAGGATATTAATTTGTCAGAAGAGGGAGGCATAATTTTTCTGCAGCTAGACTAGGTTGCTCGTTTGCTGACTCAGGAATTAGAGTTTGAAAAACAGTAATTGCTGGTACTAAATATTTTTTTTCAGAAAGTCACCTTCCAAGTAGTTGCCTCCAAATAATCTAAAATTATTTTCCCTGTCCTACCTACAATGTATCTCCTCTCTCCTGAATTTCTTCAGCTCAGCCTTTTTACTATTAAATTCAAAGGACAATGCTGGTAAACAGTTCCTGAGTCAGTTGATGTGTGCTGGGGAGAAGTATAGAATACACTTGTCTGTTCTTTTCCAGGCCAAAGCTTACCTGAGGATTGCTGAAGAAGTGGTCAGAAGATTGCCACCGCCCTAGCTGGCTTGGCTCAGTGGATAGAGCGTCAGCCTGCGAACTGAAGGGTCCCAGGTTCGATTCCGGCCAAGGCACATGCCTGGGTTGTGGGCTCGATCCCCAGTAGGGGGTGTGCAGGAGGCAGCCAATCAATGATTCTCTCTCATCATTGATGTTTCTATCTCTCGCTCCTTCTCCCTTCCTCTCTGAAATCAATAAAGAAATATATTAAAAAAAGAAGAAGAAGATTGCCACAACCTCTACAGTGACTCCCAGTTGTCCTGAAACTTACCTGCTGCATGACAAGGAGACCTTTGGGAATAGCAGTGTGATGGTAATGCCTACAGAAACAATAGCAATCACAGAAGCAATAGCAACCTTGTATTTCTAAGGAGATAATGTCGTATCTTCGGGTTTGATTTGCCAAACAATGACTCACAAATAAAGTTTTTGCATATCACTGCTAACTATTATATTTAGGAATTGTTTAGAAAGCTGATGTGAACCAACTGCACAGAAGTACATTTTATTTTATTGAGCTACCCCTTGAAGAGTTATGAGTTTATGTTACAAGTCCAATCTTCAGTTCAGGAGAGAACTTTGCTCTTTTTAAAGGATTTGCTAAATTTGTATAAGGACACAAGTGTGACATCCTCCATCAGACAATTTGGTATGGGTTTGAATCCTGCCTCTAATACTGTATTGAACACATTCTTAATGTAGATTAAACCTCTACTTCACCTGGACTTGACCTTACCCTAGACTTAATGAATCTGAATCTCCAGGAATGGGGCCTGGACATGTGGATTTTTAAAAATATTTATTTTATTGTTGCTAGTGTTACAGATGTCCCCAAATTTTCCCATCCCCCTCCTCCCAGCCCCTGAACATGTGTATTTTTAACAAGATTCTAATGATTTTGATGAATCATATGATGGCAATAATAGCAATAAGAGTTAACATGTATCAAGTGTTTTCTTCTGTCTTTATGTTAATCTTCCTTTCATATGAGGGTGGGTAATGTTGCTCTCTCCATTTTACAGATGAGGAAACTGAGGTATAGGAAAGTTAAGTGTCTTCCCAAGGGTTACTATTTTAGGAAAGCAAGGATCTGAGATTTATACTTGTGCACTTGGATTACTGGATCCATCCTTTTATACAAAAAGGGCATTTGTTTATTTCAAAAGAGGAATATAATATGCAGCATTTCCTCAAAATCACTTGACCATGAACCTCTCTATTCCCACACCCACCTTTTAGAAGGAGTTCATTTTATTGCAGTTCATTTTTCAAAGAATACACTTTGAAAAGCATGTATCTTGTCTAGTTGAGGCTTAGAGAGAGACGTCAGGGGCTTCCCAGGTTCAAGTAGTAAGATAGTTGTAAAGCTGCAAGTACTGATGAGTCATTAGTTAATCCTCGGTTTTGAGGAAGTAGTCTATGACGTTTGGCAAATGCCTTCTCGTCCTTTACTATGTAGTTAAGCAGCCGGAAAATTAGGCAAAGAGTTACGTGCCATTGTAACTCTTAGTGGATACATGCTACAACCTGGATAAATTCCAGAGAATTATACTGAACGAAAAAGCTAATCCCAAAGGTTATGTATCATATGATTCCATTTATATAATATCCTTGAAATGACAAAATTATAGAAATGGAGAACTAATTAGTGGTTTCCAGGGGTTACAGAAGTGGGGGGAGTTTGTGTGTGTCTATAAAAGGGCCACACAAGAAATCCTTGTGATGTGGGAAAAGCCCTGTTTTGCAAGATGTTATCATTTTGGAGGAAATGGGGTAGAGGGCACAGTGGAATCTATCAGCATTACTTTTTATAACCACACTAGAGGCCCAGTGCACGAATTTATCACAGGTGGGGTCTGGCTGGGCTGGCCCCAATCAGCCGAGCCTGTTGGGAGGAGGAGATGGCAGAAGGTTGGCCAGCTGCCCCGCCCCATCAGAGCCAGGCCAGCTGGGGGTAGGGGGCTGCAGGTGATTGGCTGGCGGGCTCCACCCCTGATTGGGTTGGGGGCCGATTGGGGGCAGGGCCAGCCATAGGGAGGGGCTGTGGGTGGTGTGCTGGCCAGCCCTACCCCTGATTGTGGTGGTGGGGGCCCATCTAAGGTGGGGCCAGCTGGGGGGAGGGGCTGCAGGAGGTTGGCCAGCAGATCCCATCCCCTATTTGGGTGGGAGGAATGATCAGGGGCAGGGCTAACCAGGGGGAGGACCTGCAGCCAGTCAGGGTGGTGGGGGCCCATTGGGGGTGGGGCTGGTCAGAGGGAGGGGCTGCAGGAGGTTGGCTGACTGGCCCTGCCCCCTATTGGGGTGGAGGGGCAATCAGGGGCAGGGCCTGCCAGGGGGTGGGGCTGCAGGAGATTGGCCAGCCGGCCCGCCCTCTATTGGTGTGGGAGGGACGATCAGGGGCAGGGTTGGCTGGGGAGAGGGGCCACAGGAGGTTGGCCAGCTCGCCCCACCCCTGGATTGGGCCGGTTTGCTGGCCGCAGTGGGCGTCATAGTGACTGGTTGTTGTGGTCGTTCTGGCATTCTGGTCGCTGGCTTTTTATATATATAGATGTGAATATAAAATTATTTCAAAATAAAAATAAAATTTTAATTATAAAAGCAAACATGTAGCTGCTGTGTCTGAACTGAACTGTCCTGGAACAAATTATCCATACTCCTATTTGTGATTAAAATCACGAATAGGAGTATTTGTGGACATACAGCAATCACCATTCATCACTCCAAGAAGGAAGTAATCATTTAAGTTGTAGACATTTACTTGTGCTTTTATTGTTTTTTACAGGGGAGGCCAAAACAGAGCACTATTTAAAAAAAAAAAAAAAAAGCAAGTGTTTGAACCATACTAAACTTTACCTACCAAAAGAATGATTTAAATAAGCTTCAGAAGCTCTTAAATTGTGAGCCATAACTTAATAATCTGATGGAGAATGGGAAAGATAGTCTTTACTCATAAATGCATGACTTAGAGAAGATTCACATGAATAATCATCCATTCTCTCTCCTCCCTGATCTACTAGTCTCTGCAGATGCTTCCAGGAAAGCCACTGAAACAATGAGTATAAGAGTTCAGAAGGGAAGGGAGGACAAGTTGCTATAATGGCAAGAAGGAAGCTTATTCTAAAATTTTGCCCATGGCAGCCTTTACTAAGCTTCTGAGAGCTGACTTCAAAGACAGACTATTAAGGAAAGCAAATCTGCCTGTTGTTAGGAGTAATATTTATTTCTCACTACATTTCCATAGAGTGTAGAGAATTTCCACTTCACATTCCAGAAGGGAAAGGCAGCCTCCCCAACTCACTCTGTTCCAGGAAAGGAAGAGTGACTCATCTTGTCGGTAAATTTCTTCTTGTCTGCATTTCTTTGATTTCAGCCAAATCCTGAGCTTCCATAGGCGAGCTACAGGGAAACCTGAAATTGTCCACCTCTGCCTCAGACCCTGGTGGACAAGTCCCTCTAATTTCGGGGTAAGGTATTTGGTAACCCAATGTGCTCACATATCTTCTAATCCAGGTATTTATCAATAATGAAGTTGTTGTGTTTTTTTACCTTTATCTGAATTCTGTGTCTCCCAGTTAATAGGGGAAGAATTCCCCTAACCTCACTCCATGAAATCACAGAATACCTTTCTAGAATCCTATACAGTTAAAACCAAAGAATATATTAGAGTTTGGTGTATTTGAAGCACTTTCAGTAAGAAATAAGTTTACCAATGACCAGAAGATATTTTGGGGGTGGGGGGATAGGGAGGTGGGGGTGGGGTTATTATGAAATATACTACATACAAAACAGCACAGAAGACAAATATACAGGTCAATTAATTCTCTACACCCATGTAACTTAAGTAGGGCACTGCCAGCATCCCAGAAGCCCCTGTCTTTTCCTTCACCATCTCTACCTTCTCCTCCTTACAAATTACCCACATGCTGATGCTTTAACACCTAAGCCTGTGCCCTCAAACATTATAGTTTTGCCTGGTTTTTGAAGTTCATATTAGAATTATACAGTATTCTGCTCTCTATTAACTGCTTTTATTTTTGCTCCACATTGACTGCTTTCATTCTATATTGCGTTTCAAGATCCATGTCTGTTGTTGCATTTGGTGTGAGTTGTTCACATTCTTTGCTGCAGATTGTTCCATTGTTTGCATACACAGCTAATCCATTCCATGGCAGGTGGATATTTGGATTGATTTTAATGTTTTGCCATTACAAATGACACTGTTCTGAACATTCATGTACATATTTTCTTGGTGTTCATGTGCTTGAGTTTCTGTTGAGTTATTGTTTAGTGTTATCTCGTTGTGGTTTTAACTTGCATCTCCTGATTACAAATTAATTGAGCACCTTTACTTACATTTATTGGTTAATTCCTCTTTTGTGTAGTGCCAACTCAAACCTTTTGCCCATTATTCTATTGTGTTGTTAGAAAATATATATTTTTATACTTTTAATATGAATCTTGTCAGTTCTGTGTGTTGCAGATATCTTTTCCATTCTCTATGACTTGCCTTTCACTGTCTTAATAGTGTCTTTTGATAAAGTATCTAAATTTTAATGTACTCAAATTTACCACTTTTTTATGATTATTAATTTTTGTGCAGTGTCCCAACACATGAAGATATTGTCCTATATTAACTTCTAGAAGTTATAGAATTGTTTTGCATTTTACACTTGGTTCTACAATTGCCTGGAATTGTTTTTTGGTTGCTAGGTGAGGAAGGCTTTAAGTTTCTTCTTTTGTTCATGGGGATGCTTTCTTGTCCCAGTCCCACTCAAGCTGTTTTTTCCTCCACTTTCCTGCAGTACCACGTGTGTTATAAATTAAATGTCTGTTTCTATGGGTCTGTTTCTGAGCTTTCTATTCTGTGTGCCTTTGCAACAATAACTCACTGCCTTGTTTTTTATCACCTTGTTTTTCTAAAAGACTGTTTTGGCAATTCCTGATTTTTTTGCATTTCTATATAAATTTCAAGGTCAGCATGTGAAGTTCAAAGACAACAGCAGCAAACTATTAGAGAGTTTCCATTTTTCTTAAGGTGAAGAGGACTGGAAAGAGTATCATACCCACCCTTACAACAAGAAAAAAACTATATGGTCTACAAAAGTATAACTTTTAAAAACTGATCAGAGAACCTAAGTTACAGTGCAGCCAAGTAGCCAGAAATGTAAGGAAAGAAAGACTCCCTCCAGAGAGAGACAGCATGCAAGCATTTCCTCACCTTTGGCAGAACACAGAAGAAATGGGTGTCAGGCTCCCTACAAAACAGGTAAGAAAAATTCAGTGACTTTTATAAACAAATTTTCAAAAGCTGATTGTGGGACAACAGAAGAATCTAGAACCCCTGATGATGCTCACAGAAGGGGAATTTGCACCCACTCATAGGCCTTTCTCTATGGGCCTCACTGGGTGCGGAAGAGAATAACTGAGCATGGGGCAGGGGCTGGAAAAAGCCCTACCTGACCCTCTTTCTCTGCGGGATGAATACCGTAAGTCACCAGGAAGGATAGCAAAACTTGTCCTCAGATGATGACTGGGAAAGAGAAAATAGAAAAACCTTCAACTCCTAAGGGAGGAACAAGAAGCCATCCTGGCCCTAGCCCATTAAAGATATCCTATCCTGGGAGAGGTGAGGGGTGGGACCACTGAGAAAGCCCAGTCACATTGCTGGAACACAGGGCTTGCCTAAAGCTGAGGCTGGACCAGGACAACAGAACCCTCTACCCCACAGCAAGCTAGCAAGCCCTCCAAGCAACAGCACTCTGCTGCTGGAGGAGGGAGCAAGAATATGAATAGAGAAGGTCAAAAGCTAAAGGTGGAATGGGAACTAAGAAAAATATCTTTTGGCCACCATCCTTCAACTTAAGCATAAGGTAAGACTGGAGGGATTTGAAGCCAGTGTTGCATGAAGGTAACTGTAATCACAATAAAATCTAAACAAGATCAACTCCTGACCAATTTGACTCAATCCTGCACATTAAGGTTCTAGAAAAAGTAGCAGCATACCCATATTTAGCCATAAATGCTATTTACATCAGTTTCTACTACCCAACTCACAATAACCAGTATTTAGTTTAAAAGTTATAGGACATAAAGAGCAAGAAAAATCAACCCCTTATCAAGAGACAAGGCATCAAACGAAGCAGATACTGCTACTGTCAGATAAGAAATTTAACATGGCTACAAGTAATGTGTTAAGGGCCTAATGGAGAAGGTGGACAAATGCTAATCAGATGAGGAATTTCACAGAGACAGAAACTGTAAGGACAAGTAAAGTAGAAATGCTAGAATTTTTTTTTTTTAAAAAAGAGAGAAAGATGAAGAATGCCTTTGTGCTCATCAGTATACTTGACGCAGATGAAGCATGAAGCATGGTGAGCATGAAGACAGGTAAACCAGAACTACCCACATTGAAGCAACAGAGAGGGAAGAATTTAACACACACACAAATGGGCATCTCATAAGGAGAAGAGAGGGACCGCTGGGAGAAGCAAAATATTTAAAAAAAATAACTGCCAAGAAGTCTCTAAATAAAACAAAAGATATTAAACCAGGGAATTCACAAAGCTCAGAAAGCCTCAGCAGGATTTTAAAAACCTAGATATATCATAATAAAACCAATGGAAAAACAAAAATGAGAAAATCTTGAAGGCAGTAAGTGGGGGAAAATCACATTAAATACAGACAACAGAAAGAATATGACTTAAGTACAGAACTACTGTATGACTTACAGACCTGCTGTGTGTAAGTCATAAGACATTCAAAGAACTAACACCTATATTCCTCAAACTATTCAAAAAAATCTAAGAGGAAGGAATACTTCCAAGTTCTTTTTATGAGACTAGCATTATTCAAATTCCAAAACCAGATAAAGACAATACAAAGAAAGAGAATTACAGGCCAATATTCTTGATAAACATAGATGCTAAAATTCTTAAAAACTAGTAAATTGGATCTAGCAATATAATAAAAAGATCATACACCATGACCACGTGATATTTATTCCAGGGATACAATATTCACAAATCTATAAACGTGATACATCACATACACAAATTGAAAGACAAAAATCACATGATCATATCAATAGAAGCAGAAAAAACATTCAACAAAATGAGTTTCTGATAAAAACTCTTAGCAAAGTGGCAATAGAGGGCTCATACCTCAACATAATAAAGGCCATATATGACAAACCTATAGCCAACACTATACTCAATGGGTAAACACTAAAACCATTTCCCCTAAGAACAAACAAGACAGGGATGTCTGCTTTCACCACTTTTATTCAACATAGTAGTGGAAAGTCTTGGCCACAGCAATCACAAGAAGAAAATATAAAAGGTATTCAAATTGCAAAGGACGTAGTAAAACAGTCATTATTCATGGATGAGATATTGTATGTAGAAAACCTTAAAGATTCCACCAAAAAAATGACTAGATTTAATAAATGATTTTATCAGTGTAGCAGGATACACAATTAACACTCAGAAATTGCTGGCATTTTTATACACTAATGTATAAAATAATGAATTCCCAGAAAGAGAAACTAAAAATACAATCTTACCACTGAAACAAAAAAAATAAGATACTTAGGAATAAACTTAGCCAAGAATGCATAAGACCTATACTCAGAAAACTGCAGGACGTTGAAAAAAAATAGATAGAAGAAGATATAAACAAGTGGAAAAATATACCATGTTAATGGATTGGTAGAATTAACATAATTAGAATGTCCATACTATCCAAAGTAATCTATAGATGAAATGAAATCCCTATTAAAATACCAATGGCTTATAGCACAGAGCTAGAACAAATACTCCAAAAATTTATATGGAACCAAAAAAGACCTTGAATAGCCACAGCAATCTTGAGAAAGAAGAAAAAAGTTGGAGTGATCACAATATTAGATATCAAATTATACTAAAAAGTTACTATAATCAAAATAGCCTGCTACTGGCATAAGAAAAAGCGTATAGATCAATGGAACAAAACAGAGAACCCAGAAATTGACCCAAGCCATTATGCTCAATTAATATTTGACAAAGGAGGCAAGAGCATACAATGGAGTCAAGACAGTCTATTCAATAAATAGTGTTGGGAAAATTGGACAGGCACATGCAAAAAATTGAAACTAGACCAACAACTTACACTAGACACAAGAATAAGCTCAAAATGGATAAAAGACTTAAATGTAAGATGTGAAACCATAACAATCCTAGAAGAAACTATAGGCAGCAAATTCTGTTATCTCTCATAGCAATATGTTTTCCAATACATCTTCTAAGGCAAGGGGAACAAAGGAGAAAATAAACAAATGCGACTACATCAAAATAAAAAGTTCTGCACAGCAAAAGAAGTCATCAACAAAATGAAAAGGGAGCTCACTGTATGGGAGAACATATTTGCCAATGATACATCTGATAAGGAATTAATTTCTAAAATATATGTATAAGGAACTCATGCAACTTAACAAAAGACAAACAATCCAATTAAAAATTGGGCAAAGGACCTCAATAGACACTTCTCCAAAGTGGACATACAGCAGAAGGCCAAATAGACATATTAAAAAAATGCTCAAGCCCAGCTCTGTTGGCTCAGTGAATTGAGCATTGTTCCATGGACCAGGAGGTCCCAGGTTCAATTCCCAGTCAGGGCACATGCCCTGGTTGCAGGCTTGATCCTCAGTCGGGAGCGTGCAGGAGGCAGCCAATCAATGATTCTCATCATTGATGTTTCTATATCTCTCTTCCTCTCCCTTCCTTTCTGAAATCAATAAAAAAAATACATATTTTCAAAATACTCAGTTTGCAGCAGAAAGATGCAAATTAAAACGACAATGAGGTATCACCTCACTCCTGTCAGAATGGCTATCATCAACAAATCAACAGATGACAAGTACTGGCGAAGATGTGGAGTAAAGGGAAGCCTAGTGCACAGCTGGTGGGAATGTAGACTGGTGCAGCCACTGTGGAAAACAGTATGGAGTTTCTTCAAAAAATTAAATATGAAACTGCCATTTGATCTAGTTATCCCACTTCTAGGATTATATCCTAAGAAACGCAAAACACCAATCAGAAAGAATATATGCACCCTTATGTTCATAGCAACACAATTTACAATAACTAAAATCTGGAAACAGCTCAAGTGCCCATCAGTAGATGAGTTGAATAAAAAAGCTGTGGTACACTCATACCATGGAATACTATGCAGCAGTAAAAAGGGATCTCTTACTCTTTGAGAAAGCATGGAGGGACATGGAGAGTAATATCAGAGTATTATGCTAAACAAAATAAGCTAGTCAGAGAAAGACATGTATCACACGATCTCACTCATGTGAAATTTAAAGAACAAAATAAATTGATGAACAAAATAGATCCAGAGACATAGAAGTATGGAACAGATTGATGAATCACAGAGGGAAGCCAGGGGTGGGTGGATGGGTGGGAAGAGATTAACTAAAGAACTTGTATGCATATATGCATAACCCATGGACACAGACAGTAGTGTGGTGAAGGTCTGGGCTGGGGGGAGAGGATGGTCTAGAAAGGATCAATGGAAACAAAAGGGTACATTGTATTACTTTCAACAATAAAGATAAATTTTTAAAAGTAAAAGAGATATACAATGTAAAGATTAATCAAAAGAAAGGTAGAGGGCTGCGGTATTAAGCACAATAGACTTCAGAACAAGGAACACTAACTATCAAAATTCACTCAAGAAGAAATAGATAACCTGAATAGTCATAAACCACTTAAGAAATGTAATTTGTAGTTAAGAATCAACAAAGTAAACTCCAGCCCCAGGTGCCATCATGGTGAATTCTAGCCAATATTTAAGGAAGAAATAATGCCAGTTCTGCACAAACTTATCAAAAAAATAAAGAGGGAGGAGCACTTACTAACTCATTTTTTAAAGCCAGAATTACCCAAATACTCAAACCGAACAAAGGCAGTACAAGAAGACTACATACCCACATTCCTTATTAGAGCAGATATAAAAATCCTTGACATTTATTGAATTATCCTGGGAATGCAAGGTTGGTTCAAATTTTGAAAATCAGGAAACAGACGGACGAAGGACAGACTAAGAAAGAAAAACCATTGGTTTATCTTAATAGATGTGGAAAAAATTTGACAAAATTCAACACGATAAAAATTCTTAGCAAACTAAGAATAAAACAAACATTTTAACCTGGTATAAAGCATCTGCAAAAAACTACAGCTAACATCATAACTATTGGTGAAAGACTGATTGTTTTCCTCCTAAAATTGGAAACAAGGAAGGTTGTCCAAGCTCACCACCTTTATTCAATATCATACTGGAGGTCTTAGTGCAATAGAAAAAGAGATGCATACAGATTAGAAAGGAGGAAATAAAACTGTCTCTATTCACATGCAACAGGATTGTTTATGGAGAAAAATCCCCCAAAATTTATTTTTAAAAGTAACTAGAACTAATAAGTGAACTTAGTAGAGTTGCAGTATGCAAGTCATACAAAAATGAACTTCATTCCTATATGTGAGCATTGAATGATTGAAAATTGAAATGCAAATAATATAATTTCTAACAAAAACATGGAATCTATAATAATAAAGGGGTAATATGCTAATTAGACTGGATGTCTTTCGCAACGTCGTTCCGGATGTCCTTCTGGGAGAAGCCATGGCTGGAGGGAAGCCTGGGTCCTGGGTGCCTGCCAGCGGTCGGAGCGAAACCTGGGTCCTGGGTGCCTGCCGGCAGCCGAGCGAAGCCCGGGTTCCGGGTGTCAGAGGGAAGCCGGTGCCGGCAGCCAGGGGAAGGAAGACCTACTTTTGCATGAATTTTGTGCATCGGACCTCTAGTATCTATACTAATAAAAAGGCAATAATGCTAATTAGACCAGATAGACCAGATGTCTTCTGGACATCATTCCAGACTTCTTTCCTGACAAAGCCAGGGCCCGGGTGGCACTGCCTGGGTCCCAGGTGCCTGTGGCTGGCCCAGGCAAAGCCAGCCCGGGTCCTGGACACACACACACACACACACACACACACACACACACACACACACACACCATGCATATACTCCCAGGCATACTTTTGTTTTCAGTTGTTTTCTCCATGTTGGCTTCAATCTTTTCTGTGGGCTGATGTACTATGGTAGTCCCCAGGAAGGAAATAAGCCTGTTCTTTAACCCCCAGCCCCTAGTGAGAGGAATTGAATCTGCAAGCCTGGGTCCCGGGTGCAGGGGCTGAGGCAGAGGTGGTTAGGGGCAATCAAGCAGGCAGGCAGAGGTGGTTAGGGGTGATCAGGCAGGCAGGCAGAGGGGTTGGGGGCAATCAGGCAGGCAGGCAGAGGCGGTTAGGGGCAATCAGGCAGGCAGGCAAGTGGTTAGGGGCGATCAGGCAGTCAGAATAGTTAGGGGCGATCAGGCAGGCAGGCAGGTGAGCGGTTAGGAGCCAGCGGTCCTGGATTGCGAGAGGAATGTCTGACTGCCAGTTAGGCCTGCAGGATCAAGCCTAAACTGGCAGTTGGACATCCCCCGAGGGGTTCCGGATTGCAAAAGGGTGCAGGCAGGGCTGAGGGACCCCCCCCCCCCATGTGCACAAATTTCATGTACGGGGCCTCTAGTCCTATACAATTAAAGGCTAATATGCAAATAGACCGAATGTCAGAACAACTGAACAACTGGTCGTTATGATGTGTGCTGACCACAAGGGGGGGTGTGCAGAACAGTGGGCATTGGCCACTGTGGGATGATGGAGCAGGTGAGTGGGGATGCCAGACCAAGGTGGGGCACCAGTCGCTGTCATCAGGGTGAGCCTCTGCTGGTTACTGAAAATGCTTTGCTCCCATGCGCTGTGGTCCTGCCCAACTCTCATACCCATTGCTGGCGCTGTCAGCAGGTGCAAGTGGCAGCTGCTGGCCTTGATGGACCCTTGGGATTTCTCTACCTCCCTCTTCTCTTGAGGGGCGATCAGGCCGGCAACCGCTGCTCGCACCTGCTGCCAGTGCCAGCCCTGCTCACACCTGCAGCCAGCGCCGGAACCACCACTTTTACCTGGTGCCAGTCCTGATTTCTCAGCACCGTCAGTGGGTGCGAGCGGTGACTACTGGCCCTGATCACTCCTGAGGGCTTCTGCACCTCCCCCTGCTCCTGAGGGTCGATTGGGCCAGCAGCAGCTGCTGCTCTCACCCGCTGACGGTGCCGGCCCCAATTGCTCCGCTCCATCAGTGGGTGCAAGCAGGGCTGGTGCCGTCAGCGCATGGGAGTGGTGGCGGTGGGAGCGGGGCTGCTGGCAGACGGGAGATAGGGGGCCACAACAGGAGGGGCTGGCGCAGTGGTACAGAGGATGGGCCAAGACCCATCGCTGTGCCCACCGCAGTCTTGCGGCCCACAGTTCCTTTCAAGGTGCACAAATTCGTGCACTGGGCCCCTAGTTTAAATATAAATCTAAGAAGATATGCATTAAATCTGTTATGCTGACAAATACAAAACACTAATGAAAAAAATAAAAACACACATGGTGAGAGATACCACGTTCATGGTTTGGAAGACTCGGTATTGTTAAGATATCTGATCTCCCCAAATTAATCTATATCCAATGCAGTCTTGCTAGTTGTTGAAATTGACTACTTGATTCTAAAAATTTATATGGAAATAAAGAGGGTTTAGAATAGCCTAAACAGTTTTGGGGAAAAAAAGATTAAAGTCGAAAGACTTACACTACCTGATTTTAAGACTTTATTAAGCTACAGCAATTCAGATAGACATATAGATCCATAGAGCAATAGAGTTCAGAAATAGACATATATGGTAACTTGACTTCAACAACAGTGTCAAAGCAATTCAATGAGGAATAGATTATTTTTTTAGCAAGTGTACTTGCAGAATTAGATATCTTCTTGCAAAGAAATGAACCTCTCCTTATATCTTACAAGTCTATAAAAATTAAATCAAATGGATCATATGTGTAAATGGAAAATCCAAAATTATAAAATTTCAGAAGGAAAACTTAAGATAAAATCATCATTATCTTGAGTTAGGCAAAGATTTCTTAAGTAGGGCACAGAAAAATCACTATAAAAATATAAAAGATGAAGATAAATTAATTGTACATAATCAAAATTAAAACAGCTGTTGGAAAAACAGTTAATAATATTAAAAGACAATTAACAGACTGGAGAAGACATTTGTAAAACATATCTGATAAAGAATTTGTACCTAAACAATATAAAAGAAATTTACAATCGTTTAATAAGACAAAAAAAAACAAAACAAAACAAAAAAACACCACAATTTAAAAATGAGCCCTGATTGGTTTGGCTCAGTGGATAGAGCATCGGCCTGGGAACTGAAGGGTCCCGGGTTCAATTCCAGTCAAGGGCATGTACCTTGGTTGCCGGCACATCCCCAGTAGCGGGTGTGCAGGAGGCAGCTAATCGATGTTTCTCATCGATGTTTCTGACTCTCTATCCCTCTCCCTTCCTCTCTGTAAAAAATCAATAAAATATATTAAAAAAATAAATAAATAAAAATGAGCAAAAGATGTTACTAGAGATTTTAAGGAAGAGATACAATTAAAAAATAGCAAGAAAAATGTTAATCTTTAGTCATTAGGGAAATGCAGAAAAACAAAAACAAAAACCCCACAATGAGATACCACTACACAACCACAGAAATAGCTATAATTAAAGAGACTGACCACACCAAGTGTTGAAGATGTGGAGCCACTGGAACTCTTGTACACTGTTGGTAGGAATATAAAATAGTGCATTTACATTTGGGAGACAGTCTGGCACATTCTAAAAAAGTTAAAGATGCACTCACCATACAGTCTAAAAACTCTGCTCCTAGACAGTATGTACCTACGAGAAACAAAACATATCCACATGGAGACTTATGTACAAATATTTCTAGCAGCTTTGTTTATAAAACCTAAAGGCTGGAAACAACTCAAATATCCACTAAAAGGTAAATGGATATGCTATATCTACACAATAGAATACTTCTTAGCAATAAAATGGAATGAATTGACACAAAAATATGTATAAATTTTATAATAATGCTGAATGAAAGAGACAGACAAAATAAGGCGCAACCTATATAACTATTAATATACAATTCTATAAAATGCTTATTTAACTATTTGACACAGTAGATCAGTGGTTGCCTGGAGATGGGTTTTGGAAGAGAAAGGATATGGAAAACGGGACAGATTTAAAGGAAATGAAACTTTGGGAAGTGATAGAAATGTGCATTTACTTGGTTATGGTGAAACTTTCACAGGTATATACATAGATCACATCTCATTAAATTATATACTTTAAATATATGTTTATTGTGCACCAGTGTGTGTGTGTGTGTGTGTGTGTGTGTGTGTGTGTGTATACATATTGTAAATTGTCCCTGTGGGAGTTTGACCAGGAGACCGGGAGTTCGATTGCTCGCTATGACATGCACTGACCACCAGGTGGCGGTGTGGAGCGAAGGAAGGTCCCGGTCAGCAGCCAGGGAAGGAAGGCCCTGGCCGGCAGCTGGAAGGCCCCGATTGGCCCTGATAGCTGGCCAGGCTTAGGTACCCTACCTGTGCACGAATTTCATGCACTGGGCCACTAGTACTTCAATAAAGTTATGTAAAAAGAATAATGCATTAATGAATTGCTTTACAATATTAGATTATATTTTTCAGAATAATCCAATATCAAAAAGCAATTTTTATATGACAATCCTTTTTAATGTCTGGAATGTTGCAGTTTCCATATATGGCTGTTTTCAAATCCCTTTTTCAAAGCCTCCTTTATTTTTTATTTATTTATATTTTTAATGTAAATTATTTATTGTTTAAAGTATTACATATGTCTCCTTTTTAACGCATTGACCTCTCCCCAGCTGCTCCCACTCCCCAGCACTGCCCTCACCCCCCTACTGCCTGTGTCCATTGATTATGCTTATATGCATGCATACTAGTCCTTTGGTTGATCTCTTACCATCTCCTTTCCCACCCTCTCCTGCCTTCCCTCTGAGATTTGATGGTCTTTTCAATGCTTCTGTGTCTCAGGATCTATTTTTGTTCATCAGTTTATGTTATTGATTATATTCCACAGATGAGTGAGATCATGCGATATTTATCTTTCTCTGAATGGCTTATTTTGCTTAGTCTAATGCTCTCCAGGTCCATCCATGCTATTGTGGATGGTAACAGTTCTTTCTTTTTTATAGCAGCATAGGATTCCATTGTGTAGATGTTCCACAGTTTTTTAATCCACTCATCTGCTGATGGGCACTTAGGCTATTTCCAAATCTTAGCTATTATAAATCATGCTTCTACGAACATAGGGGTGTATGTATCCTTTCTGATTGGTGTTTCTGATTTCTTGGGATATATTCCTAGAAGTGGGATTACTGAATCAAATGGAAGTTCCATTTTTAGTTTTTTGAGGAAACTCCATACTATTCTCCACAGTGGCTGCACCAGCCTGCATTCCCACCAGCAGTGCACGAGTGTTCCTTTTTCTCCACATCTCCACCAGCACTTATCGTTTGTTGATTTGTTGATGATAGCCATTCTGACAGGTGTGAGATGGTACTCATTGTCATTTTGATTTGCATCTCTTGGATGATTAGTGACTTTGAGCATGTTTTCATATATCTCCTGGCCTTCTGTATGTCCACTTTCAAAAAGTGTCTATTGAGGTCCTTTGCCCACTTTTCAATTTGATGGTTTATCTTCCTTTTGTTAAGTAGTATGAGTTCCTTGTAAATGTTGGAGATTACACCCTTATCAGAGATAACATTGGCAAATATGTTCTCCCACACAGTGGGCTCTCTCGTTGTTTTCTTGCTGGTTTCTTTCTTGTGCAGAAGCTTTTTATTTTGATGTATTCCCATTTGTTTATTTTCTCCTTAGTTTCCATTGTCCAAGGAGCTGTATTGGTAAAGATATTGCTATGACATATGTCTGATATTTTGCTACCTATGGATTCTTCTAAGATTTTTATTGTTTCCCATCTTATGTTTAAGTCCTTTATCCATTTAGAGTTTATTTTTGTGTATGGTGTAAGTTGGTGACCTAGTTTCATTTTTCTGCATTTATCTGTCCAATTTTCCCAACACCATTTATTGAAGAGACTGTCTTGACTCCATTGTATGCTCTTGCCTCCTTTGTCAAATATTAATTGAACATAATGCCTTGGGTCGATTTCTGGGTTCTCTTCATTTATTTATTTTTTAAACTAAAGATACCTATTGAGCAACTAGATGATAATTCTCTCTTTCTCATGCTATTTAGAGTGACTACTAATATTTGGAGTTCAGGTTGAAACTTGAAAGATAATCAATTCAGTTATTTGCTTTCTTTTCTTCTGCCACATCCTGTTGTGTGATCTGAAGCAGAAAATTGTTTTCACATTTAAAACTATATATAAATAATTTGGCTTAAAGTTTCCATAGGTATAATGACAACAGAACTTGGTCATAGATCACTTTCATAATCAGAAACCCTTATTTAAATAATATTTATTTATTTATTTTATTTATTTTTTTAAATATATTTTATTGATTTTTTACAGAGAGGAAGGGAGAGAGATAGAGAGTTAGAACATCGATGAGAGAGAAACATCGATCAGCTGCCTCCTGCACATCTCCTACTGGGGATATGCCGGCAACCCAGGTACATGCCCTTGACCGGCATCGAACCTGGGACCTTTCAGTCTGCAGGCCGATGCTCTATCCACTGAGCCAAACCAGTTTTGGCTAAATAATATTTAAATGCAATATTCAGTTTAAAGTATATCAGTGCGTTGAAAGCCTTGTTGAACTCTGTAATTGGATGCCCTATATAAATATTAATCTGTCATACTTTCAACTTATTAATTAAAAAGAAGATGACTTTTATTCTTAGGAACATCAGATTTGTAACAACAGATAACTAGGTTAAAACATTAAGGATGTTTAATACAAAAGGATATCCTTTAATTTAAAAAAAGTTGTGTATTGAAATTTTTTCATGCTCTTTATTATTTTTAACTAGAGGCCCAGTGCACAAAATTTGTGCACTGAGGGAGGAGGGTGTCCCTCAGCCCAGCCTGCCCCTGCTCCAATCTGGGACCCCTTGGGGGATGTCCAACTGTGGGATCGGGCCTAAACTGGAAGTCAGAGATCCCTCTCATGAACTGGAACTTCTGGCTCCCAACCAGTCACCTGCCTGCCTGCCTGATTGCCCCCTAACCACTCCCCTGCCAGCCTAATCAACGTCTGACTGCTCCCCTGCCAGCCAATCGCCCCGAACTGCCCTCCACTGCTGGCCCGATTGCCCCCAACTGCCCTCCCTGCCAGCTTGATTGCCCCCAACTTCCCTCCCCTTCCGGCCCAATCGCCCCTAACTGCCCTCCCCTGCCAGCCTGGTTGTCCCTAACTGCCCTCCCCTGCAGGCCTGGTTGCCCACAACTGCCCTTCCCTACTGGCATGGTTGCCCCTAACTGCCCTCCCCTGCCAGCCTGGTTGCTCCTAACTGCCCTCCCCTGCCAGCCTGGTCCCCCCCAGCTGCCCTCCCCTGCCAGCCTGGTCCCCCCACCCCAACTGCCCTCCCTTGCTGGCCATCTTGTGGCCACATAGGGGCAGCCATCTTGTGTCCACATGGCAGCGGCCATCTTGTTACCACATGGGGGTGGCCGTCTTGTGCTATGGTCAATTTGCAATTACGTCTTTATTATATAGGATATTTTATAGATATTTCAAAGTTCTATAATTTTAGTTTTTGTTTCAGCTCATTATACTCTACTGGAGGCCTGGTGCACAAAATTTGTGCACTGGAGGGGGGGTGCCTCAGCCCAGATTGCGAGAGGGCGCAGGCCAGGCCGAAGGACCTCACCAGTGCGTGATCAGGGCCAGGGAGGGACTCAAGAGGTTGGCCAGCCAGGGAGGGACCACGGGAAGGCTCCAGGGAGTGTCTACTTCATCTTGCCCAGTCCTGATAGGCCGGACCCCAGCAGCAAGCTAACCTGGTTGGAGCATCTGCCCCCTGGTGGTCAGTGCACGTCATAGCGAGTGGTTGAGTGGCCTTAGCATATCATTAGCATATTATGCTTTTATTGGTTAAATGGCCTACTGGACGACCAGAGACTTAGCATATTAGGCTTTTATTATATAGGATGCCTTTGGTAATTATTGCACTGCAGATTGGGGCCTGTATAATAAACATCAATTGTGTTTTACAAATTGAATAATCAAGCAATAATGATTTTTTGTTATTTTAATAGAGACAGAAAATAAAAACAATAAATTATCTTCAACTATAGCTGTTGCAAGCATTAAAAAACATTTTGAAGATTATGGGTGTTACAGCTGTTGAACTGTTGTTTAAACATTATTTCTCACACTGTGCCTAATAGATTTAATTATGGTTCACACATTTATTTCTTTATCCTCTCTTCAGATGGAAAACTATATAAATACATTGTGAGCCACCAATGAGAACATGTTATTAGGCTTTCTCTGCTGAGAAAGGTATATTGAAATTTTCGGCTCAGCTGGCATGGCTCAGTGATTGAGCATTCACCCATGAACCAGGAGGTCATGGTTTGATTCCCAGTAAGGGCACATGCCTGGGTTGTGGGCTCGATCCCCAGTGTGGGACGTGCCAGAGGCAGCCAGTCAGTGATTCTCTCTCATCATTGATGTTTCTCTCTCTCCCTCTCTCCCTCCCTCTCTCCCTCCCTCTCCCTTCCTCTCTGAAATCAATAAAAATACCTTTGAAAAAATATTTTCTAACTTATATTGTAAAAGTCTCTCGTAAATAAATTCCATTAAGAACTGGCTTTCTTTTGTAGTTCATTAGTCGTAGTTCCTCACTTAGATCAAGTAAATAGAAAGCCAGCACATCCAAGCCAAAAGGCCATACTATGACTGGACCCAAAAGTTGGCAATAGTGATTAGTCTAAAGTCCTTTTAGCGTGAATTTTATATTTGTTCAAAAATATTTCTTCAACTCTTTTCCAGCCCATATTTGCCCCCACGGAGCTCATATTTAAATTGAGGACACCAATCGCAAAGTAAATTTTAACACTAATAACAACCAAATTCTGACTTTAAGTACATCAGTAGTTTTAGGGAAGTGGATTAGAGACAGATCTGGAATCAGTTTGAGGAATAGGTGGTTGAAAAGAATGAAATAATATGAGCAAAGAAATATGGGGGCATAAGCGGGCTGAATATGGCTTATATGGAGGAGCTATCAGAAAATTACCCTACTTCCAGGTGTATTTTCATATTTGAGAGTAATGGATAGATAACAGGATAATAGAATGGAAAAAAAAACTGATCAGATTACAGAGCCTTGAATGACATGAAATGTAATTTGATCATGGCATAGCAGGCAGGCAGTGATAAGATTTTTAAAAATTCTTTTAAAATTTATGGTACATGCCTTCCAGACAAAATTTTAAAGGTACAAAAAGGCATTCCCTGAAAAATAATTCTCCCTTTTAATAGAGTCTAACAAACTGATTTAAAAATTTATATGAAGAGAAGATCCAATAATGACTGAAAAACTGAAGAAGAAATACAAACCAGGAGGAGAGAGATGAAGGCAACTTGCAGATATCAAGACTTTCTATAAATTTATAGTAATTAAGACAGTTTGGTGTTCATACAATGATAGAAGATGGACAAAATAGAGAGCCTAGAAATAGTCTGTGCGTAATTGAACACTTGATTTATGACAAAAATGGGTATTGCTGGTCAGTGGGGAGATAGGCTGGGACATTTGGTTCTCTGCATGAAAAAAAAAAATACAGATCCCTACCTCTGCCATATAAAAAAATCAATTTTAAAGGTCAAATTATAGCCTGGTTTGGCTCACGGTTGAGCATCGACCCATGAACCTAGAGGTCACCATTTCAATTCCTGGTCAGGGCACATGCCTGGGTTGCCAGCTCTGTCCCTAGTAGGGGGCATGCAGGAGGCAGCTGAACCATGTTTCTCTCATCGATGTTTCTATTTCTCTATCTCTCTCCCTCCCCCTCTCTCTAAAATCAATAAAACATTAAAAAGATAATAATAAAGGTAAAGGTAAAATTATAAAATCTTGAAGGCACTAACCATAAAAGAAAAGATTGATAAATATAGTTACATTAATATTAAGAATGTTTCTTTAAAAGACATCATATAGAAATTGAGGAGATAAACCATAAACTGAGAGAACATATCATAGTACCTATAACTAATTATTCTGAATAATTCAAGAACTCCTACAGATCAATAAGAAAAAAGAAACACACAGATAACTTAATTGGAAACTAAGCAATAGAAACAAAACAGGCATTTCACAGAAGAGGAAACATGAATGGCCAATAAACATAAGGGAAGAAGCTCAATCCCAGAAGGAAACGAAAATGCAAATCAAAACCAATGAGCTGCCATTTACACTCACTAGATTGTAAAAATTCGGAAGTCTTACAAACCAAGTGTTGGAAGCGATGTGTCTGAGACATTGCTGGTAAAATGGTTAACAACCACTTGGGAGAACACATCCTTATGCTATTGCAGTCACGTAACTCACCAGTCTCTTCTGAGTATTTTCTAGAGGACGTCTTGCTCATGTTCACCACAAGACATAAAAGAATGTTCATAGCAGCAAGTAATCCTAATGCCTGGCAACAGAAGAATGGACAAATTCAATGTAGTAGAGTCATACAGGAGAATATTATGAGCAGGGACAATGAGTGAACTACAGCTACTTAAAAAAAGGGGGGGGGGTGAATCTTAGGAGCATCATGTATGAAAATGGCAAGTTACGGAAGACTATTTATAGTACCGAGCCATTTCAGCAATGCCATTGTGAAGACTGTTTATAGAAATACCATTTTAGAAATATCAAAAACAAGCAAAGCCACCGAATCTATGATTAGCTATATAAACGTGATAAATTTGTTAAAAACCTATGGGAATAATAAACATTAAAGTCAGGTAAGAGTTACTTCTAGGGTAAGAGATAGGGATAAGGCAGGAAAGGGACAAAAAGGTAAATACAGTGTTGGTAAACTAGTTTGTTTTTTTAAGTTGGGAGGGTGAGGGTCATGGGCATTATTCTGTTTCTTAACTCACTTGTACATATTCTTTTGTGTATATGAAATATAATCTTAATTCAGAGAAATATAACTTCATTTGGAGAAAAAAAGTATTTTTTACTCCTCACTCAACCCCCTCATTTCCCTTCCACAGAGGCTTGTTAAATAAATTGTGGAACATCCACACAATGAATATTATACAGCTATTAAATGAGGATAAAGCAGCTCCATCTGTTTTCGAATGGACTGATCACTGGATTGCTAAAAGAAAAAGTGGGTGTGGAATGCTACAATTTACATGAAAACACATGCACACACACACACACACACACACACACACATACACATACATGGGTGTGTGCTAGCTATCTCAGTAAGGTTACTGCTGCCTCTTATAAGTTCTTGACTCTAGAAGTGATTTATGGAAGCCATATTTTTAAAACATTGATCCAGCTGTATGGAGGAAATGGGGTGCTGGCAGTGTTGGGGTGGGGGTGCAAGGCGGGGGCACTCAAAATCAGGGAAAACAGGGAGGCCAGCTGGAAAACCACTACAGGAATGCAGCCATGAGGGAACCAGGCTAGAGAAGAGTGATGGAAGAGTATAAGGGAGGGAAATAAATATTTTGACACTGTAAATGATTAAACAGTTCATTCTGTTTAGTTACTGTTGCCCATACCCAATAGTCTTAAAAATTCATGTAAAACTACATTTTTAATCTACTAAATGTAATTGATTTTATTATCCTATTTATGACCTGTTAAATTCAAGATATGGTCGTGAAATGTCACAACACAGATAGATGGTCTTCAAAAGGTTTTGTGGAATCTCCTTTTTTTAAAAATTTTGATAAGTTGCCTCCCATACGCACCCTGATGGGAGATGGGAGTGGGGGAATCAAATCCACAAACTAGGTATGTGCCCAGGAATCGAACCTACAACCTTTTGGTGTATGGGATGATGCTCCAACCAACTGACCCACATGACCAGGGTGGAACCTAATTTTGCATTCAGGCCACAAAGGGAGAAATCTCTACAAAATCTGAAATTCTTCCTGATTTACTCTATATTAACTAATTTTTGCCTTTCACCCTGAGAAGAACTTAATTGGTCTTTGGTGGGATTATAAAAGTATTTGCCTACTGATATGCCCTATGTAGCAATATCAAAATACCCTCCTCATTGCATATTCTAAGAAAAAGTACTTTTAAGGCAGAAAATAAATATTATAGGACTTATTATCAATAAAATGTAATGAAAATGTTATAAACTTTTTTCTATCAATTAATTATATGAATTTTTGTATATTTATAGTATTGTGTCCACAGTTATGAATTATTGATTTTACTTAAATTGTTCCATCAATTATTGGCATGCCCGTATTTTTTACTAATTTTTGGTAGTATCTGCTGTCAATCCTATCTAATAATGAGGGGATATGCTAATTGACCCTCACGCTGTCGCAAAGATGGTGGCGCCAATAGCCAATAAGGAGGGAATATGCTAATTGACTGCCACGCCCTCAAAGATGGTGGTGCCCACAGCCACAAGATGGCTGGCAGGGGAGGACAGTTGTGGCGACCAGGCCAGCAGGGGAGGACAGTTGGGGGTGACCAGGCCTGCATGGGGAGGGCAGTTAGGAGCGACCAGGCTGGCAGGGGAGGGCAGTTAGGGGCTACCGGGTCGGCAGGGGAGTGGTTAGGGGGTGACCAGGCTTGCTGGCAGGCAGGCAGGCGAGCGGTTGGGAGCCAACAGTCCTGGATTGTGAGAGGGATGTACGACTGCCGGTTTAAACTGGCAGTCATACATCCCCTAAGCATTCCCAGATTGGAGAGAGTGCAGGCTGGGCTGAGGGACACTCCCCCCCACCCCCATGCACGGAATTCATGCACCAGGCCTCTAACATATATATATATATATATATGAATGTAGCTAGCGAGGGGCCATCACATCCGAAACAACTGAATGGATGACTGAACAGGCTGAGTGGGGTGACAAGGCTGGCAGGGGGGTTAGTGAAGGACAACCAAATGACTGAGCAGCAGGCTGCATGGGGTGACCAGGCTAGCAGGGCGGTTAGTGAGGAATGACCAAATGACCGAACAGCAGGCTGTGTGGGGCAACCAGGCCAGCAGGGGGGGCAGTGAGGGGCGACTGGGCCAGCAGAGGGGGGCAGTGAGGGGTGACCAGGCTGGCGGAGGGAGGGCAGTTGGAGGCAATCAGGCTGGCAGTGGGGGTAGTTAGGGGCAATTAGGCTGGCAGAGGGGGGCAGCTGGGGGTGACCAGACCAGCAGGGGGGGCAGTAAAGGGTGACCAGGCTGGCGGGGGGAAGGGAAGTTAGGGGCAACCATGCTGGTGGTGGGGGCAGTTAGGGGCGACCAGGTTGGCGGGGGGGGGGGGGGCAGTTGTGGGCAACCAGGTTGGCAGGGGCATCAGTTGGGAGCAATCAGGCTGGCAGGGGGGGCAGTTAGGGGCGATCAGGTCAGCAGGCATGTGAGCAGTTAGGAGCCAGTGATCCTGGATTGTGAGAGGGATGTCCCAGATTGGAGAGGGTGCAGGCTGGGCTGAGGGGACCACCCCCCATGCACAAATTTCGTGCACTCAGCCTCTAGTCCTATATAATATAAGACTAATATGCTAAATGTCCGGTCATCCGGTCATCCGGTCAACTAATCAAAGCATACTTTGCTAGTGATATGCTAAGGCCACTCAACCGCTCGCTATGATGTGTACTGACCACCAGGGGGCAGACACTCAGACTGGTAGGTTAGCTTGCTCTGGGGTCTGGCTGATTGGGACTGAGTGAGACGGACCGGACACACCCTGGAGCCCTTCCACGGTCCCTCCCCAGCTGGTCAACCTACCGCATCCCTCCCAGGCCCTGATCATGCACCAGTGGGGTCCCTCAGCCTGGCCTACCCCCTCTTGCAATCCAAGACTCCTCAGGGGATGTCAGAGAGCCAGTTTCGGCCCGATCCCGCAGGCCTGGCCGAGGGACCCCACTGGTGCATGAATTTGTGCACTGGGCCTCTAGTCTAAAATAAAACAGTTCTATCCACTTTTTCTTCTTGTCTTCTCTCCTCCCATGCCTTCTTTCTTCCACACTTCTTGCCATCATTACTCTTCTTGCAGTTGCTCTTTTGCCAAGATGAGGCCAGGAGCTAGCTGTATGCAGCCATATTGATTGTAGTGCTGTGCGTGTGACTCTCTGCTGTCCTATTTTCCTAAACTTGGGATGGAGTCATCACTCCCACCGGTACAAATCAATTACCTCTTGTTGAAGGACCTGAGTCTTTGAACATCTGTTGTCCTTTATGTAATTTATAGGACTCAGAAGAAATCCACTTGATGTTTTTCATCTCATACCACAGGGATTTTCTAAAACTTGTGTTATTTCCTGTGGCCCAAAGATTGTTTCATTTTCCTGCAAAGGGAAGAGACAAGGGATCTCAATGCTTCCTGTGATTGCACAAAGCTTATTTTAGGAACAAAAATCTGTGCTCTTTTCCCCCTTTTACTCCCTATTTTCCTTGCTGAAGGACTTATTAGTATAGGATGATGTTTACTTCTTTGCACCAAGGAAATGTTTCTTTTACTGATTAGAAAATGTTAAATATTCTGTGACCCTGTTCAAATTCCAGGCTTCATGTGTTTTGTGGAGAGAAAAAGAAGTTACTCTGAATCTGTCTCCTTACTCTTTAATTAGGGTTCAGACTATTGCTTGAAACAGTTGAGATTAATTAGGATCCCTCTACACTCACCTATTTTTATGAATTGCTTACATGAAATCATCAATGAACAAAAAAACTCAAAACCTTTTGTTACTTTGTCTTTTTATGGTGAGGAGAGGCAGTTTTTACTGTGTTGAATTAGCAAGTAATTGTTCTCTGTTGAGTCAGGGGGATTTCCTATCTTTTTTAGGGAGGAATTTTTATATAAACAAGCTTTTTGTATCTATCTAAGGCTCCAGTTAATTACATTTTACAACAAATATAAAAAATAAACATTTATAATAACTACTTCCTATTAGCAAAGACTAGGACACAGGAGCTATCTAGTCAAGAGGCTTTAGGAATTGAAGTATTTCAAGGATAGAAAACTATGCCCTCTAAGCGTTTAGACCGGACCTGTGTAATCCACTTTCGTTTGTGAATGCTGTTCAGAATGTGTTATTGTCCTGAGCTTTACAAACAGTATGTATGTGACCTGCTTGCACATGTTCTAAGAGTGTATCTTCCAAATGCAGAATAGGCGCTGCCACTTCAGTTTTGGTTTTACTTCACAGCTTTGTTCGTAAAAATTTTGTTGCAAACTAGTTTTCTTAACAATTCATAGCAACTCTATTATGTTATTACATTTGATCAATACATGAAGGAGTAATCAATTCCCGTGTAAGTAAAGCATTGGTCACCATCTCCAAAATTGGTTTGAGGAAAGGGTTGATTTTCTGGTGATATGAGAGACCAAACGGTGGCAATAATCTCCTTTTGTGTAGTCACTTTATCTGTGCTGGAAAGTACCTTACCAACACGAATTTCTTTCCCTATATTTTTTCATATATTGCTAAGCCTAAAGTGTGCATTTTCTCAGGTGAAAGAAACACGTTTGGGAGGGTCAATAACTTTGCCTAGGTAAGACTGTCAAAAGAACATACAGTCACCGCCAGGTGTTCTTGGGGGATCGGTTCTAGGATTCCCGCAGATACCAAGGTTCATAGATGCTCCTTATAGAAACTAGTGTAGAACAATGCATAGAGTTGGCCCTCTGCATCCACGGATTCCTAACTCTGGATCAAAAACAGTATTTTCTTTTTTCAAAATTTATCTTTATTGTTGCAAGTAATACATGTATCCCTCTTTTCCCCCATTGACCCCTTCTAGCCCAGCCCCACCCCCTGCCCCACGCCTTCACCACATTATTGTCTGTGTTCATGGGTTATGCATATATGCATACTAGTTCTTTGGTTCATCTCTTCCCATCCTCCCACCCCCCATCTCCACCCCCTTGCACCTTTCCACCCCCCAACTTCTGACCCCTGACCCCCACCTTCTCTCTGAGATTCATTAGTCTGTTCCATGTTTCTCAGTCTGTGGATCTGTTTTGTTCATCAGTTTATTTTATTCAGTGGATTCCACATATGAGTGAGATTATGTAATAGTTGTCTTTCTCTCTCTGGCTTATTTCGCTTAGCATAATACTATTTTCCATCTCAGATGTGAAATCTGTAGATATGTAGGCCCAACTATATACCCAAAGAAACTCGGGAATCATGCTAAGCTTTTATTAACTGGAACAGTCCATAGTATTAAGTGGACGACTGATGTGGGTAAGATTCTATTCACATTGCCCTACATCATCCATCAGAATTTCCTTGCTTTACTCTCTGGAGTCATTGATAAGAATTTGAAGGGAAATTTGAATCAAATAACTGTACCAAATACATTAGAATAAATGTAAGTGGCATTTTTATTGGATTAAGTATTAATCAAGAATATAATTTTGACTCATTTCTTTTATTCGTTTAGTATTACCCTTCCTGAAAGGTTTATTTTATAGCTTTAAAGAAATATTTGCTTTCTCCCAACTCCATTGCTCTGTGTGTGTTTTTAAAAATAATGATTGGGGGAAGCACTCAAGAGAGGTCAGCATCTGGAGGAATCAGGAGTTGCCACCGTGGAGGTAGTGGAGAGGAAGTGTGAGTGCCTGGCCATCTGGTGACCGGGAAAAGGCTGTGTTTTCGGTTTCACAGAGAATGAGGACAAGTTTATTAAGGAAGGAGGGCATCTCATGTCAGGAGGCAAGGAATCATGCTACATTTCTCCCACTCAGCCCCAGCCAGCTGACCATCGGTGTCTGCATTACCGGGGAGAACTTGGAGACTGTGTTTGGGAAAATGAGTGGACAAGCAAGGGTAGACCCTTGGAAGGGAGGTACTCTGGTCTCCTAACGTCTCTCCCCACCCCATACAATAGTGAGCCCAAGCGGTGACTTTTTCTCAGACCAAGGAAAAAAAGCAGAGCCTCCGGTTCCTTAAAGGTCACTGCCAGAGCCTGTGATCCAGGTATCAGTTGGAAAGCCACACATCAAACAAAATTGATTAACATCCATCCACTCTTCTAATTATTGAACTACGCCATGCTCTAAAAGTTAAATAAAGCTCATGTTTTATTTACCGCTTTTTAAATAAAGCACTAAGTTCAAGAGAGGCTGTAGGGGGAAAATCAAGAATAGGAAAAGAAATCAATGCAAAAAGCTTATATCTGCACTAAACACTAAAATTGGATATCTGGCAGAGAGAAGGCAACGGACAAGGGTATGCAAAAAAAAAAAAAAAAAAAAAAAAAGCTTTAAGGTAAATCCACTTGTTGCCACGGGCTGCAGGCTCATTGTCATCTTTGCAAGTAATTAATAGAGTTCTCTATGCGACCTGAATTAAATCTAGGCTCACATCCTGGGCTGTGGTTTACACTGAGCAGCCTACGACTTTTATAGGATTTGCAGAACCTGCTGTTCCACAGAAAAGTGCAGTTTGTTTCAATCAAGGCACAGCTAATCACCGAGTATGGGAGGCCATTTTCCTGACCCTCTAAGAGACTGTTGCCCCAGATGGTCTTTGGTTTATTAGAAGTGCTTGTCAAGGTGAGGAGTCTTTTCTTTTCGGTTTCATTTGAAGCTGCCAGTATGGAGAGAAGGATCGGGGAGAAGCGGATTGTCCTTCCAAGAAGGGCAAGGAGAATGGAATGTGCAAATGCTTGGAGGCCAAGAGTTGAGTCAGCTTCCAGACCATAGACAGAAAAGTCAGTGTGGCTGATGCTGGGCTGTGCTGAGGCTGAGCAGGGATGATAAGAAACCATTGGAGAGTGTTAGCGGGCAGCCCTCCCTGTCTATTGCCACTCTGGCTCACAGTCTTCTCTCTCTGCCGCAAGCCCCATGCTCAGGCTGCAGTGTGCATGCGGACAGCCACCAGCACCTGAACTTCAACGCCTTTTTCAGTTTCCACATTCTCAGCCTCCGCCCCGCTGGCCTTGTTCTCATTCAGACCTACTGTACACCTGAAATGTGAAACTCCTCACTCTGAATGGAGCACGTGACCATCCTTCCTGTTTTCACATGCTGCTGCCCTCCCTGAACTTGCTTCTCAGGACTTCTGATGCCTTGATGTCCCTTCACCTAGTGCTTCCCCTTCCCAGACTTACCTGTGGGAGTGTGTGTGGGAGTGTGTGTGTGTGTGTGTGTGTGTGTGTGTGTGTAAAGAGAGACGGGGAGAGAGAGATTGGCAGAATTCCTTCTCACACAGGGCAGGTCAGTCTTTTGTTCTAGTCAGACCTTCAGCTGATTGGATGGGGCACATTCATATTTGGAGGGCAATCTGCTTTACCGAATGTCACTGATTTAGTGTGACTCTCATCCAAAACACCCTCACAGAAATATCCAGAACAACATTTGACCAATGTCACTCTAGGCACTGCAGGCCAACCAAGTTGACAAATAAAATTAACAGTCACACCTTTCTCTCATAAGCAACTTAGATTTACACAGCAAATGGTTTTGTTTGCTTCTGCCTCACTCCCTTACGTTGTTGTGTGACCACTATGCCTGCTTTGCTAAAGCCAAGCTTGTATCACTCCTGCAGTCTGTTTCCTCTCCTCCTCAAACTGCTCAGGGACACTGAAAACCACACACTCAAGTGGAGACCAAATGTGTGGCCTCCAGCCTCAACAGGGCCCTCCAGGCTGCTGGCACTGCTGGTGTGTCCCTGGTCAACCCCCCACCCCCACCCCGTGTTCCCACAAAGGCTATGCCAGACCTCAACCCGTCCCAGGCGCTCTCGCTCTCTCTCTCTCTCTCTCTCTCTCTCTCTCTCTCTCTCTCTCTCTCCAATTTACCTATTTGTACATAGTAAAAATCATAAGCGTTGACCATGAACCACCTCAACTTGTTGCTTTTCCTTCCAGCCCAAACCATTTTTAAATTGAAATTAATAGGGTTACATTGATTAATAAAATGATACAGGTTTCAAGTGTACAATTGTATAATATATCATCTGTATATTGTATTGTTCACCACCCCAAGTCAAGTCTCCTTTCATCATCATTTATGCCCCTATACTCTCTTATACCTCCTCCCATCCCCTTCCTCTCTGGTAATCATCATGCTGTGCTCTATGTCTATGAGTTGTGTTTTGTTTTTGTTTTTTTTTTGCTTAATTCCTTCACCTTTTACACCCAGCCCCCCAAAGCCTCTCACCTCTGACAGCTGTCAGTCTGTTTTATCTATGAGTCTGTTGCTATTTTGTTTGTTGGTTTATTTTGTTCATTAGATTCCACATCTGAGTGAAATCATATACTTATCTTTCTCTGACTGGCTTATTTTACTTAGTATAATGCTCTCCAGTTCCATCCATACTTACTGCAAACGGTAAGATTTCCTTCTTTTTTATAACCAAGTAGTATTCCATTGTGTAAATGTACCACAGCATTTTTTCCCCCTTTATTGAATAAGATATTACAAATGTGTCCTTATCCCCCCAATACCACAGCTTTTTTTTTATCTACTCATCTACTAATGGGCACTTGGGCTGTTTTCAGATCTTGGCTATTGTAAATAGTGCTGCAGTGAACATAGAGGTGAATATATTCTTTCAGGTTACTGTTTTGGATTTCTTTGGATAAAGTGCCAGAAGTGGAATTACTGCATCATAAGGCAGTTCCACTTTTATTTTTTTTTGGGGGGGGGGGGCCAGAGGGGGCCGTAACTCCATACTGCTTTCCGCAGTGGCTGCACTAGTCTGCATTCCCACTAACATTGCATGATGGTTCCCTTTTCTCCACATGCTCCCCTGAACTTCTGATTTGTTGAAGGTAGCCAGTCTGACAGATGTGAGGTGTTATCTAATTGTGGTTTTAATTTGCATCTCTCTGATGATTAATGACATTGATCATTTTTTCATATGTCTATTGGTTATCTGTATGTGCTCTGCAGAGAAGTGTCTATTCAGGTCCTTTGTCCCTTTTTTATTTGATTGTTTTTTTGTGTGTTGAGTTTTGTAAGTTCTTTAAAATTTTGGACATTAACCCATTATCAGATATATCATTGGCGAACATACTCTCTCATTCAGTGGATTGTTTTTCATTTTGTTGATGGTTTCTTTTGCTGTGCAAAACTTTTTAGTTTAATATGGTCCCATTTGTTTATTTTTGTTTGTTTGTTTCCCTTGCCAGAGACGATATATCAGAAAAAATATTGCTACAAGGAATGTTCGAGATTTCCTGCTATGTTTTCTTCTAGGATTTTTATGGTTTTGAGTCATATTTTGTAAGTAATCCATTTTGAGTTTATTCTTGTGTGTGGTGTAAGAAGATGGTCTAGTTTCATTTTTTTTTTTTGCATGTATCTGTCCAATTTTCCCAATGCCATTTATTGAATAAACTATCTTTACCCCATTGTATGATTTTACCTCCTTTGTCAAATATTAATTAACCATAAAGGTGTGGGATTATTTCTGGGCTATCTATTCTGTCCCCATTGATCTATATGTCTGTTTTATATGCTAGTACCTTGCTGTTTGATTACTATGGCCTTGTAGTATATTTTGATATCAGTGATTCCTTCAATTTTGTTCTTCTTTCTCAAGATTGCTGTGGCTATTTAGGGTCTTTTTTGGTTCCATATAAATTTTTGGGATATTTGTTCTAGTTCTGTAAAATGCACCATTGGTTCTTGATAGGAATTGCATTGAATTTGTAGATTGTTTTGGGTAGTATGGGCATTTTAATGATGCTAATTCTTCCTATCTATGAACATGGCATATGCTTCCACTTATTCCTCTGTCTGAACCATTTGAATGATGTTGACTTACCCACATAAAAGAATATTGGGAACAGATAAAGAGCCCAACAGGCATTTACACTTTGTCTTCAGAATTCATTCAGAGCAACCCTGTCTCTTCTCAGTGCTGAATTTCCTGATGCCTTGATTCCTTACCCCATTTTCCCATGCTCTACTTTCCATTTTCCACCTTGTCTCTTTAACCAGTTTGAACTCAACATGCTGGCTTTGACCTTCACACTCCTCAAGATCACATGTTCTGGTAGCTACCCTGCTCAGGGGGTGGTAGTGGCAGGGGAGGCCTACATTTAATTCCTGTACCTGTGGCTCAGCTAGATAACATGGCTGTTCAGAACTGCAGAGTCCTAAGACCTTGGTGACTCCACATCTAATGTGACACTCTATAGTTTTTACTACTATTCTCTCAGCAGCCAGCAAATGCTTGTAACAGTTACAAATCTCCACGGGGATCTCCTGACACCCTTCAACATACTGGCTTATTGAGAATCTGTACAAAAAATATTTCAATAAGTTCTGGTCTCTGTGGAGTAGGAGATGCAGTTTGGATTTCCCCCAGACCACATGTTCCAGGCCCAAAATGGTTAACCTACTCTTAGAAGGACAGAAGTCATCACCTCCTACCTCCTGACTTCACCTGCCCCCTTCATCAGAGTCCATTCCATCTTTCAGCTTACCTCTCTGGCTAAATGCCAACTTTTAACTCCTACATCTGACCCAACAACTCAGGATGATGTACCCAAGTAGGATTTAGAAATGGCAGGACATGATGTCTGGATGTGGTAGGGCAGATGGCACCAGTCATGGAGAGATGGCAATAGGAAGAAAAGCAGGGTATTCTAGAAGAGAGAGGATAAGCGTTATTGGCCATGCTAAGTCTCAGTTGCCTGTGGAGCATGCATAAGCACTGTGACCCTTTGAGGGGTTTGTATTAGACCTCAGTCACACAGCCTGATGCATTTCCTCTTCTCCAGGCCATGTGATTTCACTCTTCATTTTATAGATTACTAAGCAAAGGGAACAGTGTGATCGGTCACCTAATTGCAGTCATTTATCAATAAGGGATTTATTATGTGTAACTGAAAAGGCCCTTGTTACAGCAGGAACACATTACTCACATCAGAGATAGGCCCTAGTGCATGTTAGCATCAGCAACCTATCAGTCTCTGTACTGTAACCTCTCACCATCGCTGCCTAACTGGTGATGATCTGAAGTTCATCCCAAGCAAAGAGACTCAGACATTAGTGAGCTAATAGTGAGGAGAATACACCTTTAACATTACCAACTGCCAGTTTTATTGTTTGGTTAAGAGCATAACTTCTACAAAACTATTTAATCCTAGAGGCCTGGTGCATGAAATTCGTGCACTGGGGTGGGGGCGTCCCTCAGCCCAGCCTGCACCCTCTTGCAGTCCAGGAGCCCTCAGGGGATGTCTGACTGATGGCTTTGGCCCGCTCCCCATGGCCAAAGCCATCAGTCGGACATCCTTAGTGTTGCCGGGGAGGCAGGAGAGGCTCCCACTACTGCTGCTGCGCTCACCAACCATGAGCCCAGCTTCTGGCTGAACAGTGCTCCCCCTATGGGAGCGCACTGACCACCAAGGGGCAGCTCCTGCGTTGAGCATCTGTCCCCTGGTGGTCAGTGCGTATCATAGTGACTGGTTGTTCTGCTGTTGCGCCAAAACCGGCTCTCCAACATCCCCCAAGGAGTTCCAGATTGCAAGAGGGCGCAGGCCAGGCCAAGAGACCCTACCGGCGCACGATCAGGGCCAGGGAGGAATGCAGAAGATTGGCCAGCTGGGGAGGGACTGTGAGAAGGTTGAAGGGTGTGTCCAGCCTGTCTCGCTCAGTCCTGATCGACCGGACCCCAGCAGCAAGTTAACCTAGTGGTCAGAACGTCTGCCCCCTGGTAGTCAGTGCATGTCATAGTAAGCAGTTGAGCGGCCTTAGCATATCATTAGCTTTGATTGGTTGAATGGCTGACCAAATGACTGGACACTTAGCATATTAGGCTTTTATTATATAGGATGGTTTCTCAAAAAGACTTCTGTCTGTTTATTCATCAGTTAATCTATGCATGTAATATAATTGCTCCTTCACATGCTAGCCAGCAAGGATAGGGGGAGAGGACAGCGCTTAACTACACTACAGGTATCTGGGAGGGTCTGGAATTGTCAGCTACCATTTGCAACATTGCAGCATAAGAAGAAGGCACGGGAGAAAGCGTGTGCTAAGTCTATCTCTAGGCTGAGAACCTGGCTCATTTCCCACACAACGTCCTACTCTTAAAAGGCTATGTCATGAATTCATGATGGCAAATGCCAGGTGTGTGTGTGTCACTTGCACACACACTTGAATGCTGAGTCTTTGAAACAAGCCTTGCAGACCGCCATGCCCTCAGAGTGATAATGTCAGGACGACTCTGTGTCCAGCCTGGAGTGCAGAAAGGAGTGTGGGCTGCAGATGGAGCTGAGAGTCATTGCATGTTGGTGGAGGTGGAAGCAGTTTGTTCTTTCTTAGGTAGCTTTTGCATTCTTCAGCTCCTAGATTCCCTAACTTCAGCATTGGAAATTATTTTCTCCTTCACTGCACAAAGATTCAGCAGGCATGTGACTAAGGGTTTCTGTGATTTCCCTCCATTATCTCACAGTTGTGAACACCACAGCTATGAGGTATAAATAATCTTTACAGTGGAAAAATAGAGAGAGAACATTGTGAAATTTTAAAAGAGGAACAGTTTAAAGTATTTTCATTAATTTCAGAAATATTAAAGGGTGAAGAGAGGTCCTCTAAATGTCTTACAATAATTAAATCCTTGAAGAGTTTTCAGTCACCAAAAAAGAGTCAATAGAATGCATAAAATAATGGACATTGTCATCATTTTAAAATTCTAAAGTACATCTAAAGGTGACAGAATTACAGAGAACTAAAGGAATGAATGAATGAATGGGTCAGTAAGTTCTCCTTGGGAGAGTTAAGCTCTTTGGGAATCCCTTGTCTTCCTCTGCTTACTTACAAGTTAATGGATGGTGTTCCTTTAGTGCCTGAGGGTCTCCCGTTACTCCTAGGCCCAAAGTTAAAAAATGATAGGTCCAACATTCCTATTAATTCATAAGTTAACTCTGCCTTTTTTTTTTTTTCATCAAGTACCACCAAGGAATTGCTCTCAGTCACCCAGTTTTCCTTTTATTTTTTTCTAAGGCACAGAACTGCTCCACGTGATACATGCTGTTCATTCATTCTCTGTACATCTCCAAGAGAGGTGGTTGTCCCTGGGCAGGAGACCAAACTTTCAAGGTTGGTGGCAATAGATCTTACATGAAGAAACCAAGCATGTTTTGCAAAGAATATTGATGAAATCATTTGTTTTTACTGAGCGCCATTTACATTGATAGATGGCTAAATATAAGAAACAAATTAATATGGATGATCCTGGCATTATTGCCTCTGACACTTTTTTTTATTACTTTAATATTTTCTATAGTCTGTAGGTGTGGGTGGGTGCCAAACTGCATTTAATTTTTCTATGCCTCCAGTTGCTGGTTTTATGTACTAATTCTTAAAGGAAAAGATATTTTTCTATCTGAAGATGTGGTGCTTCAATTTGATAATATGACTGCTGCTTTCTGAATACAATAAACTTTAATTAATGAGAATATGTTTAATCAGATATGCAGATTAACTGAAATACAGAATTATTGAATCTTCCTAAAACAGATTTTTATACTTTCCTTCCTTAATAAATTATATTCAGTATATTTATCTTCCTTTAATTAATCTGGATTTTATTGTGCTTTAGGATATAAACAATCATATATGCTTCTACTACATATGTGTGCATATATATATAGAGGGAGAATGTAATATCCCTCTTTTTCCAGGATCTAGCCTCAGAATTGCATTTTTTAAAAAAACTAAAATCCTTTCTGTTTGTTTTCTTGCAGTTGCCTCTTTAACCAAAGGGCTAATTGAGTACTGCCCCAAATTCAGTTTCATTAGGAATTTAGTTAGTTGAGGTTTTAAAATCACCGTTAATCCTTTTTTCCAATTTCAATTGGAAGTCATACATTTTAATGGATATGTTTACGTTGCTGACTAAGCCAAGCAAATGAATGTCCCCTGAGTTTCAGAAAGCAAACATTTAAAAACAAAATCCTAAGTTACCTTAGTTGTGAATTTATCTGCTGGTTGAATGCTATAATCATCTCAAACCTTTCTTCTAACTATTCCTTCATTATTCAGACAACGAATATTTATCAAGTGTCTACAATCTGTCAGGCAGGGTGTGAGATGCTAGAGAACACATTGATAACAAACCACATACAAGGATACTGGGCCATCAGACAGGGATTCTCTCTTCAGCATCACCGGCTGATAGAATTAAGGCTAGCTTGTGAGTTCATTGTTCTCAGTCAATAAAAAAGCAAAATTTTAGCAGCCTTCCTGAGAAATTCTAGCTCTCTGCCTATGAAAGTTTACAAGAGGCTTCAACAAGTGATGGTATTAAATTGTGGTTTTCAAACTCTGGTATGCTTGAAATTATTGAAAGGCTTGTTAGAACACAAATTGATGGGTCCTACACCAGAGGTTCTGGTTGGGTAAATCTGGGGTTGGAGACTAGTGGGGAGAGGGGCATCTCTTTTTTCTTTTTTTTCTTTATTGATTAAGTTATTACATATGTGTCCTTATTGCCCCATTGGAGAGGGGCATTTCTAAGAAGTCTCAGGTGACCCAGATGTTGCTGATTTGGGAACTACACTTTGAGAACCAGTGGTCTAAAGTATTTTATTTCTTAAATAGAGGCCTGGTGCACAAAATTCATACATGGGTATGGTCCCTAGGCCTGGCCTGCAATCAGGGCCATCTTCCCCAGCTGACCTCAGCCAGCCCTGCCCCCCGCCACCACCCACCCCCGGTTCCCCATTCACCATCAGGTGATCGGTGCTTGACAGCCGGGGGAAGGGACCAAGGGGTGGTCAGTGTGCCTCATAGTGACTGGTCCAGCGGTCATTCTGGTTGTTCTGCCATTAGGGTCAATTTGCATATTACCCTTTTATTATATAGGATAACCCTCCTTTTCATGATGATGTTGTTAATAATGATGAGAGTAGCTCAAACCAGTGAGCTCTTGTGGATGTCAGGTATTTTTCCCTTTAAGCCATCCTTACATCCCAGCTTCACAACAACTTAATGAAATAGTTGTGATTACTATCCTCATTCTACAGGTGAGGAAATAAACATATGGAGATGTTCATTAATTTGTCTAATATCACAGAGTAAATGACAATGGCCAGGATTTGAACTTTAATCTTTCTGACCATGTCTGTGTTCCACTGCCATGCTCTTCTGCCTCCCTGGATGGTGATGGAACAGTGCAACCCAATCTCCCTGGGAGACGCCCACAGGCAGGTGGAACCTGCCTCCACATGGACCTGCACGAGGGGGTTCTGAATAGATGGCACTTCAGGCTCTCAGGGGGAGGGGACAGCAGAACTTCCTTTAGTAATTAGTAATCTATTCTAATGGCTAATAAGCTTTTTATGATGGGGAACTTACTTTTTAATCAGATAAATGTCACCATTTTATAGATTTTTTAAAGCCATTAACTTGTCAAGAATTTGATAACTGCAGCACAGTGCACCCAGTTGAATAGGCCGCAGCTCTAGATCAGCAAATTTCAACCGGCACATCACAAGAATTTTTAAAACATGCAATACCTGGGATAGCAAGAGGAATCTATTAAATTATCCAAGGTGCCATTGGACTCTGGGACTCCGTGGATGTGAATCTGGTCACCAGAAAGATTCCACTTTCTGACCATGATTCAGGGCTCCTACTGCCTATGCATTCTAATAGTTTCCTTATCTAATTTCTCATTTCCTTTTGTTGTAATTACTTATTTAATGCTTTGTCTCCCTGGAGATTTTAGAAAGGCACCATCCAATAGAAATACAATTCAAGGCTCAAAAGCCAACCTCTTATATAACTTAAAAATTTCTCATAGCCATGTTAACAAGAGCAAGTAAAAACAGATGACAATTTTAAACAACACTTTATTTAACTCAACACCTATATATCTAAAAGGCTAATATGCAAAGTGTCCCCTCAGGAATTTGACCAAGAGACGGAGAGTTTGATCACTCACTATGACATGTGCTGACCACTGGGGGCGGCATGGAATAAAGGAAGGCCCCGGCCGGCAGCCAGCTGTCAGCAGCTGCTAGGGACCCTATCCATGCACGAATTTTGTGCACCGGGCCTCTAGTATTATGATAAAAAAAATAAAACATGCAATTCCTGAGTTTTTCACCAGGGCCACTGACCTCTTTTCCCTTGGATTGTAAAAAAAAAAAAAAAAGACAACAGCCAACACAGCAACAGCTGTCTGATATGAATGAATCAAAAATATACCTACTTTTTCTTTGTCAGTTCGGCAAAAAATATAATATTTTTTGGTGTGTCACAGAAATGTAGTAACTAGTTTATGTGTGCCATGAGATGAGAAAGGCTGAAAATCACTGCTCCAGATGAAATGAGATTTGATTGTGGGGAACAAGGTCTGCCACTGCTTCTAGAAGGTCATGCCTCTCCTTCCCAATCCTTTCTATTTACAACTGTTTCAAAAGGCATCTACAAAATTAGTTTGAGCTTCCCTGACCTACCTGAGTTAAAGTACTTTTTAGATATCGCCTGCCATAGGAATAGTAGTCATTCAGTATATTAATTAACAGTTCTCTCAGAAGGATCCACCAATCATGCATGCAAGATGAGGAGAATCAAAGAATGTGCTGGGGTTCATCAGCATCCTGGGAAGGGCCACCCGGCTTCCTAGTTAGATGACATTGTCCGTTGGGGAATTGCCCTCCTCTCCTGACCTAGCACCTGCTCTCTCCCTCCCACAGGGCCTGGAGAGCCCTTTCAGGTGGGCTGTTATTATAGTAATACTAGAGGCCCAGCACACGAAATCGTGCGAGACCCAGACCTGCCGCGGGTGGGACCTCAGACCTGCCCTACATGAGCCGTGAGACCCCAGACCTGCCCTGCATGAACCGAGGGACCCCAGACCCACCCTGTGCGAGCCGTAGGCCCTGCCTCCACCGCACGGGCCCCGCCAGTCCTGTACGAGCCCCGCCAGCCCCACGTGAGCCCCGCCAACCCACACGAGCCCCACCTTGCCACACGAGCCCCGAGTCCCGGCCCACAAGAGGTGCTCCATGCACCTTCTGGTGACCAGTTGTTTGGTTGTGACTCTGTGACGGCCTTTTATGATATAGACTAGAGGCCCGGTGCATGAAATTTGTGCCGGGGGGGGGGGTGGCCCTCAGCCGGACCTGCACCCTTTCCAATCCGGGATCCCTCTCACAATCCGAAGCCCCTGGCTCCTAACCGATCACCGGCCTGCCTGCCTTATGCCCCTAACTGCTCCCCTGCTGGCCTGATCCTCCTAACTGCCTAACTGCTCTCCCTGCTGGCCTGATCCGCCTAACTGCCTATCTGCTCTCCACTGCTGGCCTGATCCCCCTAACTGCCTATCTGCTCTCTCTTACTTTCCACACCGTTTGGATCCCCAGTGCAGGTGTGCTGAGAGCTCTCCACCACGGCCCTGCCCCCGTCCTGATTGGTCGTTACGTTACAGTGTCCTGGCCAATTTACATATTCCTCTATTATTAGTATAGATAATATTATTAGAAAATAAAGCACACAAATAGAAACAACACAAAACAATTGTATGACTCAATTAATTATTCTGAGTTGAATAATCTTGAAATCACATCCAAGTCAAAAAACAGAACTTTCTTACCCATTGGGATGGTTAATTTTTGTGCCAGTTTGACTGGGCTAAGGGATTCCCAGATATTTCTGGGTGTGACTGTGAGGATGCTTCAGAAGAGATAAGCATGTGGATCAGTAGACTGAGTAAAGATAACCCTGATCGTGGTGGGTAAGCAGCATCCAATCCCTTGGAAAACTGAATGGCACAAAAGGTGGAGGAAGGGCAACCCTGGTCTCTGCTTGAGCTGACATGCTATCTTCTCCTGCCCTCTGACATCAGTGCTCCTGTTTCTCAGAGTTTTGTTTGTTTGTTTTGTTTGTTTTTAATCTTCACCTGAGGATATTTTTCCATTGATTTTCAGAGAGAGTGGAAGAAAGAGGGAAAGACAGAGAGAAATATCTACATGAGAGAAACACATCGATTGGTTGCCTGCTGCACTCACCCAGACCAGGCCTCAGGTCGGAGAGGAGCCTGCAATCAAGGTATGTGCCCTTGATCGGAATCGAACCCAGGATCCTTCGGTCTGGAGGCCAGTGCTCTATCCACTGAGCCAAGCCTGTTTCTCAGGCTTTTGGACTCAGGACTTGCACCATCGTCCCCTGGTTCCCGGCCTTCGAACTTGGACTGAACTACACCACCGGCTTTCATGGGTCTCCAACTTGCAGATGGCAGATCATGGGGCTTCTCTGCCTCCACAGTCACATGAGCCAGTTCCCGTAGTAAATCTCCTTCTGTGTGATCTATGGTACCCTGTTGGCTGCCTCTCTGGAGAACCCTGCCTAATACACCCGTCCAGAAGTCCCACCTTCCCCACAAAGTGACCAGATCCTACTTGATCATGATCACTTTGCAGTACTTCACAGTGTTCCCTGCATGTGCACATCCCTAGCACGATCATTAGTCTTGCTCATTTTTTAAATTTGATATGTCTTTGAGTCTCTTTTCACTTACAGATTCCCTCAACATCCCTTTATTTTTCTTAAAATGTATGTGGAAGAATCCAGGCCATTTGACCTTTAGAGTTTCCCCAAGTCTGGATTTACTGATTGTCGTCTCTTGATGCAGTACAACACATTCCCCTGTGCTCTATATTTTCTGAAAATTGGCAACTGGATACACACTGAGTCAAATTCATATTTACTCCTTTTGGCAAGATTCTAGGTGGTGTTTGGCAAGATCATAGGAAGCACATATCTGCTTGTCTCTCTTTTTTATGATAGGAACAGCTTTGATGCTTAATGTCTACATCTATTAACTCATTAGAGTTGCAAGCTGATGCTATTCTAATTCTGTTATTACTTTTTATTTATTAGTTGGAATAAATTGATAAAGATACTTCACTTACTCCTTATTCATCAGTGGTATAATTCACACAGGGAAAGAAGGATAAATGTCTGATTCTTTCCCTTTATTTACTAATCCTAATGAATTACTTCTCTGTAATACTTCAAAGGTGACCAATTCCTTTCATAAAAAGATCATAGAACTCAGGGATTGGAGACATGGAAGCATAGAACGAGTGCGGAATCTTGGAGGGAAGAAGAGGGAGGGGTGGGAAGACCTGGGGCAGAGGGTGAGGACAGACTAGGGGGGAGGGGTAAAAAAGGGGGACATATGTAATACTTTCAACAATAAAGATTTTTTTAAAAAATAACTCAGGGATTTATAGGTTTAAATATGTTGCATTTATTATCATTACTAAAACTCTATCACATCTTTGGCCAGTGGGAGCCTCTTCAAAGTGACTCCTAAGTCCCTTTGACATGAACTACGCAGTCTTCAACAGTGTCCTTGCTTGCTGGTATGACAAGATGTTCCAGGCTTATCTTGTACACTGCATGTGCCATACCTGGAATCTACCATTTCTCTAATAAGCCCCTGATCCTTTTAGTGAGAAATTATGTTTTAAAAGCATATCTGGTGCTGGGGCTGCTCCTTGCTGCTGGATCAGTCCTTGTTTCTAGGCCTTTTCAGTGAACAGATCTAGGAAAGATGCATGTGTGTACAAACATACTAGTACATACATACTTGCATCTGTTTTGCATCTGCTCTTTCTCCCACATTTTAGTAGCTGTACGTTGTCTACATTGTTTCTTAGCCCTTCATTCCACAGTAAAGTATATATTTAATGTCCACCACCAACATTATGACAATGTTGCCCTAGTCATCTTGGTCATCCAAAGCTCATTCCACAACAAAGGTCCTTGGGAATAATATTTCTTGAGTACTTGCATTTGATAAGTTTGTCTTTGTACTTGAACATGAGTTTCACTGGATATTAAATCCTTGGTTCATACTTTCTGTGAGTTTCTTAAATATGCATGGTGTGGAAAAAAACAGGTTGGTCTAATTTTCTTTTCCTTGTAATTCACATGTTCTCTTTCTGGGTGTCCAAATAATTCCTCCTTCTTGTCCCTTTCATTCCTTTCTGAATATGGCCTCACATTGGTCATTCTGGGTTGATATTCTCAGGTACATGCTGTTTTTTCAATATGTAGTCTGAAATATATGTCTTTTCTATTTTAGAAAGTTTTCCTTGAGTTGTAGTTTTTAGTATTTGTTCTATTCACTCACTTTGGCTTTTCTTGTATGAAGGCTCTTCAATACATTTGAGCTCCTTTGCAGATCTTTAATATCCCTCATTTTCTCTTGAATTCTTTCTATATTTCTCTGTGGTTTTTAAGATGGATCTCCTTTGCATGTGTTATTTCTCTGAGAACATGTTGTATATATGTATAGTAATGCAAATATGTATATCTTTTATTATTATAGATTAGTTTCAGGTGCACAGTACAGTGGTCCAACAATTATACACTTCACAAAGTGCCCCCGCCCCCTGACATTTCCAGTACCCACTTGGCACCATACATAAGTTTTTACAATATTATTCACTATATTTCCTATGCTGTACTTTACATTCATATGTCTATTTTATAACTATCAATTTGTACTTCTTAACCCTTCACGTTTCACCCAGCTCCCCAACTCTCCTCCTCTCTGACACCATCAGTTTGTTCTGTATGTCTATGAATCAGTTTAACTTTATTTGTGTTTTTAATTGCTCTTTGGATTCCACATATAAGTAAAATCATATGGTATTGTCTTTCTCTGTCTGGCTTATTTTACTTAGCACAATAACCTCTAGGCCCATCCATGCTATTGCAAAGGGTAAGATTTTGTTCTTTTTATGGCTGAGTAATATTCCATTGTGTAAATGTACCACAGCTTTTTTTTTTTTACCCAGTTGTCTATTGATGGGTGCGCCCACTTCCATATCTTGGCTATTGTGTATAATGCTGTAATGAACATAGGGGTGCATATATTCTTTTGCTTTAGTGTTTTGTGTTTCTTCAGATTATATCCAGAAGTATAATTTCTGGATTATAAGGCCTCTATACTGCTTTCTATAGTGGCTTCACTAATTTGCATTCCCACCAACAATGTACAAGTTTTCCTTTTGCTCCACATCCTTGCTAACACTTGTTATTTTATTTATTCTTATAGGTGTGAGGTAATACCTCATTGTGGTTTTAACTTGCATTTCTCTGATGATTAGTGACTTCAAGCATCTTTTCATATGTCTACTGACAATCTGTGTGTCCTCTTGGGATAAGTGTCTATTCAGGTCCTTTGCCCATTTTTAAAAAATATATATTTTTATTGATTTCAGAGAGGAAGGGAGAGGGGGAGAGAGAGAGAAACATCAATGATGAGAGAGAATCATTGATCAGCTGACTCCTGAATGCCCCTTGCTGGGGATCAATCCTGCAACCTGGGCATGTGCTCTGACCGGGAATGGAACCCTTACCTCCTGCTTCATAGGTCAATGCTCAACCACTGAGCCATCCCAGCTGGGCTACCCATTTTTTTAATTGGATTGCTTTGGTTTTGGTGTTGAGTTGTATTAGTTCTTTATAAATTTTGGGTATTAACACCTTTTCAAATGTATCATTGATGAATATCTTCTCCCATTCAGTAGGTTGTCTTTTCATTTTGTTGATGCTTTCTATTGTTGTGCAAAAACATTTTAGTTTTATGTAGTCCCATTGGTTTGTTTGTTTATGTTTTCCTTGCCCAAGAAGATATATCAGAAAAAACATTGCTATGAAAAATGTCCAAAATTTTACTGCCTATGTTAAGTCTTTAATCCATTTTGAGTTTATTCTTGTAAATGTTGTAAGAAGGTGGTCTAGTTTCTTTCTTTTCTTTTTTTCTTTTTTTTTTTTTTGCATCTATCTGTCCAATTTTCCCAATACCATTTATTGAATAGACTGTCTTTACCCCAATGTATGGTCTTGCCTTCTTTGTCAAATATTAATGACCAAATAGCCATGGGTTTATTTCTGGGCTCTCTATTGTGTTCTATTGATCTATATGCCTATTTTTATGCCAGTACCATGCTGCTTGACTACTATGGCCTTGTAGTATAGTTTGATATCAGGAAGCGTGATGCCGCCAACTTTGTTCTTCTTTCTCAAAATTGCTGTGGCTATTCAGGGTCTTTTTTGGTTCCATATCAATTTTTGGAATATTTGTTCTAGTTCTGTGAAATATGCCATTGATAGTTTGATAGGCATTGCATTGAATCTATAAATTACTTTGCATAGTATGGACATTTTAATGATGTTAGTTCTTCCTATCCATGAGACAGTATATGCTTCCATTTATTTATATCTTTTTAAATTTCTTTCTTCAGTATCTTATAATTTTCTGAGTACATGTCTTTTACTTCCTTGGTTAAATTTATTTCTAGGTATTTATTTTGATATAATTGTAAATGGGATTGTTTTATTTCCATTTCTGATACTTCATTATCAGTGTATAAAAATGCAACTGATTTCTGAATATTTATTGTGTATACTGCTATTTTGCCAAATTCATTTATTAGCTTTACTAGTTTTTTGGTAGAATCTTTAGGGTTCTCTGTGTACAGTATCAGATTATCTGCAAATAATGACAATTTTACTTCTTCATTTTCATTTTGGATGCCTTGTATTTCTTCTTATCTGATGGCTGTGGCTAGGATTTCTGGTATTCTGTTGAATTAGAGTGGTAAAAGTAGACATTCCTGTCTTGTTCTTGATCTTAAGGAAAACACTTTTAGTTTTTCCCTACTGAGTAGGATAGTAGGATGTGAGCTGTGGGTTTGTCCTACATGGCCTTTATTATGTTGAGGTATGTTCCTTCTATTCCCATTTTGCTGAGAGTTTTATCATAAATGGGTATTGGATTTTGTCAAATACTCTTTTCTACCTCTACTGATTTGATTATATAATTTTTTTCTTTCATTTTGTTTATGTGATGTATCACAGTAATCAATTTGGGGGTACTATATAAACCTTGCATCCCTGGAATAAATCCCACTTGATCATAGTGTATGATCTTTTTAATGTATTGCTAGACCCAGTTTGATAATATTTTGTTGGGGATTTTGCATTTGTGTTTATCAATGATATTGGCCTATCATTTTCTTTCTTTGTAGTGTCTTTATCTGATTTTGGAATTAGGATAATGCTGGCCTCATAAAATGAGCTTGGAAGTCTTTGTTCTTCTTGAATTTTTTGAATAGTTTGAGAAGTATAGGTGTTAGTTCTTCTTTGAATGTTTGGTTACATTCACTGTGAAGCCTACTAGTCCAGGACTTTTGTTTGTTGGATGTTTGGGGTTTTTTTTTGTTGTTGTTTTTTTTTTGTTTTTATTACTGCTTTTATTTTGTTAGTTATAACTAATCTGTTCAGATTTTCTGTTTCTTCTTGATTCAGATTTAGAAGATTATGTTTCTAGGAATTTATCCATTTCTTTCACATTGTTCAATTATGTTGGCATTTAGTTGTTCATAATGATTTTTTATAATCCTTTGTATTTCTGTGTCAGTTTTTACTTTTCTTTTATTTCTGACTGTATTTATTCTGTGGTGTCAGTTGTTACTTCTCTTTCATTTCCGATTTTATGTATTTATTTTTTTCTTGATGAGTCTGATTAAATATTTATCAATCTTATTTATCTTTTCAAAGAATCAGCTCTTGGTTACATTGATCTTTTGTAATGTTTTTCAGATTCTATTTCATTTATTTATGCTCTGATTTTTTTTTAATATATTTTATTGATTTTTTACAGAGAGGAAAGGAGAGAGATAGTTAGAAACATCGATGAGAGAGAGACATCGATCAGCTGCCTCCTGCACATCCCCCACTGGGGATGTGCCCACAACCCAGGTACATGCCCTTGACCGGAATCGAACCCGGGACCCCTCAGTCCGCAGGCCGACGCTCTATCCACTGAGCCAAACCGGCTTTGGCTATGCTCTGATTTTTATTATTTTCTTCCATCTAATTACTTTGGCCTTTGTTGTTCTTCTTTATTGTTCCTGTAGGTGTCAGGTTAGATTGTTTATTTGAGATATTTCTTGTTTTTTGAGGTAGGCCTGTAATGCAATGACTTTCCCTCTTAGGACTGTTTCACTGTGTCACATAGAATTTGGATAGCTGTGTTTTCATTTTTATTTGTCTCAAGGTATCTTTTGAGTTCTTCTTTGATCTTATTCTTAACCCATTCATTGTTTAGGAACATATTATTTAGCCTCCATGTGTTTGCATGTTTTGCAGGGTTGTTGGTTTTGTTTGTTTGTTTTTGTAATTGATTTCTAGTTTCATACCATTGTGGTTGGAATAGATGCTTGATATGATTTCAATCTTCTTAAGTTTATTGAGACTTGTTTTGTGTCCTAACCTGTGGTCTCTCCTAGAAATGTTCCATGTGCACTTGCTAAGAATTTATATTTTGCTGCTTTGGAGTGAAATGCTCTGAAAATATCAATTAAATTCATGTGGTCTAAGGCTTCTCTTTCCTTATTGATTTTTTTGTCTGGAAGATCTATCCATTGGTATCAATGCTGTATTAAAATCCCTACTATGACTGTATTACTGTCTATCTCTTACTTTATGTCCATTGAGATTCGCTTTATGCATTTAGATGCAACTATGCTGGGTGCATAAATGTTTACAAGAGTTACATCTGCTTGTTGGATTGATTTTATTATCACTAGATAATGTCCTTCTTTGTCTCTTATTGTAGTTTATGCTTTATAGTCTATTTTGTCTGATGTAAATATTGCTATCCTAGCTTTGTTTTTGTTTCCATTTGCATGAAATATCTTTTTCTATCCTTTTCAATCTTTTTGTGTCTTTCAGTCTGAGGTGAGTCTCTTATAGATGGCATATATATGTGTCTTGTTTTCTTATTTTTCAGCTACCTTATGCCTTTTGATTGGAGTATTAATCCATTTATAATTAAAATGATAATTGATAGGTATATATTTCTTGGCATTTTATTTATAATTATGTATCCCCCTTTTTTTCTTTCTTCTTAAAGAAATTCCTTTAACATTTCTTGTAATACTAGTTTGGTGGTAATAAACTCCTTTAGCTTTTTCTTGTCTGTTAAGCTCTTTATTTCTCCCCAGTTTTAAATGATAGCCTTGCTGGATAGAGTAGTCTTGGTTATAGATCCTTGCTGCTCATCATTTTGAATATTTTGTGCCAGTCTCTTCTGGTCTGAAATGTTTCTATTAAAAAATTAGCTGAATTCTATGGGAATTCCCTTGTAGATAGCTATCTTTCTCTTGCTGCTTTTAAGTTTCTTTCTTTGTCTTTAGCCTTTGGCATTTTAATTATGATGTGTCTTGGTGTGGGCCTCCTTTAGTTTATCTTGTTTGGGATTCTCTGTGCTTCTTAGACTTGTGTGCTTTTTTTTTCTTCACTAGGTTAGAGAAGTTTTCAGTCATTATTTCTTCAAATAGGTTCTCAATCCCTTGTTCTCTTCTCCTTCTGGTACCCCTATGATGGGGATGTGGTTACGCTTCATGTTGTCCCAGAGGCTCCTTATGCTATCATCAATTTTTTAAAATATTTTTTTTTTCTTGCTGCTCTGATTGGGTATTTTCTGCTACCTGTCTTCTAAATTGCTGATTCAGTCCTCTGCTTCATCTAATCTGCTGTTAATTGCTTTTAATGGTAGTCTTCCTTTCAGATATTGTACTCTTCATTTCTGACTGGTTCTTTTTTCTATGCATATTTTATTCTTACTATCTCTTTATTTTAGTTCTCACTATATTTATCCATTCTTCCCCTAAGTTCCTCAAGCATCATTATAACCATTGTTTTGAAGTCTGTATCTAGCACATTGCTTGCCTCCATTTTATTTAGTTCTTCTTCTGGAGAATTCTCCTGCTCTTTCATTTGGTTCATGTTTCTTTGTCTCCCCAATTTGGCTGCCTCTCCATATTTGTTTCTGTGTATTAAGTAGATCTGTTATGTCTCCCAATCTTGGTATGGTGTCCTTATGTAGTAGGTGTCCTGTGGCGCAGTCTCCTTGATCACTTGTGCTGGGTGCTCCTTATGTGGGTTATGTGAGCCCTCCTATTGTAGTTGAGTCTATGTTGCTGTTGGCCCATTCACGGGTGGGGTGGACCCTCAGGCTGTCTTACTATGAGGGCTGACTGGACCACAGTGCACGAGCTTCTGTGTGGGGGCTGACACCTGAAACGGAATTTGCCCCAGCAAGGTCTGGTGCTTACCCACACCTTCCTTTGGGTGTGTACTTGTGGAGCTAATCAGGTTGTGCTCTGACGTGGTCTGAATCTCACTACTGGGTTTGTTCTGTGGGCTCTGGGAAGGGATTCCAGTGAGGCCAATGTCAGGCACTGTCTGTGACTGGGCCTGAGCTATCTATTTGGAGCTACAAAGTAACCCACAGTTTTTGGCTGCCTCTGCTGGTCCTGGGTGTGTGGGGGAGGGGCCAAGCTGTACGCCAAGGCCAGCTTCCACCAGCACTGAGGCCGGGGGCAGGTTAGTGACAGGCTCAAGGCTCCCTGAGATCTGCCTTCACCTGCTGGCTGCCTGTGAGCCTCTGGTGGTATGCAGATTGTGTAAGGTAGCTTCTCAGTGACTCACCAGGTAGGGTTGAGTTGTGTTCACCTGGTTGATACCATTCAAACTCAGCACCAGTGGTAGTCTCAGGCTACTCAGCAAAAGTGTCAGTGTACAGCTGAGCCAGCCACCGTCCACCAGATACCTGCAGACCTTTGTGGTGGGGGAGGGGTCTCAGGGAATCATCAGGGGGAGGCCAGCAGAGTTCAGCAGTCTAAAGCAGACCAAGATTTGGCCATGTTGAGTGAAGGCTGTGCACAGGAATCGTGCTGCTGGTGTATGAGGGAAACATGGCCCTTGCCTTAGAACCACACAACTCAATTTCTGCCATCCCCTGAGTCTGCCTGGATCTTTTTGAAAGCCTTCCAAAAAGGTCTGCATCATGGGCCCAGACTGGAAGCAGCCAGCTGACTCCTCTGTAGGGCTAGAGCTCAGCAGAGCAGGGCAACAGGAAGTTGGGAGGATGGGGCTAGGATCTTCCATGGGCAACACTGGTTGGGCATGAGCGGGGTCAGGGGTAATGGTCTTCTTCCTTGAGTCATATAACTCAGTTATTCCCTGTTTGGCTGATATCCCGAGTCTTCCCAGAAATTCTGTACTGTGGGCCCAGGTTGGCAGCAGCCAGAAGACTCCTTCACAGAGTAGGAGCTTGGCAGGGCAGGGTCATAGGGAGTCCAGGGGTGAGGTTAGTGCATTCCCTTAGGCCAGTGTTTCTCAACCTTCTGGCCCTTTAAATACAGTTCCTCATGTTGTGACCCAACCATAAAATTATTTTCGTTGCTACTTCATAGTGTAATGTTGCTACTGTTATGAATCGTACTGTAAATATCTGATATGCAGGATGGTCTTAGGCGACCCCTGTGAAAGGGTCGTTCAATCTCCAAAGGGGTCGCAACCCACAGGTTGAGAACCGCTGCCTTAGGCTAATGTTATATGGAGGGGAGTGCTTGACCCAGGAAAGGTGTAGTCTCTGTGTGGTGTGAGTGAGAGACTCAGCACAGGGAACTTGGCAGCTGTTTCTTTAGCCTTCTCCATGAAGCCACACAATCCTCTGACCACCTTCCCTCCACCGGAGCCCAGGGTGGGTAGGTGGCTGGGAATGAAATGTTTATGTGCTGGCTCTTTAAGAGGGCATCTGGGTTTCTAGCAGACTCCTGTGGTCCCTGGCAGATAGAATTCCTGCTGATTTTCACAGCTAGTTGTTATGTGAGCTCCTCTTCCTGGCTCTGGTGCTCCAGGCTGGGACACCTGCCATGGGGTTGAGACCCACACTTCTCAGAGGGGAGCCTTTGCAGCTGAGATATCCCTCCAGATTTTCACGTGGGTGTGGGGCCATCCCTTTCTGGGTCTTGGCCCTTCCTACTAGTCTCAATGTGCTTCTTCCACAAATCTTTGGATATAAGACTTCTGTTCAGCTAGTCTTCAGTTGGTTAATTGTTCTACATTTAGTAGTAATTCCGGTTTGGTCCTGGGAGGAGGTGAATGTAACTTTCACTTGCTCCACTGCCATTTTGGATTCTCCCATTATCTTTGTAATGTCTTCTATCTCATTTTGAAGTATTGGGTTACAGCTTTGCTCAGTATTGTGGCCATGTCTTTCTGGCATGCTTTCTTTGCTTGTTGGATGTGATTCAGTTCCTTGTTTTATTTTTAATAATAACTTTGGATGGTATCTATCTTGATATTTTTCTATCGTTCATTTTTGTGAAATTAGTTTTTCTGAACTTTAGAGTGAGGTGGGGGTTCAGTAAAGCATTTCTTACTTCATAGAGTCCCTCTTTCAATGTAGTATTCAAATATATAGCAGCTTTCTTTCTCAGCTTTCTTGGCTGTACTTCCATCCCTCCCCCTACCCACCCCACCCCCTTGGTTTGAGCTTTCCCTTTCCTTTGTGTCCATTGACCCTATTCTGCTCAGTTTTGATTGCACTCCCAGCAGCTTCTCCCCAGTGCAGGCCTCGTCATAGAAGGGAGCCTTGACTTCACAGGGGCCCCTCAGTCCCTCTTACTGCAGGCCCCTTGCACCCACTTCCTATGGACAAGGGCGAACCCTCCAGTTTCAGTTGCTGTTCTCAAATTGGTCTCCATATTTTCCAGTGAGGCCTGTCAACTGTATTGTGGTTTTTATGTTCTCAGGCCATAAGTCAGAAACCCCATTGCTTCCTCTTCTTCCTCCTGCACAGATGGACTACCATCCAGGTTTTGTGAGTGTTAGTTTGTCTCCACCCATTTATATTGTGGGGTTCATCTAGTTTTGTTATAAATGTTTTTCATTGGTTTTTGGTTTCAATATCTTGTCCTATTTTTATGTGTTGATTTGGAGAGATTGAAAACTATGCTTGCCAAATCATCTTCCCAGGAGAGCCTACCCAGTAGGAGCTCTTAACAACTGGTCCCCCAGTTTCCTTCTCACTTAGAGCAGGTAAAAACTATTTTAGCCTTCCTGGAGAAAACACTTAAAAGTGATGTTTTGATGGAGAACTCTCTCTCTTCTCTCAGCCTGTTCTAGCCCCCTTTAACCTCCCCTACTCTCCCTAGGCAGGTTCTTAGTGAAATGGAGGGAGAACAGGTACGCGTTAGAGCAGCGGTTCTCAACCTGTGGGTCGCGACCCCTTTGGGGGTCAAACAACCCTTTCACAGGGGTCGCCTCACACCATCATAAAACACATATATAATTACATATTGTTTTTGTGATTAATCACTATGCTTTAATTATGTTCAATTTGTAACAATGAAAATACATCCTGCATATCAGATATTTACATTACAATTCATAACAGTAGCAAAATTACAGTTACGAAGTAGCAACGAAAATAATTTTATGGTTGGGGATCACCACAACATGAGGAACTGTATTAAAGGGTCGCAGCATTAGGAAGACTGAGAACCACTGCTTTAGAGCATAACAGTGTGTCCGGATGCTTAGAACATTTTTCCGGTCTTGCTCTCCATAGGACTAAACCAAAGGTGAGTGAGAGCAGAATGTTTCAGAGATGAAAGCTGTTTCTGTTCCAACTGAAACTTTAGTGACTCACTCTTAACAGGAGGAAATCATTTAAAATACAGTTGTTCTGGGGCTGACATTACACTTCCAGCTGGAGGCAGGCACCAACCACCAGGGGAAACCAGCACTGTGACCTGAAAAGCATTTGTAATGTTTGTATTCGCGTGGTGAAATGGGAGAGGGCTGGGGTTTTAGCCCTATTCTAAAGACCAGGTCTGTGAATGTAAACATGCAGCAACCCACGGCGGCTTTCCTCTTCATGCTTTCTGCTGGAGGAAGGCAGTCGTAGGACTGACGCCAGCACTCCTTCGCTCCTGTCTGGCAGGCCTGTGCCCTCCCTGGGTCAGGGAAGGGCTGCCAACTTGCCAGGCTCTCCAGCTCTTCTGTGCAGGTGCGGGGCCTCCTTGGAAATCCGAGCACTGTCCTGCTCGGGGGCCCTCACTGACAGCTCAGCCTCCTTTTGAGCTCCAGACCAGGCTGAAGGCCCCTTTGATTGGCATTTTTTTTTATTAGCTGGGAGCCTACAATCAGCCCTTCTGCTGCATGCCAGCTTCTCAGTGTTTGGCTTGAAAGTATCTCTTGGTGACCTTTATTTGCATTGGCCTGCAGAAAATCGTGTTTCCTTAGCAAGGAGGAGGTGGGAGGAGGTGAAGGGCATATGTGAAGCCTAAGTATTAACTGTGCGGACTTAAGTATAGGATGTGCAGCCAGCTCTGGCAACCTCAGTTCCGCTGCCCTTTACAGAGGGGACAATGACTGTATCATTACCCACCCTGGCCGAGCACCACTGCAGAGCACTTACAAGTTCAAACATTTGAAAGATTAAACTTCCACTGTCCTTCAGAAGTACCTAAAACAGGAGGCTACACCAGGTAAGAACAGAAGGGGGGAAACTGCCCTATGGGAGCCTGCAGGTGAGTTTTCTTTAGACTTCAGAGAGTTAAATATATATATTTTTTAATTCTCTGAATGTTGCCAACATTTAACTATTAGGAGACTTCTTGTTATCTGTTTTGTTTTGTTTTGCTTTAAGGTCAATTTCTGGCTTCTCTTAAGAAATCAGAGAGCTGGCAGCAATTGGCTGGAGCTGAGCGGCAGCTGCACCTCATGCATGGGCCTAGGTGCTCCTCGTTGCCTACTCCCCTCTCTTCTCTACCATCATTTTTACTCTTTCTCTTAGATCAGTATACAAACCTAATGCACATAAACCTTCTTAAAAGTCAAACTTTTCTTCACTCCACTTCCTTTTCTTGACTCCACTTCCCAAATCTTTCTTCTCACAAACTTCTCAAAAAGGCTACTCATACTCGCAATCTCCATTTCTCGGCTCCCCTTCTCTCTGATGTGCTCTGCACAGGCCCCTTGGGCTCCACCACAACACAGCAAGGTCACCAGTGACCCCATTTCTCATATTTCCTCCAAGTTGACCTCTGAGTCCCTGTGAGTCCCTCCTCCCTACGCTCACCCTTTGCTCACCTGCCCTCTAGGTTCCACACTCTGAAGCTTTCCTTCCTCTCTGGCCTCTTAGCTAGGAGATAATTTAGGTCTCTGCCACTGTTCCTAATTTCTGCTCTCAGCTCTTTTGTGATTGCCTTTGGTCTCATGGCTTCAAAAAGCACCCATGTGCTCAGTCTCAAGTGTGTATCCCCACCTCAGGCCTTACTGAACTGCAGTCGTAGATGTAGCTGCCTACCTGAAGTCGCCTCTTGCTGTCTGGAAGACCTTATATCTACACATCCACACTGAGCTCCTGGTCCTTACCTCTCCTCCAGCTATCTTCTATGTATCTCTCCGTGTTCACTCTCCACATCCCCTCTTCTCTCCTATTCTGTGTCCTGCGAGAGTGACTAGTATGGGCTGTTTTATTTCTGGCTTCTGGTTGGGTTCTACCAATGCAGATCTACCCAAGAGTACTAGTAAGGTCAGGGTGTTTATTCCTCGGGCTCCTTTGTTGCAGGATCACACAGGGCTGGCTGCATCCCTCTATCAAGGTAAGTCAATACAGACATCTCCAGTTGATTCTGTCCCTGGAAGCCTAGGACTGGTCACTGCCCACTATTTACTAGGCTTGGGGAATCCCTCTATCACTGTAGTTTCCTTATGTCCTGCCCACACCTTCTTAAACAGTCCTTTCGTTAAACTCTCCATGAATTATCCTAACATGAATATGCCACATGCTTCCTGCTGTGACTTGGGTTTTACTTTATATCTCTGTCCTTTTTGTTTGAAGAGGGTGTTTTTGAGAGTGACCATCACTTGTGTGAAGACAGAAAGACAGATGCATGTCCATTGTTTCGATGTTGCACTTTGACGGACGCCTTAGGGGAAAGCAGAGCCACAGCGTCATTCCAATAAATATCTGTGCCCAGACCTTCACCCAAGAGGACAGATAATTCGGGAGTAAATGTGAATGAGATAAGAGTGTGTGCTTTAGATAATGACTCTGCTGCACGAGGCAAGCCGCTCACAGACTCGTGTGGTCCACTCCACTGTGGAAACATAAAATTGTGATTCATAGAAACCTCCCCAAAAGGCCACAAAATGTATTTCTACACATTTCCAACCATTTGCCAAGAAACATGTAGTGGAGAAATATTGCATCTCCTTAACCTGAAGAGCAGGCATTGATTTAGCTGCCAGAGACAGAGGAAGCTGGAATCATTATTAATTTATCCACAGACACTGACTCAAGCCATTCAATAAACAGGGCGTTTGATGCAAGGATTATGTTTCATTGGTGCCATTGTTTACTCTTGTTAATGCTACCTATATGCTCAGAAAAAACACATCCTCAATTAAGCAAGATCCTAGCTTGTTAATGCTTCACATTCTTTGTGCCTCTGATTGAATATAAAAGGAAGAAACAGAGTAGTTCTTCTCCTGGTAACGATTGGGACAACAGAAGAGACTTCCCTTGATGTGGAATTGTGAGCTAGACAGAGCTTTGATTTCTACTCTCACTTTCACTTCCCGTCTCTTTCCCCTCTCAGAACTCCTCTTACCTCTAACATCTAGGACTTAGATACAGCTCTGTTTTTCTCTCTGCAAGTAAAACAATCTGATAAAGATATTAACATGAAGCCTTTAGAGAAAATATTATGGACTTTTCCAAGGGCATTTTTGTTTTTAAAATGGCAAGAAAAAAAATAGCAAAGATAAAACAGAAATCAAGATGAAATAAGTATCAGTAATATATCATTTGGGGGTCAAAATTATTTTTAAGGGCCCAGATAAAGGAAAAGAAAACCAGGAAGGACAAATAGAGAGGCAAAGATTTATGTACAAGAAGGTTTATTCTAAAATTATTTATTCTGGTAGAAGCAACAAAGATATACTACAATAAAGAAATGGTGAGATAAGGTATAATATAGCCATACAATAGTTAAATAAGTTGTTTTATGCCCATAAGCACCCATCAAACATCATCAATTGCCAAATAATATTTGAACACATAGGAAATCATTCAACATAAAACGTTAGGTGCAAAAAGAAACTATATATTTAGTGTTATTCTCATTTTAATTATATATATGTATGTATATCACATATATACACGTCTATATTAATAGATATGATTGGGAGGGTATATCTCATTTTAATTATATACTAGAGACCCAGTGCACGAAATTTGTGCACTGCGGGGGGGTGTCCCTCAACCTGGCCTGTGCCCTCTCGCAGTCTGGGACCCCTCGCTCCTTACTGCCTGCCTGCTCACTGCTCCTTACCTCTCAGCTTGCTGCTCCATAGCACTGCCTTGGAGACGGGAGAGGCTCCCACCATCACCAATGCACTTGCCAGCTGTGAGCCCGGCTTCTGGCTGAGCAGCGCTCTCCCTATGGGAAAGCACTGACCACCGGGGGCAGCTCCTGCGTTGAGCATCTGCCTCCTGGTGGTCAGTGCTCATCATAGTGACCGGTCATTGTGTAACGATTGCTTAGGCTTTTATTATATAGCTATGTATATGTATCACATGTATACACATCTATATTAATACATAAAATTATCTCTACAGAGAGAATCAATGTTAGCAGTGATTATTTCTGGATGGTAGGATTATAGATGATCAGTATTTGGTTCTTTATAAGTTCTGTATTTTATTGATTTTTTTCCTGCAATAAACATGTTAATTTTATAATTAAAATCAGAAAATTACTTTTTCAAAGAGAGTACATTAATTTATAGAAAGAAATGATAGAATTTCAGACAGCAAGGAATGGACATTTTAATATGTGAGAGAGCCTCCTATTATATCATATACCACAGACAACAGTAATTAACATTAAGTTTCATAGAATGATAATAAGGAACCTTTATTGTATACTTACCATTATGCATTAACATACTTTATTTTTAATTATTATTATGTTTTATTATTATTATGTTTTGTTTAATGCTCACTTAAGAATATTTTTTTCCATTGATTTTTAGAGTGAGCAAGAGGGAGGAAGGGAGGGAGAGAGAGAGAAAAAAAAGATTGATGTGAGAGAGACTCATCAATTGGTTACCTCCCACACAGGCCCTGACAGGGGCTGGGGATTGAATCTGCAACCCAGGTATAAGCTCTTGACCAGGAATCAAACCTCAACCCTTCAGTGCACAGACCAACACTCTAACCACTAAGCCACACCAGCCAGGGTGCATTAACATACTTTATATTTGTTCTTTCTCTTTTAATCCTTTTAACAGCCCTTTGAAGGTAGATACTAGAATTATCCTAAAGAGCCAAGTGAGGGTAGAGACGTTAAGTACATCGGTTAGGGTAAAACAAGCTGCTATAACACAGACCTGAAATCTCATAGGATTATCAAAAAAGATGATGATTCTTTAATCATGTAAAGTATTTTCCTTAATCATTGGCAGCACCAGAGTGGTGTGGCATTGAGTTTCCACTCCATGCATGGTCGGAGGCCCTGCTGTCTTCAACACATGGCTTCCTAGGTGTCCCTGGATATTGACGTCAGACCGGCAGCAGGGATGATGGAGATAATGGGGGGCTGTGCATTTTTGAGGGCCAGAATTCCCACCCACATCTCAGTGGCTCAATCATGTCATTGCTAACTGCAAGGGAGACTGGGAAATAGAGCTCCAGCAGGAAAGGGAACTGAGCTTAGAGAATGGCTCTCTAATTTCTGCCCCGTGAGATAGTTTACTAGAGATCACACACCAAATACGTGGAAGAGCAGGGTCTAAATAGTCAATCGTATTCCAAAGCTGACATTTTAACCACAGCGCTAGACCTTCCACTACAGAGGTAAAAAAAAAAGTTTAAAAACTGACTCCCTTAGGTGTTGGCTTATAAAGCAGCCATCCCTGTCTTTGGAGATGAGATAGATAACCTTTTGTTCTTACTTTTACTTTGTTTTTTAAAAGTTAGATTTAAAATGGAAGGAGAAGCTAAGATATGGCCAAGGCTAAAATACCCAAGAGTGGGCCAGACATCTACTAATTATAGATAGGGTGAGCTGAGATAGGCAAAGAAATGCTTTCAGTGGCAGTAAGGTGGATTTTAATAGTCTGTAATGCAAGACCAGCATGTTTTTTATAAACTGATGACAAAGGAAAAGAAAAATTGCTTAGCACATACTCTATCAAGAATAGTGTTTAAATGAGAAAGAGCAGAATAAACATAATTAAGAGGAAATTGGAACTGAGATGCAAAACAACGACCAGTGCGCAGGTCATTGTTCTAGAACATGAATGCTAGAATCACTGTATCATGAAGGTGCACACATTCGCCTTCCATTACTCCAAGGATCCAACCAAAATGAAAGGATAGACGGGGACAGGGGAGAAAACGGGCCCAGGCTTCACAGAAGATTGAGAGGCTTCCAAGTTTCTGGCAGGTAGAAAGAGGCTGCAAGGGAGCTGACAGCCGAGAGGCAGGGAAAGGTGACAACCTCACACCAGCAGCAGGGACAAGGGAGCCATCTGGGCTTTGGGTGGGGCTTTGGGTTGAGAGTCAGCAGGTCACGTGTGAACAGTGGGACTAAAAATGCAAGAGGGGGTGGGAGAGGGGCAGGAGGCATACACATTGCAGATCTATCCATAGAAGTATCTATCAATGTAAAAATCATAATGTATCTGAAACAAGGTAGAATGTGGAAGAGAGTGGGAAAGGGGAGAGTCAAGTTAGGATGTCAATTTTTATGTAAAATGAATAAGGGTTGAATACTATTTAATGGTGCAATGGTGATTGATAGAAAAAACTAAAAAAAACTCCAACATTTAAATAAAGCATTGAAAAGAGAGTAGAGCTGTGCTCTCAACAGTCAATATTTCCTGCCAAGATTATAGCAGTTCCCTCCTGATGGAGTCCCCCACTGTACTCTCCAGTTGTGCCAATCTATTCTTCACAGTTCTGCAGAGAGCTCTTTTCAGCACACAAATCTGCTTATATTATTTTTTTGCTTACAATTGCCAATAACTCCTATGAATAAAACTCCAATTGCTTAGCCTGCCTCAAGGCTCTCGGGAACGTGCCCCTGCCTGCCCTTTCTTCACCTCCCAGCATTCCCCTTTGCAAGTCCTAGGCTCTTCTCTGAACACTTCAATCTCTCCCCTCCTTCCTGGCTCTGCTTGGAGTGTCTTTTCCTGGCTCTCTATTTGACTGAATTTTATTCACCTTTTAAGATTTATCCAAGCATTATCTTTAGCCGGGGTTAGATATCTCTCTGATTTGGTTAGGAATTAGTTGCAGCTCAAAATCTATTCAGCTAGCTTTTTAAAAGGCAGGCAGAGGAGGAACAGGTGCTCATACACTATTCGAAGGGCTACAGAGCAGGCTGAGTGTCAGGAGTGACTCCTGATTAACAGTGCAGACCTGGCCCCCAAGGGATTGCTGCCTCTGCTATGGTCAGGAAGCCAGAAAATAAGGGAGGTGCCGCCACAATTCTTAGCTCTGGGTTTACACTGCCTCTGCCAAGGTCCATGTCAGCACGGTGCGGAGGAAGTCGGGGGCTGACACAGGCACTGCTGCCACTGAAAGCTCAAAACAGCCTCCACAGCCGAGCTTGTCAGCATAAACAATGGCAGCAGTAACCAGTGGCCTTTAAGTACCTCAGGTATTTGCACCCAGGTTCCAAGTCTTTCAGTCTCCGCTTCTGTTTGGCAGAGGCGAGTTTCATGGGAAATGGAACTGCACAGGAACTGGGAAATGTAGTCCTTAGCTTTCCAGTCCCTAAGGTGCGGAAAGGCATGCCAGAAGGACGAGGGGATAAGAGTTGAGGGAGCTGGCGGGTGTATCTGCCCCTCACTCCTTCATGCTCTCATACCATTATGGAAACTGTTCTGTAGTAACACTTAACTCTCATGTTCTACTTAATTGCCTAATTACTCATCTGTCTCATCTGAATAGACTGTCACCTTCTCAAAGGCAAAAACAGTTTCTTATTCACTTCTAAATTGTGCCTGGCACATAGTAGGGTTTCAGCAGATGCTTGTTAAATGAATGAATGAATGAATGAATGAATGAATGAATGAATGAACAAGAAATGTTAGCATCATCTTAGAATTCTCCTTTAATCCACAAGCCAGCAGCCCCTATTAATTCTCTGTCCTTCCAACAAGCTCTCATTATCTCACCTATTGTAGCAACCTCATGATGAATTTCTGTCACTTTGTTCCATTCTGTGGTATAAACTCTAAATCACCACTTAACTTTCTAAAATATAGATCTTCTCATATCCAGCCTAAAAGCTTCCATTGGCTTTTCCTTTAGGAAAAGGACACGTTCCTGAGCATAGCATTCCAAGTCTTCCTCCCTCTGGCCACAGCCTAGTCTCTAGCGACAATCACAGCACGCTCTCCCTCACTATCGGTTGGCTAATTACCCCTCAGTGCAGCCCAAACGCCGAGTTCCCTTGCCGTTTTGCTCTAGCTGCACAATCATGTCTACCCTTCACCATTAGCTCAGGTGTCACTTATATTAGGGAGTTTTCCCATTACCTCTCCCCCAACACTCCACATCTGACCAGCAAACAACATTCATCCCTCTCAGAAGTTTGAGGTGTTCACACGGTGTTGCTCAGGGCCCTGGAGCCCCCCAGGGGGTTTCTAGGGCCTCCGAAAGCAAGAGAGGGAGGCTGAGCAGGTGAGGCTCTGAGCCCCCGTCTCTTGTGAGCCAGAGCAGCTCTGCTCAGTCTGATTCGTGTATTATACTTCATGTAGACTATTGAGAAAACGTTTACATTGCTATGGGAAAAGAAAAAAAATATCTTAAAAGGCAGTTGCTGAAGGACTTTGTACTGTGAGTACAGCAGTCATCCGAATGAATGAAGTTTAATTACGTATGTGTCTGGTACAGCGTCCTGCTCATTTTTAATCCCTTTGTTTAACCTGGTAGAAGCAGCCAATAAAAACTTGCTGAAGCGATAAGACTTGAAGACATTGGGGTAGAAGTCAGCATCATGCAGAGAAGAGAGGAGAGGCTTCTTCTGCTTGACAAAAAGTGAGAACCAAAGAGAATGTTCCAGAGATGGGTGTTTTAGATTCCTATGAACAATTGTCCATTTGACCTAAGCAGTAAGGTCTACCTTGCAAAAGCCTCTGACAGTGGAATTGTCTGCCACGAGTGACACACAAGTGATCTCAGTGTGGGCTGGCCATCCCACTGAAAGGCTCACAGATCCCTTTGACTTCTGTGCCTCCATCATCTTCTTTTATAATTACAAGTCCCCACTGAGATCCCAGATGGCTTGGTAGCTGGATTTTTCGAGACTGTAATATCAGCAGTATTTTTTTTAGTTGGAAATTAATTGGCTTCATGTTTTGTATTATGGAATCGGTTGCTGTCTGTTTCCGACTAAGGCCACTTTAGAAAGGCAGTCCGGGACTGAAGGGGTGTCAGATGGGGGAGCCAGCGCTGTTACCCAAGCAATGCTGTTGGCATCTTCTGGCCACAGATTTACTGGGCAGCACATTTAGAGGAAAATTTATAGCCTCTGCTCCTTGGTAGTAAGTGGGCATTCACTTGGCTGAGGTGGTGGATTGTGGGGGATTCTGTAATGGTCTCTATGGGTGGTCAGCAGCCACTTGTCAGCAGCATTGGAAGTCAAGAGTTTACTTTGCTGGCTATTTCACATTATACGTTTATTGCAGTTTGATTGAGTTTCCCCACTTGTAGGTTGGGTAATGGTACATTTTATTCCCAGAACAACTAACTTTTTACTGGAAGACAAGAAGATTAGTTATTATTTCCAGGCCTTAGGATCTTTTGTGTGGTGTGTTTGGGAACATATTGGCAAGCAAAACTAGCAATGACCCCAGGACTGCCAGGGTTCTCGGGGAATTTTGACACAGTATACTTAGAAACATTGAAATAAGTTGTTTGCTCGCTTAACTGAACCAAATACCTATCTTTCCAGAAATGTTTTATAAGATGGAAGAGTACTAAATGTAGCCTGATAGTTCTGTTTTATTGATGTTATTCTAATTAATTCTTGGAGTCCTGGCTAATATCTTCAGAGAAGAATGCTTAGCACAATTAATTAATTTTACTTCTTTTTACCTTTCTATTTCCAGAAGTGGTTGTTTAATTAAAGGCTCATGGCATACTATTTTTTTAATAAGGAGAAATGTTTAATTTCATAAATTTTATATATCACATAAGGAAACAAACTCAACAAATAAACTTCAAAGAACATAATTTCATATCAAGACGTATCCTCCTTAGCCTTGTGAACAGAAGAGTAAACAAAGTGTAATTTGTGAATTATATTATAGATAAGAACTGACTTTGACATTCATATTAAATAAAGGGCTGGCCTACAGCACTGAACAACTTTTGATCACGGAATGCTTTTTCTATAGCAAAATCTGCCCTTTATCCCTTAGTCTCTTGTACATATATATGCACATTCCATGTTTGCTTTCTAATTCTGTTACCCTGTTTCCTCTGTTGTTAGTGGGGCAAAGGAGAAATAACAGTATTTAAAATGCTAGCTCCTGGGATGGGTGTTCTTTCACATCTAACCATCGTTCTGTGGCTAATGATTCCCTTTGAAATTCTGGAAGAATCATTAGGTGTCTCATTTTTTTAAAACCTGATGCTACATTAGCAGGATAGTTTAGTTATTCAGCATTTGCAACATGAATAAGAAAGGAATTTATGTAATTGTCCATAGCTTAAACAAACAGGATTAAAAACCCAGATAGTTCGTGTTACACGTGTTTGGCCCATTTTCAAGACTAATTACTTGAGATATGCAAATGGTGTCACCACAGAAGCAGCAGAAGGAAATATAAAAATATGTGATATAATTATATTTCAGAGAAGGAATAACCAATTATATTACACAGGCTCAGCTCTAAAAGAATCAAGAAACTTCTGTGTGTGGCTAAGGATCAAACAGTGCTTTATTTTATGGGTTTGAACAAATAACTTCAGAAACCAAAGTCCAGGATTAAAAGGGCTGTCAGAAGAGATGCAAAATGCTTAGCACAGACACAATCTTTGATGCAAATGTCACAGTTCTAAAAATCGCCTGATAGTGCTGGACAGCCTTTGAAATTTGGTTCTCATGTTGAGCTTGTCAATTCTGCCAGAGGCTTTTCTTAATTCACTTGGGGAGGGGGGTCAGGGAATGTAAAATTTGCTGCTCATTCATTATACGTACAAGGCAACATCTGTTCCCTGCTCATTTTTCATCTGCCTTTCTGCCTTCAGAGTATGTTAAATAACCATAGAAATGAACTTTGTGGTTACGATTTGCTAACCCAAAAGTGAAAACAGATAGATAGGCGCATCACCTGGGCTAATGTTCAGCTGAAATGCACCAGCTGTTAAAATACTAAACCCCTTACATATACACAATGGAATACTATGCTGCGGTAAAAAAAAAAGGAACTCTTGCCTTTTGCAACAGCATGGATGGAACTGGAGAGCATTATGCTAAGTGAAATAAGCCAGTCAGAGAAAGATAAATACCACATGATCTCACTCATTTGTGGATTATAGAGAACAACATAGACTGATGAAAAGGGACAGACTCAAAGACTGAGAAACAGCTATCAGGCTATCAATCCCCAGAAGGAAAGTAGGGGAGGGCGGGGGTAAGGGGAAGAGATCAACCGAAGGACTTGTATACATGTATATAAGCCATACCAATGGACATGGACAACAGGGGGATGGTAGCATGAGTGTGTGTGGGGGGGAGGTTGGGGGTTAATGGGGGGGATGAGGACACATTTGTAATACCTTAACTAATAATAATAAAAAAAAAGAGTATAAAAAAATAAAAATAAAATAAAAAAAATCAATAAACCATATTTAAACAAAACAAAAAAAAAAATACTAAACCCTTTTGTGTTGGTTGGTCAATGGCTACCATCCTGACTCCCAGTGCTATCTGCCCTGGCTGTCCAGCTACCCGCTCCTGGGACTCTAGACTTTTCTATAGCCAGCAACTAAAGAGTTAATGCCTGGCTCAGCAGGCCCCCAGGACCTGCTGGCAGTATGTTATGTATTTTGAACAACAACTCTACATATCACCTAACTCTCTGGACAGAAGATTTCCAATAAAAGACTGGGATGTTTCTGCCCCTCCAGAGTGAGCAGTACAGTATTCGCCCCCTCCCCCCCGCCCCCCAACCTTAACTGCAGAGAATACATCCCAAGACCCCAGTGGATGCCTGCAACTGTGGATAGGATTGAACCCTATATATTCTGTTTTCTCCTGTACGTACATACCTATAATAAAGTTTAATTTAAAAGTAATTTCATGGATTAAAAAATTCGCTCTTACCATAGATTTTAGCAACCTCGGCATATGATTTTTTTTCTTATTAAGTCAAGAACTTTCACCTTTTCACTTAAAGGAAGCACTTTCTGGCTTCTCTTTGTTATATCTGAATTGCCAGCATCACTACTCTTGTGCTTTGGTGCCATTATTAAGTAAAATAAGGGTCACTTGAACCTAAGCACTGTGCTACCGCCACAATCAACCTGATAACTGAGATGACTATTAAGTACTAATGGGTGGGTAGTGTATACAATATGGATACACCGGACAGAGGGATGATTCACGTTCCGGGCACAGGGAGGGGGGCGCAGGGTGCAAGGTTTCTGCATGATATTCAAAATGGTGTGAAATTTAAAACTTACGAATTGTTTATTTCTCAAGTTTTTACATTTAATATTTCAAACTACGGTTGAGCACAGGTCACTGAAATCGCAGAAAGCAAAACTGGGTAAGGGAAGACTGTTGTATAACATTATCCAGTCAGGGTCCTAACGGGAAAGAGATGGCACACCTAAATTAAGATAGCCTGTTGAGAGCCCATTATTTATAAGGCAACTATTTACAAAGATGTGGGTATGAAAGGGTGTGTGTGGGCAATCACAGGGTTAGTGTAGTAACCCAGGGCTAAGAGTGGCAAAACTGCCCTCATCGTGGGCCCTGGTGGGTGGAGGAGTGGCCATGATCTAGAGAAGCCTGCCTTGAAAGGAGTGGCCTTACGTCAAGCACATAGTGGGTCTGAAGCAGGGATTCTGATAGCCACAGACAACTCAAAAATGGGGCCCACGTCCTACGAGTTTCCCATTAGCAAAACCCAGGGTGAACCCAGGAAACTCAGCCAATTGACAAGGTCTGTAAGTTGTGCCTCCTGGGGCAGTGCTCAGAGTGGAGTGGATGGAGAGTGGGGTGAAGGGAAGACAGCCAGCTCACCATCTAATTGTCATCCTTCTATGGAATTTTTCAAAATAGTTCATATCCCACATGAAGTGCTCTTCACAAGGAGAACATGTGAAAGATTTAGCTTGTTTCTTTAAGTTTATTACATTACATTAGGAAATGTACCTCTTTCTGCTTTTTTGACTAATTTCATTCTCCATGTTTTGATTAGTACTGTATCAAAGCCACAGCTCTCAAATGGATTTTTCACAATCAATCAGGTTTACATTTCAGCAGTAAAATGATTTAAAAAAATAGGTGTGCAATTGTTCAGCAAAGCTTCCTGAAAATAAGTGATAGAAACTCCAACATATGTAATTATTCCTGAGGCAGGGCAGTATAATCGTTTATGCTCAGTATGATTCACGATTCAGTAGCATCCTTGTGATGTCTATAAGTGTGAAAATACAGCTCTCTCAGCAACTCAGGAGGTTAAAAAAAAACCAAAAAACTATCTGTCTCAAGGAGGTCACAGTTATCTCTGACCAAACTGACTCATGTTATCTTCCCGTGTAAGAACAGATTGGAAGATGAAAATATAGATTACAGGACAAAGCAGAACGGCTCTTTTTGGCCTTTGTTCCTTTCCAGCTCCACCTCTAAAAAGTTGAGCGTACAGTGGCCTTGGTCAGAGTTGGAGTTGCGCTGCCTTCTCCTTGCCTCTGGGTTCCCACAGTTTTCTGTGGCCACATCCACTCCTCGGCAGCTTCAGACTTTGAGGGAGAATCGAGATGTCGGAGCATTTGCATGGTTAGCCAACAGTGGGAGAAATGATTTTCAAGATGTGGATAGAAGAAATCTGATCACTCTGATATAATCAACTTGGGAGTGTTGCCACTACCTACTCTATGAGGGACCCTGGCCACATTAGGATGCCTGAACCAGTTAGTCCCAGGAGTATCATCCTTATCCCCACAGCTGGTGACAGGGAAGAGCTGAGTAATGGATACAACTAGGCAGATTGCTTATGATGGGGATCATATTTGCCTTCGGAGACTTTTGTAAGGACTCTTCAGCACGGTGGTTGCCTGCCCTGGCTGAGGGACCACTTTCTTTTAGCCAAGGTCCTGGATGACCATGTTTGCTCCTTTGTCAACCATAGCTTTTGTGCACGTGATGATGTCAGCCCTCCTTGGCACTGAACTACAGAAATTATAACATCCTCACCTCCTAAGGATATAATCTAATGCAAAGATATACAAACAGCTTTGTGTTTGCAGAAGTGTCCCATCCAAACAGAGAGGAGAGGAAATGAGTTTTTAAATCATTTGAACATCGAGTTGTTGTTTTTTTCTTTTAATTATATGCCTTAAGTGAGTAGCAAGAAACCTGGATAGTGGAAAAATAACAGGTAGTTCCAAGTTTAAAATTTATTAAGGGCATACTGATTGCTGTTCAGGTGTTGAAGCAATAATAGAATAGGATGTCTACATTGGCCTCACGAAGCCCATGATAAGGATTTAGGAGCACAAGGGGTGGAGAGCAGGGAGTGTTTAGCTGCTGGTGGGAAGGTAGAAACGGGGAAGGTTTCAGAGAAGAGGTGACATCTGAGCTGGATTCTGAAGGATAAATTCCAAGCAGAGGAAACAACCTAGGCAAAGGCATGGGGTGTGAAAACCAGCCTGGGGGGTCTGGAGGGGGAGCAGAGACTTGTGGAGGGTCTGGTGCTAGGAGCTTGGGCTTCACCCAGTAAGCAGTGGGGAGCCATGGCAGGGCCTTAGTCCCCGCATGGACATGGTCAGACGGGCATTTTAGAACCATCAGCCTCATGTGGGTACGAGGAATGAACTAAATATTCCTGTCCCAAACATTTGTATTGGACCTTAGCACATATTAAGTGACTTTCCAACTTGCTTTAAATTAACAATGAAATTAATTAGATATAAGTCAGAGTCCTACCAAGAGACAGAAACCAACCACGCCAACTGAAACTAATACAAAATAATATTGAATGTAAACTGTAATTGAAAAATAAAATTTAACATGGAGAATTAAGGCTAAAAGAACGAGAAAGAAACCAACCACATCAGTTATTTTAATAGACAGAGTGTAACTGAACAGACAGAGCACACTAATGTGGCATGCTGGTAGTCACTGAAGGAGGCAGTACCCGCCTGAGGACTAGAGGAACAAGGAAGAGGTCAGAATTACTGAAACTTAAACGTTTTGGGGAGGTGGCGTGGGTGGTGAACATCGGAAGAACTGCAAGCTAGAATCAACTGCTGCGACTGTGCTGCACTGCCGCTGCCAGGGCGAAGACGTGAGGCCGGGGAGGCGCCGATAAATAGGAAGCGAACAGAAAGCACAGGAAAGGCAGGCCCCTCTCCCTTCTCCAGCCTGGCTGTCTCCATCCAGCTAACCCCTTCCTGGCAGAGCCTACGAGGAGCAGAAGGCCACAGGGTCCCACCCCAGAACCACCAGGCAGAGCCTTTCAAGCTTAGTAACTAGCACCATCGCCCTTCCCACCGTGGGCCAATGGATGGAAAGAAATGGGGCAGACATCCTAGGAGCTAGAAATTTCCTAAAACATTAGCAGGTTATCGATAACCTTTTAGGTGTAATTACCAATGGGTGCTATTAGCTGTCTTTGTGGCCTCTAATTCACTTTTTTTTTTTTTAAATGTCTTGGGACTTATTGCTTTTCCTCTGACACTCCCCCACCCCCACCCCTGGTCTGTTATCCTGCAGACCATGGAATTTTAGGGGAAAGCCATGAATGGGTCCAAAGGTGGGCAGTGCCATTTCGGGCCTACAGCCTCATGGCTATCTTCTTAGTCATCTTGGGTTATCTGAGGTACATATGTCATTGATAGAAACATCATGCTTCCTGTAGTCACTTCCACGTCATTAACGTCCCTGAAAGTGCTTTGCTTAGTAGGCATTTGTACTTGTTTGTAGAATTGAGTCAGGAGTCTTGGTCATGTGGATGAAGCATTTGATTATGTACTGCTGGTGTTTGTCTCCAATTGATTTCAATGTGTACGTCGTGCCTCACCACCAGATGACAGTCTTCTTGAGGGCAGATCTGTGTGGTAGGAGAGCATGGATTTGGAATCAACAGTTTAGGTTCAAATCCCAGCTCTGACACTTAATAAGTTAAGTAAATCTTTCTAAACCTTTGTTGCCTGCAAAACAGAGGATAATATCTATTTTTTTTTTACCAGGTTGTTATAATGAAATGAAATGAAACAACACAGAATCTGGTACTTAATAGGTGCTTAATAAGTTACTTTCCTTTATCTGATATCTCTTTTAACATACCTCATTATGTTAGAAACACAATAAACAAAAAAGAAAAAGGGGCACAGTAACACGGGTGAACTGACATATCAAAATAGAGAAGCCATGGAATCCTTTTAGGAGAGAAATCAAAATGTCCTCATATAATTTCCCTCCTCCCCACTTATCTGGAACATTGGGTACAGCAATAACTGTTTTAAAAATACATAATGGCTGGAAGTTATTTCTGAAGAGGAAGGTCGTCTTCAATGTGTGTAGACAAGAGCGGCCGGATACTGTGTCAGAACAATGGCTATGCATTGTGTCCTTTTCAAAGCTGGCCCTGGCAAGCTAGTATGCCAGTGTCGTTCCCACACAAACAAATCTCAGGCAGAATTTCCATGACCTGGTGGATTGGTGTAAACAACTCACTGCAAGAGCTTTTTCCATCTATCCCCATGTCATTCATTTAAACACCCAGTGCTTTCCGTGGAGTCTTGTAAGCACAGCTTAAGAATTAATGACTTTTTTAAAAACAAATGCTCATCGGCCCCTCCTCTCAGGATTGTGTTTTACTGCTGAGCACATATGGTAAACAGCTCAGTTCCTTCCACCAGAGCGGTGGATGGGAGATTCACGAGTCCTTTAAAGGCACCAAAGCATTAGCAGGCTGGCTGAGGCCTGCAGGCTGCCAGGGGTCCTGCCTCCTGGGCCAAAGGATAATGATAGGCTTTTTATTGTTAAGTAGTAGTTAGCACTTGATGGCACTTAATATTTGCAGTGACCTTTACAGCTATTGTTGTTGGTTATTCCTCCCAGTGGCTCTTTGAGTTATGACAGACCTATTTTTACTCAAGTCCACCAACTCCCTCCCCTTCCACTACAGTCCCTAAAGCAGTGGGTTTGTCTGTTCATGGTTCTGACATTCATTTAGATGTAAGCTTCATTTGTTCATGAGCAGTGACCTCAGTAATAAAGAATATTTTCAAGTAAAAATAATATTAAATACATTGCATTTAATATACTCAGTGTGAGTTAGATCATGTCACTTTTCTGCTTTAAACCCCACAGTAGTTCCCCATCTCACTCGGTGTAAAAGCCAAAGCTTTTACAATGGTCTGCAAGACCTGCCACCCTCCCTCACTGTTGGAACCTCACCTCCTGATCCTCAGCCTCTCTCTACCCTTGCGCCGGCCACACCTGCCTCCTTGCAGCTTCTCCAACACGGAGGGTTTTGTCCCAGGCCTTTGGATTGAATGTCTCCTCTGCCTGAAATGTCTTTTCTCCGCATACCGACATGGCTAACTCACTCATTTCCTTCAAGTCTTTGCTTAAACGTCACCTTCTCCAAAATATCTGCCCTGCTCGCTGAATTTAAAACCACAACTGTGATCAAGTCCTTAAAGCCTTCTAATGGACCACATAATTTACCGTTTATTTTCTCCCCCCTCTCCCCCCATGAGACTGTAAAATCCACAAAGGTAAGCATATTTTTCACTGCTAGATACCAAGTGCCTAGAACAATGCACATAGAAGGCATGTAATAATATTGCTGAGTGATCAACTACTCTGAAGGTCACTACCACGAAATTCGACCTACAGACTTAGGATGTGTCTTGAGATGTAGCTTATCTTTATATTCCTTAGCAATAGTTCCTATGCCCACTTACAACAAACAATTTATTTTGATAGCAACTCCATAAAGATAAATGAAACACAGATTCTTAAGTTTGCAAAGAAGCATAAAATCTAAGGGTTGCAGCACAGGAAAGGACCTTACAGGTTTTCTAACCAAAACCACCTATTCTGATCCCATCAACAACATTTCCACGTTGCATCCATCCCCTTTTCCATCTTCACAGGGAGGTAGAGTGGGTGCTCAGAGGGTGGTAACTATTCCTGTTATGACCTGGTGTGGTTTGAAGTCCCCTCCCTATTCTGATTTTTCTCTCTAGTTCATTTAGGTCTTAGGATTGCAATGCCCAGAAAAGTGCATGGTACACTAGGTGGGTGTGATTAAGCAGAGTGGAAGGGGACAGTCACCTCCCACAGGGAGGGAGGTCCCTCCTAGAAGATCTCTAAATGCTCTCCTGTTACCTGCAGTCAATCCTGTCTTAGTCATTTACGCTGCCTGTAGATATTGAAATTACTGTCAGTCAAATCCTCAACACCTCTTTGCTTAGCCTGTTCCTGATCCACCTCACTTGGCCTGTCCTTGGATAATTGATTTCCTCTTTTTCAAAAATGTCCTTTTCTTTTATTTCTGGTTTCTTAAGTGCCACATGTTTGTTGTGGAATCTTTGACAAATGCAGAATTTCACAAAGAAGGAAATTAAAGTCACAATGAATAGCATGATCTAGAAATAGGGATTATTAATATCTAAATCTAGATATCTTTCCAGTATATATGTGTTTCTTTTTTATAAAATTAGGATCACACTATTCAAAATATATTCTGAGTCTGCTATTTCTCACCATTTTCTCCCTGCCTAAGCCATCATCATTTCTTTTTTAAAATGCTGCAAAATTATTAATACCCAAAATTGGTTTCCCTATTTCTATTCTAACTCTCCACAGTCTATTCCCCAGTGTGATCTTTAAAATCATAACCGTCCTGTTCACAACTGTCCAATGGCTTCCCAAATCACATAACATAAAACGCCATGCTTCCGCTGGCTGGCAGGGCCGTGCGTGCTGAGGCCTCTCCAGCCTCATTCCCTCCTCCTCTCCCCATTGTGTGTCATGCTCTGGCTTCCTATGCTTCCTCCAGTCCAAGTCCTTTCCTGCTTTTGGGCCTTGGCTCTTCCCAGCATTTCAGTCCACTGGTCAATACCATCCCTCAGAGACCACCTTCCCCAAGGAGTACCTCTGTCTCCATCACCCCCGCTCCCTACTCTGATTCATATTCTTCATTGCCTTAATTATTCTTCTATAACATGGTTTTGATGGCTGTAATATTCCATCATATCTATACACTATCAATCCCCTACGGTTTGACTTTTAGGTTGTTTTCCTTATTGGGTATTATAATGTATAGCAAATAATTTATTTTCATAGCTTTCATTGTGTAAGATTCTACCATTTTAGCTTGATAGAGGTGGTGATAGCTTCTGTAATCAGTACTGTTCTGAATGTTTTATACATACTAATTTAATCTACCTCATCCAGTGAGGTAGATACATTTTTTTGTGGCTTATTGGTAGGTATACAGTTTTTAAATTTTATTTTTAATTACAGTCTACCTTCAGTATTAATTTTTATTAGTTTCAGGTGTACAGCACAGTGGTTAGATAATCATAGCTTTACAAAGTGTTCCCCCCGATACATCAAGTGCTGACCTGGCACCATACACAGTTATTACAGTATTATCGACATATTCCCTATGCTGTACTTTACATCCAGTGACTATTTTTAACTATCAATTTGTATTTCTTAGTCCTTTCTCCTTTTTCACCCCATCCCTCAAATACCCTCCCATCTGGCAACCAGTAGTCTGTTCTCTGTGTCTGTGAGTACTTTTAAATATTTTGTTTGTTTTTTTCTTCTTTAGATTCCATATATAAGTGAAATCATTTGGTATTAGTCTTTCTCTGACTTATTTTACTTAGTATAATACCTTCTAGGTCCATCCATGCTGTCACAAATGATAAGATTTCATTCTTCTTTTGATGGAGTAACATTCCATTGTATAAATGTGGTACTTTTTTATCCATTCCTCTATTGATGGGCACTTGCTTTGCTTCCATATCTTGGCTATTGTAAATAATGCTACAATGAACATAGGGGTGGATATATTCTTTTGCATTAGTGTTTTGGGTTTCTTCAGCGGTATTCCCAGAAGTGGAATCACTAGGTCATAAGGCAGTTTCATTATAAATTTTTTGAGGACTCTCCATTCTCTTTTCCACAGTGGCTGCACCAATCTGCATTCCCACCAATAGTGCACAAGGGTTCCCTTTTCTCCAAATCCTCACCAACACTTGCTTTTTGTTGAATTATTAATGATAGTCATTATAACAGGTGTGAGGTAATATCTTGTGACTTTAATTTGTATTTCTCTGATGATTAGTGATCTTGAGCATATTTTCATATCTATTGGCCATCTGTATGTTCTCTTAGGAGAAATGTCTTTTCAGGTGCTCTGCCCATTTTTTAATTGGATTATTTGTTTTTTTGGTGTTGAGTTGTATGAGTTCTTTATAAATTTTGGATATTAATCCCTTATCGTATGTATCATTGGCAGATATGTTCTCCCATTCAGTGAGTTGTCTCTTTATTTTGTTGATGGTTTCCTTTGCTGTGCAAAGACTTTATAGTTTGATATAGTCCCATTTGTTTGTTTTTCCCTTGCCTGAGGAGATATATCAGAAAAAAATATTGCTATGAGAAATGTCCAAGGTTTTATTGCCTCTTTTCTTCTAGGAGTTTTATGGTTCCAACTCTTACATTTAAGTCTTTAACCCATTTTGAGTTGATTCCTGTAAAGGGTGTAAGAGATGGTCTAGTTTCAGTTTTTCTAATACCATTTATTAAATAGATTGTCTTTACCCCATTGTATGTTCTTGCCTTCTTTGTCAAATATTAATGACCATATAGGTGTGGGTTTATTCCTGGGTTCTCTATTCTGTTTCATTGATCTATGTGTCTGTTTTTATGCTAGTACCGTGCTGTTTTGATTACTATAACCTAGTAGTATAGGTTGGTATCAGGTAACATGATACCTCCAACTTTCTTCTTCTTTGTCAAGGTTGCTGTGACTACTTGGGGTCTTTTGTGGTTCCATATAAATTTTTTGGAATTTTTATTTTAGTTCTGTGAAATATGCTATTGGTAGCTTGATAGCAATTGCATTGAATCTGTAGATTGCTTTGTGTAATATGGATTTTAATGATGTTAATTCTTCTTATCCGTGATCATGACATATGCTTCCATTTATTTGTGTCTTCTTCAGTTTCTTTCTTCAGTGTCATATAATTTTCCAAGTACAGGCCTTTTATCAACTCAGTTAAATTTATTCCTAGGTGTGTGTTTTTATGCAATTGTAAATGGGATTGTCTTCTCAGTATCCATTTCTGATAGTTCCCTGTTGGTGTATAAAAATGCAACTAATTTCTGAATATTTTGTATCTTGCTACTTTACTGAATTTATTCCTCAGTTCTAGCAGTGTTTTGGTGGAATCTTTAGGGTCTTCTATTTACAGTATCATGTCATCTGCAAATAATGACAGTTTTACGTCTTTAATTTCAATTAGGATGCCTTTTATTTCTTTTTCTTGTCTGATTGCTGTGGCTAGGACTTCCAATACTGTGTTGAATAAGAGTGGTGAAAGTGGACATCCCAATCTTGCTCCTGATCTTAAGGGACACACTTTCAGTTTTTCTCCATTGTGTATAATGTTAGCTTTGGGTTTGTCATATCTGACCTTTACTATGTTAAGGTATGCTCCCTCTAATCCCACTTTGCTGAGAGTTTTTGTCATAAGTGGACACTAGATTTTTTCTAATGCTTTTTCTACATCTATTGATCATATGATTTTTATCCTTCATTTTGTCTATGTGGTGTATGATGTTAATTGATCTGTGGATATTGTACCAACCTTGGATCACTGGAATAAATCCCACTTGATCATGGCTTATGATCTTTCTAACGTATTGCTAATATTTTGTTGAAGATTTTTGCATATTTGTTCATCAGGGATAAAGGCCTATAATTTTCTTTCTTTGTAGTGTAATTATCTGGTTTTAGAATTAGGATAATGCTGCCACATTAAATGAGCTTGGAAGTCTGTGGTTCTCTTGAAACTTTTGGAATGGTTTGAGAAGGATAGGTGTTAGTTCATCTTTGAATGTTTGCTGAAATTCACCCATGAAGCCGTTTGGTCCAGGACTTTTGTTTGTTAAGATTTATTTTCTTACTGCTTTGATTTTGTTAGTATAAATTGGTCTGTTCAGATTTTCTGTTTCTTCTTGATTTAGTTTTGGAAAATTGTATGTTTATAGAAATTTATTAATAATTCCAAGTTGTCCAATTTGTTGGTATATAGTTTTTTGTAATATTTAAAATAATACTTTGTATTTCTTTGGTGTTAGTTGTTACTTCTCCTCTTTCTTTCTGATTTTATTTATCTGGGTCCTCTTCTTTTCTTGATGAATCTGTTTAAAAGTTTATCAGTAGTGACTATTTTTTCAAAGAAACAGCTCTTGATTTCATTGATCTTTAGTATTATTTTTTATACTAGAGGCCCGGTGCACAGATTCGTGCATGCAGTGTGTGTGTGTGTGTGGGGGGGGGGGGGGGGGTGATGAACTCCTTTAGCTTTCTCTTGTTTGGAAAGTTCAATTTTAAATGATAGCCTTGCTACGTAGAATAGTCGTGGTTGTAGGTCATTGCTTTTCATCACTTTGAATATTTCATGCCAATCTCTTCTGGCCTGAAATGTTTCTGTTGAGAAATCAGCTGACAATTTTATGGCAATTCCCTTGTAGGTAACTACCTGTCTTTTTATCGCTGCTTTTAAGATTCTCTCTTTGTCTTTAACCGTTGCCATTTTAATTATGATGTGTTTTGGTATGGGCCTTTTTGGATTCATCGTGTTTGGGACTCTGCATGTCCTGGACTTGTGTGTCTTTTTCCTTCACCAGGTTAGGGAATTTTTTAGTGATTATTTCTTCAAATAGGCTCTCAATCTCTTGTTCTCTTTCTTTTCCTTCTTGTACCCCTATGATGTGAATGTTGTCACACTTCATGTTGTCCCAGAGGCTCCTTATACTACCCTAACTTAAATTTTTTTCTACTCTTATGGGGTGTTTTCTGCTACCTGGTCTTCTAAACTGCTGATTAGATCCTCTGTTTCATCTAATCTGATGTTGGTTTCTTCTAGTGTATTCTTCATTTTTGATGTTGTAGTCTGCATTTCTGACTGGTTCTTTTTATGATTTTTATGTTCTTTTAATGCTTGCTATCTTTTTGTTGAAGTTCTCACTAAGTTCCTTGAGCATGCTTATAACAATTGTTTTCAGCTCTATTTTTTGTTTTTACAAACAAAAAGTAAATGGTATTTTGCTTTTCTCTATTTTATTTAGTTGTTTTTCTGGAGGTTGGGGGGGGTGGTTCTGTTCTCTTATTTGTGGCATGTTTCTTTGACTCTCAATTTGGCTACCTCTCTGTATTTGTTTCTGAATATTGAGTAGATCTGCTATGTTTCTAGGTCTTGGTATGATGGCTTTATATAGTAGGTGTCTATATAAAGGGGCTCAATGGCACAGTCTCCCTGATCTCCTAAGTTGGGTGCTCCATAAATGTCTATGTGTGATCCCTCCTGTTGTAGTTGAGTCTTGGTTACTGTTGGCCCATCTGTGGGTGGAGTTGACCCTCAGGCCTGCTGACTATGAGGATTGATCATGAACACAGTGTACGAGCTGCTGTGCAAGGGCTCACCCACGAAGTGGAATTCACTCTAGCAGGGTCAGATACCTGCTGATATCTCCCTTTGGGTGTGCTGCTTGTAGACATAATTGGGTTGTGTTCTGATGTGGTCTGAAGCCCACCATCAGGTGTTTTGGTTCTGTTGCTTCTTGAGAGGGACCCTGGTTCAGGCCAATGTCAGGCATTGCCTGTGACTGGGCCTGAGCTACCTGTTTGCAGCTCCAAAGTGCCCACAGGTTTTGGCTGCCTCTGCTGGTTCTGGGTGTGTGTGGGAGGGGCCAAGCTGCACACGAAGGCCAGGTTCCACCAGCACCTAGCCCAGGTGCAGGTCAGCAAAAGGCCCAAGGCACTCTGAGGTCTGCCTCCACTTGCCCACTACTTGTTAGGCTCAGCCACTGAAAGAGCCTCTGGTGGTACACCAGCTGCATGAGGTAGGTTCTCAGTGAGTCATGAGTAGGGGCGAGTGGTGTTCACTAGATTGATACAAATTCAAACTTGGCACCAATGCTGGGGCTGATGCCAGTCAGTAAAAGTCTCAGGTTACACCAAGGCCAACCACCACTTAACAGGTGCCTGCATATCTTCATAGTGAGGTGGAGTTTTGAGTTGCCAGTGGGAGAGTGGGAGGCTAGCAGAGTTCATTGGGACCAAACAGACTGAAATTTGCCTGTGTGAAGGGGGTGGCTCTGCACAGGACTGGTTACACCAGGAGGATGTGTGAGGGATAAAATGGCCCTTGTGCTAGAACCACAAAACTCAGTCTCTCTCAGGTTCTGCCCAGACTTCCTAGAGAGCCTTCCAAGAGAGTTTCACTAGGGGGCCAGGCTGGCTGCAGGGCAGGAGCTCAGCAGAATGGGACTATTGGATTCCTTGGGTGGGTGGGTGGCAGTGCAGGTTAGTGGTGCAGGATGGAAGGGAATAGACCGTGCCCCAGAGGCACACAACTCAGTCTCTGCCACCCCAAGTCTGCCCAGACCTCTTCTTGCTCCCTCCAGGAAAATCTATACCCCAGAGCCAAAACAGCTGACTCCTTGGCTCAGCAGGGTGGCGCAGCAGGAAGTCAGGAGGGTGGGGCTATTGCATTCCCCCCAGGCTGATGCCATATGGAGAAGAGTGTTTGACTCAGGAAAGACGGCTTTTGTGAGTGGCGTGGGAGAGGGACTCAGCACAGGGACCCTGGCAGCTGTCTCTTCAAGTCTCCCTGGAACCACACAACCCAGACTTTCTTCCCATGACTCCAGTTGGCTCTGAGCCGCCATCCTTCCCCTGGAGCCCAGGATGAGTGGCTGCAAATGAGATTTTGTGTGTGGCCCTTTAAAAGGGTGCCCGGGTTTCTAGCAGATTCTTGTCTCTCCCTGGTGGACAGAATCCCCACTGATTTTCATAGCTAGATGTTATGTGGGCTTCTCTTCCCAGCTCTGCTGGGAGCCCAGCATGGGATTGAGACCCCACACTCCTCAGGGGGCAATCTTTGCAGCTGAGTAATCCCTCCAGATTCTCAAGTGGGTGTGGGGCCAGCCCTTTTTGTGTCCCTGCCCTTCTTACTAGTCTTGATGTGGTTTCTTCTGTAAATATTTGGTTATAAGACTTCCGTTATAAGTCTCCCGTTGGTTATTCAAGCTGATTGTTCTATATTTTAGATGTAATTCTAGTTTGGTCATGGAAGGAAGGAAGTGTAACTTCTATCTACCATCTTGGGTCCTGGTAGATACAATTATTATCCCCATTTCTAGATTGGGAAATTGAGTCAAAGAGTATAAATAACTTTAAAATCACACAACTAAAAAGAGGTGGAGCTTGGATCCAGACACAGGCTCTCTGCTTCCACAGCAGTGCTCTCAACCCTCCTTCACCCCACCAGTGGCCTCCAGGTCTTTCTCCCAGCAGATGTCAGCAAACGTCCTTTGTCCTGCAAGTCAGTACCCCTGTCTGTATAGAGAGGCACTGAAGACTGAGGGCACCGAAGGCATTGGAATCCCTCCACAGACTGATACTAACCTGTTCTCCAGTCCTCTTTGGGGCTGTAGTTGAACCACTCTGAGTGTTCCTAATTGTACAGTCTTGGAGCCTGCATTTTTCTACCTGGTTCGCAAAGAGATTGTGCAGCCTTGTTTCTTACTATTTCCTAACTCTATAATATCTGTGCAACAAATTTACCATCTGAAGAATGCAGTGAGAGAGATGAGGTTGGTCTGACCAGCAGTCATTTTTCTGGCTCAACACAGTCTTCTAATCTGGGCTAGAATTTTGCTAAAGTCTCTGTTACTAAAATTGAGACATTTGTCCCTCTGCAAGTCTCTGGACGTTCTACCATGCTTCATAAACTCATATGTTATCAGAGTGCCACGCTTTCAGATGTTATAATCATGAATTCGTGTCCTTTAGCGTCCTAGGGCTACTCATTTTGCCGTCCGTGCTGCAGTGAATATGTGGGTGCATGGATAGACAGTGCTGAGATATAATTCATCAGAGCCTCGAGACAAATGCAGCAGCCAGGTGCTCTCCTCCTATCTCTTCACTATCTCAGACTTTAATTTCCTCTTGGCCCTGTTTTTGTTCTCCTTTCTGGCCCACAGATCCTTCTTCTTGATAGAGCAGATGGAAACAAACTAGATGAGTAATTCTGTTTCACTGTGTCATCTCTGAATTAACTGTGTCATCTGCCCGAGCATAGGCCAACCCTCCTCTTGTTCTTTTCTTGTTCTGAACATACTCCAGTGACTCCTATTGTTGTTCTATGTGTGCATTAACCCCAAGCCCAGCCTTCCACTTCCCTGACTGGATTCCTTCACTTATGTCATTCCTTTGTATCTGCTCTTGGCTACAGATTCCTCCCTCCTGCCTTTGTAAGTGTCCTTGTCATATGTGAGCTCACTGGAGACATAGGGATTTCTGTGGATAACGGCCTCTCTTCTTCCTCTCCAGAGTTAGTGTGAGTAGGTAGTCAGAAGTATATTATGTGGAGTCTCTGGTTTTTCTAGAATCTATTTTTATGCTTAGACTGGAGCATAATCTAATTAGACTAATTCATCTACTCTAGATGAGAGCCTCCCACCATAGGATCAAAGAGCATCTAGCCTAGTGCCTTACACATAGGAGGCCTGCAGTAATGGTGACAACAACAGTCCCTTTTCATTGAGTGTTTACCATGATGGGGGCACTGTGCTAGGGGCTTTTCATACATTATCTCCTTTAATTATCACAGTCAATGTATAAGGTAGGTCCTGCTCTTCATGATTATAGTGAGCAAGTTGAGATACAGGGAGGTGGCGTTTGCACAGCTGTGAGGGCAGATCCAGGGGCCTGACCCAGCCTGTCCAGATTCCGGAGTGTGCACTTTAACCTCCATGTGATGCTGCCCTCAGAGTTTGTTTAAGACCATGAATCACACCTTCTCTTCCCTGGACTTGTAGAGCTCTATTTTCCCACAGTCCCAGGAACACAAACTGCTATATTCCCTTCTTCAGCTCTTACAAATCATATGATGACAAGGTCCTTTTTCTCTCCAAGAGCCAGTCACCTCCACTCTGTCATCTATCTAATTCTCCGTCATTGGCCAAAAATAGCTCCAAGCAGCAGCTCTCTTCACTGCATTCTTGTCCTTCTGTGACGTGGGATGGTCAGCAGAGCAAGGCTTAAGGGAAATAGCTGATCTGCTTCTGGCAGAGTGTGACTCCTATCAGACCCCTGATGGTTCTTCTATCATCCCTGAGCCTGCAGAGAGCAGGGCCTGATGATGGGGTGACAGGTGCGCCCAGCCAGGTGGGCCTGCGGGGAGCTGGCCCTCTGTCTCGTCCCCTCATCACTGAGATTTTCATACTCTGGGAATATTACTTTGACAGTTTTTCTTCAACTATGATTTACATGCCACCTACTGTCAAAAAGAATGTGAAATGATTTATAATAAAACATGTCTAAAACAGGACAGTTAAAACACATTTTAAAGAGAGAGACAGTCCATGAAAATACTCACTAGTACTTCCTCATCTCAGCAAGCCTCAGGGTAAAGCAGCAGAGGAGCAATTGCATGGGTTCAACCTAAATTCAGAGTAGCTAGTCTGCCCATGGGTCATACCCAGAGTAATTCATCATTGTCATCAGCAAAGAACCATAATAAATTTGTCTTTAAACTTTAATACCTAATTCACACGTTACACACACAGAACTCACACTATCCATTTGTCTTTCTGCTATTATTTTTAAGCACAGAATTGGTATAAGTCACAGTGGAATCTTTCAAAATTACCACATTTGCTTCAAGGGAAGCTGATTCTATGGCCTAGCTGCTGAACATGATTTCCAGTAGGGAAAGGCTGATAAGGAATGAATGAATGAGTGTGCACATGGTCCCATAACACCAGTGAATCAGCCCCACACTGGCTGTGCCACAGACAGTTCACTTATTAAGACAAGGTGTGTCCGCTAGCAGCACATCCCATTCTGACGGAGGCTGGCACTGGGGGAGTTCCGAGTCAGACTGATAGCCAGCAACATGACTCAGGACATCATAGGTCAGGGCAAGGAGCACAGTGACTTTGTTAACCCCGTCCAGACAGGCACCTACAACCACCTTGGTAGTTTCACATACGACTATGTCCATTCTACAGCCAGATGGGAAAACAGAGGAGAAACTTTGTCAGTGCAGGGTGGGCTTGTGAATGTCTATGCCATCAGAGGTGTCACAGCACTGAAAGTGGCCAAGTGAATCAGAGCAGAGGACTCTGGTGGGCATTTTCCTGGTTCCCTACAACTCTAAAGGGACATTTCTATAGTTCTCCGAGTGGAATCAGAGTGCTAAGGCAACCTGGAAACTAATTACTGGCCAGGTTCAGTTTAAAACAAACAGGTGCTCACAGTGAAATGTCAGGCAAGAGATCTCACTAAAACTCTCTTAGTTCTTTCTGTTCCCCTGATGTGTCGGTATTTAGGTAGATCTAAGTATGTAGGTATTTATGGGACAAGTAGTTATTTGTTGTGGGCAGTAAAATCCTGTCCTCATGGCAGATCCATTACTCCCAGCTCACATGGCTTTAGCGGATCTCCAGCGTAAACAGAAGGTACAGCAGTGACAGCTGGCACCCGGGTTCACTTCCGTCTGTGCAGTTACTGTTTATAGGGAGCCACGAACTCAGGGAATGAATCACAACTTAAACCAGGTAGGAGGACCCCGAGCAGGGCTTTGTGGCTTTGGGAGTAGAACATAGTCACACATCTTAATAGACAGCATGAACCAAACTGTAGTAACATGGAATTTTTAGAGCTCTATGGAACTTTAGATGTTGTCCAGTCTAAAAGTAAATAAATAAAAATAAAAAAGTCCTTATTTTATAGAGCTGGAACCAGACACAGGTTAAATATTAAATTCCTCGTCTACGTCACAAAACTAGTTAGTAACAGAAATGGGATACAGTCCTTGTCTCTCGCTGCAAATCCAGGTTTTTTTCGGCTACTGTGGGTTCAGGCTTGGGAAGTTACACTCCAAAGCCAATCTACTCACAAAAACAGCGTCTGTAATTCAGTTGCGCTGTTGCTGAATAAAGTTTTCTCATTCCTTGGTTTTGGTCTGAGCAGCTAGGATTCCTACTGGTGTGGGAAACAGAGTCAGGCAAGTAGAGCCTTCTTTTCCATTAAAAAAATAGAACTGCTTATTAACCATAACAAATGGGAAAGAAATGGGAAGAAGAAACAAATGCTTATTAGATACCAACTCTGTGGCAGGCACCGTGCTGGCGGGCACTTCACAGCAGCCCCTGAGGCAGGTCTGGCCATCCCTCATGGTGCCAGAACAGCTCCAGGATTTGTTCTGTTCCACAGCGTGTGACTGCCTCTATTCTACACTGCCTCCCTTAGCATAATTAATAGGTGTTAATATGGCTAAACTAAGTTTATACTGAGGTGTAAAGACACATATATTGTATCTTATTAACTTTTCTCAATCAATCACCTTTAAAGCAGCACTAGTTCCATCTCCAGGCTAAAATTCACCATCATTAAAGCTCATTTTGAACCTCATTCGGCCAGGAATTTGCCCAGAGTTATGTAACTCTGGGACAGCTTTGCACCAAGAGCGTGGCAGGAAGCTTTCACTTACTGTGTAAGAGAGGAGATTCGCCATCTGCATGAGTCCTCTTCTGCTTAGCACGTCTGGCTTCTTCCTCAGCAGAGATGTGGACCCCCTCTGTGAGTTATTTTCGGTACCGTGTCCTGCTCTCATGGTCAGGAATCTGAATACTTAGGTCTGCTGGATATTATTTTGTCTTTCATAAACAGATAAGAGAAAGGCCACAGCCATATACAATGCATCGGTCTAGCTCCCTTAGATTCTGTCTGTGGAGTTCCCTTTTCTAGGAAGCTAACATTTACTGAGTACTGATGTCCCAGGCACCAAACTAAGCCTTTTCTCTGGATGGTCCCCCTATAAGCTCAGAGTAACCTTATGTCGCACCTACCTGTTTCACGAGGTGTAAACTCCTTAGGAAGGTTAAACAGCTCAGTCAGGTTCATACAGCCATCAGGAAGCAGGGCCAAACTTCAAACCCAGGCTGTGTGTGCAAGCCCCTGAGCTTTCAAACCCCTGGGCATGCTGCCTCCTGACTCTTTGTTTTTTGTGCATTTCTCTGGTAAGAAGTTTTCCCTCCACCTGACCATTTTTTTCCATAGTTCTTGCTCTTGGAACAGATGATTTCCAAGGTCCCTTCAAATATTGAAATTCCATGACTAATTAAAGTTATAATTTATGCAGTTTGATTAATTTACACTAATGCCTCAATTCATTTGTGACATTAATTCTTTTACTGAAGGTTCCAACAGCTTTTAGTTTACTTATAGATCTCTTAATGCTATAGAAGTCATGCTGCTTTCCCCAGAATTTTTAAAATGTAAGGTTTAAAAACTTATCTGAAAAAATTTTACCATGTGCACAGCATATCAATTTTCCATATGGGCCAAAATAGTCATTCTAAGCTCCTGTTCTCTTGATTGCCTTTCCCTAGTCTCACAGACACAGTGCTAATTGCTTGCAGCTTCAGGTCCTTTTTAACATGAGGTAACAATTTGAGCGTCTTGCGTTTGATGCTGCGTTTGTTAGACATGCCAGGCCTGGAACTGGCACTGGCTCTTCAGGATGCCGCACCCACACAGAGATCAACTCGTCTGAACTTGGGGAAGCTTCTGGAAGAACCTCCCATTGTGCTCCTCTCAGGCTTGGTACGACCAGCAGTGTGACAGATCGTTTCCACAACCCTGGCAGCCCGGGCACTGGCCCTTCGGACCAGGTCAGGCACAGAGTCCTTCCAGCGAGCTGTGCGTGTAGAAGAATGGTTCTGGGAGGGCGTTTATTCACAGACCTCTCCAGTGTCTGAGTGGCTCTTTGCAGCTGAAAACAGACTCCACTGGGGATACATCTGAAGTTCATTCTGACCGGGTTGAGAGACAAAGAAGACCGAAAAGAAAGGAAATGACAGGATTCTGTAACCTCTGTCATTAGAGAGCCATGGGCATGCCTTTGGAGAATATCTGGACCTTCTTTTGCTCACACCTATTTGTAGTTCTGGTCATTGGAGTCGGGCAAGCCTGGGTTCCAACCGAGCTGTGCTATTAATGGCTCTGTGGTGATGAGAACATCACTTGACCCTCCAAACCTCAGTTTCCTCATCCGTAAATTGGGATAACAGTGCCTCCCTCCTGGTGTGTTTGAGGACATGAGACGCTGCTGCTGAAGCTCCGGGCTGTCTGTGCTCTACCGTGGCTACAGGTGCTGTTTTGACTCCCTCCTTCCCCTCCCCAATCAATACAGGACCCACTCCTCTAGAAGAATAAGGTTCGTGCAAACTAGCATTTTAGGAGCCTTACACAGCTGTGTGCCATGCAGTGCATGTGTGTTTGATGAGTTTTCAGTAAATCTAATTTTAAAATCAGATTTTAAATATACTTTGGGAGATACAGAAAGGTGTCCCATATCAGGTTGCTTTATAAAGACTACAATACTTTTCTGATTTATTTTAATTTAGGCTTTTTAGAAATTGTATTTTCACAGAATTGGACCTCCCACCCATGACTCCCTAGAGCAGTGGTTCTCAACCTTCCTAATGCCACGACCCTTTAATACAGTTCCTCATGTTGTGGTGACCCCCAACCATAAAATCATTTTCGTTGCTACTTCATAACTGTAATTTTGCTACTGTTATGAATCCTAATGTAAATTTCTGATATGCAGGATGTATTTTCATTGTTACAAATTGAACATAATTAAAGCATAGTGATTAATCACAAAAACAATATGTAATTATATATGTGTTTTCTGATGGTCTTAGGTGACCCCTGTGAAAGGGTCGTTCGACCCCCAAAGGGGTCGCGACCCACAGGTTGAGAACCGCTGTCCCAGAGGAACAAGAGCAAGGAGCAAACAGCTTGGCTCCTGAGACACTCGGCCACTCCTCCTGGTGTTTCTCTGAGAGGCTGCTCCTTCGCTGCGTCTGGCGGGCGCTTGCTGCCCTTCCCTGTGACGAGCAGAAGCAGGCCCAGGGCCTAAGCTGGCAAAGACTTACCTAGAATGTTGAAGTTGAAGAGTCAAGATGGGCCTGTGTTGGAGGACAGGGGAGGGGAAGGGGCTGTCTTCCAGGGAGCTGCCCGAGGCCGCCTTGGGGGAGGGTGGTCCTTGCCTCGCTCCAGAAATCATTCCCAGTAAGCCCAGGGGAAGCAGTGGAATTATGCCTGACACGAAGTCAGTGATGCATCTAACTGTCTTTATTACCAGTGTTATTATCATAGTGCTTGTTGCAAGACGGGTTTGACTTGGTTTGTCTTTCCGAAAGGGTCTTCCATCTTCTAGAACTGAGGGGTGGATTTTGGTACCAGCGTTAAACAGCCATCGAAGGAGCAATTTGACAACCTTGGGATTCATTCCACAAGTCATCTCAGACCTTCGGTGTCCTCCTTAATCTCCTAAACAGCCAGAACCAGCTGAATTCTTGCTTGGCTGTTCGTTTACCGGAACTATTGCTGTGTCCTGAGCCCTGCAGGGTGGTGAGCACCTTGTGTATTCATCGGATGGGCGGACGGAAATGGGATGCAGCCAGACTGCTAAATCCGCACTATCCTGCATTTAGGCCTCAGAAATCTGATTCCAAGAATGTGCATCTTGCACTGCAATCTAGATCTCCAGGGGAAAGTTGTGGACACAATAACCCAGATCCAGGTCTGGGTCATTTAAAGCCTGGGCAAAATGGGGCAGAAGGAGCCCGGGATATACAGGTCTGAATCCTGTCTGGGAGATGCAGGGCCCACACTCCAAGTGGCTGGTTTACCGCCCTGGTGCCATGGGGCTGTGGGCAGCCCACGTGCTCATTTCCCCCTCTTCTCCTCCTCCTCTTATTGCTCTTCTCCCTCCTCCTCATATTTTCCTTAGGCGGGAGAAACTCAGGAACCTATGGACCCAGGAGATGAGTAATGAGACAGTAAGACCAAGGAATCAGACCTGCTCTGATTGGGACACCGTGAAATGGAAGGGCCCGCCCTGGACTTTGAACACCAGCCCTCCCCTGCCTCTGCCTGGATGTGGCCCTTCTGCCCCGGAAGTCCTGCTCCTCGGGAGAGAGGACAGTGTGAGGCCTGGGGTTGTATCTCCAGGAAGCAGGGAGCCATGGACTCAGACAGAGCCAGTGCTGTTCCTCCCTGCCTCACGCCCGACTCCGCCCCTCTGCCCTCTGTGCCCAGGCTGCCTGCGCGGCTTGGACCAGACCTTGCCAGTGGGTTCCTGAGGCTTGCAGCTGGTGGCCCCTCCAGCCAGTATGTCTTTGAACTCGCCTCCCAGGGGAGAAAGCGTATGCTCCTCATGGAGGTGCCCACTACGCAATGTGGAATTGCTTTCCCTTCTTCCCAAAGCATAATGTCACAGGAAGTCCTGAGCCCTGCGCCCAGTCTAGCCTCCAGGACAGAAGAATGTGTGCTTGTGCCGCCCAGAGAAGGGCTTCCCCAGCCCCCTTCCCCAACAACTGTGCATTAAACTAGAGGAACTACCGTAGGCAAAATAAGGCTGTCTTGTGATTGTCATCGTCCTTCCTGCTGCCGGCAGCCAAGTCTGCCTGCACCAGAGGCCAAGAGGGTGGTGACACAGGCACAGATGTGTGTGTGGTGTGGGGGGTGGGGCTGATTCTGCTCGTGGGCACCTGCAGAGCCCCAACGTCCTGCCTGTGTACCTGGACCCACCGCAGGCTGCTGCAAGGCTTCCAATGCTGGTCAGCCCCACGGCCCAACCATGCACAGCTGTCCGGTCACACTTAGGACCTCTTCCCAGGGGTCCTCTTGGGCACAGCAGAGGAGGGTCTTCCATCCAGGAATCTCACACTCACCAAAAGCTTAAAATTTGGATGTTATCTCCGAAGTATAAGACTAAAAGGAGGAAATGATCATCAGCTTTAAACTTCTGCCAGACTTTGGTACCAGGTCCATGAATTTAAAAAATAAATTATGTCATTTTTAAAATGATATTGTCTTAAGTGTGTGTTTTAAATTTTACCCATGTTACAGCTTAATTTATTAAATGTAAATTTATAAAATATATCACAATTTTTGAAAGCCTATTCAAACATTTCTTTGTTTTAACATACCTTCAGCCTCCGCGAATGGAGGTGTCCCAGGCCTCTCTTTACCTCCAAGTAGCCCATTGGCTACGCCCCTCTTGGTGGGCTGTGGGGAAAACTGTTCCCTTTCCACATTGTCATTTCAACCCAGAAAATCTAAGCTGCAATTTAATTAATTACAGCCACTGACCTATAATGAAAGAGGCCTTTTGGTGTAGGTATGCACATTTCAACCTCTTTCTCTGTTGCAGAGGTTCTCAACCTTGGCTGCACACTAGAATCACCTGGGAATCTAATGGTGGGCCTCATCCTCCGGAAATCAGGACTTTAAAAAGATTCCCAGGCGATTCTAATGTGCAGCCAAGGTTGAGAACCACTGCTCTAGTGTAAGCACTCTTTCTCACACCACAATAAGGCTGCCTTACTTACTTACTTACTTACTTACTTACTTACTTACTTACTTACTAGGCCTGCCAAGCTCTGGGGGAAATGGCTGGCAGATTTTCTTGAGGCCTTTACCCTTAGACAATGGGGCTCAACCATGGAATCAAGGGGTGGAGGGTGGGGTGGTGGGGGGTGGGGTAAAAAATTGATGCCTGGATCCTACCCCAGATATTCTGATTTACTTGACATGGAGTGTGATCTTGGTATTGGGAGTTCTACAAGCTCCCCAAGTGATTTAATATGTAGCAGTTTCAGCAACAGTGGCCTAGGACAGCGGTTGGCAAACACTAGCCTGCATCAGAATAACAGAGGGTGGGCTTGTTAAAAATCTGGTTGCTGGGCCCCATCCCCACAGTTTCTGAACCAAAGTCTCTGGATGGTGCTCCATAATTAACATTTCTAACAAGCCCCCAGGTGATGCGATGCTGCTGGCCCTGGAACCACTGGCTAAAATAAAGCCAGGGAGATGGGCTGGGGAGGAAAATGTGAGTGAATGCACAAAGATCCAGCTGTTTCTTATTCTCAAACTCTACTGATGGCTTCAGAGGCATTGACACCCCTAAGTCCCAGAGTCTGGGTCACCATAGCTGATGCTGTGCAGAAATCCCAAATGCAGTTGATCTGGGTCCAGGCAGCTGGGGCCTCAGTTGGTTGGATAAGGCACGGGCCCAAAACAGTGTCTGCGGGTCTAGATCAGCTCCGTCCAGTGAGAATACAATGCAAGCCACAAATGTAAATAAAAATGCAATTTCATATTTTCTAGCCACATTTAAAAAAACTAGAAATAGTAATATTGATTTTAACTATATCTATAAAACAATTCCAAAATCTTACATGTTATCAACATTTTAGAAAAGAAGAAATTTCCAAATAGTGTTTTAAAAATTGTGAATAGAGACTTAAAAATTTTAACCAAATATAGATCATACTATATTTACTGCTCTGCCATTTACATTTTTTATTGTGGAAAATATTCATACCATAAAATTGTCCATTTTAACCATTTCTAGCTGTACAGTTTAGCAGCATTAAGTACATTCACATCGCTATGCAGCCGTCACCATCATCCATCTCCAGATCATTATCTTCCCAAATGGAAACACCACACTCATTAAACAACAGCTCCCCATTGCCCCTACCCCCACCTCTAGCAACCACCATTCTACTTTCTATCTTTATGCATTCCTTACGTGGAATCATACAGCATTTGTCCTTTTCTGACGGGCTTATTTCACTTAGCATATCTTCACGGTTCACCTCTGTTAATAGGATGTGCCAAAATTTCCTTCCATTTTAAAGCCAAATAATATGCCATTATATGTATAGACCACATTTAGTTTATCCATTCATCTTGGGTTTCTACCCCCTTTTGGCTATTGTCTGCTATGTTCTTTTAAATAATATATGGTGGACATTTTTCCATGTGAGCTATAGAGCTATTTTATCCTTCTTAGTGGCTGCCTAATATTTCATTGTATAGATGTGCCCACTCTGTAACCACACACCAGTTAGTGGTATAGTGGTGCTTTGAACCCAGTTCTTTATGGTTCCAAAGGCTGAACGCTTTTCACCGTCCCAAGAGTCACAAGAGATATGTACAGTTTGAGCCACCACATGGCCAGCAGGGTGTTAGGCAAGTATAGAATAATGTGATACAATTTGATTGGGTCCTGAGAGGATTCTGATCAATGAAGTGATGAGAGTGGTGGCAGATGTAGCCTTGATTGAGGAGTCCCCACTCGGTGCCCTCCCATGACACAGTTATTGCCAGTTCTCAGTTACTGCTGACCCAGGCCCCTCTCAGGGTGGCTCTGGATTAACAAATAGTAGCATCGTTAGACCAGAAGGGACCTTAGAGTTCATCTGGCCCAACCCTTTGTTGCAGGAGAAGAGGAAACGGAAGCCTGTGAGATGGGCCTGCCGCATGAGCGTTTCCTCTGCCTCCACCCCCAGGTGTGGCTGCACTGAGCAAGGTGGGAAGATGCTCCCCACTGTCCCATCCCTATTTCATTGACTCAGAGCCACTCTGTTGTTACTGGAAACTCATTTTCCCAGGGGCGTCATTTATTGTTTATTTCTCCTGTATGCATGTTTCTTCCAGCAGCCTGCATGGCCTTATTACAAGATATTTATGATCACTTCTACTTCCTTCTCTTCCTTCCAATAATGGAAAGTCAACCTGAGTGTCACTAAGAGGATATTCCCGGAAGAAGTTTGCAGGTGACAGTGGATTTGTCACCCAACTTACTTTTTTTACTCCACAATTGAAATTTCTTCCACGGGGGTCGAGGCCCTGTGTTATTGGACTGTCTGTATTCAGGGAGGCTTTTTACCGACTCGCCAAGTTTTTATTCCATTGTCTTGCTGTCATTGGCTGATCTGATCTCTACCCTGATTAATTAGTTTCAAATCCCTTCATATTGATCTAATAAAATTGGCTTGTTTAATTCATGTCGGGAAATTCTGAAGATGTTTCACTTAGACTCTGATGAGGGGCATGGTTTTTAACGTCTCCCTTGGGAGCGAGGTTGTCCTCCCTGCAGTCTTCTGAATTCCTAGAACAAATGCTGAGACCATGGCAGGGTCCTCCTCTGCCAGGCCTGGATGCTCTCACACAAACAGTCTGCCTGCTCACGGGGCAGTTGGTTATGTCCTCTCATCAAAGGCGGCGGAGACTGCTGTCTTTCCACCTCTGGAGTTTGTCTTGTTGGTTCTGAGCATCCAAACCTATCGCGTCAGGGTGGGGCCTGCTCGCCATCCATTCCTGCCACTGGGGCCAGGACGGAGCCGGCACAGGCTGCCTGACTTATAAATGCCTTCTGTTTCCCTGTGACCCCCGAGGGAGAGGTCAGAGCAAAAGTCCCAGAGTCAAATGCTTTCTGTTCTGTCAGAAAGAGAAATGGATGGGCAGATACAAGTGGCCTTCATGGGGAGAAGGGAATTCAGCAAAGCCAACCCCCCTTCAGGATGCAGGACTGACTCACAGTGCTCAGTGAGATGCCTTTTGGGGTGTGGTCACTCAGTGGCTGGACTTAAAATTCTAACAGTTACTTTTCCAATCAGCAACAGCCAGGATGCAGGGAGCTTGTTTATTTAACACGATCAGACCACTACATCCAACTAATCCCTCCTGGCATACCTCCCCTAAGATAGCTTTCATAAAAATGTGTCAACATGCCCTTGGAACCTCTTAGAATTCCCTTAACACCCCCGGCAACGCCTGCCCCTCGCCTGGGCTCTCCAGGCAGTGGCCGTGGGGCCCCTCGGTGGGTGGGAGGGTTCTCGTACATCTCCATCAGGCCCCGCAAGAGCCACAGCTGGAAGGAGCTCCCCCAGGAGGCGGCCTCCCGGCGATGCGGGGCCCAGGAGCTGCTGTGCAGGCTGCAGCATTTGGCTGACTCGTTTGTCTTCATTAATGTTGCTCGTGGCTGAGGCTTTGTCACATATATGATTATGTGAGAGGCGATGCTTCTGAACATGTAAACAGAGCTCCAGACTCTAGAGCAGTGGTTCTCAACCTTCCTAATGCCGCGACCCTTTAATGCAGTTCCTCATGTTGTGCTGACCCCCAACCATAAAATTATTTTCGTTGCTACTTCATAACTGTAATTTTGCTACTGTTATGAATCCTAATGTAAATATCTGATATGCAGGATGTATTTTCATTGTTACAAATTGAACGTAATTAAAGCATAGTGATTAATCACGAAAACAATATGTAATTATGTATGTGTTTTCCGATGGTCTTAGGCGACCCCTGTGAAAGGGTCATTTGACCCCCAAAGGGGTTGCGGCCCACAGGTTGAGAGCCGCTGCTCTAGAGGGAGGCTGCAGGCAGCAGCCTGGAGAGGAGCTTTTCTGCTTTGGGATGGCATCTGCTTCCCGCCCCCCCAGGCCTTCCATGTCAGGATGTGGTCCTTGGGATGATAAGGGTTAGGAATGTGGTGGCCTGGTCCTCGGCTCCTGGGGCCCGCCTCTGCCCACATCACCTCGCTGCGTCTGCCCTGCCCTTTCTCCCTCCCCTCAGCTCCACATTCACCAGCTTAACCACTTTCACGTCTCTTAACTTGATCCCTCCCCTTCTCCTCCTCCAGGCTCCTCTCTTCGTCTGAGGCCACCATCCTCCCGTGGCTGGATTCCTGCAACAGCCTCTTACTCACACTCCCTACCTCCGGTCTGGTCTCCCTCTAATTCCTCCCCTACCCTGCTGATGTTTTAATCTTTCTGAAAAGCATATCAATTTGGGCCACTCTCCTTCTGCTTCAGATGGCCTACGGCCCTCGGGACGAGGCCCGAGAACTCTCCCAGGCCTCGGCTCGAGTATGTGTGCTCATTCCCTTACCTCTACCGCTGCCTTCTCCCCTCTTGGGGGTTATACTTTGTCACAGGGTCCCGGAACAGTTCTGTCTTGTGCCTAACATCGTAGGGTTTTTAGGTCAAGCAATTTTGAAATTGTGAACTCCTTCTGCTATTTCTCAGATTAACACAGGAGAACATGAAGACCTGGGCCAAATAAAATGTCTAATCACTGCTTTACTGAGCGTGATCCTTCTCCAGGGACCGACGTTGCTCTTCTGGGCTGTTATACTCAGGCCACTTTAGATGCAAGAAAGAGAACAATCAGGCTACCAGAGGAGGAGAGCGGGATTTATTAAAGGATGTGCATGAGGGAACCCAGAAACGTGGCTTCAGCAAGGGCAGAAACAGGACAGCTCTAGGGCCCAGCCAGTACCAACCTCTCTCTCTCTCTCTCTCTCTCTCATCGGCTCTGCCTCTCCCCCTTCTCTGTACTTTCTCTTGACGAGCTTCCTCTGCTTCACCGTCATGTACACAACCCAAAACGGCAGCCACAGACCAGGGTCTCCACGGGCTGCCCACTCAGCATCCGGCACCCACTACAGCTTCCCACGGCCTGCGAGGACCTGCTGGTCCTGCCTCACCTCTGAGCCAGGCTGCCGTGGTCCTGGGTCCTGGCAAGTCTGGGGTTGGCTGTCCTTGTCCAGAACTCTTTCCCTCATTCTTCCCCATGGCTTTGACCCTCGGAGGGTGGGGGTGGGGTTACTGCCTTCTCTGTCAGGGGCTGGGAATGGAGGCAGCTTATCAACGGGAGGCTGTATTATTAGTTTATTAAGTTAACTGTCTTAGTAACTAAGTACCATAACAAAGTAACAAAGGAGGCTCTGTTAGTAATAAAGAACCATAAACTGGGTGGCTAAAACAACAGGAAGGTACTATCTCACCATTCTGGAGGCTAGGAGTCTGAAACCCAGGTATTGGAAGGGTTCGTCCCTTCTCCTCAGAAGGAACTGAGGGAAGGAGCTGTCCATGCCTTCTCCTAGCATCTGCCGCCTCCAGCACTTTCTGGGCTTGTCGGTGGCATTCTCCCCGTGTCTTCAGATCACCTTCCTGCTGTAGGTGTCTGTCTCTGTGTCTGTGTTTCCTTTTTTATAAGGGCACTAGGTGTATTGGATTAGGGCCCACCCTACTGACCTCATCTTAACTTGATCAGGTCACATTCACAGGTCCTTGGGGTTAGAACTTGAACATCTTTGGAGGGAACACAATTCCACCCATGATAGGCTAAGGGCAGAGTCAGCAGGCCTAGGTATGGCTCCTCTCTGGGGCCTCCTAGAGAGCCCACTTTGCCAGTTCTCTAGACAGGACTAGATACTGGAGTAGAGACATTAGGCTCAAATTCAAGGTCCCACTAGACCAGTGGTTCTCAACCTTGGCTGCACCTTTGAATCACTTGGGAATCTTTTTAAAATCCTGATTTCTGGGCCCCATCCTCTGGAAATTCTGTTTCTTTGTTACTAATATTATGGCCCCACCCCATAACAAAGAAACAGAATTTCCCGAGGATGAGGCCCAGAAATCAGGATTTTAAAAAGATTCCCAGGTGATTCTAAGGTGAAGCCAAGGTTGAGAACCACTTCACTAGACAGAAAGAACCTTATAAACTCCAATTAAACACATACAATGCCTCACTGCTTCCCTGTCAGGAATGTAGCCTTTTGGTTTTATAAATCCTATAGGGAAAGATTATTTATAACATGGATAGGTCCATGGCTCTGCTATAGTAACTGTCAATGTGGTCAATAACAATTACAAAGTAACGCTAATGATATACCACGTGTGGTGCATTAGAATTGTCAAACATTTCATAAACATTCTTTTATTCCAGGGGTCCTCAAACTTTTTAACAGGGGGCTAGTTCACTGTCCCTCAGACCGTTGGAGCGCTGGACTATAGTTTAAAAAAAAAACTATGAACAAATTCCTATGCACACTGCACATATCTTATTTTGAAGTAAAAAAACAAAACGGAAACAAATACAGTATTTGTATTTGCATGTGGCCCGCGGGCCGTAGTTTGAGGACCCCTGCTATTCGATCCTCACAATAACTATGTGAAGTAGGAAAAGCAGATTTTGTTTTATTTTATTACTAGTGGCCCAGTGCACGAAATTCGTGCACGGTGGGGGGGGGGGTGGGAATCCCTGAGCCCAGGCTGCACCCTCTCCAATAGGAGACCCCATGGGGGATTTCCGACTGCCGGTTTAGGCCCCATTTGGCCTAAACCAGCAGTCAGACATCCCTCTCGCAATCTGGGACCATTGGCTCCTAACCGCTCACCTGCCTGCCTGCCTGATTGCCCCTAACCACTCTGCCTGCTGGCCTGATCTCCCCAACTGCCCCCCCTTCCTGACTGATCGCCCCCAACTGCACACCCACCCACCCCCACTGGCCAGCTTGCCCCCAACTGCCCTCCCCTGCCAGCCTGATCACCCTTAACCACCTCTGCCTCCACCCCGCCACCATGGTTGTCCGGAAGGACACTCAGAAGGTCTCCCGGTCTAATTAGCATATTACCTTTTTATTATTATAGATTTGTATTGAGAAATAACTGACATAGAACATTATATTAGTTTTAGGTACACAACATAATGATTTGATAATTGTATATATGGCAAAATGATCACCATAGTAAGTCTAGATAACATTGGTCACCAGAGTTAGTTACAAATTTTTTTGTTGTAATGAGAATTGTTAAGATCTCTCTTAGCAACTTTCAAATATCCAGTATAGTGAGTGCTATTAACTATAATCACCATGCTGTACATTATGTCCCCATGACTTACCCATGTTATGGCTGCAAGTTTGTACCTTTTGACCAGCTTTGTCTATTTCACCCAACCCCCACCTCTGGCAACCACCAATCTGTTATCTAAGAGCCTTTTTTTTTTTTTTTTTTTTTTAGATTCCACATATAAATGAGATCATACAGTATTTCTCTTTATCTGTCTGACTTATTTCACAGCATGCCCTCAGGGTCCAATCATGTTGTCACAAATGGCAAGATTTCATTCTTTTTTGTGGATAAATAATAATCTGTATGCACATATATATACACACATGAAGGATAAATAGAATCCATTTCATCGCTAGACACTTAGATTGCTTCCATGTCTTGGCTATTGTAAATAAGGCTGCAGTGAGCATGGGATGCATATGTCTTTTCGAGTTACTGTTTTTATTTTCTTTGGGTAAATACCAAGAAGTGAAATTGCTGAATCATATGGCAGCTCTGTTTTTAATTTTTTGAGGGAACTTCATACTGTTTTCCTTAGTGGCTGCACCAATTTACATTCCCACCAACCGTGGACAGGGATCCATTTTCTTCACATCCTCACCACACTTGTTACTTTTTGTCTTTCTAACAGGTATGAGGCGGTATCTCATTGTGATTTCAATTTGGATTTCTCTGATGATTAGTGACACTGAGCATTTTTTCAGGGACCTGTGGAGATTTTTGTAATAGTATCTCTTTGTGCCTCAGTTTTCTCATCTGTGAAATGAAGATTGCAATAGTCACTCAAAGTATTGTCGCAGGGTTAGATGCACTAATAACCTGAGAGCTCTGGTTACCCTGCGAGTGTGATATAATGGATGCTACTTTCATTACTGCCACTCACATTCATAGCACAGAGGGAGGACGGAAATGCAGAGGTTAAGAATCTCAGCCAAGGCTCTCAAACTCGCCATAAAACTGGGCTGGGCCTCGTAGCTCAGAGAAAAGAGGATTAAAGAGGTATCTCTGTGAACCCAGAAAGGAGATGCCTCCCACTCCCACCCCCGCATCCTGTCCCATCCTAGAGTTGCTTTGCTGGAGGGTCTTATAATGCCATTTCTTAAAACAGGGTTTTCATTTATTTCCTGTCAAAGCTATTTTGTCATTGCAAAACTTAGGAAAGTATAAAGAAAATAAATTTTAGGATAAAATAACATGCAACTCTTTAGTTATGCCTATCATATCCAAAGGGCACACTTTGGATATGATAGGCATACTTCTTTACCAAAAAGGGGAAAAGTTACACACCTTGTGTGCATGCCCCCATTTCTACTGTTCTCTCTCTCATTATTAGAAGACATGTGTGATCTGGAAGGTGGTACAACATGTGTCTTTACGTTTCCCATCAAGCCTCTTTTCAGTTTACATGTCAAGCCCTTCTCCCATCTCCAGCCCACATCTCCTGCCCTGCCCACTATTGGAGACGGGTCCTAACCACCCCACCCCACCCCCCCACTTCTCTGCAGACTCTTGGCTCCATTTTAGGATGTCTTAGGTGGAGATCCCAGAGGCTGCTGCCAAGATGCCAGATCATGTGAAAGTGATTTACTAGGAGGCCTTCCCAGGAACAATTGGTGGGGGGCGGGGAAGTGGGGTCAGGAAGGGAGGTGCAGGAAGGTATCCAGCAAAGTCCCCAAGAGCAACTCTGAGGTAGTCTCCATTAGGAAGGGTTGGGCATGGAGCTGGATAGCTTACATCCCTGCAATCAACAGTCCTCAGTTGATAAGGCCCACCCCTACCTTCCCCCCTAAAATGCAAATCCCCAGTCACTTCCAACAACATATGTGCAGGCCTGAAGGTGGGCCTTCTCGAGAGAAGCAGGTGCTGGCTGTTGGGAACAAGGCACCCTGAAGCTGGTGTGTGGGAAGGAGAGCTCTTGGGGGAAGGAGCTGCTCCGTCCGGGTGTGATGGAGCCCGAGGTTCCGGCTCCTGACTCCACTGCATGAAGTAAGAAGCTGCATGGAGAGGGTGAGAGAGCTTAAGACCCTTCAGAGTGGAGAGGCACGAAACAAACACACATTTCAGTTGCTCACGTGCACAGTCTCTTTAGGCGAAAGGTTGATGTTTTATGCTACACAGGGTTTGGCTTTTTGTTTTACTAAAGTCAGAGAAGTGAAAGAAATGACAAGAGTGAAGGTGGGAGAAAATCCCACTCGTCCACAAATATAAACACATTTTAGTTCCATCTTACTGGCTTTTAAATGAAACTAATGATTGATGAGACTAATTTTTTATGCCAATTAAACCATGTTTTAGGTCCAGGGCCTGGGGTCTCTGCTCTCCTTGGAAGGGTCCTGATTCAGTGTCAGGTGCCTCCACCTCCTAAGGCTCTCACCCCATATCTTTCTCCTCCTCCTTCTTCTCCTCTTCCTCGTCCTCCTCACTTTCTTCTCCTCCTCTTCTTCCCCCTCCTTCTCCCCTTCCTTTCCCCCCTCCTTCTCCTTCCTTCTTCCTTCCCCTTCCCCTTCCCCTTCCCCTTCCCCTTCCCCTTCCCCTTCCCCTTCCCCTTCCCCTTCTTCCCCTTCTCCTTCTCCTTCTCCTTCTCCTTCTCCTTCTCCTTCTCCTTCTCCTTCTCCTTCTCCTTCTCCTTCTCCTTCTCCTTCTCCTTCTCCTTCTCCTTCTCCTTCTCCTTCTCCTTCTCCTTCTCCTTCTTCTTCTTCTTCTTCTTCTTCTTCTTCTTCTTCTTCTTCTTCTCTCTTCCTTCTTCCCTCTTCCCTCTCCCTCTTCCATCCAAAATTGGCCTTGATTTCTTTATTTCCATCTCCTTTTTAAATATATATAGATAGATATTGATTTCAGAGACGGAGAGAGAGAGAGAAAGAAACATCAATGATGAGAGACAATCATTGATCTGTTGCCTCCTTGCACCCCCCACACTGGGGATCGAGCCCACAACCTGGGCATGTGCCCTGACTGGGAATTGAACCATGACCTCCTGGTTCATAGGTATATGCTCAACCACTGAGCCATGCCAGCCAGGCCATCTCCTTTTTACTTCTTTGAAAGCCATGGGTAGGAGAGAGATGCTGAGAGAGATGCGTGGAACACCCAGTCTGTATCCTTATGGGGTGCAGGATTTTATTTGAGGTGAGAAGAGACTTGGTGAGTTAATCCTCAGTGGCAGAAAGAAAAAATTACAGGAGGCAGGCAGCAGGGAGGTACAGAAAGAGCATGCTGTCTGGGCTCTGCATAGCAGGGGATGGTTTCAGGAAAGACATGTTCTTCCCAAGCGGGGAAATGGGTTTCTGGCGGACAGGAGACAGCGGTGGAAGGAGAAGTGCTTGATGAGGGGAAGCTGCTGGTAGTTGGCACCTGTGGCAGGGAACTGGGCCACACACCTTTCGTGCCTCTTGGCATAAAGGCAAGGTACTTCCTAATGGAGACTGATGAAGTCGGAACTCGAGAGATAATGAACTGAAACAGGATTCTCCTCTGAATTGAAAGTCAGGGCTGGCGATAATGAATGTAGTTGTCTCTGTTGAGCCTAAAAGCTCCACTCTGTACGGAACTTTGTGAAATGAGGCCTTCCTTGTAGAACAACAGCGTATGAAGAGCAGGATCTGTGTTTAAATTGCTGTTAAACTGAGCTAAGCCAAGTCAAGCAAGAGCCTTCCAACTCAACAGATTAATCCTGCAAGCCAGGTGCTCGGGAATCTCTGAGGTTCTCAAGTCTATCAGCAACCTCTGGGGGAAAAACAAACACACAGAAAAACAAGTACAGAGCCCCTTCTTCCACATAGGCTACCGAATCTCAAGGGCAACCTGCATCTATTGTCCAAGGTTGTTTCTCTGAACACAGGGAAGTCCTCAGGTCAGAAGCTTGGGATATTATGGAGTGAACAAAAGAAGACAGAAGCCTCAGGCACAGGCACTTTTGAAATCTAGAGAGATGTTTTTCTGGGATGGGGACTATCAACAAAATATCCTAGGCTTTGGGGTACATTAAAAGAAGGGACTGAGGAAGTTTGTGCTATAACAAGGTCAGATAACAAATCTGCTGATCCTGAATTCCCAATATAATTCCCAGCACCACCAGGCATTTCTACTGTGCTGAGTAGGAAAAGTGGGGTCTGAATTGGAGAAATTTGCTCTTAAGGTAGGACACTTTATTGATTTTCAAATTGATATTCATGCATAGTGTTATTCAATTTGTGCATTGACATTCACTAAATTTTAACTCATGCCCTTCATGACTGTATGGTCTGATGGAAATGTGTAAGTTGAATTTTTTTAAAACAATCATAATTTTGATGATTTAAGGCAATGATAGCACCATATATCTATAAACCACTTCCATGGCTTACACAGCATTTTAGGATACCAATTTTCACACCTCTTTGTCAAGAGGTGTCATCTTTATTTGCCAGAAGAGGGAATTAAGACTAGTGAGAATCAAGAGATGCACTAAACCTTCTACTACTTCCTAGCTTATGTTTAGAAGTCAGTTCTACCTGAAAATCTTATAGTTTTTTTTTAAAAAATTCTGTACTCATTAATTAAATTACTTCCCTCATAGAGTAAATGCTTATTCTTCTAGGTTAATTTTTCTGCCTTATACATATTATAAGATGTCAACAAATATGTATTTTTATTTATCAAATTATTGTAAGGTGGGGTATACCTATAGTGGGCTTACATTGTCAACTAAGACTGAAATAAGTATCATTATCCCCATATCGTGGGTAAGAAAATGGAAGAACAATGAGGTTAATTGAATTTTCTAAAGTCTTGCTAGTATCATTGCTCACTATTCCAAGCCTCTTGATTGGTCCATAAAACAGCCTTATATTTTTGTTTCTCGCTTAGATAGTCTGGTCATTTGCAATACCCATAAGAACACTTCCAGTAGAAGCTAACTGTGAGTTCACACAAGTCCCAAGGGTAGATAGATCCATACATCCGTGCTTCTGGCATAACAATCATAAGAAAAAAGAATACAAAATTAGTGAAGGACTCTGAGGGTTAAGCTTCATTAGCTCATTGGTACCAATTCCTGGCAGGAATGTGCCAGCAGTGCTCTTCCAGACTCCCCACCCCCACTCCACATCCCAAAGTTACACTATCCCAATGGACGGAATGAATGGATTTTTGTCTCCTTTCATCAGTGAGAGGTGGGGTGAAGCCCCAACTGGACAATGACATTGAGAGCAGCTGACCACTTGAAATGTATTTTAGTCTCTAAGACCAGATACATTACTTTCTCAGGAACCAAAACAATTTAAAGATATGATGGAAGAACAAGTCTTAACAATTTTTGAACAAGTTACCAAGAAATGAATATTACAGATGAGAGGGACAAATTGTTACCTCACATTTTTGAGGTGGACTCCGGAAACTAGAGACTGGTAATGTTAACATTAACCACTGGCAAATTTCTAGAATGGGTTACCTGACAAATAGTTTGTTAAAATGTATAAAGGGGAGACATGATTACCAGGTTCTAACCTGAATTCACTAAAAATAAGTCATTTCCATTTATAAAATTGAAATATTAAACCCAAAGATCAGGGGAATACATTTGGGTTTTTGAAAGCTATTTGACAGATTCCTTTTAAAAAAATTATTTGTTTGTTTGTTTATTTATGTATTTTAAATTGTTTACAGTATCACAAATGTCCCCCATTCCTCCCTTTTTACCCCCCTCCATCCAGCCCCTGCCCTACCCCAGGCCTTCACCACACTATTGTCTGTATCCATGGGGCATGCATATATGTATATAAGTTCTTTGGTTAATTTCTTCCTGATTCCCCCACCCTCTCCCCTTTGAAATCTGTCAACCTGTTCCATATACCCATGCCTCAGGACCTATTTTGTTCATCAGTTTATTTTTTTCAGTAGATGCCACATATAAGTGAGATCATGTGATACTTGTCTTTCTCTTACTGGCTTATTTCCATACTGTCACAAAGGCTAAGAGATCCTTCTTTTTTTACAGCTGCATAGTATTCCTTCATTAAATCTTTTCAGACAAGTTGGAGAAATGTGGATTGGACTATGGAATAGTTAAATAGGTTGGTTTGGTTGACTGATAGAGTGAGATGATTTGGTGCTGAAGTGAAAAGTTAGTATTGCCCATTTCTTTTCAGCTCTTGTTTGTCAGGGACAATGGAGATACAAAGATGAATAAGATAGGACTCCTGCCTTCAAGAGTTCAGGGGCGGGGTGAGGGGGGAACAATATATAAACAACTAGCTATGATCATTATAATGGGGGCTGCACCAGATGTATGCAAGGGAAATGAGACTGAAGTAGAACCCCTGGGGTGAGGGGTGGGAGATCTTTTTAAAAAATATATATTTGTATTGATTTCGGAGAGGGATGGAGAGGGGAGAGAGAGATAGAAACATCAATGATGAGAGAGAATCATTGATCGGTTGCTCCTGCACGCCCCCCACCGGGGACTGAGCCCGCAACCCAGGCATGTGCCCTTGATTGGAATCGAACCTGAGATCCCTCAGTCCGCAGGCCAATGCTCTATCCACTGAGCCAAACCAGTTAAGGTGGGGTGAGAGATCTTTATAGCAATTAGTTATGTCCAACTGTTACACAGACTGTCTTATAAAGTAGTGAGGATTGCAAGTAGAAACAAGATGGCCATTGGGGTAGGACAGTGGTTCTCAACCTTCTGGCCCTTTAAATACAGTTCCTCATGTTGTGACCCAACCATAAAATTATTTTCGTTGCTACTTCATAACTGTAATGTTGCTACTGTTATGAATCATAATGTAAATATCTGATATGCAGGATGGTCTTAGGCGACCCCTGTGAAAGGGTCGTTCGACTGCCAAAGGGGTCGCGACCCACAGGTTGAGAACCGCTGGGGTAGGACATTGAACTAAATGACTTTCAGGTTCCCTTCAAGAATTAAGGCCCTGAGTTTGCTTATGGTTAAATCACAACAGCTGGTCTCAGCGCAGCCAACCCTGCCAGACAGGGGGCGGGAGGATGACAGAAATGCTGAGGTGGGTAACAGAGGCAGCTTGGAAACCACACTAGGAGTGAAGGAAGGGGACCAAAGTGTGTTAGCTGTTCAGATTATTGGGATCCCGGGTAAGGGGATGTATTAGGTTACTTAAAAATTACAGCTAGCCCTGGCTGGTGTGGCTCCATTAGTTGGGTGTCATCACTGTGCACCTAGGGGTTGCCAGTTTGGTTCCCAGTCAGGGCATCTACCCCGGTTGTGGGCTCAATCCCCAGTGGGGGGCATGCCAGGCGGTTGGTCGGCAGATGGATGTTTTGCTCTGGCATCATTGTTTCTCTCTCTCTCCCTCTCCCTTCCTCTCTAAAAATCAATGAAAATATATATATATATTTTTTAATGACAAGCTAACGGGTCTAGGAATTATAGGAACCTTGTGGTCTAGCAAATGAAAGCAAGCAAAACGGGTGGGAGAACCTCCATTCAGAGAGATTGTATTTATGTCTAAAGAGAGCTAAACACCTCCATAGTCTCCTCACTTCAAAGCTGTTTCATGCCATTGAAAAGACTGATTCTGCTTTTCTAAAGAACAATGTGGATTATTTATTAACATTTATAAGAAATATTTCTATAATGCTACCTCAGCATTTGAAACCAACCTGGCTGGATAAGGCATATCTAAAGTCTGAAAATCCTAATGTCAGCCTTCTTTCTTGTGCGGAGCATGGTTTAAAGTGAAATATTAAGTCATTGAGTCATTTAAGTACCTGGAAACAATTCACAACAGACTGGGAAGAATTTATTACAGAAACACATCACAGTCCCCAGCACAGGAACCCACAGCTCACTGTGCACAATTGGCAGCAGGGGAGTTCCATCGCAGCCTGTCGCTGGCGAGTGTCCTGGCCTAAATCTACATTCTGACTGGGAATCGCCTCCCTAACCCCAAGTCACCGTAACAAGATAACCACACATCCTCAAAATTCTTTATAAATGGTTCTCCCTAGAGGCTCACCCTTTCTCAGATAGACACCCTCCTCCGAGGACAAAAACGGGCATGTGGTGTGAGAGAGCCCTTTTCACCAGGCCGGCTCCTAATTGCACACAGCCCTTCTCCAGTGTGCTCAGCGTCAAAGACCAGCAAGGCAATGAACTCGTGTTGCAGGGCTCCGGATAATGCCGGTCATTTAATGAGGTTGAATGTCACAGCCAGGGCCTTCCTGTTTCCAAACCAGTCAAAAGAATTGTGGGGCCTTGAGTGTGTTTCACAGCCTTTTGCCATCCCCTGGAAGACAAAGAAGAGTTGATGTCTGTGCCCTGAATACTGAGCATGAGATGCTGAGGTCGGCTATTACCCTGCACAGCAACGGAAGGCTGGGGTACTCAGACACGTAGGGGGAGAGCTGTTTGCTAGACAGCACCAGACCTCTGTGCACACAGGCCCACCCACAGGTAGGGCGGTCTCAATGGGACTGGAAGGATCTTCCATCATAAAATGTTATCTATTCTCCTGCATGAACACACAGTCATCGTACTTGAATGTAACCATCCATTTTTGTGCCCTGGCGTTTCATGTTTTATCTGTAAAACCACTTGTGTTCTTTAAAAAGGAATGAAACAGTATTAAACAAATAATCCAGGAGTAGCATAATAAAATGCCAGTACATCCATACTGTGACTCTGGTCTGAGAAATGGGTGATGTTTAAATCTTGCCTTCTTTCTATTCAAGCAACTACCCTGCTATTTTGAGCATGTGAAAATCCAGCTGGGATGGGCCTCAGTCCTCTGGCTCTCTGTAATAGAAAGGGACTACAGATTTGTACACAGGCAGTCTCTTCATTTTAACCATAATAGGCTGGCAGTCAGATTATTCCCATGCTGCAGTTGAAAAGAAATGCTATAAGTAGCAATGGAGTGCATGGAACCAATGGACTAGAGCAGTGGTCGGCAAACTGTGGCCCAGCAAACTGTGGCTCGCGAGCCACATGCGGCTCTTTGACCCCTTGAGTGTGGCTCTTCCACAAAGAGAGTGTGGCTCGTGAACCACAGTTTGCCGACCACTGGACTAGAGTATTCTATGAGAATCCTAACCCATCCCTCTCTCCTCCCTCTTCCTCCTACCATCCATTTGCAAGCAACACTGTGCCAAACACCACAGGCACTGAGAATGAAAATCTACAGAGGTGCTACAAAAATTGTATCCTTGTGCTTCTACCCAGACCATGTCTAGGAAGTACACAAGACTTACATATACTTGGCTAAGAATACATAGATGGCTAATATTTTTTAAAAATATATTCTATTGATTTTCCACAGAGAGGAAGGGAGAGAGATAGAGAGATAGAAACATCGATGAGAGAGAAACATCGATCAGCTGCCTCCTGCACATCTCCCACCGGGGATATGCCCACAACCCAGGTACATGCCCTTGACCGGAATCGAACCTGGGACCTTTCAGTCTGCAGGCCGACGCTCTATCCACTGAGCCAAACCGGTTTCGGTGATGGCTAATTAATGGATAGATCAATAGGTAATTACATTATTACTTAATAGCTATGTATAGCATGGAGGTCTTTTTTTTTTTTTTTTTTTAGAATATGTCTTTATTGATTTCAGAGAGGAAGGGAGAGGGAGAGAGACAGAAACATCAATGATGAGAGAGAGAGGTCCTTTAAGTAAACAGGGAAAACCAGGGTAATATTCTTAGAAATGATCAAGCTACACTAAATCTCTTTCAGTTCTTTTAAAGTACTCGTCTCTATTCTCCCTAGCATCCTTAACCAGCTCACTCAAGGTCTTATTTTAAGAAACAGCAACCCTGGGAATTCTGTTATAATCTCTCAAGATTAGGTTAGTTGCCCTCCTTCGGTACCCCCATAGCATGCTCTTTGTTCCCTATCTGAGCGTCATCGTGCCAGTCTCTATTGTAATTGCTTATTTAACTGTCTGTCTTTTCCACTGGTCTATAAATTCCCTGAGGACTCTGCCTGTCTTTTTCACAGTTTGAGCTTCAGCACAGATCATCGCACATAGTAGGTACTCAGTACTCAGTAGGCATTTGTTGAATGAATGAATGACCTCACTGTAACTCAAGATCACCCTGGACTTTGTAAAAGTAACAAGTAGAAATTGTGACCCTCTTATTGTGAACACCACGCTCTGTCCTCGTTCTCTTGAGGCCACTGAAGGATGCAAGCGGTGGCCCTGCTCTCAAATTCCTTACACAGTAGCTGGACAAATGAGACAGTCAGAAACGCACAAGAGCCATGTGGAGCCACTGGTGTCAGCTGAAATTCAGAGGAACTAGAGATCATGGGGGCCTGAGTAACCCCGCAAGACAAGGGTACATGAGACTGTGACTGGGCTTGAAGGAGGGGTAGAATTTTATTCAGCACAGAGAGTGGGGAGGGCACTACAGAGGGAGGATAAGAAATGGGGATGGGATGAGTCTGGCATAGACAGAGAACAAGGAAGAACCTAGTGCGAATGAAAAAAGTCCAGATTCCCCATGAGCCATATAAGTTGGAGCTGGATCATGGAGGATTTGGAAAGCCAGCAGAGAAGTCTCAGCCTCAGACACTGCATCACAGGATATCAGCATAAACTGGGAGGAAAGAATTTCATGACGAGAAAGTCATCCTATCTAACAATAGACAAACATGGTAATTGACTGTACCTTCGCTATGCCTCCCATTGGCTAATCAGCCTGCCATCTGCCATCTGCCATCTGCCACCTGGGGAGCGGGCCTAAGCCAGCAGGTGGTTATCTCCCGAGGGGTCCCAGGCTGTGAGAGGGCACAAGTGGTGCTGAGAGATACCCTCCCCCGCCAGTGCACAAATTTTTGTGCACCGGGCCTCCAGTTTAGGAAGAAAGTCTTAACGATTGTGGCAAGGTAGACCCAAGGGGAGAGAGCTGTGCTGAGAAGGCCACATGGTAGCCACTGCAGTTATCCAAGATTGAGATGACCAAGTCTGGGCTGGGGTGGTGGTTGAATGAAGAGAGAAACAGGAAAACATCTGGAGAAAGAAATGGCAGGCTGGCCTCAGCTAGAGACACCTGATGCTCTGTAAAGACCTGAGGAGTCTGATTCCTCTGAAAGTACTGTGGCTGCTCTCTGGGAACCAGTGGCCAGGGACTGGATGGTTGATGAAAAGGGAGGAGATGGCTTTGTGGTTTTCACACTGTCCCGACTCCCCTCGTGTGGGTTTCAGGCCAACCTCCCCTTCCCTAGTGCTGTGCTCCTGTGTGTCTTTTGCTCATTCCCCCCGAGGAAAACTTTTCCTCTCCGCACCAGCATCACCGTTTCATATTCCAGGGGCTGGGGTGGGGTTAAGGGTGGTTACCTCCTGCTGCCTTGCAGCACTTTGAGTCCCTCCAGGGCAAAGCACACAGACTGTGCTGAGGGCTCAGCTGGGGGCAGGCTGCACTGCTGGTTGCTGAGGAAGAATTCTTTGTTAAATGTATGCCAGCCTTTGATGCCTTCTCTGAGGCCTCACGGTCCTGCTTTCACACTTTTCCTCCAGCGGCTCTTCATCATGGTCACCGTCATGTGAACGTGCTACTTTAAAAGAAAAGGTGCTGTTTTTCCAGAATGTGCTGGGGGGAGGGGGGGAGGGGGGAGGAGAGTGAGGTACCACACCCCCTAAGCTCCTGGTCTGAATAACTGGGGGCCTTGTTGCCATGCGTTGTCATTTTCGTGTCATTTCCAGGCAGCATCCTGCTGCCTCAGTTCAGCTTTTCATCATCAGTTTGGGGCTGTTTGCTCGGCCTCCACTGTTGCTGCGGCAGCTGTGTTTTGGACCTGACTCCTGGCGAGCTGTGAGTATTGCAGAGGCTGTGGGCTTGGCTGAGGGTGCTGCAGAGGCTGACCCAGAGGACAGCAGCCTGGGCCCTGAGGAAGGGTAGGAGGTTGGGAAGGGGTCTGAGACACGCTGTGCTTCTTGAGCCAGGAGGGGGGTCATCAGCACCGGCTTAGGTGCCCTTTGGAGCATTCCCGGTGCTGGGGCCGCCATCATGGTTGGGCTCCCACTTCATCTCTCCTTAATTTCAACTCCCCCCTCAGACTTTCATGTGTTGTTGCCTCCCAACAAAATGATTATAGTTCCCTGCAAATTGTTCTTCATTTGAAATGAGCCCAAAAGCACTCCCGAGGGTGGGGCACAGCTTCCTGCTCCCATTTTGGAGCAAGAGCCCTGGGATCCCCGGAGTCCACTCAGCCTGCCAAGTTGCTGGGTGCCTTCTTCCCACCACCCCTGCACCCCAACTGAGCCTGTGGCCAGCTGGACGGCAGAGAGATGGAGAAGAAGAAAGAACTTTGGCCTGGACATCTGGACACCCAGGGGTCCAGCCTTGTCTCTAACACTGACTTTTCTCATGTTGCCTACCTTTCAAAGACAAAACCACCAGTCTCTATCTTTGCCGAAGGAGATGGATTTAGCCTTATTGCTCTTGTATTAAGTGTTAAGCTATTTACATGCACAGTTAATCATTAGGACAGCCCTTCAAAAGCAATTTCAGAGGCAAGGTGAAGGTAGGGGAGGTTGGGGAGGAGAGATTAACTGGGGCATTATATGCATACTAGAGGCCCAGTGCAGGAAATTTGTGCACTGGGGGTGGGGGCCCTCAACCTGGCCTGTGCCCTCTCACAGTCTGGGACCCCTCGGGGGATGTCGGCCTGCCAGCTTAGGCCCAATCCCGCCTAAGCCAGCAGTCAGACATCCCTCTCCCAAACCAGGATACCTTGCTCCTTACTGCCCACCTACTTGCTCCTTACCACTCAACTTGCTGCTCCTAGCACTGCTGTAGAGGCAGGAGAGGCTCCCGCCACCTGTGCTCACCAGCCGTGAGCCCAGCTTCTCTGGGAGCACACTGACCACTGGGGGGCAGTTCCCACATTGAGCGGCTGCATCCTCTCACAGTCCAGAACCCCTCCGGGGATGTCCACCTGCCAGCTTGGCCCACTCCCTGGAGGATTGGGCCTAAGCTGGCAGTCAGACATCTCTCTGGCATCCCGGGAGCCCTTGGGGGATGTCTAACTGCGGCCTAAGCTGCAATCGGACATCCTTAGCGCTGCCAAGGAGGTGGGAGAGGCTCCTGACACCACCGCTGCACTCGCAGCCGTCAGCCTGGCTTGTGGCTAAGCAGAGCTCCCCCTATGGGAGCACACTGACCATCAGGAGGCAGCTCCTGTGTTGAGTGTCTGCCCCGTGGTGATCAGTGCACATCATAGCAACTGGTCATTCCCAGTCATTCCGCTGTTAGGGTCAATTTGCATATTACCCTTTTATTATATAGGATATGCATAGCCCCTGGACACAGACAATAGTGTAGTTACAGGGTGGGTGCAGGGAGGAGAGAGTCAGTGGGAAAAGCAACAACAACAAAAACACAAAGGGGGCATCTGTAATACTTTCAACAATAAAGCTAAATTTTTAAAAAATAAGTGAATAGTTGTATCCTAAATGTATGGTTGCTCAGAGAGTGAGAATAAGTTCCTACCGCTGCCTGGCTAGGAAGTGCTGAGGTCTTCCTAGCTTCTCTTATTCCACTTGCCTCTGAGAAAGGGTAGACTAGACCATACACTGACTTTTCTGATCCATAATCAAACCTGCATATTAGAAGGATATTGTTGACATCAAAAAAATTGTTACTTATTGAGTCCCTTCACTATAAGGCAAGAAAATACTTCTAGCTTCTCAGAGAAAAAAATGCCATAGAAAACTCAAATTCAGTACAAAGCGGCTCTGTCGGCCGGATGAATCAGTGCTGTTCGGTGGGAAGAGTGGTCCTGAACGAGAAGAGCCTGAAGGCTGACCCGGCTGTCTCACTGTGTGCCAGAGACCTGGTCACATAGCCTGTCTGGGTTTCAAGTTCTCCACCTCTGCCCTGCATAGCTATGCTATGAAGATTAGGTGCAAGCATTTCAGGTTGACAAAGAAACTGCTGTCGAACAAAGGCTATACTCCAAATAATTTTCTGTCTTCACCTCCTGGGAAGGCAGGAAAAGAGAGGGTTGCTGGAATTCAGAAAGGACCCTTTCAGTTCTGTAACAACTCCTTCCTTTCTTGTCCTGCCACCCCCAATGCAGGGGCAGATGCGGTTCACTCCATCTAATTGTATAACACCAGCATTTTTCATATGGGCAGGGGATTTGGGGGTACAGGCAGCTGTAGCTGAGGCAAATCTCCTGGGCAGACTTGATTGTTCACTGAGCCTGGTGCAGAATTAATTCTGTTTCACTCCTCCAGTGAGCTGACTGCTCCTCTAGACTCAGGCTTTGGGGTAACAGACTTTGCCAGGTCACCTGACTCCTCAGCTTAGCTCCTGAGGTCTCTTGCAAAACAGAACTCTTTCCTGTCTTTGTCTCAGGCCCAGCCCCAGGGCATTCCTGGAGTTAGGCTGAGGCTGTTCTGCACACACCCAATAACCTGCATAGAAGACTTGAGCCAGACCACGGCTCTCAACCACGCATCAGGGCTCTCCCAGGTCTCCTTCTCATCTCCCTCACGTGACCTCACTGTCTTCCCTGGCCCTGCCCTTCGTATGCTCTAGCTCAGCCATGACTAACGGCTTATATTACATTATGAACACCAGCCATGCAGTCAGGACTGCTTGAAATAAAGTGTTGACAAGGATTCTACAGTTAAGCCTCAGTTTGGTGGGAAAGACTAGCCTCGACGTGGTTAGCTGTGTCTGCCAGGGGCATGGGAGGAAGAAGGTCAAGATGCATGCGAGGTTTTTGCTGTCTCTGCAGCAGCAGCAGAACTTCTTTCCCTGGCCTCACATCCAGCTGTGTGTGTGTGTTTTTTAAAAAATCTTTATTCAGCTCACATATTTTCCCATTGGATATGTAGTACCGTTTTTCCCTGATAAGAGAAGCATATTTAAAAGCACGCATTTACATTTTATCATCATTGCCATCTACAATGCAGTAATTTTTGGAGGAAGGGTACTTTTTTTTGCCACTAAATTCTGCTGAAAATCTTACTACTATTACTGCCATCCTATCTCTTTGAGAAGTTAGGGAAAAAATGAGAACATACCTATTTTGAGGCAGGTACTAGACATTTATTCAGTCTCTAATTAAGCCTTTATTTAGCGGTTATTATGTGCCAGACACTGCTAGGCACTGGGATACAAAAATAAACCTGGCATGGGCTCTCCCTGCAAGAAGCTTACATTCTAGCCTGGAAAAGCCACATGTTAGCAACCAGGTACAGACATAGCATGACGCCCCACCGCTGCCTCTAAGGGACACTGCCATGATGTTCTCGCCAGCTTTCATTTTTTAAAGAGGCCAAGCTGTTGAAGGACTAATCTCCTCCACAGGGTTACCCATCAGTGGCTCTCAGGTGCAATGTTAAAGATCCGCGGTGCCTTTAAAATGCTCTCAGGCAGAAACTGCTGAGCGGGGCGAATAAATCGGACGGAGGTAGCAACTATTTGGCAAAGTCCTCAGAACCACCCTGTTCACCCTGTTCAGCCTCCACAGATTCCTGTGTTCAGTACTTGGCGCCCATCCTGGCTCCTGAACCAGCTCAGCCCTGGGCTTCAGATCCTCAGGCTCTGCCCCTACTCCCAATGCACCCTCAGACCCCTGGGCTGCAGATTTGGGGCTTCATCCTAAAACAGTAGTTGGAGCTTCCTCATGGGAATTTCCATGCTTATACCACTTGCCTTTTCAGACCAAGCCTGACTTCCCATCAGTGGCCTGGCATGCCCCAAATTCCATTAGAGTCCTTGCACCAGAATGGGTCGCCCGTGTGGTTGCTAAATGGTGCTGGAGCATGGGGAAATGCCTGAATTACTTTGGCGACATCCAGGGATTTCACATTTGCTCTTACTGTGATTCTGGGCTGAATTTCAGTGCTCATCAACATGTTTGGCAAGACAGAGGCTCAGCCTTGGCCTGGAGAAGGCTGAAGCCATCTGTTCTTTTAAGTGATAGAAAGGATAAAACTGGATTGGCTCAAACCAGGATAAGTAAAGGAAGGCTTTCTGAAGAGCATGACCTGCATGGAAATTTTGCTTTGTGCGCTTATGCAGAGACCTATAAAATTGTTGGATGCAGTGGTCAGAAATCTATGGTCAGATACAGAAAGTAATTTAGTCAGTGGTTGTCAGGGGCTGAGGGCTGGGGGCTGGGGAGTGATTGCTAATGGGTACAGAGTTTCGGGGGGTGGTGATGAAAATGTACTAAAATTAGGTTATGGTGATAATTGCACAAATCCGTGAATATCCTAAAATTCACTGAATTGCATACTTTAACAGAGTAAATTTCGGGGTATGTGAACTATAGCTCAATAAAGCTATCATTTAAAAAAATAAATATATGATCTATAGCAAAAACAAACAAACAAACAAAAAACACACAAAAAAAAACCCCAGCCTGGTATACATTTAACTCGATCAGCATCTGCTGTGCACAGGCTTTGTCTGAGATATGAGAGGCACTGAGAAATTAGACAGACAAGGAGCTTGTAGCGCCAAGTAACCTGTATATGCAATTGAAACGTGTCCTTGCCCACACGTAGGGCTCACCTGGAATGTTTGTTGGCCTAGATACTCACCCAGCCACCGTGCTCACCTTTGGACTCCCTACCAGGGGAAGACTGCCTCTCTTGGCAACCTTGAAGCCATCTCATCTCCAGGGAGTGTTTCACTGAGGAGCTGGCTTATCTCATTCGTTAGTTAGTAATCACAGAAGCAGAATACGTTGCAATGAATCTTTCTCTTTCCCTTTGCTTGTGGGAGTCATCCAGGCCTTTCTCTGAGATCTGTAATCAGAGGTGTGGTGATAAAAACACAAAGACAAGCCCTTCTCCTGAGTGGGCAACACTCCTGCAAGGTGGAATTGCCTGGTGGTTTCAAACTCTGCATAAGCCATTGCACCCAATTTTCATCCTCACCCTGAAAGGCTAAGTCCATGGGATGGCAGTTGTGTCCTGGAGACAAGTAAGGCCCTTCCCTCCAGCTCGTCTCTGAGAGACTATCTGCCTTGCCAGGGTCGGTATGTTATGTGGGAGAAATTGTTCTTAGCCATGGTATCCAACTACCCCTCCATTTATGACCCAAGTTAACAGAGCTTGGAAGCGATCTCCCTCTCCTCCACAGGTACCATTTGCCAGCTTCCAGAAATCCCTAACGTCTGGCCCTCAATTTTCCCTCCAAACCACAGTAAGGCCGGGCCCTGACTGACCCTACTAACCCCACTGGCCAATACCCACTCTTTCCTGTGGGACAAAACCAATTGTAACCAGATGAGAATTTCTATGTGTGTCAGATGGGCTCCCACGCAAGAGAACAAAGGGACAGTGTTGGAAAGATGTCATACAGCGTGGAGACAGGTGGGAGCTCACAGCGTGGGAGCCCAACTGGCTATACAGCGAGCCTAGGTTCCTGCTCTGAAACACGTGTGCATCCCCGGGGGAAAGGCAAGCTCAGCCCTAGTGGTGTATTTGCAAACTCCAGGAGCAGTGAGGAGGGGGCCGGTGTGAGGGCAGAGGGCTCAGGGCATCAAGAAACCAGACACTTTTCATTTGGAGGCTGTCCGGGGAGCTGGGTGGGGTGGTGCCTTCCATAAAGACTTCGGCGAGGTGGGGAAGCTTGCTGGGCAGAGGCGATAGAAGCAAGACAGTTCATTTTTATTTTTGATTAAGTGAAACTTCAGCTTTAAAAAAGGTGTTGCAGCCGGAGCCCATCTCACAGATATACACAGAAAGGCACTGTTGGCTATTGCCCTCTACTCTCAGGAATTGTGCCAAAATCGCAAGTGGCAGTTTGAAGGTCATAAACAGGTCCTGTCCAGCTGTCTCACAGGAGGAGCAAACCAGCGAGCAGAAGGGGAAGAGTTTAAAATAACAAGGGGGCTCTTTAAACAGAGCCATAAAACTGGGTAGCAAACCTAGTCCAAGGGTTAAAAGCAAGCTTTTCCTCCAAAGTTTCTATGGCAACTAGATAAAATCGACAGCCAGAGTGCAGTTAATGAAATATTTCTTCTAGACCAACAAGTAGCAGTAAGTAATGAAGGCTGACTTTGTGCAAGGATCCAGCACAGGTTACATTTTCAGCTGCTGCTGCTTTTCTCCTGGCAAGAATTGGGCATGGAGTTTGGGGAGACTCCATTTACCCTGTTTTTCTCCTTCTCGCAGCAGGGTCTAGAAAGCTGGGACAGAAACGCTGGTGTTGATCCAAATCAGGATGGGGAGAAACCATCTCCCTCCCTCTTTCCCCGCCCCCACCAACAGTTTGGATTCATTTGACACACACTTACAGTGTTAATTTGGATATTTGGGATAAATGCTCATGACTAATTTTATCTGTATACAAAGAATAAACACAATCTTAGTTGGAAGCTGCTTGAGTTGTGCCTGACTAAGACGCGATGGGAATGCTTGAACTTGGAGGCTTTGAAATGATAGCTTCATCTGGTTCATTCCTGGCTGTGGGACTTAGGGCAAATTATTTAACCATCTGTGTCTCTGTTTCCCACAAAATGGGCATGAAGGCAGTACACATCCAAAAGTTGTTTAAGGATTAAAATATGTACATGTGCCTAGCAGTGCCTGGTATAGCGTAGGTATCCAATAACTGCTTATTAAATCTGATTAGATTTATTCGTCTACAAATCACTTTAGGGTTCCAGAGAAGTTCCACTATGTTTCTCGCCAAGATTGAATTCCAAATCCTTTCTGTTAAGGTGGCTTCCTGGAGAACAATTTTAAAAATATGAGATTATTCTAAATGTGAAACAGAATAATAAAAGTAGCTAACCCTTATTGACACATTTTGTTGCGGGCATTGTTTAAAGCACTTTCTGTGTGCTGGTATTTGCTACCGTAGCCACTTGTATTCATGAGTTCTTTGGAGAATGGCAGGAGTGGGTGGGGAAAGAGGCTGGCGTGATTCCACAGAAAGGTTTATCTTATCCACTTGACTATTAAAATTCTGCTTTGCTGAGGTCACTCTTTGGTGAGCATTCACATGGGACACAAATATCTTCCCGTTCTTTGCTCATTCAGAGACGTCTGTTCACATGCCTCCTCCTCAGACTTCCTTGTCCTCAATTTTCCATTCATGTTATTTCCAAGTTCATGCCCATCCGGCCCAACCATTGGCCATAGCACGTGAATCACAATAGAGTCAGACCTCTGACCATTTTTCCTTCCAAGCAAAATGAACAACAAGGTGCACTGCTTGACCTTCTCTGCCTGCCAGGATTTCCCTTCACCACTGTCCTTCAGGGATAGCCCCGAAAGGGGCTGTAGTGTTGCAAATATCCACTTTGGGGTGGGGGATGGGGAGTGATTGCTAATGGGTACCAGCTGGAAACCAGGCACAAGTCTTCTCTTTCTCAGTCAGCTTATTGCAGAAAACTCCCGATGAGGCCATAGGTGTGGGCTTGGAGAAAAAGGCCTGGGACCGTGAACATTTGGGCCACTTCTTCCTGTAGCTTACTCGTGCCTTCAGGGCCTACTTGAGCCCAGTGTTGTATAAACCACTTGCATTTGGTAGTGGAGTGCTCCTGTGTATGTCTGACTTTATGGCTCAGTGGGTCAAAAGACAACCAGTTTATGATGGGAAACTCAGAACAATCACATATGGACTGGTGGCTCATAGGAAAACCAGTGTGATGTCTTCTGAAAAAGAAAGGTGATCAAGGACTTTGTTGACTAAACTATGGCATTAGGGCCAGAGAGTTCATATACCCCTTAGGTAAGACAGTGAGGATACATTGCTGGCCTCACCTGCTGAAAATAAACTACTTTTGGTGGTCTTGACTGATGGGCTTTGAAAGAAATGCATATATAATATGCATATATAATATAATAGCTACCTATCAGGTACCGGCGAAGTGTTTATTTGCTCAAATCAGTGAAACTACATCTGGAACAGCAGCTGCAACTGGATTTACATTTACAATAATAAACTGTCATTCTCTAAGATCCATTTGATTCTTGCACAGGCAAGTTGAATGGAGATGTGAAGGAAATCGCCTCCCCTGCATCCTTCAAGTCCTTGATGGTGGTAATATGTCTTTTTTAAATGTTTAAGAGAACTCACTGTAACAACTACTTGGGTCTCGAGTTTTCTTTGTGGGGAAGTTTTTAATTACAACTTCAATTTCTTTATAGACATAGAGATAGTCAGATTTTTCTCTTCTTGTTTTTGTTTTGGCAATTTGAGTTTTTCAAGGAATTTTTCTAGTACTTCTGAATTGTGAAATTTACTAGCACGAATGTCATAATATTGTCTTATCATCCTTTTAATGTCTGTAATATATCTACAGTGACATACTTGATGTGAGTTATTTGCATTTTCTTTCTTGATCAATTATGGTAAGGTATTACAAATTTTATTAACCTTTCTAAGAACCAAATTTGGTTTTATTAATTTTCTCTGTTGTTTCTTTATTTTCTATTTTTTTCTGCTATCTTTCTTGTCTCAAATTATTTGGGTTTACTTTAATCATTTTTATTTTCTACTATAATAATATAAAGTTATAAATTTTCTCCTAAGTACTGCTTTAGCTGCATCACAAATTTGATATGTTGTATATCACTATCATAGGTTTAAAATATTTTCTAATTTTTCTTGTGATTTCTTTTTTGACCTATGAGTTCTTTAAGATTGTGTTGTTTCATTTCAAAATATTTGGGAATTTTCCAGATATTATTATTTTGTAGTTGTTTAATTTAATTGCAGTCATATTATGTTCTGTAAGATTTCAACCTTTTGAATGTGTTGAGACTTACTTTATGGTCTTTCGTAGTGAACATTCATTCCTTGTGCTCTTGAAGAAAATGTGTATTTTCAGGTGTTGAGTGTGGTGTTTTCTAAATGGCAATTGAGTCAAGTTAGTTGATAGTTTTGTTTAAATCTCCCTTATCCATTCTGATTATTTTGTTCTAATTGTATCAATTCCTGAGAGAAAGGTGATAAAATCTTCAATTATAATTATCTATTTCTCCCTTTAGTTCTGCCAGTTGTCGGAAGCTCTATGATTAGTGAGTATACATTTAGAAATTTTATGTCTTTCTGATGAATTGACATTTTTTTCTCCTTAAGAAATATCTCTTTTTATCTGTGGTAATAGTCATTACTTTGTCTTATATTAATAAACCACCACAGTTGTCTTATGTTACTGTTGATATGGTATATCTTTTTCGATCCATTCACTTTGTTATATCTGTCTTTACATTTCAATTAGATCTCAATACTTATTTGCATTTCACTTTTCAATCTCTTGCTTTTAATTGGAATATTTAATTCATTTACATGTCATATAATTATTAGTTTAAGTCTATCATATTATTTTTCTCTAGTTGACTCATCTATTTCTTGTTCCTCCTTTTCTGACTTCTTTTGGATGAATGGAATACTTTTTAGTATGTTCGACCACGTGATTGTTTCATAGATCACTGAGGTTTATTCACTTAAAAATTTTATTTTTAAATTATAGTTTACATTCAATATAAAATAATATTAGTTTCCGGTGTACAGCATAGCAGTTAGGCAATAATATACTTTACAAAATGATCCTCCCAATATTTCAAGTACCCACCTAGTACCATATATAGTTATTGTTTTTTCATTTTAAAAATCTCTCTTATCTCCATATTAGATAATTTCTATTTAAATCTCTTCAAGTTCACTATCCTTTAATCTGCAGTCTCTCTAACCTGTCGCTAAATCCATTCAGTAAAATTTTCATTTCATATATTTTACTTTTAAGTTTTAGAGTTTTATTTTATTCTTTTCTATATTTCCATTATTTCTCTGTGGATATTTCCCATCTGTGCACTCCTTTTGACCACCTTTTACTTCAAGTCCTTATTGTATCTGTTGTACCTTCTTTAAAGATCCCCCGGATCTTTGGGGATGCTGTTTCTATCTTTTTTTCTTTGTTTCTTTAGTTTGGGTCAAAATTTTCTTTTACTTGCATGCTTAATAAATTTTTATTGTAGCCTGGACATTCTGGATGATACATTATAGAGACCCTGGATTGTGTGTTGAGTGTTGAGTTTCAAGAGTGTTATTGTGTTCTTGTGCGCATTTAAATCACTGGTAGATCCTTTTTAGTTCTATCAGGCTCAGTTTTGCAGGACTATTTTGGTTTTGAGTTTAGTCCCAGGTGTACTCCTTACTCTTTGATGTGGTTCTTACTTTACTTCCGAAATAGGGACTGTATTCCTATAGCATCATTTTTCTCATATCTCAGCTGAATTCTAGAGCAGACCTCCAATGCCTGCCAGGCTGCACACTCTCTGGCATTATCACTGGTTTCCTCATGCAGCTCTCAGCCCTGCCGGAATCAGTCTCTACTAGGCCTCATGGAGTCTTGCCTGGGAAGTGCAGCCTCGCCCTTGCCAAGGACCCATGGTGAACCCCCACACAGACTTTTAGAACTTTCCATCTGTACAGGTTCTTCTCTAGCATCTGGTCTCAAAAATTCCAACTATTTTAGCAGCCTGAACGTAATCTTTGCCTTATCTGCTTACTCTGCTTTGGCTCTGCCTTCCTATGCCATAATGTAGGAATGTACCCGTGGCAGAAAAACTGGGGCAATTGTGGGACTTATCTCACTCTTCCCTTCTCTTAAGAATTACAGTCCTATGCTTCCTGTTCTTTGCCTCCTATATTGTTCATTGTTATAGTTTATTTAAGTAGAAAGACAAGCCAGGTATCAGCTACTCTGTCATTGTGGGACACTGAAGTCTCTGAATATATCCTCTTAAACATTTTCATATAAAGAACAAATGTTTGTATATGATGCCTGGCAATGAGAAGCCCAAGCTTCTATAAAGAAAAATATGGCTATTTAATGAATGTTTAAAAGGTATTTCAATAAAAAATGTAATAGCATTAATTCACTCATCAAATAGCTAAAAAGTGTTTATGTTTTGTACTTGGTATATACCAAAGAAGGATAACATCAGTTCAACCAGTATTTTTGATATTCCATGCACAAGAGGCAGAAGGAAAATTATGCAGAACCCAATGTCAAGAAGCTTTTATTATACCAGGATATATAAGTCACACATACAAAGCAAGTTAAATATGAAGGCAAGGCAGAATACAATTACATGCTAAGACTGGTTGGAACAAATAGGTGAGACGAACCTGAATTAACTTCCCCTTCTAGCTGCAGGGGCACTTCTGCATCACATATGATTCCTTCCCCACACCTAAGTTTCAGGAGATGGACCAGAATTGAACACCTAACCCAAAGAGTACCAATCCATAGTAGAGCTTAGCCATGAGATTTCCCTTTGAGAATTTAAATTAAGAGATTCAGAGATTGCAGTCCGACGGTAATGGATGTTTGGTGAGTAAGGTCATAGGGCGTTGGCAATGGAGTGAGCACTAGGGCAAGCCAAAGTAATGGCCAAGTTGTGGATTTGGAGGAGCAAGAACCATGGCTGAGCAGTCTGCAAAGAGACTAGAATAGATGCAAGAGAGAGAAACAGAAATACTCCAAGGCGTAGACAAAAATATATTTCTGCTTGACAATTTTCCAGCTATTGTATATATAATGTATATAATAGTCCACTGTATCTTGTTATTAACTCCTTTTTTACTTGAGATGGGTTTAGAGGTTATTATTTTTTCCCCTTAAAATGACATGTACTCTAACTAGGACCATGGTTTAGATGAAAAGTGCTGTAGATTTTCAGCCAAGATAGAGATTACTCTGGGGTATAGCAGTCAAAGAAGGCTTCATGGAGAGGAGGAAACTTTGGGTTCTTCTCAAAGGACAAACTATATCTGAATGAAATAGAGTAATGGTAACCTTCACATGCCTGACAATTTCCCTTTGTAGTTCATACTACACAATCTTTAAAAATGAATCACTAGACTAAGCGTTGCTTTGTGTTTTTATCAGTCATGATGGTTGTTCTTCTATTTGCTTTCTATGTCAATTGATGAACCATCTAGTTTTTTGTGAAGTCTCAAGGTTTCAATCCCCTGTGTCTAGTCTCCTTTAGTTTTAAATGCTCTACTCCAGGCAAAGAACTACAGGTAAAATGTACAGAGTTGCTATTTAAACTCCATGGAATTATTTTTATTTTCACTCCATCCTGGACTTTTCTTATGTGTTTATTTTGAGCCTCTAAGATGTAAAATCATTTAGGCGAGCACTAGCACTAAGTGAGAATCAGAACACTAGATTTTACTTCCAGCTTAGCTAGTTCCCTGTGGCCTCCCAGCACCTTGCCTTATCTGTGTGAATGAGTATTGAAGGTCTTAGTCCTTGTTTCATATCAAAGTATCATTAAAGATATTAATGAGATCATGTTCATAAGAAGATTTAATATCTTCATTGTAGCAAAACATCGGAAATTGAAAATCCACCCAGCTATTGTTGCCATCATAATTATAGTAAGCAATAGAGAATCTAACGAAAGAAATGGTTGTCTACTTTTTCTGTAATAAGAGGATTGGGAAGTGAAAAGGAGGAGGTAGTTGGCATCCAACTTTCTCTTGGAGGTAGGTGGAGATAAGAAGAGTCTTAGAAGGAGTGATTTCCTAGTCCTTTATGCTGCACCACCACAGCCTTCTCACTGTCCCCTTCAAGAAAGTGCCAGTGAAAACAACTCTGTGCTTAACGAATGCTTTCCTATTTGTTGGGATAAATGGTGACATTTGGTGTAACGGTAGTGCAGGCCAGGTTGAATAATTGCTTTGCTGTGAAGGGATCCCAGAGTAGAAGGCAGAGCTGAAAGCAACATGAGACAGAAACAGTATTAAACTTGCAATGTCCAATGAAATGAGAGCCCCATTTTGCATGTTTTGGGGGGTTCATGTTACAGTGTAGGCAACATTCTGACATGCCCTGGTAGAAATATCAAGCAAGTCTGCATGAGGGATAATGTTCCCCGCAGAGAGAAAAAACTAAGGGCCAGAAGGCAACCAGCTATCATAAAAGTAATTAATTGTTTTACTTTTTAATGGTCTGGCAAGATTGCCTTTGAAAAAATGAATCATACAAATGGGACCATGATGTCAGACACATTGTCCACTGAGACTTAAGAGACTAGTTCCTGCTATAAATTATGATAATGAGTTAGTTTTTAAAATGTTTTATGAGGTTGAAAAGTGCAATGTCAATTTTTTTCCCCCCACTCTCTCATTGCTTTGAATGCCTTTCAGAATATGGAGGGTAACATTTCCTTTCGAAAATTCCTTCCAAATTTACTGGCCACTGCTTTCCCAACCAGGTCATTCTCCAGGATGGTTTTAGTGCATGATTTTTATGACTCAGCTTAAAATGAACAAGACCCCATTGTTGGCTTCCTTGTTTTTTCACCAGAATTATTGACAAGATCTGCATAACTCTTGGAAAAGGTCTGTTGTCTAACCAAGCTACTATGGAAACCTGATCCAGGCCATTTAGAAGCCTAATGCTTTTTCCTCTTGAGTTTGTGAAAAATTCTGAGGCTGGTCAAACTTCGCTCAGAAAATATTCACCAGGGCAGAAGGGTACAGCTTGTTCACTACTCTTTGCTTTTCATCTTAAATTAGCTTTGCAAATAAACCACTGGGCAAGGGTGAGGGCAGGCAGCACTGCCTGAGGGGTCATTGTAAAATACACGATTTCTCTTATTTTACTCCTTATATTCTGAGTGGGCAGGAGTAGAGAGAAGAAAGGGGTTGACTTACTACTATTTTTTTAAACATACACACAGATTGGTATTTGGGGGGGAAAAATCCTAGATGCCTGTTCTACATCAGTAAATAGCTCCATATTCAAGAGAGTTAAAACTTCACACTTCTAGGCCCTAAAGAGGAGCTCAGAAATGTAGTCTATACTCTGCTGTTCCATGAGAATTTTCCTCCTACCCCTTTCCTTTCGATATCATTGAGCAGTGAAAGGCTACTCGGGGAAGGTGAGGCTAGAGTCCATGCGTCACTCTGGGAGCCAACACCAGGAGTGCCCCAGCTGTGGCTGGTCAAGGACTTTCCTCAAAAAATTCCTCAGGCCATTTCCTTTCCTTGTCCATTGCTAAGTATCATGAGGCCTTCTAAGGGTAGAGAGAGGCTTCACTGCCAGTATCTTTAGGTATAAATCTCATCTCTGTGAAACAAGCCTTGCAAAATTTATAATGTGGTTATTCATCATTTATGATTCATATATACTTACACTTTACAATGACTCTGACCACAATCATCTCGCCTGGAATATGGGCCAGAGGAACAGAGGCTTGGGAACGTTTCCTGTGAACATGGACAAGATTCCTCACGACGTGGCACCTGGGGACTGGGGGCCGATGAGTAACAGTCTTCTTGGGATTTGATTCGCAGGATGTGCCCTTGGTGTGCTGGGCAGCATACGGAACCCGGGGAGATCGTAGCCTTTTCATCTTCTCCTTTCATCCTCCTCAGAGGTGATGATACAATCACACCATTCTCTGGAGTAATTGGGATAACTCAATACACAGACTCTGCCCCCAGTTCTTGCCAGTATTTCAAACTCTTCTCCTGGTAGATCTTCTTCAGCTGGAAAATCTGTGCTATTGAGCTTATGTTTCCCCCCACCCCTTTGCTCAGGTTATGCAGATCTTGTCAATACAAAACAAAGCAAGGGAAGGCAGAAAGCAAAAGAGTGAACAGTCTAGTGCTGGATTATCCATCCTCAGTGAGTTCATTCCTGGCCCAGGGTACAGCTGAAGTTCAAGTGGGTTTGGGCTTCCTCAGATTCCACTGGGGAGAGAGCAGTTTTTTCCCGTTTCCTTTATAGAATAAAGATACTGGCACAAAAGACATCAAGGAGGTAGTCAGATTCCTGGCACATTCAATTAGAGGTAGATTCTGAGACCAGGGAAAAGACTGTGGGATTATAAAATATTCAATTATTAACTGGTTTATTCAACAAATTTTATTGAGTACATACTCTGGGCCAGGCACTGTTCTAGATGCTTGGAATACATCACTGAACAAAAAAGACAAAAATTCCTGCCCTCAAGGAGCTTACATTCTAGTGGAAATAAAATCAATAGAAATAGAATAAGTTAACAATACTAGTAAAGGTAAGGGGGATTGGGAATGATGAAAGGGAACAGTTCTGATTTTAAACAGTATTAGTTAACCACAGAGGCCAGGATAGATCTTACTGAGAATTGAAACTTGAGGGGAGAGTGAAGGTGAGGGAGTTTACTATGGGGAAATCTGGAAGAAGAGCATCCAGATGAAAGGGAGAAGCTGGATGAAGGCCCTTATGTAGGAGCATTTGAGGACAACAAAAGGCCCCATAGCTAGAGCAGAATGAGCAAGGGAGAGAGGGACAGGAGAGGAGGTCAAAGGTAATGGGGTGGGACAGAGCTAGAGAGTCACAGGCCTTTGTAAGGACTTGGGCTTTTAGTCGGCCTGAGATGGGCAGCCACTAGTTTAAGCAGAGGAGTGTCATGATCAGACCATTTAAAAAGATTGCTCTGGCTGCTGTACTAAGAACAGACTGTAGGAGGATGAAGGATGAAGCAGAGAGACCCGTTAGGAGGTAACCGTTGCAATAATCAAGGTGAGAGACGACGGTGGCTCAGCCCAGAGCAGTGGGAATGGCGGAGGGAGGAGAGGGAGAGAAAGGGAGGGTGCTAGATATATGTTAAAGGTAAAGGCAAAAAGATTTCCTAATGGCTAGGTGAACTAGGTGAATGAGCGGTCGAGTGAATGAGTGAATGGCCTATAGTTCCGGGCGTAGGTACTATGACAAACCTGAGTAAAAGGAAAAATCTCAGTGCCCGGAAGAGCCTCCTGTGACCTGGTTGGCCCTCAGGGAGCAGGAGCAGCAGGAGAAACAGCAACAACTCCAGTGTGGGCTGGCTCTGCTTGGTCCTGCCCCTCCTGAACTTCTGGTTTGTCGTTTTCATTTCTCTCATTGGCTACACAGCCCCAGACGCCATCAGGGAGAAACTCCAAAATAATATTAAATTTACACTCCTCAGTTTATTCATGTATTTAGCACTGGATTTGTTCCAGTCACGGTGCCAGATGCTGAGGATAAGAGACTAGCCATCCGCTCTACACCTCCTTGTATATCTATAAACTTGAAGGCACTTGAAATGGCTTCATAAATGGGGTGAAGGCCTAAATAGCATTAACACGTACCAGAAACAATACACCTTGGAATATTTCTCTAAATCACTTCCATTTTTTTTTAATAAAATGCTACTTTTAAAATAAAAAAAATTTTGGAGAGGAAGGTGGGGGTAGAGAGAGAAAAAAACATCAATGTGAGAGTGAAACATTGATTGGTTGCCCTCCCGCACACACCCAACCAGGGACTGAACCGTGACCTTTCGGTCTATAGCAGCGGTTCTCAACCTGTGGGTCGTGACCCCTTTGGGGGTCAAACGACCCTTTCACAGGGGTCGCCTAAGACCATCGGAAAACACATATATAATTACATACTGTTTTTGTGATTAATCACTATGCTTTAATTATGTTCAATTTGTAACAATGAAATTGGGGGTCACCACAACATGAGGAACTGTATTAAAGAGTTGCAGCATTAGGAAGGTTGAGAACCACTGGTCTACAGGATGACACTCCAACCAACTGAACCACACTGGCCAGGGCTTAACTGATGGTCTTAACCTAGGAATTTTCCATACACAATGTGTCATTTAGATTTCAATCCTCTAATAACCGAGATTTAAAGCTGAGGAAACTGAGGCCCACAGGGGCTGTTACTTGTTGAGGTCCATTGAGCGGTGGTGGCTGGCCCCAGGTGGGCCAAATGCATTGATAGGCTTCAATAAGGCTCGTTCCCCACCAGCATGGCGGCCTGCTTTCAGTAGAATGCTGAGGACAACGGTCTTCCGGGAGCATCACCCGGGTCCATGCTGGGTCTCAGGCCACTTAGCTTAGGGTTCTTGAGAAAAACCTTGAGACCAGAAAGGAAAACAATGCCTGGGCTTCAGATGAAAGTTAAAGAGGACATGTGAGGGATCAATTACATAGCTTTCAAGCGCCTTTGCTTCCAGCATCTGAGCCAAACAAAATAATTACCTTTGCCAGCCCCTTCACTTTGAATTTAGCCATTTCAGTATACTCTCTCCCAAGCTCAAGCAGTCCTCCTAACTGGTAAGAGAAGCAACCCTCCGGATAGAGCGCTTCTGATCAGCTGTGTGTGAGAGCTTCTCCGCCAGGGAATGGTGCAGGACCCGCCACACCAGCTGCACTTGTCAGATTCCTCCTAGATTCTGCCCATGAGGCCCAAGACAAAAAAAAATACTTATGTGACTTTTGGTGCCACATTACCATAAGTCTCTACACTAATACATGCCATAATTTTTAAGGTTTTTTGGGTAAAACTCATTGATTAAAAATATCAAACAAATAAAAAGGTGCAATGAATCTCCTACTGCCTTTAAAGGGAACTGTAAGCGATAAAAGAGCATTCGTGGAGAAGGAGGAAGATAGTGCTTGGGAGGCCAATAGCCTGGTCCTTTTGGAGGTTGACCCTTGATTGACTTCTGTTGAATGGGGAGCAGATCACATGATGCCTGCCTTATATCATAAGTGAGCAGACTTGGGGAGGGCACTGGCTCACCCAGTCAAGAAGCTAGAGACTTAGGTACTATTGTCCTGGTTTGAAAAGACTTTAAAACTTTGTGGGTAAACAGAGATTGAGACAGCTGAAGGAGGTGAAGCAGTAAACTCCAGGCTGGAGCTGTCACATGGCATGATACAAACTGAAGTTACGTAGAAACCACAAATCAAGGAGAGGAGAAGAGGTGAAGTGTGGCAATGATGCAGTGCTGGAGTCAAGCTCCTCCCAGCCCTGCCATTGAACTCCTGGCGGCTCTCTCCAGTTCTCGCCTACCAACATTCTTATTCTTGGATTTTTGTAAGATTCCTTCTAATTAAGGTAAATCCCCTTTACGTGCGATTTCTTGAATGGGCATCTGTTTTTATCAACCAGAGGAGGGATAACTAAAACACACATTCATTCATTGGCTCATTCATTCAAGCAATATTTATTTTCAAGCTCTGGGGATTCAGCAATAAACAAGACAAAACCTCTGGTCTTATGGGGCTCACATTCTAATGGGAGGATAAAGATGCTAGACAAATAATCAAGTGAATATATACTATATCAGGTGCGGGTAGGCACAATGGGAAAATGTGAGATATGGAGGTGGGAAGAAGGAATGACAGAAGTCCTCACTGGCATTTGAGTAGAGACCTTAGGAGATGGGAGAGCTAGTCCCACAAATACATGGGGAAACATTCCAGGCTGAGGGTAAAGAGAGGCACACACTTGGTGTGTCTGGCCATCAGCCAGGGAACCTGTGTGGCTGGGCTCAGCGAGTGAGGGTGAAAGCTGCAGAAGGTGAGTCAGAGAGGCTGCAAGAGGTTTCCATTATTATTATTCATTCAGTATCTGTATTGAACTCTACTATGTGCCAGGTCTCTTGAAAGTCCTGGAATCAGGAATCAGGATACAAGTGTCTTTTGTCTTTAAAGACTCCAAATTTCACTCAGCCATCTGACACCAAAATAACCTGCAGCTTGTATTTTCCACACTCAGAAAATGAAGCCAATGTCGTGGGAGAGGGGAAGCGATTGAGTAATTTGCTTAGGACGGTATATCACATGGAAAAAGACACAGAGTTGCAGGATTGAAACTAGACTTTAAAAGTTTTACTTATCTACTTTGGCCCCTGCCTCTCTGAGGGAGTTCCCTCAAGTTGTCCCAGAACTTCAGCCCTCTCTCCTGTGCTTTGAGGAGATCCAAATGAGGAATTTCATAGCTCCCTTTGGAAATGCCTTCTATAAATCCAGCCACTGAACTTGTGCAATTCTGCATGAAAACATAAAGGCTTTCCCTAAAGTGTGCTGCTACTACCAAAAATGTCACCAGGTGACCCAATTCCTTCATTCAAATGCTATTTTTAGTGACTGTCAGATGAAGGAAGAGTATCATTATGAAGCAGAGAACAAATCTCCCGTATATGCCTCCTCTTTTCATCTGCACCACCCATGGAGGACAAGAGCGGCACTTGGCCAGTCTCTCTCTCTCAAGAAGATGAAATCTGACTAGATCCCAAAATAGTCATGCTTCAGCCAAGAGATGAATCTGCCTTTCCTCTTCCAGGGAAAATCAAAACTGTCCCCAAATTAAGTTCCTAAAAGCATAATTACTTTGCTAAGTAATGGACTTGAATGTAATTTATCTTTCAGAGACAGAAATAACATTAACAACTATAATTTGGATACAAATGCTCCTCAGATTTACAGTCAGTCTAAGAGATTGTATTTGTTTCTGTGTCTTCTATGAAAAGTTTGAATGCTGACCCGTGATCCCTTCAAGAAAACGCAAGAAAATGAAGTATTATCAAATCTCCCACTCTGCTCTCTTGATTGACAAATCACTGGTCACCCTTGCCTCTGCTGTTCTGCTGTTATTGGCTGTGTGTGTGTGTGTGTGTGTGTGTGTGTGTAGGATTTGGAGAATCTACATTAGAAATCTGCCTTCTGTGTGTCCCAGTGAATTTTCATTTTCTAGTCTTTCATTCTTACATGCCAAGAAAGGCAAAATGAAAGTTTGCTCAATTGTCAGAAACACAGATTCCTGACATCTGCTTGCTAGGGTACAAAAAAATGAAATTGCTCAGGAGAACACTTAGGATTTGATGAGGGCAGCTGGTTTCTTGGGATGAAGTGCAGTGCTAATGCAACCAGGACACAGGTTCAATCCCTTATGGACCACTTAGAGGTGCACACAGATGAAACCTGGCTTCATAGTCAGTTTTCCACCACTTGAACCTCAACCAGTTGTCCTTTCAGTGTTCAATCTTGGCCACATCTAGGAAGCCACATGAAATGAGTATGGCTCCATGAAAATTACTACAGAGGAAATGGCTCAGAAGGCTGGCCCTGCCAATAGGAAATACCCTCCATATGACATAAGGACTGACAGTATACTGCCAACATTTTCTGCTTATTTAATATAAAGAACTCAACATCTGTACATGGATATTTATTTTTGCAGTATTATTAGCTTCTTTATATACCCAGTAGAGCCTAGTTGTTAAGATCTTGAGCTCCAGAGTCAATTTTTAATATAAAATCCTCCTATATCTCTTACTAGCTGTGTTATCTTGGACAAATTAATGAACCTCTGTAAGCCTCAACTTCTTACCTGTTAAATAGAAGTTTAATGGTACCCAGCTCACTATTATGAGGATTCTATGAGATGATGCATATATAGTGGTTGGCATAATATCCCCCATAATAAGCATTCAATCACCAATAGCTGTTGTTATCCAGTATTAATTGCTTCTACAGATAATAATGATGCTTGCTGTATCAGGTTGTTGCAAGCATTAAATGATATAATCCCAGGTACAGAGCTTAGCACAGTGACTAACTCATAGTAAGGGTTCAATAAATGTTAGCCATGATAACAGTATAATTATGACAATAACTAAAGAGGTGAAATAACTATCCAAAATTTGTACAGTTGGCTAGTGGACGAGTGGGGAATAGAAATCGAGTATAATGACAATTCTATACTATGTCTTTATGTTAAAGTATGATCTAAGAACTGATAATAAAAATTATCTTCCTGAATCTTAATTTCTTTCACTCGGCACCGGCAGACAACTTCTTAACATCTGAAAAGGTTGCTTTTCCTTACTTTGGAGAATCGAGGTGTTTCTAGAACCACTTATCAAGCAAAAGTCTGTTTTTTGTCCCATCCTTCACATCATAAATTAATCACCTTTTCAATTTTCAATAAATTCATTGGTCATTTTTTATAGAGAGAGTTTATCATTTCTGGAAAGCTATTGAGTACCAAAGCAGTAGAGAACAACAGAGCCAAATTGAAATAGATTCAAAATGACAAATTCCTATATATTACAGAACTCCAGGATCACTTACAAATAGCAGAGATTGCAGATTATAAATATGCCTGTATGAAATCCTCAGATGCCAAGGGTCTGTCCTCCCCATTCATTTCTCAGGATATTGGTTTTAAAAATATCTTTGGGGAATTTGGAGGAAAGCCTGAAATAATGTCAAAGAACATTAACCTTAAACTGTTTCTTGGTATGCAAGTTTTCTAGAAGTTTAAATGTAATCAAATTCATTTTTTAAAGTTTAAATAAAGAGATATGATAAAGCACAACTATTACTATAGTCAGTGCTAGAGAGTTATTGTTTTAAACTCACTAATGCATCATTGTAGTTGAGATGTTGGAGATGGGAGAAGCACATGTCTTCAGTGATGTTAAAAGATTATTTTTCTTTAACAAATGTCATTTGGAGTTTTAGATTTTATAATAATTTCTTATATTTAATTAATTATTACTTTGGATTCACAAGAATTAATTATTACTTTGAATTTAGGACAACAAGCATTTTTCAAAGGCCATTCTACTTATACTAAGTTGGGTCTTATAGAGAGCAATAATAGAATTCATAGGTGCTCATTCCTGGCCTACATGTCCCTGAAATATTATGGGAATAAACATATTTCTCATTTTGTTGCTTCTTTTTCTCTTCTCAGCAGAATCTTTTTATCATATTTCATGATAATGAAAATTATTCAAGGTATTATATAGAATGAGAGAGGAGAATAATGGGAAGGGTTGAAAGAAAACACAAGATGAGCAATATTAGATACCAATGAAGTAGGTAACTGATGGTCATTTCTTATCAGGATTAGATGTCAGTGGAGGCCAAAATGAAACCCATCCTTCTTGTACAGAGTTAATTCCACATCATCCGAACTTTCCTAGAGTTGGGGTAGAGGAGGAAGGAGGGGATGGCACCCCTGACTCTTGATTCCTGCTTCCAGTGAGATAGTTTATAGATCAACTGGTCACCCCAGGTGTGCAGTCTTGTTTTCTTGGTACTTTCCTACATGTAAAACTCAATGCCTTACACTGCTTACCACAAAGCAAGTAAAGCAACTGTAAGTCCTCACTTGAGACTTTTGTGTGTAGAGCAGACTTTATATAAATATGTGGAGATGGAGGATTTTGTAAACCTGAAACATAACTTAAAACTAAATTTAAGGTCCTGGAGGATCGGGGCGCCTGCGCAGTCCCACTTCACTAGGCAGCGGCCATGGCGGGACAAGAGGATCCTGTGCAGCGGGAAATTCACCAGGACTGGGCGAACCGGGAGTACATTAAAATCATCACCAGCAGCATCAAGAAAATCGCTGACTTTCTCAACTTGTTCGTTTTCTCTTCAGGGCTGGAGGACCACCTGAACCCGAGAATGCACAGATTATAAAGCAGTGATAACATCCTAGCACTAGAGAGAGGAAACCAAGATGGCGGCATAGGTAAACACCGGAAATTGCTGCCTTGCACAACCACTTCAAAAATACAACTAAAAGACAAAAGGGACATCATCCAGAACCACAGGAAGGCTGGCTGAGTGGAAATTCTACAACTAGAAGGAAAGAGAAAAGCACACTGAGACTCAGAGGAGGTGCGGAAGTGCAGAGGTACGGAGGCACACATGGAAAGGGCTGGCAACTGAGGACACAGTTGTCTTTTTCAATCGGGAAGGAGTCTCAAGCTCCCAACTGCCCTGAACTCCAGTTCAGGGCAAGTCTCTGGGGACCCAGACTCATACGGGGAGAAACTGGACTGTCTTGCATCGGTCGGAACTGGAGGGCGGCTTTCTCTCAGAGGTGCTTGCAGCGATTACTGGGACACTGAGACTCAGGGCCTCTTAGGGTAGGACTGAGGATCAGCCATAGCTGTTTACTCCACCCTGTTGATTCCCTGAGACCCCGCCCCACCCATGCTGTGCACAGAGGCTTTTGCATATGAAAGGCCTGGCCTTTGCAATCTGAAAATTACCTAACAAACTGCAGCTGGGCCAGACAGACCCAGAACTTCCAAAAGAAGGCCCAAGGCCCCACAGCAGCTTGCATTGCTTCACAGCTGGGCCTCATCTGGGCACCTTCAAACCCCAAACAAAGAATAGGAATCTGCAGATCTCTCCATAGCTCCTGCTGGGTAGCCTCAGGCAGAGGCTAAATTAGCACCTCCTTAGAGATCTAAGAGCCAGTGTTCCCAGTGGTCAGAATGGGACCATCCAGATTACAACTCCTCAGATCCATAAGGGACACACTCAGGGGGCAGACTCAGTGAGCACCAAAGCCCCACTGAAGCAAGTCTTGCCCCAGAAGGGTGTCTCCAGCACAGACGTTCTCCCACTGTAGACACAGCTGATTCTCACAGCCAATTGGCCTGGAGGTCAATTCCTCCCAGTGATACCTACAACAGTCAAAGCTTAACTACAACAAGACTGTGCACAAAGCCCACAAAGGGGTGTGCCAAGAGTGTCCACCTCAGGTAATTGGGGAGGCTGAGCCACTGGGTCCTATAGGACACCGAGCACAGAAAACCACTCTATCAACACAGGGAAGCATAAAAAAAATGTGGAAATAAAGAAACAGGTCACAAATGACAGAAATGGGGGAAAGCAAACTACTGGGTATAGAGTTCAAGACCATGGTTATAAGATTTTTCGAGAATTTTCTAGAAACCGCCAATAAATTTAGTGAGACCCTCAAGAAATCTAGTGAGACCCTCGAGAATATGAAAAAGGACCAACTAGAAATTAAGCATACACTGATTGAAATAAAGAATATTATACAGAGATCCAACAGCAGACTAGAGGATCACAAGAATCAAGTCAAAGATTTGAAATACGAAGAAGCAAAAAACACCCAACCGGAAAAACAAAAAGAAAAAAGAATCCAAAAATATGAAGATAGTGTAAGGAGCCTCTGGGACAACTTCAAGCGTACCAACATCCGAATTATGGGGGTGCAAGAAGAAGAGAGAGAACAAGATATTGAAAACCTATTTGAAGAAATAATGACAGAAAACTTCCCCTACCTGGTGAAAGAAATAGACTTAAAAGTTCAGGAAGTGCAGAGAACCCCAAACAAAAGGAATCCAAAGAGGATCACACCAAGACACATCATAATTAAAATGCTAAGAGCAAAAGACAAAGAGAGAATCTTAAAAGCAGCAAGAGAAAAACGGTCAGTTACCTACAAGGGAGTACCCATATGACTGTCAGCTGATTTCTCAACAGAAACTATGCAGGCCAGAAGGGAGTGGCAAGAAATATTCAAAGTGATAAATAGCAAGAACCTACAATCAACATTACTTTACCCAGCAAAGCTATCTTGTAGAATTAAAGGTCAGATAAAGAGTTTCACAGATAATAAAAAGCTAAAGGAGTTCATCACCACCAAACCTGCTGGAGTCCAACCCCAGCAGGTCCAGGGGTCCCCAAAGGTGTGGATGGAGTCGGCGAAGAAGGAATGTCACAGAGACAGTGTTCAGTTGATCAGCAGCCTAGCCAGGATCTCCAGCCAGGATCTCCAGCCAAGTTCTGGTCTGGATCTCCAGAGAGGTTCTGCTTCAGATCTCCAGCCAGGTTCTGTGTCCATTTTCTCTTGCTAGGTTCTCCAGGTTCTCCAGCCAGGTTCTGTAGCCATGTTCCCTCGCTAGGTTCTCCAGCCAGGTTCTGTCCAGGTTCTCCAGCCAGGTTCAGTCACCAGGTTCTAGTCAGGTTCTCTTGCCCATTTCCGTAGTCAGGTTCAGTCCAGGATCTTTTGCCATGTTCTCTCCAGCGAAGTTCTTCTGTCTCTAGTTCTGTGTAGGTTCTGTCTTCTTACATCTGTATTTATACCAGTTGATTCCAATCCTATCAATCTCTATTTCAAAGGTTAGGGCATTTCTTATCTCCATTCCAGGGAGTAAAGATTATGTAGCTTAAGCATGATTGTTCGTAGTTAAAGTGATTAATTACCCACCTGGCACTTAGTTAAGAGGTTTTATTCCCTCCCTAACTTCAGGGGAAAATCCCTACCTGGGGAAACAACCTTTCTCAGAGACCTTGGTTAAAACACATAGTGCCAAGAAGGTGAGCAAACATATTAAGAACAGTATGCCATATATGCCAGGTCCCTTGAAACAGCAAGCATGGACCGGCTCCCGGCACAAACCAGTATTATATGAAATGCTGAAAGGTATCCTTTAAGAAGAGGAAGAAAAAGAAAAAGGTAAAGATACAAATTACGAACAACAAATACACATCTACCAACAAGTGAATCTAAAAATCAAGTGAATTAATAATCTGATGAACAGAATAAACTGATGAATATAATAGAATCAGGGGCATAGAAAGGGAGTGGACTGACTATTCTCAGGTGGGATGGAAAGGGTGTGGGGGGTGCGGAAAGAGACTGGACAAAAATCGTACACCTATGGATGAGGACAGTGAGTTGGGGGATAGGGTAAGGGGTGAGGGTGGGGTGGGAACCGGGTGGAGGGGAGCTATGGGGGGAAAAAAGAGGAGCAACTGTAATAATCTGAACAATAAAGATTTAATTTAAAAAAAAAAACATCTAAATTTAATATGCCCCCAGCTAAATACTTCTGCTCCTGCCTCCTGAGATATTGTTCGGCCCTCATACTCACCCCTTTCTCTCCACTCTTAAGGGCTAATTTCTTCCATTTTCTTATGCATATCCATTCGCTTTCCTTTGTGCTGCCTTGTTCTTCCAGATGCTGGATTTAGTCTATCTATGTTTTTATTTTTTCTCACTGGTGCTTATTGAGCACCTACTATGTGCTCACCACTGACCTAGGCACTGGGTATTCAAAGAGAGTAAAAGAGATCCATTTCCTATCCTCATGGAACTTAGAAGTCAGTTCTCTTGACAAAAGTAATTCTGGCAGCAACAGTTACGCTAGTAGTTCTTTTTAAACCTCATATATTATAAATCGGCACCTGAACTTCCTAGTCCATCATGGCATCCGAAATTCTGTCATGATGGTAATAATTTTCAAATGTGTTAAACCCTCCCAAAAATATGGCATTGGGCTATTCATGTCCCAAGTAAGTTTCTGTACTTTAAATCCACACGGGAGAACCAGAGATAGTTAAGATGCTGAGCAATTCCAGAGCAGATTGTTATGAACCTTCCCTGGAGGCCTGGGCACAGGCATAGCTGACCTCAGGGCCATCATGGAGAAAGACCCTGTCATCGCTGCCTGGCCTTCTTCTTTGGAAAAAGTATCAGAGAAGCACCCAGCACGTTCCTAGGAGTGTGAGACAAAATAAACAGTGCACTGTGGACACATGAAAACAGCACTCTTTAAACATGTTCAGACCTCAAATTAGAGATCCCCAGGACACACAAGAGTGGAACAAGCGTGAGGGGCCAGGAGTTTGAATTAGCACAAAGGGAGCCCTTTCTCTTCTCTTACAAGTGCTGTGCAGGTGCAGGAGAAAAGCATTCAATTGGGGACAGCCAGAGACATGCAAAATAAGAGTCTAAGCCAGGAGACTCTGGTACTTGGGACTGGAAAGAAGGCCAGCAGTCAATGGGCAAATTGTGCTGGCTTCTTATCAGGCCTCACACGCTAAATAGTGCAGGACTTGTCCAATATGCAGATGGGGAAGGAGCAGATTCCTGTTTTCTACTAATGGCCTCGTAACTACTGTCAAGTGAGAAGCAACAGCAACAGGCAGACAGTGGAGATTTATTTAGAACAAGAGGGTTGGAAGGGCTCATTTCAGTCCAGACATCATGCAACTAGCCCATACAGCAGCGTGTCGGGCCCAGCCTTGTCCAACAGAACCCCAGCGCTGGCCAGCCTCGGGACTCTGATGTAGCAGGTAGACTTTATCAGATGCAGCAGGATGTGCATCCCAAACGTTCCTGCCCAGCTACCCTACCTGCAGGAGTGAGGAATGCGATCGGCCACCCTCCACCCTCCACCCCCCACCCCTGCCCCAGCAAGCCTGCCATTGGAAGACTACTCGCAGAAGTTGGAAAAGTTGGTTTGTGCTCTCCTCTTTTATGTCAAAAATATAGTAGAATATTAATACTTTACTCCACAATATATTGTGTGTGTTTTTAATATAAAATTATTTAAGTTATTAGTTAAATTGTTTTGTATGTCCCAACCCCCAAATCTTTGGGGGGAAATGTATATTGCAGGAAGATGGACATGTTTATCCCTTGACTACCAGGCCCAGGCACATGGCTACCTTTTCCCTGGGTGGGGAAGGTGTTCTGGTTTGGGAAATAGAGCATAGTGGGAATGAGTGGCGATGCCAAAAGAAGCGTTGCATATGTTGGAGAGGCTGCGGTTGTTTAATGAGACATCATTTCGGCTCTGCCACCTCCACCCCTGTTCCTCCTTTCCATCCTGTGCCCTCGTTTGGCTTCCACTTCCTGCCAATTCTCAGTCATTTAGAATGATAAACAACCACAGAGCCACCTCCTAATAGATTGGAAAGCTGTACATTATTTAAACCCACTTGTCTTGGTCTTTCACAGAATCAACATAGCCCCTGTTCTCTCTGGGTAGACCTATAAGGGATTTCCTGAAACCGAGATGATCAAAAGTGTTTGAGCATTAACTTTCACTTTGGAGTGGAAATAACAGGCAAAAAAGAAGATGTGTAACATACATCTTTCCTAAAATAGGATAGAAACTGGGAAGAAAGTGAAATAAAAGAACCAAAATTCTAATCCCTTCCCAACTTCATAATATGACCACCTTGGAACAAATATTCCACATGAGAGAGATACGGGAGACTCCATTACATCAAAAAAGACAGGTCTCTAGAGTAAAACAGAATGTGGAGACAAGTGTCCAGGGAAAATTCTAGCCTATTCTGAAATTAACCTGGATGATTCACATACAAGTGGGATTTTGCCTGCATGGCCCAGATAATTCCATAATGTCCCACAGCAACTGAGAGTTAACCCAAATGAAGAATGTGAATACAGCTGTTTGAGACATACCATTGCCAGAAGAATAATTGGCCGATTCCTTGGAAAACTTGGTTGCAGAAGAAAAGAATCATGTATGTGTTTCTCAATCCATTACTCTTCTCCTCTCTCCTTGGAAATGTCACTTGAGCTACTCAGCAAAATCTGGGAGGCATTCCACCCAGAGACCAAGGATATATTTTCATGTGGGAAATGTCCTGGGGAGAATCACAGCACCTGCCAAAGCTGAGGGGAAAGAGCTACTCTTTAACCTAGAGGTTTGCCTGCTCCTGAGTGCTGGGAGACTTGTTCTTCTATAATGCCGGTGGTCTTAATCCAGCATCTAGAAGGGTACAGGAATCTGGAGAAGCGCTGTGTGTAAATTAATCAAGAGTCCAGAGATGAAACATAATTTTGGAAGGCATTTGGGGAGTCAGAGAAGACTTAGCTAAAGGAACTAAGTTCTTCTCATCTCAGGACCCCTTGCTGTTTATAAACACAATTTGTCCTAAGGCAAGGTAGATATACACATCAAAGGGTAGGGTTAGGTACAGAATCCATTGTCAGATTGGGGAAAACTGCCTATGGCTGTTCGGGTGTTTGGCCAGTAGGAGGCAATAACATGTAGATTGAAATGCCCTCAGCTGTCTGGCAGTAAGCAATCATTTTATGCATCCTTTTCAGGTTTTGGGAAATGCCCTCAGCCATCTCCGGATGATTGAGCCCTGCTGACACGCTGGAATTGGCTTTCAGCACTTCTAAATGAAGCAAGAGATCTCACGGTGCAGGGTGGGATTACTTCAATCCAAAATGCAGACCAACAAGGGCAGATGAATGCTGTCATGGACAGCTGGCTTGCCAAAATCCATTTAAAAAAAAAAAATGAGAACTGGGTAATCAAACTTGAAATCGCTTCTGAAACTCCAGCCTTAAAACCAAGGGAAGAGAGATCACACCCTGTGTTTTGGCAGTTGCCAATGGGACGTGTGTTATCGGGAGCTGGGGAATAAAGGCGGCTGAGTAGAACCTCCTAACACTTAACATGGTAAAGGTAGCTTTACCAGCACTCACCCAAAATGTAGCCAGACAGCTATCAACTTTCCCTTTTCATTTTTTCTTCTTGAACACCAAGCCTTTACTCTCAGAGACAATTGCCAAGGTACCAAAGTTGAGATTCTATTGACCTAATTTGACCTTATTCCCAGTAAAACTCTGGGCTGAAAACCTAGGGCTGTGGGTCAAGATGGCAAGAGACATTGTGAGAGCAGCACTGTTCTGAGTGTGTGTGCGAAAGGCGTGCCAGCGCAGCAGGCCAGTGAGTTGAAACTGCCACTGGCTGCACCGGGGAGAGGACTGGGCTGCCTGCTCCCTCTCCTTGCACAGTTCCAGCTTGCATCCTCTCAGATGGAGCTAGGGCAAACATGTTAAACTCAAAGGCTAACACAGGCCAAATAAATGAGGCATGTGGCCCGTGGGCAGCGAGTTTGACATGCTTGGGCTAGGGGCATGGTGCTAATGAAAGAGTCTGCCTGCGCACCTGGACGCTTTTGCAGCCGCCAGCCCAGCTTCCACAGGGAGTAATCTGATGAACAAATTCCCACTGGTTTGTTAATGATTCAGTGTGAGGTTTGTTGCCTTCTCCCAGGAGACAAGGGCAAGGCATCTCTAATGATGGAATTTCACAGATGTTGTTGAGCCTGGGAGGGAGTGTTGGCTGAGAATAAGGCCTTTTCATCTCCTCTCGGTCCCACCACCTTCTTCTGACAGCTTTCATGAGGAGGTCTGCCCACTCAGCTCCACAACCTCTGCTCTGAAGTGGGGTTGGCCATCTGTTTCCCTGACCCCGGAGGAAGCCAGTCTTGCCGGGTGTGATTCTGTCCAGCACGGGGAAAGGAAAGTAGTGCCGTCCTGGGAGACTAGGGTGTCTATGCAAAGGTAAACAGTTACGTAAGGAAAGATAGACTTACTTTAGTCCTGGATCTGGTTGTGTGGGGCCTGCAGTGCCACGTAGGGTATTAAAAATTAATGTGGGGATTAATGCCATCTCTTCCCTGTTTGTTCTTCTGAGTCATGCTCCAGTTTAAGCAGCAAGGAAGACAGTGACCTTTCTCTTCATGCTAACTTACAGAGCAGCTGATGCCAATGGAAATTTTTGCAGACACTGATAACCTGCAGAGGAAAGGCACATGTCAGTTTCTCCCCTCATGTAAAAAGAGGTGATCATTCTTGCCCCATAGGAATCTTCTAAAAATGTGTGGAAGATGATGTGGTTAATCTTTGTGTGATATCTGGGCTAAATGCTAAAGAAATGTGCAGTTAATTCCAATCTGAATTGTTTTATTGTGTGTCCCTTCCCCAGGGCAGGTCCATGATGCTGTGTACTAGGGTGTGTTAGGAAAGGGCAGCAAGACTGGGTCTCGTGATCTATTTAGTTACTTTTTCAAAAGCCTTCCTTGGGGAGAGATGGCTAATGAATGACATAAGAGTAAGGACTATGAAGGAATGTCCTGTACAGAAGACAGGCACTCATTAATCTCTGTTGAGGCTGGAGAAAGAAGAAAAAAGAAATCTGTACTAAAGCAAAAGAGATACAGTTAGGAAGAACTTGCTGATAAAGAGCATTTTAAGGTGCTGAAAAGGGCAAGTAAAACCATAGCCTTGGCTTTGGCCAATATAGAAAGCAATGACATGAGCCAAATTTCCTACAAGGAAAGAGTCTATATTATCTGAATTAGTTAGGTTTGCTTTCTGGTATGAACAGGCTTAATTTCCCCAAAACCAACACTCTAACCTGTGCTGGCAATTTTAGGGTCTCTTCCTAGAAAAGTTGCTTTTGGAAACTGGAGCCTTTCTCATCACTATAACCGTGAACTTACTGACCATTCAAGGAAAACAATAGATTTTTTTTTTAACTTGGGAGGGGTCCTTCCTTCCTTCCTTCTTTCCTTCTGTCTTTCCTTCTTTATTTCATCCTCTTCCTCCCTTTCTTCCCTTCTTCCTTCCTTTGTTTTTTCTTCTAAGCCATGCTCATTGCACCTTCCAGAGCCATGGTTCAAAAAATTAGATTGCTTCTTGAAATTCATATATATAAAAGCCTAAGTGACCTACTGGCTGGTAGCTATGACACCCACTGACGACCAGGGGGCAGACACTCAAGCAGGAGCCAAAACCACAGGCATGGAAACATGGAACAGACTGATAAGTCTCAGAGAGAAGGGGGGAGGGGAGAGGGTGGGAAGAGATCAACCAAAGATCTTATATGCATACTAGTAGCCCGATGCACAGATTCATGCACCAGTGGGGTCCCTCGGCCTAGCCTGTGGGGATCAGGATGAAACCAGCCCTCTGACATCCCCTGAGGGGTCCTGGATTACAAGAGGGCACAGGCCAGGTCGAGGGACCCCACCAGTGCATGAATCCGTGCACTGGGCCTCTAGTCTATAATAAAAAGCTTGGCTGAAAATCACTCCTGGGAGGTCCAGGAAAGCCAGAACAGAAGTTCAGATTTATTTGTTCAACAAATATTTATTGAGTAGCTACTAGTACTATGTGTCAAAATTCTCCAGAGATGAAAACTATTGACAATCTCTAAACTGAGAGATAGTCTTGCACATCTGACCTATAGGCTTAATTGAAGATTAGAGGATGGACTAAAAGACCTTGTGCTATTCCCAAACCCTGTGTTCATACTCAGTGATTATTGCTACCAAAAAAAAAAAAAGTGTAGCCAGAAATATTTTACAAATGTTGCAAACATCCCAGTGGCCTTACTGGTTTGCCTGGGAATGTCACTAGGATTGTGTGTGGTAATTAGTTTCCTGTTTTCCAGCCAAACACTCCTTCAGCATGGAAGTCAGGCTCTTTTAGATTCTTTCTGAGCAACCAGTTTCTAGATCATTGTAATCAATCGTTCGTATAGGCAAACTTTTCCCAATAATGAGCTCATCATCCTATCAGGTGAAAATACAGCAGCAAATTAATATTTGGAGATGAAAATAAGTTACTGTTTTCTGAATAATAAGCCCTGAGTCCCACGTTAGAGCTGAATACACAGTGCAAGCCCAAAATTTAATTTTTTTCATGAGAACTGACAGACTTTACTTCAAACCAACTGTACTTCATTAAAACTCTGATAAGAGTCTGCAGAGCAGCTCAGAAATATTGCAGCTGTGGGCTCTCAGAGGGAAGGAAAGAATCCTCATATTGTTCAAGTATGACACAATGAGTTTGTAATGGAGTCACTCCATCCCAGATATATTCGGATTCAATGCATTAATTCTCCTCGCCGGCCACCGGGTTCACTTAGTGGTGAAAGGGAGGCAGCTACCAATTCTCCTACTTTCTTTAGACTGTACGGGAATTGAGCAGCCCAAGTTGGGGGTTGGGGAAGATGCATAAGAAGGATAAATACCCTCTGAATAAGAGTCTTGTATCAGGACCAACAACAGTTTGGGCAGGTCGTGTCCAAAGGTGGAGGTAGTGACCAACCTTTGTGATTGCGTTAGTGGCCCTGCCTCCGGCCTAGGGAGTGAGGGCCACACTGCGAGCACCTCCTGCAGGAGGCCTTCTCTAATTCCTCGCACTAAGTTAGTGACATCTCTGCTCCCAGGTATCTTGTGTGCACTCCCTTATAGTTCTCATCACCTTCTACTGAATTGTCTACTGTTTCACAGCTTCACACTATGGACTTTAAACACAGGTCATTTGGCTCCGTCGCTAATTAGCTGTGTGACCTTGGGCAAGTTCATAACCTCTCTGAGATATTAGAGATAATAATGCTTACGAGGGTTGGTGTGGAGATTGACATAGTTAATGATGATCACTATCATTATCAATAATATCATCTTTCTCCCTTGATCCGAAGTTTCTCATATACAGGGTTTATATATACTAAGAGCTCAGCAGATAGGATGCTCTCAATAAAAATCTGTTCAATGAATTTCAAACGAGTAGCTTCCAGCATCTAGTAAGAGGCTAGATGTGCCTCTCATGGGATGGTAATTTAGCCTGGAGAAAGGTCCCTGATAAAAGAGTCCAGCATAATGGGCGTAGAGAATGGAGCTGTGGGAAACTGTACCCTTGTCCATCAGCCCTGCCTTTCATGGGCCTTCAGGAGCAGTGGGGGTTCTCGGGCTCCCCAGGCTGTCCACACCGGGCCTGTGTGGTGAGCACTCATATGGGGTTTGCTCTTAGTGAGAGTTATTAGAAACTAAAAAGCACTTCTGAGGGAGGAGTGCTCTGTAGGAAGCCAAATTAGTGTGCATCTGAGATGTAAGGGTGTGGCCATGGCTAAGGGGAAGAATATGGACTCAAGCTCCTTTGCAGCACTTTGAGTGCAGGAAACCACTGTTGTTGGTGAGAGAGGGAAAGGGAGAGGGAGATGGAGAGGGTGAGAGAGAGAGAGGGAGGGAGAGAGGAGAGAGAGAGAGAGAGAGAGAGAGAGAGAGAGAGAGAGAGAGAGATCCGAGGAGAAAAGAGAAAATCATGGCATTTCTAACCAAATAGTTTCCACAATATTGCCTTTCTTGAAATTAGCATAGCTAGTGAAATGAAGATGTGGCTACTGATGTGGAAATATTTCAGACAGCAGTATTTCCACCAGTTCCTCAGATACGTCATTTGAGAAAGAGAATGCCTAAAACCTGGTGATATAAATACTGCTTTCGGCAGCCTTTTGTCAAGGAATGAGACCGGCTCAGCCCTGGCACAGTGGACTTCAGAATTACAGTGGGAGACAGTCATGTGACATGGTAGGAAAAATACAGCTAAGGAGGAGTTCTCATTCGTGAGCAGGGAATAGAGGGGGAGTTAGGAATCTGGGCCCTAGTCCAGGATCTGCTACCAACTAATGCTTGACCTTGGGCAAGTACTTCATTTCCTCAGGCCTCAGTTTTTATATCTGGATCACCTCCAGCTCTAACATTGTAACTGTTTAAAGCACAGTAGTGTATATAAATGAAATAGCAAATAAGACATAGCTATACTCTTTACCTTTCCCTGCATTGCTCTGTGTTTATTAATGTCTGGACAAATGTTCAAATGGGTTATAGCTTAATTCTCTTTTTTAAAAGTTTCCTCAATAAAAAATCGCTGTATCATAAAAAATATAGATCCCCAGCTTATGACATTTAATTCAAGTCATCATTTCTACACTGAATTCTTTCATCCACTTATTTAGTGAGCACCTTTAGCACCTGTGTGCCCGGTGCTGTCCAAGGGAGGAGAACAGCAAGACCGCTACGCTTAAGAAGCCACCACAAATGACAGGCCAATGAAACGCCTGCATAGAACCCTGGACTCTGTCTGAGGCTCTGCCCCGCACGTCCACTTTGAAGTGCACATTCACATGCCCATTTCAGCTCAAGGCAGCTCGTCCCGGGTGTGTCTACCTGCAGCATCACAGAAAATGCTTTCTTCAATACTGTGTCATCCGCATTTGTATTGGCTAACCTGACTCATGGCTGGCATAACATTTTATTTCCTTTGTCCAAGGAATAATACAAATGTAAAGGGCAAGTTCCTACCCAAAGTCTGAAAAGACAGAGTCTGGCATCCTGATACCTTCACAGGGGATGATGGGCATCCCCTTGTGTCGGGGTCAACCGCTGAGTTCCATCTCCTGAGCAGGGGTGACGTGGGCGATGACTACAGCCTGGGCACGGAGCGTGTCCACTGCACGTTTTCCTGTAAACACCGCTCTGGGTCCTGAAGCCGCCATCAGGATTCCTGGTCTCTGCGTAGTGCAGACTTGAGGGCACCAAAACCGAACGAGGACCTGATCGTCAGGGTGAGTGCACGTCCAGGGCTTATAAACATTCAACAGGGGTTTTTAAAAAATGGCTTCCAACTCAAACCTTCAAATCACTAACCTGATTCTGTGTGTGTGTGTGTGTGTGTGTGTGTGTGTGTGTGTGTGTGTGTGAGAGAGAGAGAGAGAGAGAGAGAGAGAGAGAGAGAGAGAGAGAGAGAGAGAAATGTTTTCTCTATTCTCCTTTCCTAAGGATTAGGGTGCCCTGTGGTTGGCCCCAGCTGAGGGTCAGATATGACTGGTGGGAGACATTTGGCAAATAGCACCCCCAGCATCAGTTGTCCTGGTTTACAAGAGTCCACAGACACCTCCTGGACCGAGTCCTCTAGAAAACTGGGTAGGGATTTAGAGAAGAGAGATGTATCAAATACTAAATTGCAAGAGCTGTGCAGGCCCCAGGAGAAAATTTTTCCTTAGGGGAAGAAAAATTCTGGCACAGCGATCTGGGCTTGGCAGTAGGACTTCAGGTTCAAAAGGAGTAATGACTCTTGGTTCAGCACAGAGGCTGTGATTTGGAGGCACCCTGGCCCAATTATCCTGGTGCTGTACGCTTGCCCTCGAGAGAAGAATAAATACAACTGGAAAAGCAGAGCCACCAAACTCTGCAGTAGCATGGAGCCTAAGCAACTCTACTGCAGGTGAGGCCTCTCCCCAACAAAGCACAACACAGGGAAGAACACCCTTTCCTTTCTGTGTGGCAGGGTGCTGGGTGGCCAGGCACTTGGCAAGGCTCTGCCTCTAGAGCATCGCATCAGCCCGGCAGAGCTGTCAGCCTGCGGGGCAGAGGCCGGCGGTGTTGGGGAAAGGACGCACACGGAGACCTTATCTGGGTGAGCATGGGCCCAGAAGGAGTCTCAAACAGCGATACCTCCAGGGCGAAGGGCTGTGGGGAGGGAGTAAAGCAGATGGGGTCCTGTGGACCAGTAAGGCTCCGTATTAGGAGCAGCATTGCCTCGTTGATTCCTATTGCCTGGGGACAGCTGGGTCACATTTCTTTGGAAATGTGCTTTTGAGAGGTGTTTCAAACACTTACGTTCTACTCCAGTTCCTCAGCCTCACCTGTCTTGTGCCGGTGGCTGCGGCAGTCACCAGCTCTGCATGGGGTCCAGAGGACTTCACGCAGGTGCCGCCTGGCACTGTCTAGCCTCATAACCGCACTGCAAACCTTTCACCTTCCTTCTGGCGCTTTCCTGTTGACACAAAGTCATGTGACCCCACCAGGTACCCATGCATGAGCAACAACCTGGAAATGCAAGAGAGCTAACAATCCCGTGGTTTAATCTTTGACCAGTGGGAAGCAGGGCTCAAAATATGGGCCACTCGTACCAAGGCTGCTCTGACTACGGGCACTGCCAGAAGCAGAGACTGATATTGATTCCTTGACATGACACCATCCTTTAGTGAGACCAGCCAGCCACTTCATGGCAGGGCAGTTACATTGGTTCTTTCTACCCTGGCGGGCAGCAATTCATCTTTACCGGAATTGAGACCTACTGTGCATATGGGTTTGTTTTCCCTTCCCATGGTGCCTCCACTAGGCCTTTCAGAATACCTGATACAGGCTGTGGTAACCCTTGCAACATTACATAAGACCCAGAGATCCAATTTACCACAAAGGCACAAGAGGTGTGCCAGCAGGCACATAGCTCCAGAAGCAGCCAGTCTGACAGAATGGTGCACTGGGCTGTTAAAGGGCTAGCTAGGTTTCCACCCTGGGGGGAAATACGCTGCAGAGATGGAGCGCTTTCTCCCAAGTATGCGAATATGCGATATATGTGTGCAAAGCAGCCAACAGAGGGTGTTATGTCCCCAGTAGGAGAGCTGTTGGGAAGGAGGCATGCCCCCCTCAGGATCACTCTTAGCAGTTTTCTTATGGCGTTTCCCATCCCCACAAACAGGATTTTTCAGGCTTCGAGGCCCTGATGTTCAGAGGTCACAGAAAGGTTTCCACTGAACTTAAATTGCAGCTACCACCGAGTCACTCTGGGCTCCTCACGCTGATGGATCAACAAGCAAAGAAAGAGTTCCTTGGCTGGAAACCACGAGGGGCCGTGGTGGCTCTGCACAGTGTGAGCAGGGAAGGGTCCGTCTGAAAGCCACCGGATTCGTGAGGAGGTATTTGGGTGCATCCATAGAAAATGGGTAATTATAGAACTCACAAACCAAAGGCAAAGTAAGAAAGACCTCAGACCCTTTGGGATGTAGATGTTGCCTTCCACCACCGGGCAAGCAGTGCAGATGAGAGGGAAAGTGCTGGCCAAAGTGATAGAAATTTAAATGGGTGGTGGAGGGAGGGGTTGGTGAATGTCAGTTATGGCCTTGGGACCAGCTGCAACTGTGGACCTGCATCTTATTTCACTAACAATCTTGCCTTGGGTCTTTATGGAAATTTCCACTGCCATCACCTTGAGGAAGACTCTGTGACTGGTTAGAACCGTTAGACTCAGACCTCCTCCTTCAGAGAAAAGTGAGGGCATCTTGTTCTGAGAAAAGTAGAGGCTCCCAAGTAGACTAAGTGAGCCAGGCACAAGCAGGCTGCTGGGTGCAAGGGGTGGGCCATGTCAGACTGTTCTCAGCCTCCGCTTCAGATCTCTCGGCTTCCCTTGTCTCTTGTTCCAGCTGTCACTGCAGCAAGCAGCTGCACAAAGACACACCTGACAGCGCTTTGCCTCATACCCATGCTGTGTGCTGCTCGCCTGTTACTCTGAGAATTCTTTACTAAACAGAAATTTACAGCAACCCTAACACATGTACATCCTGAGTGTGCAGGAGAATTAATCTGTAGAGTGAAACTTTGGCCAATAGGATATGGGAGCAGGGGATAAATCCTTCCACTTTCCTCCCCGAGACGGGCATTTCTGAGACATGGTTCACATGGGCTCATGGAAGATGCTTCTGTGATATCAAACAATCAGTTATGCTCAGTGGTGGCAGCTCAGTACACTTCCTTGTATCATTTGTACCTTCTTTCCTGTCTCACTTCCCTTGTCCTTCATTCTGGATCCTTGGTGTACCCTGCCCTCTTTAAATAGTACCATATGAACCCTTGTCTCAGGCTCTGTAATCTAAGGAACTCAGGCTAAGAAAAGGGGTACCTCTGAAGACAGAAAAATAGATAAATGGAAAAAAAATGAAAAATTCCCCTCCACAGAAGAAAGATAAATCAAAGTTTAAGCCTAATCACAGGTGAACAGCCCATGGTACAAAGTGTCCTCTACGGGGATAAGATTTGGGCTTGAGTATTGGGTATCAAGTAGCAAGAACTATGGAAGAGTAGTTCATAGCCTTTTTAAATTGCCACAGGACGGGGGCGGGGGGGGGGGGAGAGCGGGGGCAGGAGACATATGTAATACTCTTTGTAATACTTTAAGCAATAAAAAAAATTGCCACAGGACAGCTCCATTAGAGTTTCAGACAATTTTATATACAATTCAAGAGCAGCAAACACTAGTATCAAGATTTGGGTTGGCCCAGGGTAACCTTGTAAGAAAGTGAAGGTAATCTTTAATGTCTTTCCACATATCCTTTCTGTATTTTGCACCCCCCCCCCCAAGACATCCAGTACTTAAATCCTCTCTTCCTTCCCTTTTATCCCGACCTTTTTAGCTACACATTATTTGAAAGTGGTCACCTAAGGTTTGCAAATGAGTGTTAATGACTGATTGACTTTAATCTGCTAGTCCTCCAAGAATCCCAGGAGGCTTTTGTAGACTAACCCCTAACTCAACAACCATGCTTCTAGTGGAGTTTCTGCCATCAACCGTTGACTGGGAGAGATAGATTTAAGGGTTTTTATTTAAAAATCACATACCCAAGTCTTACATTTCACTTATGTCTAGAACTTAGTCCAAGCTATTTTCTTTCTGTGTCTTTTCAGGAAATGATCTTTAACTATGAGAAGAAAGGGCAAGAAAAAACAATCACCAGTAGGGGGGTGAGGGCATGTGCTGGTGGAGGGTGGGAGTGGCCGGGGAGAGGTCAATGGGGGGAAAAGGAGACATATGTAATACTTTAAACAATAAGGAATTTAAATAACTTTTTAAAAAGAAAGATAAAACAACAATACCTGACTCAGTTTTCCCTCCACCACATTATTATAAAATTTTCAACAATAGTTGAAAGTCCAAATAATTTTACATGAACACCCTTTTACCTACCATCTAGCTTTTTTACTTAATAGTTTACTATACTTTCCTTATCACATAGCTACATATCTCTCCATCCCTCTAGCTACCCAGTAATCCATCTTATTTTTTGATGCATTTCAAAGTAAATTGCAGGTTTCACTACTCTTCCACCTAAATACTTCCCCGGCTTGATTTTCCTCTCAGATAGTCTGCATGTCAAGACAAGCAAAAATAAAAAATTCAGCAACTGCTGCTTAAAAAATCATTCATTACTTTGGGAATTAAGGCAAAGTTAAACACATGGATGGAATGAATTCAGTTCCTCCTTCTATTGTCTAGAATGTCAAGGAGGTGACTAAAGTTATGAATATTTGCTTCCTGAAAACTAAAGTCCTGACTTGTCATCTTCATAGTAAGAAAGAGCCATCAAACATATTGGTTCTTATGTAGCCACATATTATAGTAAAACCAGCTCTCAGCTGTTTATTTTAAATACTCAAGTCATTTCGCAGGGCTTTCATGTATATGGGTAAAAGTCTTTGAAGCTATAAATCTTACCTCGAACTAAGTACAAAGTTTGCATCAGACCAACATAAGCTGTCTGATTGCATTCCTGACTCAGACAGAGAAATTGCCCCATCTCAATCCTTTCTAAATTCATATCTCCCTGGCACAGCATCAGCCACTGGGCTTGTGTCTCCTCCACCAAATGGCCTTGGCGATTTCAGCCCCAGGGCTCTCTCATGCCCACCCAACACAGCTCCGTTCACTCTCACACAGTTGAGCACTGAACTGTTTAATTATTTTGTATAGAACAGTGCTGTCACCCTTCTGGAGTCCTTGGGAGGTAAGCCTGTCTTCTGAGTCTTCTACCTTCAGTGGTAGGTACACACCTCTACAGATCTTAAACCTTCCACATATATACTTCCTTATTTAAATTTAATGTATAGTAGAAGACTGGTAAATTTGCTCCCCACAAAACTGGCTCTGGCTGCTTTTAAAGTGCTTCTCCCAGGACATGCGATGGCGGCAGTTCCTGTCAGCCAGGGTGCTTTCCAACAAGTCCGCAGGCCTGATCATGAGCAGGGACTTAGAGACAGGGCTTTGCTGTGTCAGAGCAGAATTCAGAAGCGCTCTGCGTTTCTTGGGTAAAAGAGACCCAGGGCTTTTCTTTCCGATACCCGTTTGCACTGACCTGTTCTCCTAGCTTCTCAGTGAAAAGATTTAGGACTCGGGAAGCCTGGGGTGGGGGGCAGGGAATGGCTTGCTTAGCTGGAGAGGGGGCTTAGGCAAGTCTGACACTGAGGGCTACAAAAGCCACAAAGGAGCTTCCATCGCTGTTTCTGGTGGTTCTACAAAGCTAGGTCCTTGTCCGACCCTGGATCATCCCACAGTGAAGTGCTTAGGTGCAGGTGGTAGGTCGGTTATATACACTGAGTCAAACTACTAGTATTCCCTCAGGTGAACAATTCTGGCAGTTAGCAGGACATAGCAGGACATAACCCTAATTACCTAAATTGTTTATGTCGGCTTCCAGAGGGTCCACTCTTTTCTGAGAATGTCGTTCATGACCGGGTGCTGATCCCCATATGTGACACCTTGAGGGTGTTTAGCTAAATAATAAATAGACTGATATGCTGTAAAAATGAGGACAGATTCAAGCAATAAATGAATGTGCCTTTCTTTCTTCTAAATTTCCCCAGAGAAACTTCCTTCTCATTCTGAATTTTAAAAGAAATCATAAAGAATAATAAAGAAATCATCTACAAATGAACCGGAAATATTGAAAACAATTTCATTGAGGTCTGATGATAGGTGACAACAGATGGGTCTCCTGGCCTGTTCCTGACCTGAGCTGGATTTAATTCCAGAACCCCGGTGGGCTACAAACTGACCCTCCCTTCATTAGCCTTATTTTTACTGTGATTTTGTAGTGGTTTCCGTGAAGAACAGACAGGAAGGAATCCTCAGGGGCTTATCATCAAAGTTGGATATAGAAGCAGAGATATAAGGCACCCAGCAAGGAGCCAATTGTCTAGAGATAAGTGAGTCCCAGAGGCTCCAGTTTTGTATTTCTTCCTTCCTCCCTCGTTCTGCAAGATCACTGCCTTCAGTATTCCTCAGAACTGCCTCCCCAGGCATGCTCTGGGAAACAAAAAAGCGTGGAGAACAAATTAAAGTGCGCTGGGGCCTCTTTACAGTGATCTTGGCAATTCGTGCCATCTGACATTCAGGGGCCACTCAGTTCTCCCCTCTATATCCATGCGGTGGCCTTGGATTCCCATCAGAGCTCACATACTTGGGCGCCTGGAGATTGGAGAGACCCCTGCAGCCACCTCAGACACAGCCTGTGGGCTGCCAGGTTGGAACCCCTGCGGCTTATTAAAATGTTTGGATGCAGCCCTAACCAGTTTGGCTCAGTGGATAGAGCGTCGGCCTGTGGACTGAAAGGTCCCAGGTTCGAGTCTAGTCAAGGGATGTACCTTGGTTGCTGTCACATCCCCAGTTGGGGGTGTGCAGGAGGCAGCTGATCGATGTTTCTAACTCTCTATCCCAGTCCCTTCCTCTCTGTGAATAATCAATAAAATATATTTTTTTAAAAAAATGTTTGGATGCAGTGCCAGCATGGCCACAAAATGGTAGCGTAACTCCAGGCATCGTGGCCTCACCAAACCATTTTTAAAATCAATTAGCAGAAATGCTCATCATGTGCCTTCCATCTTTTATTAATTACTAGAGGCCCAGTGCATGAAATTTGTGCACTGGGTGGGGCAGGGAGGGTGTCCCTCAGCCCAGCCAGCACCCTCTCCAATCTGGGACCCTTCAGGGGATGTCTGACTGCCCACAGGGGTCAGGCCTAAACTGGCAGTCGGACATCCCTCTCACAATCTGGGACTGCTGGCTCCCAACCGCTCGCCTGCCTGCCTGCCTGATTGCCCCCTAACCGTTCCCCTGCCAGCCTGATCGACACCTAACTGCCCTCCCCTGTCATCCTGGTCCCCCCCAACTGCCCTCCCCTGTCAGCCTGGTCCCCCCCAACTTCCCTCCCTCCCCTGCAGGCCCGGTCACCCCCAGCTGCCCTCCTCTGCTGGCCTGATTGCCCACAACTGCCCTCCCCTGCCGGCCATCTTGTGGCGGCCATCTTGTGATGACATGGGGTGGCCATCTTGTAATGACATGGGCACGGCCATGTTGTGAACACATGGGACAGCCATCTTGTGCAAGGGCGTGATGGTCAATTTGCATATCACCTCTTTCTTATATAGGATAATCATCACTAACATATTTGGAGCATTTACTCTATGTCAGGAGTATCGTTAGCACTTCATATGTGATAACTCAATTCTACAGCAGCACAGAGAGTGTAATTAACTTTATCAGGGTCATAGACAAGCAATGGCAGAGCTCACTCTGACTCCGGCAGTTTGTCTCCAGAGCCCTTACAGCGCCAAACCAGCTCTCAGCCAGGGCAGAAGGGGTTTCCTGGAAGCCCCTCAGCAGACTTTCCTCCCCTCACACTTCACTGTTTAGACCTGGGCCACATGACCACCCTGGCTGTACAGAGGCTAGGAATACACGTATCTGCCTATTTCAGCCTTTAGGAAGATGGGGGCTGTTAAGCTCAACTGAGTAGCCAGCCAACTGTGTCTGTCACACGTACCAAAGAAACACTGGCCTTTGTCACAGGGGAACGATCATGGTGCACTAATGGCTTGGTTGAGAGTTTGAGGTCACAGGGCTACTGAGGGGAAAAAACAAGCTTCCACTCAAGACCAACCAGAAATAGCAAAAACAAAGCCAGCATCCTGACAGTCTTATCTTTCAACTCGTCACTGGAGTGACGGGGCCTATGCAGGTCTTATTAAATTATTCATCCTGATGGAATGGGGAGGAAATCAGATGCAACAGGTGCGGTTCCAACTGCTTGCAGAATGGCTTTAAAACAAGCGTTCAGCTACTGGTCTCCTCGGCGAAAGCAGCAGCAGAACAAATCAACCGTATTTTAAGCTAATTACCAAAATACTACAATGTCTGTTGAATGGGGACATGTTGTTCTAGTGTTGGTGGTCACAGAGCGGGAGTCTGGGAAGGAAAGGAGAGTAGTACATAGCAATTTGCTTTACATATTCTCCAAAAGAGCGTCTTGGATGCAAGACAAGGTCACATTCCAAGCGTTCTTGTAAACTTGGGTAGAATCTCATTTTAATAAGCTTAAAGAGACTTCCACATTGCTACATTATATCCAAACCCCATTTAATTTGAAGCCTATTGCTATGACATACTAAAATATACTGCATTGGCCCTAACCGGTTTGGCTCAGTGGATAGAGCACCGGCCTGCGGACTGAAAGGTCCCAGGTTCGATTCCGGTCAAGGGCATGTACCTTGGTTGCGGGCACATCCCCAGTAGGGGGCGTGCAGGAGGCAGATGATTGATGTTTCTCTCTCATCGATGTTTGTGGCTCTCTGTCCCTCTCCTGCTGGGAGCCGGTCCATCCTTGCTGTTTCAAGGGACCTGGCATATATGGCATACTGTTCTTAATATGTTTGCTCACCTTCTTGGCACTATGTGTTTTAACCAAGGTCACCTTTCTGAGAAAGGTTGTTTCCCCAGGTAGGGATTTTCCCCTGAAGTTAGGGAGGGAATAAAACCTCTTAACTAAGTGCCAGGCGGGTAATTAATCACTTTAACTACGAACAATCATGCTTAAGCTACATAATCTTTACTCCCTGGAATGGAGATAAGAAATGCCCTAACCTTTGGAATAGAGATTGATAGGATTGGAGTCAACTGGTATAAATACAGATGTAACAAGACAAGAGAAGACAGAACCTACACACAGAACTTAGAAGACAGAACCCACACAGAACCTAAAGACAGAAGAACTTTGCTGGAGAGAACATGGCAAAAGATCCTGGACTGAACCTGACTACAGAAATTGACAAAAGAACCTGACTAGAACCTGGTGACTGAACCTGCCTGGAGAACCTGGACAGAACCTGGCTGGAGAACCTAGCGAGGGAACATGGCTACAGAACCTGGCTGGAGAACCTGGAGAACCTAGCAAGAGAACATGGACACAGAACCTAGCTGGAGATCCTAAGCAGAACCTCTCTGGAGATCCAGACCAGAACTTGGCTGGAGATCCTGGCTGGAGATCCTGGCTAGGCTGCTGATCAACTGAACGCTGTCTCCGTGTCCTTCCTTCTTCGCCGACTCCGTCCACACCTTTGGGGACCCCTGGACCTGCTGGGGTTGGACCCCGGCACTCTCCCTTCCTCTCGGTAAAAAAATCAATAAAATATATTTAAAATAAATAAAATATACTGCATTGTTCCCTGGGTTTAAAATTCACTTGCACAAAGCAAATGTTAGGTGTGCAATTCATTTGTAAATGACTTGGGGGGAGGGGGGAAGAGGTCATGCCAAACGATGTGCTTGTCTTGTGCCAAAGGATTAGAGCCAGAGAAGGTAAAGGGCGCTACATCCTTCTGCAGGGACTGTAGCTGAATACAACACAATATCTTAATGAAACATGACATGTTTTTCAAATGTTAGCTACTTATGTTTTGCAGTTTTATAAATTGCATGATTGTTGGGTTTGCCCTTTTTTTGTCAGGAGTTCATTGTATTAATACTAACAGCTATGGGATACTGTAAAATGAGCGGGGATGTGAGTTGCCATTATCTATTCAGAAAATAATTAAAGGTTTGCTAAAAACAGTCTGTAACTGGCAGATGCTGAGCACTCACAGAGCAAACTACCAGATATGATGTTCTGTCTCCCTGGCCTTGGAGAGAGCTGTCATCTGCACTGTCCCTAATCTTTCTGGAGCTTCAGTGTTCACATCTGCAAAATAGAGAACGGGACTCCGTGGTCTCCAGAGGGTTGATGTTTTAAAGGTCTATGATTCTACACACCTTGGGTCAGGATTTTAACAGACTCCCCACATTATAAATGTCAGTAAGTCCCAATGCCATGCTTATCCATAGGCCCCTAAGAATATTTAACAAAGTCGACAAAACACTATATGAAAAAGAAATATCTTTATTCAAAAAATGGCTGATTAAAAAGGTAAATATTTCTAAATGCATTGCATGATTTTTTCTGCTAAACTGTTTCCTGTATCCACAGTGACAAATAATGTTAATATGTGAAGCTTTCTCAAGGCATGGAAATAGCCTTGTTCAGTTGGATGTTAAAATGACATTCTCCCTGCATTATGCTTTATGAATAGAAGGTTAATGAAATTGTGCATGTTTCAGTTTTCACTCTGCACGTTATTTTGTAATAAGGATGAGACTTTAATTTGGTGTCTTATTAAATTAAATGCATTTCAAAGGAGGGCCACTTTACTCCACTATCTGTCTTATGGTCACAAGCAAGGGGGTATGCTAAATGCCTTCTCTTGTTGATTCTTTTTCAGGAATCTCTTGTTTCCAATGAATGTGATATAAGCCCACATTTTTCACACAAAAGAAAAAATACTGGATTTCTTTAAATTGGAGATCTTTAAACTGAGGCAGGAGCTTCCTTTTGGATTCCTATGGTTTGCTCTCATCTTATTTAAAAAGAATGAGACTTTAAGATTAATTGTTAACTCAGTAGTTCTCATCTGAAGCGTTATTGGCATTGGGTGGGACAACATTCAGTTTGCATAACTGTGCATTGCAAGGTGTTTGGCATTCCAGGGTCTCACTCACTAAATACCAGAAGCACCTTCTCATTGTGACAACCATCCCAGCCCCGCACACATTTCCAAATGCCAACCTTCCTGAAAGGGTCCAAAACGGAAGTGTGCCCCTGCAGAAAGGAGGTCTGGTAATAACAGATTTGTTTTCAAAGAGGGTCTGTGTCCACATGTGGAGAAATGTGGCTTTAATCACTCCAGCCCATGTCTCAAGTTAATATCCCTTGGTGACGCCACTGCTCCCCAATGATGGACAATTATATGAAGAGAAAATGTTTGAGAATTGAATGACATTCAAAAATCATACGCTTTCCCCAGGTCTTACATAAGAATTGAAGTTTCATCATGCAGCTTTATAGGAAGTGTCTTATTTCTCTTTCATATTCTATAACATAACCGTTGAGAAGTAAAGGTCCTGCTCAATAAGAAGCATACACAGGAGAATGAGTGGATTTCATGTCTATGTTCCAGACTCCTCTGGATGTTGGGTGCTAAGTGAGAGAGATGCTCTCTTGGGCCCTGGAGTGTACAAAATGTATAGACATATTCTCTGCTTTTGAGGCTCACGGTTGTGCCTGGGGGACTGACTCTTGGATAAGCAGGATGTAAAATAATAACCACCACCACAGAGGTATGTTTCCATGCTATGGGATTCAGCTACAGGGAGATCTGAACTCACCCAGACGAAGGGGAGTGATGGAAGGAAGCCGAGGCTGGCCCATCCAGGGAAAGCATCAGAGAGAAGGTATCAAGTGAGTTGGACCTTGGAGGATAAGTAGGTGTTTGGCAGTGATGATGGGTTAAGGAATGGAATTCTTAGTAGAGAAGAACATGTGCAAAAGTGTGAAAGAGAATGGAGAAAATCTAGTGTGGGAGGGCATTGCTGGGAGAGTGGTGCATGGGGAGGGTAGAAGGTGAGTTGGGGGTGGCAGCATCTAGAGGTCCTTACGTGCTGGACTAAGAAGTTGGAATTCACCTTCTAAGTAGAAAGGAAGCAATTTGGGTTTTTAATCAGGAAAGTAAAATAATCACATTTATATGGGGATAAGAACTCTGATGGCAATATGGAATATGGGTGAATGTAGACAAAATTCAACCAGGGATATTAAGAGAATTGATCTTAAAACTTCCCTTTTGCCCTGGCCAGTGTGCTCAGTGGTTAGAGTGTTGGGTTGCAGGTTCAATCTCCGGTCCCAATTGCAGTGGGTTGCAGGAGACAACCAACCAATGCATCTTTCACATCAATGTTTTGTGTGGTTTTTTTCCCTCTCCTCCTCCCTCACTTCCACTCTCTCTCTCTCTAAAAAATAAATAAATAAATAAATAAATAATAAAAAAATCAATGACAAAAAAAATACTCAGGTGAGGATTAACCAAAACAAAACAAAACAAAAAAAAACTTCTAAGCACTCATTCATAAGATTTGAAAACCAAGTTAATTCATAGCAAATTAAAGGCAGATAATAAATTTGGGGGTTTTCACCAGGGAAATGTTAATGATCTGCCCTGTTCCTGATATTCTGAGTGGCGGCTCCAACCACTGTTCCTCTCTACACAAGGAAACATGAAGCATTCTCTTACACTGTTACCACATCTGTATGATATATTCCCGCTGCCATAAGCACAGTTGATTGAGTCAACCTTTCTGAAAACAGTTATCGACAGCCTGATGTCTGGCCAGGGACAGGTGCCCTTTATTAGATAAAGGCTACCTAACAGTAATATCCTCTCACGGTGTCTGAGCACAAGATACAGACAGAGAAGTGCAGAAACACAATGACAAAGAAGCCAAGATAGATGCACAGAGAAATGCTCACAGAAGTTCGAGTAAAAAGAAACCAGGGATGCTGAGAAGATCAGAGAGGCCAGTCAGAAGCAGCAGAAAAGAGAGATGCTAAGCCAGTGAGAGTCTTAGTCCTGTGGGCGGGGCAGCCTGCATCCCTCCTGAGCTTCCAGGACTATTGTCCCCCAGTGACAGCCCTTCTCATCATCTGTGCAATGGGGAAGCCATGTTTTAATCTTCTAGGGGAAGACTAATTTTTGCCGGTAAAATATGAGCTTTGGTTTTGAGTGTCACCTGTGGACAGAGTGCCTTCGGCTACTAGTAAATGCATATGATGTGAACAAGGCTCCGGAGAATAACAGAGCCACAGCGTGGAAGAGCCCGTGTCCCTGAATCCTAACATGGGAGAAAACTGTTGAACTGGAATACCTGTATTGTACTATTACATGAGCAGGAAGTAAACTGAAATTTTGGGTCTATTTGTTTTCACACAAATAGTCTAATACAGCTGTGCTGCCTCTCTTTCCTGCGTTGGTGACTGAAAGCAGAACAGTAAGCTTAAAGCTTGGACCTCTGGTGCCCGGTAGGTTGCCCAACATGCTAAAGGATTGTGGTAACAATCTCAGATTGCACTGTTTTCCCACACCGAGAGTAGCTCCCTCTTTTTATTCAGCCTAACAGAAAAAGCAGAAGGTGTCATAAACACAAGAGTATGTTTATAAACACATTGTTCTTATGCCTTTTAAAAATCCATGAACACTCAGGAGGGAAAATAAACAACAGAGCTCTGAGCCTAGTAGCGCCTCTCATTTGTTAGAGGCCTCCATTCCAGTCCAACATATTTAGATGTCACTTCCTATTTTACACCTCCACCTGCCAAATCGCAGCCACCTTTGGTGTGAAATCTGGCACCTGTTTAATGGGTGCACAAGAGATGACACAGCTGTTTTCAATAATAAGCAAAAGAGTAACACACCTGGGAAAAGGCAGCGAGCCTGGAAAGGGGAGTGCCTCGGAATCCTGCGAGTTTGCCTACACTGTGACCTAGTTGTGGACCATGACTGATGTGGGCAACTGGGATCAATCCCACAGGGACCCCTAAGGGAGACATACAGGATGCACCTCAGAGTTATCTGCCTGAGGGATAGAAGGGGAACGTGTTCACTCATGATCAACCATCCTCTATTGGTCAAGAGTTGCCTGTAGGATGTTAAGATGCCTGCACTTCCAGGTTGCACTTCCTGAGGGCCGGTTCCAGCAGGTATACCATGTTCTGTGTCAAAGAGGACGCCTCAGGGAAGAGAGGATGTGAGGAGGGGCACCAGCAGTGTCTGATACAGACTTCAGAGCTAGAAATGCAGGTGGGATTTAAATGCAATACCTTCTGAAGCTGAAGCACAATGTCGCTGCCCACCTGCCACCGGTCACCTGGCCTGGGGGAAGGAGTGTAGGCCTTGAGTGTTGGAGCATTGCCTCTAGTCCTAGAATAGCTGCTGCTGGCTACTTGAGGTAGGCAGACCATTTACTATCTGGACCTCGGTTTCCTTAGCTCTAAAATAGGGATACTGGACAAGTCCCTTCTTTCCCAAATGATATTTAAATATACAGGCATATTACATAATACTAATTAAAAGGTGTAGCTGGGAATAAGGGTTTTGTGGCCAAATAAGATTGACAAATGGAGCAAAGTTATATAACTTTCTTCACAGAAGGATATCTCAGTCTTTATAATGTATGTTATACAAGATTTTGTATTTGAGAAACAGCTCACAGGACTAGGTTTTTATGCTAATATATATTGAGCCCTTACCATTTGCCAGGCATCATGCCAAGAACTTCTCATATATTATTTCAGTCATTCAGTCATTTTTTTCAAAAAAGTGTTTGTTGAGCACTAGCTATGTGTACCACATTGTCCGTGCCTCTGGGGATATCTCCATGAACAAGACAAAGTCCCTGATTTTCCCTTGGGGGTGAGGTAGAGTGAAGACAGACAGACAATAAACAGGTAAACAAACACATGAACAAAAAAAAATGGCACGTATGATCTCATCTTAGTCTCACAACCAGTGAAACCGAGACTATTTTTGCCATGCCCATCTTTCAAATAATGAGATTGAGGATTAGAGAGGGTAACATTTAAAATGATACAGGTGACAAATATGATTTAAAAATAAAATGATAGAGGTAGAAATGCCAGAACTAAGACTCTTTCTGTATTAAAGTCTACTTTTAAAATGTTGTTGACATCAGGTCCACAGAATTGGATTAATCACTATCTTAGGTCAATTACATACCTTGACATTGATCATGTTCAGGTCATGTCCATAACCTCTATGGTCCCAACCACCCTGCTCTATTATCTCCTCCACCATCCTGAACGTCCGTGCTTTGCAAAATACCAGCTTGAGAAACAATATACCACGTAGTCTGGAGGAGGGATCTTCCAGCCCTAATGTCACAAGCAATAGCAAAAAATTCTGCTCATTCACAAAGCAGAGATTTGGAACTAAAGTGATTGAGAAGTAACAGAATTACAAAGTATTGCATAAAGTCCTGTGAGTTATGGCTCTCAACAATTCTGAATAGACTTACATTATTCTCTTCTTTTCATAATAATTAAATATTTTTCTCTATAAAAAGTAAATGATGTTTGTGGAAGTTCTTGCAACTTTAATAATCTAAGGAGTAACTTGTCATTGGTAAGCTGATTTTAAAAGCATATAGTTTATCTTGACTCCTTCCTTTGAAGGAAATTTAAAATCCTGGGCCCAATTTTAATGATCCTTTGGTCTGTGATATCAGTATCAGAAATAATAAAGTAGAAGAAGGAGAATTATACTTTCTGTGTATGTTCTATTGAAATGGTTAGGATTGTTGAATATTAGAAACAATAAAATATCCTTTGAAGGTTTGAACTATTTGTATGTACATAGCACTCTCTTAAATGCTTTGCTATTTTTACCACTGAAAGATTCCTCTTAAAACTCAACCTAGGTCTAATCTGACTTTAAAACTTCCCAGCCAAAAGGAACTTGAGAGAATGATCTATAACAATAAAAGCATAATATGCTAGTTAGACCAGATGTCCTTCCGGAAGAAACCGGGGCTTCGAGGGAAGCCCAGGTCTGGGTGCTGGAGGGAAGCTGGTGCCAGCAGCTGGGAGAAGGAAGGCCTACTCTTGCACAGATCTTTTTTGTGCATCAGGTCTCTAGTAGTTTATATAAAATCCTCATGGTAGTTGGAAACATCTCTCTCTCTCTCTCTCTCTCTCTCTCTCTCTCTCTCTCTCACACACACACACACACACACACACACACACACTCACACACACTATTCTGTTTAAATAACTAATTTATTAAATTTGAAAAATGGGGGGGGAATGAAACATTGTTCTTCCTGGATGTTTTTACAGTAAAAGGTCATAAAATAATACAAGGTAATCTTAGAAATATGGGACCCCAATCATCTGAGGCCATTAGAACCACATCCCAACTAGTGTTCAATCTAGGAAAGAATATCAGGAAATTGTAGCAGAATAGTCCCTTCAAATAATGAGATTGAGGATTAGAGAGGGTAACATTTGGATGTAGCAGCATAGTCCCTTCTACCTCCAGTAACTAGGGAAAGGAATAGGAAGTGAAAAGGGACAAAAGAGTCAACATGTTGATCATTCATCACAGACCATGTGTTTGTTAGTTTGTTTTAATGTATCATTTTAGTTAATAGGGTTGAGGCAGTAATCATCTTTGATTTCTGACTAAGACCCAAGTAAAAGTGATTTAGAATGTAATGTGTTGGCGTCTGTGCAGGGAGAATGTTGAATGCCCCAATGCTTTTATAACTTGCTACTAACCCCTAAGGCAAGCCAAAAAACTAGTCCTTTGCTTCTCTACAAGAAAATATGGTCCCCTGTAAGTAACCTTTTTTGAATAACCAAGGTTTCATCAACTGTGGAGTAACTATTCAATAATCAAGTAGATGATCAAAGGAAATTCATCCCCTGTTCTAAACAGGTCATAATGGAAAACTAATTGCCAACATTTGCAAAAAAACAAGGATAAAGTGTTTGAAGAGTGAGACAAAAAAAACCATACACACATTATAAAGCAAAGGCCATCTCATTTGGTCTTTGAAATTACTGCTTCGGGATTCCTGTGACCTGGTTAAGAGGAAGTGAATGTTAAAGCTATAATTCCCATCGTGCACAAGGAGGAGACCGTTTGATACCTCTATGAGAATTCTTGAATAATCATGCAAAATCAGAAAGAAAAGGAAAAGCCCTTGCAAAGAAAGCATTTGCCATCCTACTAGAATAAAACCAGAATTAGAACTGCTTTCTAGCAATTACTGGGATAGTAAAGGTTTGGTGTTCTGATTTAGAGGTGATTCAGTCCAACTAGGCCCCATATGCTTTTATTCTTTCTAAATCATTGTCATCAAGCTTAGTCTTCCCCAGGGTCCAAAACCTCCTTCTAGTCTGAGACATTCTACTTTTTCATCAGGATGACACAAACAGAATACCTTCCACTCGGAAGTCCAAACATGGTCATTAATAGGAACTATAAGTGATGGGTACAGGCGGCTAATTTTGTTTTCATTGATTCATGACACAGATATTGAGTAATTTCCATGTCTCTACTAGGCCTTAGAAACACCAAAGTGAATGACACCTTGTCTTTGTAGAGCTTTCAATTCAAAGTGATAGATAAATGGGAACACAGAAGATCATGGTCTGGGAACACAGATGAGAGATGCTTAAGAAGACTTTGGAGGTGGAGAACCAAGATGGTGGCATAAGGTATAAACCTGTACGTGCTGCCCCCAACAACAACATTAAAACTACAACTATAAGACAAAGCAGCTATCATCCAGAACCATGGGAAAGCTGGCCGAGTGGAAGTTCTACAACTAGAAGGAAATAAAAAAGCGAATTGAGATCGGGTAAGAGGTGCAGAGGCACCAAGAACAGAGGTATGGGGGCACACGCGAGGTGGCTGCACCTGGGTGCACGGTTTTTTTCAATCAGAAGGGGATAAAAGCTCTCAAATGCACTGAACTCATTTACGGTGAGACTCTGGGGTCCCAGACTCCTACGGAGAGAAACTGGACTGTCTTGCAGCAGGTCGGAAAGTGAGGGTGGCTTTCTCGCAAAGCTGCTCGCAGGGATCATTGTTGCTGTGGGGGCGTGGGACTCGGGGACACAGAGGGACTCTGGACGCAGAGACGCGGAGTCACAGAGACAGCTGACAACAGCCATTGCTGTTTGCTCTGCCCTGGTGATTCTCTGAGACCCCACCCCACACAATTTACATCCTCACCCAAGCTGTGCCCAGCGGCACAAAGGAATCACCTGAGCTTTTGCAGCCTAACCTAACAAACTGCAGCTGGGCCAGAGAGCTCCAAAACTTCCAAACCCCAAACAAAGAGGAGAAATCTGCTGATATCACTGTAGCTCCTGCTGGGTGGACTCACACAGTGGTTGACTTGGAGATCCAGGAGCCAGGGTACCCCTGGCCAGAAACCAGATTTCAACTCCTCACATCCATAAGGGGCACACTCAAGAGGCAGACTCAGTGAGCACCAAAGCCCCACTGAAGCAAGTCCTACCCCATAAGGGTGTCTCCAGCACAGCAGTTCTTCCACTGTAGACACAGTGGGTCCTCGCAGTCAGCCAAAAATGCAAAGACAAAGAAACATGTCACAAATGAAAGAAATGGAGGAAAGCAAACTAATGGAGGACATAGAGTTCAAAACCACAGTTATAAGGTTACTCAAGAATCTTCTATGAACCTCCAAGGAACTAAGTGAGACCTTCAAGGATCTTAATGAAAATGCCAAAAAAAATGGAAAAGGACCAGTCAGAAATTAAACATACACTGACTGAAATTAAAAATAATATACACAGATCCAACAGCAGACTAGAGGATCCCAAGAATCAAGTCAAAGATTTGAAATATGAAGAAGCAAAGAACACCCATCCGGAAAAGCAAAACGAAAAAAGAATCCAAAAATATGAAGATAGTGTAAGGAGCCTCTGGGACAACTTCAAACGTACCAACATCCGAATTATGGGGGTGCCAGAAAAAGAGAGAGAGCAAGATACTGAAAGCCTATTAGAAGAAATCATGACAGAAAACTTCCCCTACCTGATGAAAGAAATAGACTTACAAGTCCAGAAAGCGCAGAGAACCCCAAACAAGAGGAATCCAAAGAGGACCACACCAAGACACATCATAATTAAAATATCAAGGGCTAAAGACAAAGAGAGAATCTTAAAAGCAGCAAGAGAAAAACAGTTAGTTACCTACAAGGGAGTACCCATATGACTGTCAGCTGATTTCTCATCAGAAACCATGCAGGCCAGAAGAGAGTGGCAAGAAATATTCAAAGTGATGAATAGCAAGAACCTACAATCAACATTACTTTACCCAGCAAAGCTATCATGTAGAATTGAAGGTCAGATAAAGAGCTTCACAGACAAGAAAAAGCTAAAAGAGTTCATCACCACCAAACCAGGATTATATGAAATGCTGAAGGATATTCTTTAAGAAGAGGAGGAAGAAGAAAAAGGTAAAGATAAAAATTATGAACAACAAAGTGACAACAAATAAATATCTATCAACAAGTGAACCTAAAAATTAAGTCAGAATAAACTAGTGAATATAATAGAAGCAGGGGCATAGAAAGGGAGTGGACTGACAATTCTTGGGGGGAAGGAGGTGTGGGGGGTGCAGGAAGAGACTGGACAAAAATCTTACACCTATGGATGAGGACAGTGGCAGGGGATAAGGGCATGGGGTGGGGTGGGAACCAGGTGGAGGGGAGCTATGGGGGGGAAAAAGAGGAACATCTGTAATAATCTGAACAATAAAGATTTATTAATTTAAAAAAAGAAGACTTCGGAAAGTCAGTGAATCTTTTATTAGTTTCCAAAACAATGACTTTGAGTAAAAATTTGTTTATGTATGCTGTTCTTTTTCTGTCTAAGTACTTCTAGAAACCTAAAATATTTTTCCTCTGAATGCTGCCACCCTATGCTGTGGTAGGTTGAATGATTCTGGCCCCGAAGACCTGTTGATGGCCTATTAAGGAATGAATGTTTGTTTCCCCCTAAAATTCATATGTTGAAACCATACCCCAGGCTGTGATGGTATTAGGAAGTGGGGTCCTTGAAAGATTATTTGAATTAGGTGAGGTCATAAAAATGGAGCCCTCATGAATGAGATTAGTGCCCTTATCAGAGAGAGATTGTTTCTCCTCTCTCTACTCTCTGCCACATGAGGATACCATGAGAAATCAGAAGTCTGCAGCCAGAAAATGACCATGCTTGCACCCTGATCTTGGACTTCCAGCTTCCAGAATTGTGAGAAATACAGTTCTGTTGTTTATAAGGCACCGAGTGTATGGTATTTTGTTATAGCTGTCCAAGCTAAGACGTGGCCCCTTGACTACCTTCACTTAGTCTTATTGATCTTACTATCTTATTATTCTTAGTCTTATTGGTTCCATGCTGTCTGAATTCTTGTCCAGGCTTGGTACAAAGGCAGTGTTGGGCACAGATCCAGTAGAGAAGCTGGCCTTCATCATTGTCTTAAGTCAAAGCACAATGTCAGCTTTGTCTCTTTTATTATGCAGATAGCCTGCACTAATCAAATTTAACATTTTTGTCCTTCTATTCATTTTCTAGAGCTATCATTCCTTTGCTACTTTATTACTTATTTTTTCAGAAGAAATAGTGTTTATCCAACGTGGCAGGAGTAGAGGTGGAGAAGAAACTGATTGCAAAAGATTTATTTAAGCAAAGATTTGCATAGAATCAATTAATATAATTTCAACAAAAAAATGTGTCTATTATGTGCCAAGTATAGGCAACTTAAATGAAAGAATGAATAGATGAGTGAATGGATGGAAAAACAGTCAGTCAAGGCAGGTACCTCTGTCATCTAGAATCTCATAAAAGGAAAACAGTTTACACACCTAGTGGAATATGGGCCATAACCGCAGCTGCCATGTTGTCTAAACCAAGACTGCCAAGTACTGGCATGTTTATGTGGATCTTTGAAACTGAGATTGCCAGAGAGCTAGTATTTAAGTTCATTCTACCTATAACACAAGACTAAATAAAATCTTAAAAGAACAAATTAATTCTGACCAGGAAAATAGGGATGTCAACATAAAGGAGCTAATATGTGGGTTGGCTGTGAAGGGCGAGCAGGATTATTCCATCAATCAAACTAGAAGAAAAAAGCATTGAGGCAGAACCCTGTGAGCAAGGGTGCAGACTGAATAAGCCTGTGATCAGTGGGGCTGGCGGGTTGGGGTTCTGCCCTAAGGTGCTGAGAGAGGAAGCTCAAGAGAAGGATTAGGGCTGATGGTGAAGGAGTTTTTGCTCTGTTGAAAATAAGCCATCGATGAAGTGGCGCTTTAAACCTAAAATGGGAAGGAGGGTAAAGAAGTCTGACAACACATCTTGAGCTCCAGAAGGCCAAAAACCATGTCTTCTAGTTCAACTCAATTCCACAAGTAATCATAAAGTTTAAAGGAAGGTTAGAAGTAACCTAGTGTCCGGCCCAACAGCCCTCATCTCCAAATGGGAAAACTTAATATCTTAAATGACTCCCATAACTACTCAAGTGACACATGTCCTACTTACTAGTAGTGATAAAACCAAATTCCTGCTTTGCTTCCAACTATCTCTGGGTTTAGGCAAATGACTTAACTTTCCTTATCAGTCTTAGTTTCCTCATCCATAAAATCGATGGTCATGGAGATGATTCAGTGATAATATATGTAACATGCCTGATAGGTAGGAAGAACTCAATTAATATTAATAAAAATTATTATCAAAAACAAAAATAATAATTACAATATTATCAAAGTTCTCTGATTCTGCTCAATGCATATATATATATATATATATATATATATATATATATATATATATATATATACCAATCCTGGCTGATCATCTGAATCACCTGGGGTGTTTTAGACAGTTATACATTTCCTGGCCTACCCCAATGAATATGAATCTTGAGGTGGATAGGGAATCTGAACTTTTGAAAAGCTCCCTAGAGGTTCCTGACAATAAGAACTAAAATTAGAAGCAACTTTCCGTATTTACTGCTGTTCAAGCTTTACACTCTTAGTCTAAGAACTTGGAATCATTTTCCATGGTTCAGTCCTTTATATGTAGGTGTAGGAGTTGGGGCTGGGAGAAGGGGTATTGCTCATAATGCTGGGATCCCAGGAGGTTAGAAACATCTGTGCTCAAAAGAGAGGAGGGATTGGATGGCAACATTGGAAATGGGATATTCATCACTGGTGGAAATGATTAATTATGCCCAGTTTTGCACATACATTTTCATGCCTTTTAATATAACATATGCAAATACATCTTTAATAGCATGACTTGTTTGCCAATGTTGAATGCTAAGTGTAAATAATTTCTATTTTTTGTAGTGTTTAGGAAACTTCAATATGGCACTTGCTGGCAGACAGTTGCTGTCTCCTGGAGTTAGCAACATATTAAGTAATCATTACAGAAACATTTTTTTACTTACTACTAACAAAAGAAGTCTAGACAACAACTTGTGGTTGTCTATAGAAACAGAGGATAGGTAAAGCAGGAATAATTTAAATTTATAGAAAAAAATTTAAATATGGCCTATAGTTTCCATTTGGCCTACTAAGTTTCTGCTAATACAGAGCAAATTGAACCATTAGAAGTTTCACCCTTTCTTTTAGGATTCTAGTTACTTTTTCTGGTGATGTCACCAACAGGCAACATAAGATGGACAATAGAATACATAAGAGAGAGAAAATAATTAGGAGCTCTGGTAGTCAGTACCTTGAAACATTAATCACTGAATAACCACCTGTTGACAGTGATTATTTAATCTTCCTGTCTTCCTCCCTTCCCTAAGCCCCCATGCCATTGTTCTCAATCTGTATAAAAATCATAGTAACTCCTACTTGACCTGCAGATCCATGTGGCCCCACTTCCAGAGTTTTTTATACAGTCTATCTAGGGATAGGCCTAGGAATCTGCACTCATAACAATATCCTCCCTCCCCCATCAATCCGTGATTCTGATATGGATGGTCCTCAGGACATACATTGAAAAACGCTGGCCTGGATAATGCAGAGCCTTGAAACTCAGTGTAGTTCCTGAGCCAGTAGCATCAACATCACCTGGAAGTTTATTAGAAATGCAGAATCACACCCAGGCCGATGTCCTCAGAGGTTAGCACCCGAACACAGGAGGGTCATGGGTTCGATTCTCAATCAAGGGCATGCACCTGGGTTGCAGGTTTGATCCCTGGGCCCAGTCAGGCTTATGCGGCAGGCAACCAATTGATGTTTCTCTCTCACATCTCTCTCTCTCTCTCTCTCTCTCTCTCTCTTTCTCTCTCTCTCTCTCTCTCTCTCTTCCACCCCCCTCCCTCCCTTCCACTCTCTCTAAAAATTCAATGGAAAAAATATCCTCTGGTGAAGATTAAAAAGAAGGAGAAGAAAGAAATGCAGAATCTCAGTACCAACACCAAGCCTACTCAATCAGAATCTGCGTTTTCACAGACCCCCGGGTGATTCATAGACACATTCAAGTTTAAAAAGCACTGGTCTAGAGGAGGCATCTTCCCTCTTTACCTGAATGAACCTATTTGTTTTCCCCACAGCTTTCCCCTCCTAACTTACCTGGGATTGGTGGGTTCTCAGGGTGGGTCCCCAGATCTACTGAGTCAGAAACTCTGGGGGGGGGGGGGGGAGGTCACAGCAGAGTGTGTTCTAACAAGCTCTCCAGGCAGGTGATTCTGATGTAAGCTAAAGTTGGAGAACCACTGCATAGTTGATGTTATTGGCCTGCATTTGAAAAGGAGGTTCACCAGAACACCCAGGATCTTCTGTTGTGTGTAACTGATATAGCACAGATCACACGTGCTCTTGCTTTGTGTAGTCAGTCCCCAGCATCGGCCAATCCTACATTCCCTCCTACCTCCTGTTTAACTAGTGAAGAGAATGCTCTGACCAATGCAGGTGTCAGAGGCAATCGTCTCTTGCGGTAATTAATGAAATGCCAGGATTTGAGAGCAACCTGGGCAGCCGTGCTGTGGTTCAGACAGTTGAGTTTCAAATGAAAAATAACTTCCTAATCCAAGTACCTTGGAGGTTACAAATTAGTGTTCTCCATTTTCTGGCGACTGACCTGACTGGAACAGCCTGAGTGAAAATATCAAGGTTAGATGATGCTCAAGAGAGCCCCTGAATGTGAACTGTGCTAGAAAGTTCAGGGGAAATATGACTGTTCCACTGAGCAAGTCAATTTAAGCTGAATATATCCACCTTTGTTTCAGCCTTGTTTGAACTTTTCAATAGATCATTATACTCGCTGCCTAACCTAATACCAGCCAGCTCTAAATGAGAGGGTTTGTTTCCCTCTCGGCCCCTCTCTATGGCATCTGTTTTGGGCTCTCTGTTCCTCTTTCTTCCCCTGTGTCTTCCTCTCTGCGTATCTCTTCATCACAGTCCATGTTCTTATGTCTCTGACTCTTCCTACCTTCCTATCCCACCTCTTTAATGAACAGACTTAGCATATCTCCCAGGTTGGGGAGGGGGGTGGATTTCAATATGGACAAAAGCAAAGATGCTGCAAATAAGGTTTTTGTTGGTACTATTGCTTACTTTTTCTGATATTGGAGAGTTGCATGTTATCCTGATATCTCTGTTTCTCACTCTTCTTCTTTTTCTTCTTCCTTCTTTCTTTTTTTCTTGTAATTTGCAAGTGTTGGGCACACAGTGCAATATACAGATCTTGTAACACAGAAACCCGCACCTGAAACCTATATATTCATATTGACTAATGTCATCCCAATAAATTTAATAAAATAATAATAATTTGCAAGTGTTTGCCATAGATTATAATCATGCTATTTCTCAATGGGATTAGAGTACTAGTTTATCAAAATGTCAGCAAAAAAAAAAAAAAGTCAAGCAAATTTGCTGCAATAAGGAGAGGCTGTAAATTTACTGTCACTTAAGAATTCCTCTCAAATTCACAGTACAAGCCCAACAGAGAACATTTTTTAATAATTGTGACTGAATGAGTGTGAGGTTAACCCAGTGTGTGTGCACTTTGATCTTGTGCCTTGTTAAATTTCTCAGTTTTAATCATGGGAGCCATTATTTATGCCATGATTCCAGGAGCTATGCTATCAGAGAATGCCTGAAATGTAAAATCAGGTTCATTTGCTAATTTCATTTGTTGAAAGTCGCATCTTTCCCCCTTTTATTCTTTTGAATGTTAATGATCACGTTTCCTAGAATAAGACTTTCTTCTTCAAGCTTTAATTATAGTTTGGGTGAAATACTGAACCATTTTAACATTGAAAATATTTGGCAAATAAGCCTGATAAGAGGAATCTTATGAAAGTTCTTATTGTGTCTTGGGTATAAGCACAGAGATGAAGCATGTGGAGAAAGACCTTTATCTCTCTGGAATTTTAAGTCTTTCTGCAATACACAAAACAGTGGATTCCCACAGAAGGAAAAAAAATGATTTCCTCAAATCTAATTATCAAAAAGCAATTCATCTTGCTTGAGCATTTCAATCAACGCATCCCTGAAGCCACTTTCTCAATCTGCCTTCCTGTCTGATGTATGGATTTGTGGGTGTGTGTTATCATTTGAAAAAACCTCTTAGCATATGGTGGAAAAAATTGCTGTTTTGCTAATTTTATATTTTACTTCTTAATGACCTACTTCTCTGCAGCAGCTTTAGTGGAATGGTTTAAGCTCAATCTGACTTTTTGAGAGTCCTTTACTATGTGGCAGTGACTCAGCTGGGATGGAGCCAAGATGTTGACGTGATTGGGCTGGGGGTTTGCATCAGCCTCCGCTTTTGCTGCTTTGGCAGAGAGTTTACAAACTGTAGGCACTCGGAATCTAAGTGGCATCATTAGTGGGTGTAAAATGCCCTGAGGGCCTGGGAGTGATTTAAAACTCCAGGATTCAAAGAGGGGAGTAGGATAGGGGCTCAGGTGTCTGAGGAAATGGAATCCAGCAGTAGCGCTGAAATGTGACCTTGGGTAAATCACTTGACCTTAATTCTTTACCTACCTTAAAATAAAGTGAATATATGAATTCTCCTTTTATTGAAATGCTGTGAATTGTCAGGGCAGTATTTGCCAAGCACAAGGAAATCTTCTCATTGTAAGATAATTATTTAGATAATGTTTTGCAAAAGATTACTTAACACAAGCAGCTTCAATGTAAGATTTGTGAAAATTGCATGTCATAGCGGACATCAGCTCCTAACTGAAGGGGTCATTGGTAGAAAAATTATTTCATTTCCCTAAAAAGGAAAAGACAGTTCGAGCTCTTTGGAAATTTGGTCTTTTGAAACTACAGTTGAAATTGTACACATAATTTAATCAATCAGTGTTTTGTTGCCTAGCTCAAATTATCATGTTTATATTAGTATTTCCGTCTCTTGGTGAATCAATAAAGCAAAACATAAGTACTTAACTGAGTTGGTCTTATGTAATCATTGTACCATGCACTCCTAAGTTTCTAGAACCTTAGTTAGCTATTGTCCTTGCCGCCCCCCGACGCCCCCCACCCCCCAACCAAAAAAAAGGTTTTCATTTTACACCAGCACTCTTCAACAGAGCTCCCTATGGTGATGGAAATGCTCGGTATTGGTGTTATCCAATATAGCTGATATCAGCCACTTAAAAGGCTATTGAGCACTTGAAATGTGGTTAGTATAACTGAGGGACTAAAATTTTTAACTTCACTTAATTTTAATGAATTTAAATTTAAATACTCACATAAGGCTAATGACTACCTTATTGAATGTCCACTTTAATTGAAGACAAAATTAATGCCCATAAAAAAGCATTAATGACCATCCACAAGGAGCTATATAAAGAAATGTTGTCTTGGACAGAGGGGAACTTGAACTGAGTCTGGTAGGCTAGGGTAAAACAGAAAGTGGAATAAAGAACAGCGAATGTTCTGGGCTGAGAGAATAAGAAACCAATGACCTAGAGACAAGAAGATCCCAGTGTTATACCCGAAAAGGTAGCAGGCCGCTTTGATGGGAGCTGAAGGTTCCTGCTAGAGCTGAAGGGGAAATAAGATGAGTGTAGGGGGAGGGGGAGGTGTACCAGGCACCTCACATTTATAATTTAATTTAATCCTCACAACCAACCGATAAGTAGTTGCTGCTATTGTCCTTATCTTATGCTCAGGAAAGTTATTTCCCTCAAGGTCACAAGCTAGAAGCTTTAGAACCCAGGCTGCTTTTCTCCAGATGCTATGCTCCTTAACCACCTCCCTTCATCACAGTGATTGAGAATTTGGACTCGGTAATGATTGCTCTTCTGAGTCTTCTGAGCTTATGACTATGGGCATCTATAAATTGAGGACAGAAAAGGTATATCATTTAAGGATTATATAAGATAATCCTTTGGAGCACCTAGCAGTGCCTGGCACATAATAAAGGCTCAAAAAATCTTTGCCTAATCTTATTCGACCAGAAGTAGACTCGGAAGGCAGACAAGAAGTTAGGGCTTGCTTGAGTAGGTACTAGGCAACTACTGCAGCTTCTTGAAGTGAGGATCGACATGTTGAAACTCTCATAAAGAACAAAGGACAGGAAGGAAGGACTACTGGACTCACAGAGGCCTCCAAGAGGCAGCTGCAGCCTTAACTAGGTCTGGAGGCTCACATTCAACAGATGAAAGAAATGCAATTTTATTTCCTCCCAGAAACAAAATTGAGATATATTGATTGGGGATAATTTTTAAATTTCAGAAAAAGACAAAGAAGAAAATTAAAATTACCCATGATAGCACATCTAAGAAATAATTACCATCAGTATTTTGTTACATATCCTTTTTATGTTTGTATTTGTATGTTTTAAGTTTACCATCTTTAACTACAGTAAAATTCACACTGTTGGTGTACTGTTCTAGAGTTTTCTTTTTAATATGTATATAGTGGTATATAAAGGTGGTTTTAATTTGAATTTCCCTAATGAATAATGTTGTTGAGTATCTTTAGTTGTGTTTTTTAAAATCTTTAAATAGAGGACATTTATTTCTTCTTTTCCGATCTCTATGCCCTTTTTTTTTTCTTGCCTTATTGCATTAGCCAGGACCTATGATGTTGAATAGGAGTGATGAGAACATATCTTGCACCTTTCTTAGTGAATGCTTTCACTGCTGGCTTTGATGTTAGTCTGTTTTATTGTAGATGCCCATTATTAGGTTAAGGAATGTCCCTTCATTTCCTAACTTGCTAAAAGTATCATGAATAGATGTAGAATTTTTTGAAATGCTTTTGCGTGAATATTGAGATAACCATATAATTACCAGGACCTGGGGAGTCTAAAATCTCTGACTTACAGTAGTAACCTTAAAATAGAACAGATCTCTGATGTTTGTAAAGAAATTTTTTTTTCTTCCCTTAAAAAATATTTGAAAGGGGACATCTGTAATACTTCCAACAATAAAGATAAATTTAAAAAACTGTTGTGTAGATAGATATAGATGTAGACATATGCATATATATGGGTTCAAAGAGAGAGTATCAACAGACTTTTGATAAATTTTATTCTGAACCATTTTTTTAAATTTATTTTGAGATGTTTCATCCCTGGACAAGTAAGTTTTTTCATTAAAAAAAAATAGAAAGAAATGTGAGTGTTTTCTTCTCTAGAAAAATATTTTCAAGACTGATACGCTGTAGACAACCATTTTAGGCTTATTTTTAGAATTTTAAGAATCTGCTGTTTTCCAAGTTTTCTTTTAGAAAATGCAATCTAGTTACTTTTCACATCCTCATAATTAAAATGGCATTGCTTTATTGTTTGTGTGAGAAAGAACTTGAGATAATGGCAAATCTTGCCAAGGCCCTCAAGGATACTAAACATGAACTTTTGGAGGAATAAGGTTTGTTTTAGTGTCTCTCATTCCCAGTCTAGGGTTAAGAAGGGTCTTGGTCTCTCAAAATGTTTGCACGAGAGGATGAACTTCAATGTTTGCATCGTTTCCCCTGTTTTATACTCTCCTCGCATAGACCACAGCTTAGAGTTTTAGAGAAAAGGCGCTTTCGGCAAGTGCAAAGTGGTATTGTCATGTTGCTACTGGAGCTGTCTGTGAGAGCCAAGAAAATAGGACAGGGTGAAAAGGAAGTAAAATAAGTCATAGTGAAACCTCCTCTCTCAGAGGAAGGAAAGCAAACATTGAAATATTGCTTTTTCCTGGCTGCTTATTAAAGGGAAAATTTGCCTACTGTGCTGGAAGAGTCTCTTATTCATCGCTCTGTTGATGTGAATGAAGCATCCAGCTTGTTTGTTTTTGTGTGCATTGCCCATTCTGTGTCTTAAGAGGAACTCTGCTGACAGTGAGTATTGAACAGATTCAGCATTTCTTTGATTAGAAAAGATGTCAATTTGTTTTAATCATTCAATAATTTATATTAGACCAATTCCCCAAAACAGTTCAATTTAAACATGTTTGCTGCAAGGTCCATTCAGATTTCTGAAATGTGTATGGATTCATTATTTTTATGAGAGTGAAAAATCTTGTTTTATTTTTAATATGGATTAGTTTATTTGAGATAATATGCTATTTGGATCTTTTGTGGAACTTACATAATTTTGTCACTTTCAGAAATAAAAGTGTATAGGGTATTGTAAATTAATTAACATAAAAACCTTGAGTTTATAGGTATAGAATTGTAGTGTCACATCATGCAATTAAATACCACACATTCTATTTTCATAAGTTCAAGGTCATTGGTCTAAATTACAATGATATAATTTCTGTTATGATTGTTGGTGATTGGTATAATTTGACTAATTATTGCCTAAACAATGGAAGTTGGCTGGGACTCAAACTGAAACCAATGCTTTTTTATATGAGAAGAGCAAGGAGACTGAATGCGTTTTCTTTTGTCATTCATTATGATGGGCTGCAAGGAATCATAAATATTGCACTGAGAGGTATAGGAAGCTTTCTTTTCCAGGATCATCTTTCTAGAACAGAATAAAAGGCAACTCTCCAGAGAAAAATAAATGATCATGTTTAGTGAAACATCACATTGGCTGGCTAATTGGAAGGACAGTGGAAAAATCCCACAGGAAATGGTCAGGAGCCTGTGACTTTTATAGTCAATACTCTTCTTAGACAGAGCAAACGTTCCTTTTAATGACATAAAAATCCATTTAAATTGAAGTAACATCTGCCCAACCTTCTTATCTGACCACAGGGTCAAGAAAAACCATTGCCAGATAAGGAAATAATTAAATGTTTTGTGAAATATAGGAGGAACTTGTGTGTAAACAATAAGAGAGTAGAAGTTTCATGCCTATGTTAATTCCCCATGAGCATGTATTAAAACTGATTTTCTCCTGTTTAAAAAAAAACAAAAAACGATGAATGCTACCTTTTTAAAAGACACTTGTACTTTAAGGCAATTTAATATATTACATAATTTACTAAAACCTTCTTGGCCTTTTCATCTTTTCTAGTAATTTCTGGGTCTATTTTGACCACAAGCTTTGAATAAATGGATGAAAAGAGAACTTGGTCATTGTCCATTTCCAAAGGCATAGAGATCAATGTGAGTGCAGATAACCAATCCCACAATGCAGAATAGAAAGGTCAGGGAAGAAAATAGTGTGCACTGTTTAGCTGTGCATCCTAATATGTTAGGAATTGCACAGGGCTCTTGGCATTCCTTTGTATCTCTACTAAGGCTGAGGACCCCACTGGTCCCTAGAGGTGAGGGGTGAGCTATAAGAGTTCACTTCTGAGGAGGTGCTCCTGGGACATCCCAGGCTCAAAGGTGGCAGCAAGCTTCTCTCAAGAGCCTCAAGGCAGTGATATTTTCCAGCCAAAGCAACAAGAGTGAGAATTCAATCTGTCTTACAGTCACTTCCACAAATTCTAGGTAAAGTTACCCCATCTTTCCCAGGCCCTTGCAAGAAGCTTTATTTAAAAGTGTTCACGGAAGCCATAAATCCAGGGCCCTAAATGTTGTATCCTTGATGCCCAAGAAGATTTTATAAAAAAGAGCAACAGATTGTATAAGGCAAATCTTCCATGCTAGTATCACATTCCAAAATTAATAGTATGGCTTCTATAGTACCAAATGAAATGAATTGCCTTTAGTACAGCACAATGCAGAAAGAAAAAAAAAAAGTAAGCTCCTTATTTAAATCTCATATGAATATTTGATGCTTCTCACCTTAGAGATTGTCTCAGTTCCTTGGCAGTTAATGACAGGTAGGCAGAGACAAGCTGACTGTTGTAGAGCTGGACTTTATGGAAACAAAAGAGCCCTTCTCAAAGGTGGTGTATCATACTGTTTACACATGTCAGATCTGGAACCCTGCTGCCTGGTTAAATTCTGATTCTTCCATTACCAACTATGAATCCTTAAGCAAGTTGCTTAACTTCTTTAGATCTCAGTTTCCATCTTTGTGAAATGAAATATATAATTATACCTAACTCAAAGGATTATTGTGGGGTTTAACCAAGATCACTCATGCCAAGTACTTGATAATTTTTTAGCTGTCATTATTGTTAATTCACTTCATCTACTTTGATATCCCTTTTTCTGGCCTTTTAGACACCAGGATTATTCAGAATTATTATTGAGAATTATTTTGCCTATCTAAATTCTGAATGCCTAAACAATAATTCTAGAAAAACTTCTCTTAGCTACTAAACAGACACATTTCCAACAAAGCCTACCTCTCTGTGTTCTCCTCAGCATTGATAGGATATCCTTAGACCATAATTATACCCAAAGTTATTTAAATGGTCCCAGAGCCTCAAAGAAATTAGGTAAATGTAAAATTTGCAGGCCAAATTGTGTTCCAATGATTTCTGAAAGTCCTAATGATAGATGTTCCTAGCCCATGGGCCCTACTCTTCTCATTGGTCTTGGTAGAGGGAGCTCTGTAGTTCCATCAGCCCCTTCCAGTCTCACAGAACTGTTTTGCATTTTAGAAGGTGCAGTAAAATGGGAAAGGAGCAGGTGCTTGAGCACCTACATAGCCTGGTGCCCATCTGGTCTTTGAAAGCTCCCCAGTGGTTTGGTTCTGAAGTTCATATTTTGGGTTAATGTATGAATTAGAAGTTATTGGCTAGAATTTTTTAAGCCAGAAAAAAAAAGTTACTTTGATTTTTTAGGTCATAGCATTTATGAATGTTATTTAAGATTAGTGTGGAATATAAAAAATTGTTTTCCTCGGAATTCTTGACCTAAAAAAGTAACCTTTTCATTTTAACTTCTGAGCCTACCTTGCAATACAAGTAAATACACTGTAGCAATAGTATACTCCTGAGCTGCAGCAGAAAACATTTTATCTTTCTTGGATGCTGCAAAATCATAAACTGAAGAAGTCAAAGTCAATTTATGAGCTCTCCAAGATCTTGCTAAGGAAATAGCTAGAAAATACATAGAAAAATATATTTATTTTATGAAACATGCAAAATAATTTCAGAGCACCTCCCTAAGTGCGTCTATTACTATGTTACACAGACTATGTAAGATTATGAATGCATTGAGTTTACTTAATATGATCCTTTTGGGAACATGGTTTAATTGAAAGCTTTGGAGATAAAACTAGCATCGATTGAGTTGAAAAGTTTCTTTTTAAATAAAAACTGTTAAATTATATTGCAAAATGCTGGAGAAAATAATGCACACTATCTAAATGTGAAATTAATGTCTCCCTCAACATGGCTCTTAGTGCATCTCAACTTAGTTCTTACTTAATTGTTTCTTTTGTTTCTGATGATTCAGATTTCCCACATCATAATATATCTTTACTTGTCTCTCCATGTAACCAAATTTCGCTAGACTAGGCTGTTTGCACGAGCAAATTAGTGCCTTCCAGGAAGGTGTTAATAAGTCACAGAGCAAAAAGGAATATTTCAAGGGAGGTAAATATACACACAATTTTCTGAAAGTGCAGCAAGTTTGCTTTATTATTTTCCTCACTGAGCTAGAACTATAGCTTTTACCTGTGGTCTTCCTTCTCGTTTGTAACTTGTGACTTCATTTGTGTGATTCATTTCACTTGTTAAACTTGCCTCCACTGACACTAACCATTCAATAAGCCGTACTTTAGGCATTTTAAAACAAGATATAAATCAGCAATTCTCAACCTGTGTTTTCAGTTTCCAAGGGTGTGTTGATATAAATCAAAGGCTATCTTTAGTTCTTTAAAAACAAACTGGAAGTAGCTTTGAACTTCAAGATGCTATGGAAAATTAGAATGAATGATTGTGTAACAACATGCTTTCTAAGATTTGAAATACTATATACTTGAAGAATTCTTAGTATAGATGTAACTACCTGGTTGAAGAAATTGGTTGCTAAGCAAACAACTGAATTCAATTGTTTTAAAAATATAACTTAAGTTATACCTGCTTTCATCTTTGGATTCTCATTCCCTTCCCCCAATTCATGGCATTTGGAGGCACTGTGTTAACATGATACAATTTATGAAGATAGACTCTGCTTCTTACATTTAACCATTGAAATGTTTGGGCTGTATATATATATACATATATATATATATATAATATATATATATCATATATATATATCATTATCATTTTAAAAAGTGGCTTTCTTTAAAAAAGAAATAAAATCATAGATGTGTTATTTTATAAACTCTTCATTTTACAAATGAGGAAACAAAGGCCCGCAACAGTTAAACAAATTGTTTGCGTTTACCCAACTGATTAGTGGCCTCTCCCCGCCAGTATTTTATTCTATTTTTCTCCTGCTATACCAGATTGCTATCTTATTGGCATAGCTCCATATACAGTATCTCAGAATAAAGCAGGTGACAAGATAAGGGAATAGTAAATTGAGAATTGGCAATTTGGGTTTAGGTCTACAACATTGTTTTTGAAAGTGTGGTGTGAAGATCACCTATATTACTTACCCAGATGCCTGTTTAAAATGTAGATTCCTGGACCCCACCCCAGACCTACTGAATCTCAATCATCTAGGGGTAGAAGCCAGGAATATGCAATTTAAACAACCTCTGTAGGTAATTTTTCTGTACAATAAGGTTTGTATTCTAGAGGCCAATGATATCCTACATGTTTCACTATAATGTTATTTAATACGTTTTAAATTACATAATAACATACTATATTCCCATTTGAAAAATGTGTAGTGCTTTGCAGTGGATTCTAAGAAGTGGTGCAGAGGAGACCTGTGGTGAAAGGGCACGGCACTAAGTTTGGGTTCCAATTCAGGCTCTACCACTTTGCTATGAGGATCTGGGCAAGTTACTTAACTCTCTCAGACTCCAGTTTTTCTTCTTTAAAGAAAAATAATGCTGCCCTTGCAGGATTGCTGAGAGGTAATGGATATAAAATACCTGGCAGGCACTGGGCCTAGCATAGTAGAGGCACGCAACTATTCATTACTGTCATTACTTAAGCTAATATAACTATTATGTTCCATATCTTTTCTCTTACCTTTTGAAATAGAAATACACTGAATTCTATATTATTTCAGACCTAGCTCCCATTTTGTGGAGATTTCTGTCTTTTGCTCCTTCTTCTCTCCTCTGCGGCTTCCAGCCTACCTCTTGGCTATTTCACTATTCATTAGTCACCTCCTGCAGGAGGAAAGAGAAAATAAGAAATCAACTCAAAACATCTATTTTCCTTATCCCTTATTACTTTCAGTAAAAGATATGGTTTGAGGGAAAGAGGCTGAATCACTGGCCAAAATAGCATTTTTGTTTTCAGTTTTCTGAGAATTTAGATAGTTTTTTTAGGTAGTTTCTGTTTCTGCTCTTATAACGGTTAAGTGGTAGTCCTCTACTTACATGCTCACATTGGAATCAGTGATTTTAATCAACATTGCATGATGAAAGGATACTTCTAAATGAATCATTTTGAATCTTGTTTCCTTCCTTACTTTTTAGGGAAACCGAGAAGATTTGGTTTAAGAAAACTCATTAAGATCCTACAGAGAAGGAGCCCGAGTATGAAGTAGGTCAAATTCCGTCACCCCAGTCATGCCCTGGAGGCATTGCTGACGTGCTTTTCTAGCTTGGCAGAGGTGGACTGTGTGTGGATGGATTCCTGGATTGCACAGCTCCTGGGTAGGTACAGGTTTGGACTTAATGAGATCAGGAGTCTTGATTTTCATGTACCAGTAAAATACCCTCAGTTTTTTCAGATCTTCAGATTTTTCCTCATGAAAAGCTCCCAGGTACTTGGTATTTGGGGTCTGCTACTTGGGACAGAGAGCCACAGCCTCAGCTGCAAGAACTGTGAGACTCCAGAGGTGGTACAACCCAAAGCATCATACAAAAGTGAGTGCAGCAACAGGGAAATTTTTTCTTAACCTGCTGGTGTGTAGTCAGACTCTGGCAGGAGGGCAGGGGTGTGGGTGGGAGTGGAGGGCGGTAGCTGTACGAAGGCCTGGTCTTTTCTTCACCTCACTCTTCACCTATTGCCAGTCCTGAGTCCTGACAGGGTGTCTGATACGGGCCCTCAGGTGGACTGATGGTCTGGTTGAGATATGTGACATGACCAGTCCACTAGAATGGCATCTCTTGAGGGTAGGTATTATTGTCTACTTTATTCATTGCTCTAAACCCAGCACCTAGAACGAGGTCTGGCATAGAGTACATACTCAATAAATATTTGTTGAATAAATGGATGAATTAATCATCAGGGTTTATAAATGCTTGTTGAAGAAAAAGAAGAAGTGGGGAGGGGAGAGAATGAAAGAGGAAAATCATGAGATGATGCTTGGCATGGTTGAGTCAATCTGATTATCTGAAAATGCCCTTTTTGGGTAAAAGGAGATATTTCTTTGGCCAAAGGCATATATGATTTCTGCTACTGCTAGACCCTTCAAAGAGTTTTAGGGTCTATCTTTGTGAGTAATAATTACAGTGACTGGTTGGATGGAAAAATAATGATTATGGTGAATAACAACAGTAGCAGCACTTACACTATGTGGATTATCTTTACCAATCCATTTGTAAAACTTAATGAATGATACTACAAGTATAATTGCAATTTGCCACAGTGATGTAAAATTTGATATAATATAGTCTCACTGCCATTGAGTCACTGGAATGCAATGTTATAAACAAGTCCTGAGGGAAGCAGGCTCGCCTGGTTTCTCTAAAAAGACAATGTGTGTGCGTGTTTGTGCTTGTGTGTGTGAGTGTGTCCATCTAAATGCACAAAGTCTACCCAAAATCATTTTAGTAATAACCTTGATGTCGGCAGTTGGGTTACTAAGTAAAGCTAAGTGTGATTTTTGCTTAATACCACATCCTTTTCTTCAGATCATAGTTTTCTGGGAAGTTTCCAAAACCACAAATGCAAATGACATGTGCATCTCTAGAAATTTCCCTTTTAGGAGAATGGCAGTATGCCAACAAAGGTGAAGCATAGAGCATACTTTTAAAAAAGAGCCCCTAATTAGGCCTGTATTTTATAGATCTGCTTTTTTTACCCTTATTTTGTCCTCTCTTTTTGCTTCTTTAACACTTTGGCTCTTGTAGACACTTCATTTAAATTCAATGAAGACAAACTGGAATGAGTGGAACTATTAGACTGTAGTGTCCTTGAGTGTGTCCTCTGTGAAAGGCCATGGGCTTTAAAGGAAGACATACTTGGGAGGTTTGGGTTCCAGTGATCATCTATATGAACTTTCTTACTAGAGTTCTCTTCTGCAAAAAAGAGAAAGAAATAATCTCTAAGGGTTGTTGTGAAAATAATATATGTAAAATGAATAATGTATGTAAATAATACATAATGGATAATATATATAATGGACAATATATATAAAAATGCTTAGCACAATAACATGGCATGTATAAGGTGTGTTATGCTTTCTTTGTCTTTCTTCTTTACTTTCACACAGAACACTTCACTTCTGACACTTCTCATCAGCAAATGCGTAGATTTCCTCCCCCCCGCGCCCCCCCCCCCCCCAGGACCAAGCAATTCTCTGTGACATTAGCTGGATATTCTACAATTTAACTCATCTGTGGTACCATCTACTTGAAGATAGTGTCAGATACCACAGGTTAAGGGCTCAGGTCCAAAGGACAGCTCCCATTCCTCTTTAGATGCCATCACCAGTAGCAGGTCTCCAGGGAATTCCCAACTACTGTCTGACTTGGCCACAAATCAGAGGTTCCCAGTACCCATTCCTTGGGCTTGATTGCTTTGCTAGAGCAGCTCACAGAACTCACATTTGACCAGTTTATTAAAGGATATGGTAAGGAATACAGATGAACAGCTAGATGAAGAGATATGTAAAGTGAGGTCTGGGAGGTCCCAAGTGCAGGGCTTCTGTCCCCAGGGAGTTGGAGTGTGTCACCTCCTAGTATGGATGTATTTGCCTTCCTGGAAGCTCTCCAAACCCCTAACTATTGGAATTTTATGGAGGCTTTATCACATAAGCATGATCAGTTATTAACTCCATTTCTAGCCCCTCTCTCCTCTCTAGAAAAGTGGAGTGGGGGTAGGGCTGAAAATACTAAGCTTCTAATCAAGGTTGGTCTTACTGCTGACCAGCCCCCATCCAGGAGTCATCTGGGAACCCACGGAGTCACCTTTTTAGAATGAAAAATGCTCCTAGTGCTCTTACCACTTAGAAATTTATAAGGGTTTTAGGACCCCTGTGTCAGGGACTGGGGACTGGGGTCAAATGTTTTTCTTATTATAAATCACATTATCACATAGAGCCTCAGGGCAGTCCCTTCGTTCTCTCACAGACTGTTGCAGTTAGAGGTAGAATTGTTCTCCAGCCCACTTTCTGAATTGCCACAAGCATTATCCTAAACACACACACACACACACACACACACACACACACACACACACACACACCATCTTTTATTCTACTCCTTTTTTTTGTTTTCTGCTGCCCACAGGATAAAAACTAAGCTCCGTGTTGAAGCATGCAAACCTTCCTCATCTAGCTTTAAGTCTGTTGACTCATTTCTTGCTGATCCTGAACTGTTTCTTCAACCTTGACATGCCCTTTTACACTTCTGTGCCTTTGCATATGGTTTTGTTTTTTTCCAGCCTCCAGTGCCCTTCCACTCCTCTCCACCCAGTGTACATCCACTATTTCTTCTTTCAAGGTGAAGCTCAGTGCTGTCTCCTCTGTAAAGCATCTACAGACTGCCTGGAACCAAGGCAGTTACTTACACCCTTTACGCCTTTCTGGCTCCCATAGCTCTTTGTTTATATCTCTATTATAGCTGGCTCACGTAGTAATTAAAATTCAAACACACCTAGTAATGCCACTTTCTGGATGTCTAACCTTGGGCAAGTACTTAACCTCGATTAGCCTTGTCTTCTTTTGCTAAATGGAGACAATATTAGAACCTATCTGAGAATTATTTAGGTATTAAATGAGATAATTCATGTAAAACATATAGTACAACACCTAGAACATGGTCTCTGTGGGTCTATCTTTGCTAGACTATGAGCTACTTCATTTTTGTATCCCCAATACCTAGCACAAAGCCTGGAACACAGGAGGTATTTAATATATGTTTGTTGGAAGAAAAGGAGGAAGCAAACAAGCTACCTTTCATCTATATTAACAAAGAAAACAGAAAATGTTAAACTGTATTTATGAGGAAGGCTCATTAACTGTCCTTTCACACTTTAGTTAACACTCTTGGATCTTCAGCTATAAAAATGTCTGCTCCTCTCCTCCCCCCAGAAAAGCTGACAAGAAATAATATGTAAAAATTACACAGCCCTAAGTCCTCTAGGTACTTCTTAGCTACAGAAACTGAACCAACACTGTCCCCCAAAAAAGGGAAGAAAACTATCTCCTATATTAAGAATGCATATAAACTATGAAATGAAAGACATTTGGTAAAATGGAGATCAGATAACACATTAAATAGCATTTCTAGAGTCCTCTATTTTCTGCATATGGTGTCAATACTTTTGTTTTCAGGAAAGTTCACTTGCCCAATTATCTGTTCTTTTCTCTTCTTGTTAATCCTATATAATAATCCTATATAATAAAGAGGTAATATGCAAATTGACCATCACTCCAACACACAAGATGGCCACCCCCATGTGGACACAAGATGGCCAGCAGGGGAGGGCAGTTGGGGGTGACCAGGCCTGCAGGGGAGAGCAGTTAGGGGCAATTGGGCCAGCAGGGGAGCAGTTAGGCATTGACCAGGCCAGCAAGGGAATGGTTGGGGGGGTGATCAGGCTGGCAGACAGAAGCGGTTAGGGGCAATCAGGCAGGCAGGTAGGCGACGGTTGGGAGCCAACAGTCCTGGATTGTGAGAGGAATGTCCAACTGCTTGTTTAGGCGTTTAGACCCTGTGGGATCAGACCTAAACAGGCAGTTGGACATCCCTCAAGGGGTCACAGATTGGAGAGGGTGCAGGCTGGGCTGAGGGACACACCCCCTCCCATGCACAAATTTTGTGCACCGAGCCTCTAGTTGTTAATAACACTGATACTGTTGTCTTCTTATACTTAAAATTCAAAACCAAATTTTTAAAGACTAACACTGTGTTTCACTATAATGAACTATAGCAGCCCATTTCTTTCTGTCTAAAAATGAGCTTTGGCAGTAGGTAGCAAAATTTGGAGGTTCTAGTTCAGGAGCAGTTATTGGCAAGTCAATTAATCCAGCCAACTTTATAATTTTACCACCTCAATAGTACTGCTGATTAGTTCTTAGATGCTTTGAAAATTTTAAGCATTATTTATTTTTTTTTGCAATTCAAGTTTCTCAGTTGCAAAAAGAGGGTAAAAATACCTAACATTTACATTTAATCTTAGGTATGAAGATCAAATGTGAATGTTCAATGAGTAATGTATATAAAACATCTAACATAGTGCTTTTCATGTAATAGGTACCCAATAAATATTATTTTCTTTCTCATCAGGATTTTGTTTATGACACCATGTTTTAGTCAGATGAACATGTTTACATATGGGTCTACCTCACTGTACTGAAAGCTCATCCAAGGCAGGAATTCTCTCATACTCATCTTTGGATTCCTAACGATCAGTAAACTGCTTGACACAAAACATGTGTTTAATACATAGTTATGGAAGGCAGGAAGAAAGGATGGGAGAGAAAAAAGAAAAAAGAAAGGAAGGAGAAAGGGAAAGACAAAGGGAATGAAATACTAGGTAAAGTTGAGTACCATAGGACAAAAATCTATATAATTACTCCAGTTATTGCATTTTAAATATTTCTTTTACACATTAATTCTAATAATTATAGGAAATGACTAATATTATAAAATATAGTTGAATATTCCTTCATACTTTTGAAATGAAAACAGAAACAACCCTGATATATGCTTCCTTTTGTTTTATGCCAATATTCATAAACAAGCATTACTGAATGAAAATTGCTTGTCAAAAGTGTAACTAATGTGAGATGGGGCTATGATTTTGATGGCATGTGTTATTTATGCCTCAAAATGAGAAGAGGATCACTATGTTTTAGGGCTCTTATGTGGCACTTGGAAAACTCTGTAGTCTGCAATCTACTCGTTCTGTGCTCTAGTCAAGGTGACTTATCACAGGGAAAAAGCATATGTTTCATGCTTTTTTAATGACATGCTTGACACATAATACAAAATGACATAATCTGTAGAGTATAAAGTTGGAGTGCATACCAATCAGACATGTTATACTCTTTGGTTGCATGATTCACTGTTTGAAAATACCTTATCTGATATCAAGAAAAGAACAAGAAGCTGCTACCAATATGGGATTTTTCTTTCAGTCTTCTCAAATAGACTTCCAGTACCCCTCTAACACATGCTATGGCCCTAACTTTCTTTTATCTTAGGCTCTTTGTTGCTGTTACTATTCTCTTCTCTTAGTTAACAGTTGATGAATACTGTTTTTTAATTTTTTAAAACATTTAATCATAAAAATGTAAACAATATGAAATCATAACAAGTAAGAAATTAATCTTTGACATATCCTTACCTACTTTTCTTGCTCTCCATCCACTTTCTTCCATGAGTACATATCCTTCCAAACCTTTCTCATCTATTAAATGTATAGATATATGTACAGATACATATATTTTCTAGATAAGTAGGATCCAGCTATGTATATTTTATTAAGCAACATGCTTTTATTTTTTTCACTTAATATGTCTTGGAGATATTTTTATGTTTGTAAATATAAATTAATCTTATTCTTTCTAATGGTTGCCTAGTATTCCATACTATGGTTCTAACATAATTGATTTATCCATTCCTCTTTTAATCAGGATAAATTTGTTTTCCTTTTCATACAATATAAATAGTACAGCAATGGACATTCTTGTCTATTCACCTTTCCACAGGATAGAATCCTAGAAGTGGAATTTCTGTGTTAATGGGCACACAGTTTTTGAATGCCACAGTCTATTGCAATATTTAGTAATCATTGCTATTTGGTTATCCTTTCCCATTTTACACAAGGTTGGCTTCTACTCTGGCTTAACTGATTCTTTGAATACATTGAGATGTCAGCATAAAGAAGCTTTAACTTCTTTTTTAATTTTTTATTTATGATTTTTAGAGAGAGAAACATTTGATTCGTTGTTCCCCTTACTTATGCATTCATTTGTTGATTCTCGTATATGCCCTGACTGGGAATCAAACCCAGAATCTTGGCATATCCTGGTGATGCTCTAACCAACGGAGCTACCGGGCCAGGGCTATAGAAGCTGTAGGTTCTCAAACAGAAAGGGGAAATGAAAGATTGTGCTACTTATGTTAATGTAATCAGAACATTTTAATGATGTTGTAATATTTTATTTTCACCATAAGATTCATTTTAAAGTTGAATTCAGTTTAAGTTTTATATTTCTTTTATCTTGTACCACATCCAAGGGACGTTTAACTACTGGTATTTAAATGGGTAATCACTTAAAAATTATTCTACAGCCCTGCCCAGTGTGGCTCAGTAGATAGATCATCAGTCGCACACTGAAGGGTCTCAGGTTCCATTCCTGGTCAAGGGCACATACCTGGGTTGCAGGTTCCATCCCAGGCCCCCATTAAGGCATGTGCAGGAGGCAACCACTCAATATGTCTTTCTCACATAGATGTTTCTCTCTTTGTGTCTCTCCTTCCTTCCTTTCCACTCCCTAAAAATCAATGGAAAAAATATCCTTGGGTGAGGATTAACAAAAATAAACATAAAATTAAAAAGAATTGTCCTACAGAATGAATTTTAGGGGGGCTAGCAAATATGGAATGAAGTGCTTCTAAGTAGATGAGACAATTGCAATCCAGTTCTATTGAAGCACTACAAAATGATTGCTGAGAAATTGAATGTACGTTCTTTGGGTTTTGGGGGTGAGGGGTTGGGGAAGACAAATGCTTTCATTATTTCCTTTGTATCACTGAAAGGGAAACATCTAAGAATCCTGAATTTTTAAGTGGTAAAATGAGAGATGTAAGGTACAACTATATGGGTCATGCTTTGAGCTATCTTTTCTAAAAAGATCATAAAGATTTCTAAGAATGAGATATATCACAGCCGCTCAAATGGGAAGTTATAAATAATGTTCAAGGTGGATTGAGGAACTAGGACCATACAGTTTGGGGAGACTCTCAGATGACGGTTTTTATGGGTTGTTTGGCCATGCCTCCTGGACTCCCTCCTGTATTTTCTCCCAGTACCTCCCCCACCTATCCTGACTGCTTTGGTCGCAAAGAAAGGTAATCTTCTTATCACTTTACTACAAAACTTGTGCCATGGCTTCAAACAAAAATAAAAAATTTTTAAAGTAGAAGAGTCCTTGGAGATCACTGGCTCCTTTCTCTTGCCCTGAAGCAATAAAACTGTGAGCTGCATTCTAGTGTAATCACAGGTCATCTGTCTTTCCAAATGGCTTCTACCAAGTTTCTGTCATCTCTTTTTTTTTTTAAATTAAAAAATGTTTATGACTAAGGAAAACACAATAATCAAATCAAACTCCTCCCTCTCCCTGCACATGTGCCCATTCCTTGGCCCTTCCCTACTCTCTTCACTATTGTAGCTCCTTCTCCTTTTTCAGACTCTGGTTGGTCATCAACTCCTTGGTGATGGAAGCCTTCCCTGCCTGGTACACCCCCACTTCCAATGAAGAGCATTCTAGCATGCTTATCTATAACTTAAATATTGTTCTCCTGTCTCTCCCATTAAACAGGGAAGATAGGGGATCTGCCTTTATCTTCATATCTCCAGCACCAAGTGCAATATCTAGTACTCAGTCTTTGTATAGGAGAGATAACTACTTACTTTAAAAAGTGACTACTGTATGATTTGGTGTTTGTTAATATGCCAAAAGGCATCATGACACCAAAAGACATTAAGTCCACCTATTATTTGGTAATTTACTTGATTCTTAGCACATGGAAGTGATTAAAGAAGTGTGTTGTAGAGACCTTGGATCAATTGGATTGGACCAAACTGATTTATAAAAATGTGGATTTCTCAAGGGCATTTGTACCAAGAAACATCCCCAAATTTGTGTGGGGTTGTATTTAGGTTTGATTGCCTTCTTCTTCTTCTTTTTCAGATGAGGGCAAAAATGATAAGACCTTTATCAGGACAAAATATGATATGAAAACTACTTAATAGTTGCATTTGGGAAATGGTTAAATGTGTGTGCTTTTGTAAAAGTGATTAAACTAAAACAGGATTAGCAAAAATTTAGGGTTCAAGATTAGCATAGAAATTAATTTCTAAACAAGCAGGTTGTCTTGTTTCATTTAATTGCTCCTTGTGTGATTATGTAAAGCTGAAATTAATTTCTGAACTTTTTTAAAGCATTAAAACTATAGTAGTGTTTCTAAAGTTTTTTTGTTTAATGTTTTCTTTTTTTCCTATTGATTTCTAGAGATAGTAAAAGGAGGGAGGAGGAGGGTAGAGAGAGAAACATCGACGTAAGAGAGACACATCAATTGATTGCCCCATGTGCCCCAACTGGGAATCAAACCTGTGGCCCTTTGGTCTATAGGCCAATGCTCTAACTACTGAGCAAACCAACCAAGGCTCAAGTTTTTATTTTTGTCTTTGTCTAAATTCCCATTTTTTGTCCTCCCATCATGCAGTGCCCAGCCAAGGGCCTATTTATACCCTGGTATATTTCTGACTAGTTGCTTTTGACCCTACTTATCTCATGCAGCACTTTCCAGATTGTATGTGAACCATTCCTTAATCAGAATATTTTTTTAAAAAAGATCTTTACCCCACCAAGAAATCCAGGGAAAGCTTCATCAAGAGACTGCTCAGCAGCCTTGCATTTGCAAGTGCTTAATCAGGGTGCAAAGCTTGCTCCAGCTTGCAGTCAGTTTCCATGAATGCAACTATATCCACACAGATGAGTGACTACGAAGGAGGGCAACTCCTTCTAGGGGCCTGCAATGTGGCTCATCATCCTAATTCACTCAGGGCTGAGAAGTATAAAAAGAAGGAAAAGTTGAGTTGAGAAAAGTCACAATGCCATAATCCCTGCTTCTATAAAAGTTTTTGGGTTTAATATCTTTATGATTTGGGCTTTAACTTTTTCTTTCCATTGCCAGCTAAATCCCTGCACTTTCATCATTCTTACCTTGACATGACTGCTTAGATTTTTACTCAATATAATTTTTATACCTAGGTGAAATGTAAACATACTAAACCCTTGTTAAACTAGTACCGGTTTATTCTGGACGACAATTCTATTGCTCCAAATTAATAGCTACCCTTCTTCTAAGTACCTTAAATGCTCAATAGCTCTTTAAACATTGGCTATCCCAAGTTTCTTGGAGTAGAACTCTATTTCTAGACTCCCAGTAGTTTAAAACAAAAAAAAATGTTTTCCCGTGACTAGGCTTTAAAATAATGGTACTGTTAATGAAAGTTATTCCTATGGTACTTAAAATACCCACTGAGAGTTCAAAATGATAAAAAAAAAAAAAGAAGAAGAAGAAGAAGAGATGTGTGCATGGTGTTTAAGTATTGTATAAATGTATTTGTGTAAAAAGTCATATTAGCTTTGTATATAAACTTACTTTTTAAAAATAGTCAAAATATGCCTGGCTAGTGTGGCTCAGTGATTGAGGCTTGACCTAGGAACAAGGAAGTCACGCTTCAATTTCCGGTTGGGCACATGCCCAGGTTGCGGGTTCAACCCCCAGTGTGGGGGATGCAGGAGATAGCTGATTAATGATTCTCTCTCATCATTGATGTTGCTATCTCTCTATCCCTCTTCCTTCCTCTCTGAAATCAATAAAAATATATTTTTAAAAAATTAAAATGTGGCCTTGGCTGGTGTGGCTCAGTTGATGGGCGGAGTCCTGTGCACCAAAGATTGTTGGTTCAACTGCCGGTCAGGGTACATGCCTAGGTTGGGCTTGATCTCTGGTAGGAGGCATGCAGGAGGCAGCCAATCTATGTTTCATTCTCACATTGATGTTTCTCTCTCTCTCATAATTAATTAATTAATTAAAATGCAACTTGATATTTTTAATTAAAAAGTTTTGGGTTTAATAATAATTTATTGAAACTTACTAAGAACAGCACTTCTTAGAATTCCACTAACTCAATCACTCTCAAAATTTTCCTGCAAATGTTATTTACATAAGCAATAATAATATTAATATTAAATATTTTAAGGTATAGTTCAACTTCAGCATTTAAAAATACACACAAACTCTGGTACAGCAGCATTATAATCTTTTAATCAATTGCAATCAAAATACTGAGTTAATAGTCTTCAGTAATTAGGACAGTGATAATTTTAGAGAAGAAAGTTACCTACAGTGATTATTTCAATAACTTACTCATTTCTATGAAGAGAGCATAAACAAATTCTTTTAGCATTCTTTGCAGAAATTATCTCCTAATGACAGCTCCATTTTAAACTATTTAATTAACTGATTTTGTGATTCCTTGGACAGACTTCACTGTTTCAATCTATAATATAAGGACAAGTATGTTAAAACCTAATTTTTAAGATCTAAAGGAAATATTAAATATAAAATAGTATTTAATAATAAGCATGCTGGATATTTATATTGGATTAACTAAACATAATTGTATAAAAATATTGTTAAATTTTTATAAGACCAACTTCCCTACCATGAAAAACATATTAATATTGCCACATATTGATATTTACAACCACATGTGACATTTAAATCCAATTTTGTATGGTTGCTAAATAAGGACCTAATACAATCAAAGGAGTTTTAGAGCTCAAAGGATTCTTAAAGAGCAGCTAGTCCAACTACCTTATTTCATAGATGAGAAAATTAAGATTCATAAAAGAGAAGACATTTGCTCATGTGTTCAAACAGCTACTGCAGACCCAGATCTCCTCAACTCAGGTTGGTCATTACTTCCCTTAGAGGGCTGACTTTTGTTGGGACCTTTGAATATGCATGCCAAATGTTGTCTGGAAATTTAACATATAGTGTCTCACAGGTACAATTTTCAAATGTACAGAAATGCTACAGGGATTAACAAAATGCACACATTTTTAAATGATAAGAAAATTTACATTGGTTTTTTTTGTTGTCATTTTGTATTTTTCTCATCAATAGACTCACAAAATACTATCACATGGAAACCACTGAAATTTTTTGAGTGAATATGAAAACTTTGGGAACCATGACACAATATTCCTTCTTCTAACTATTAATTAAAATTTGGAATGATTTAAAATGCCACAAATATTAAAGGGATAATGATTTTTTTTTTGATAATGATTTTTTATTAGTTACTTTATTATTATTATTCATTGTAGTAGTAGTAGTAGTAGTAGTAGTAGTAGTAGTAGTAGTAGTAGCTGTTGGAATAGAGGACCAGGACTCCTGACGCAAAGACGAGCGGGCTCCGACAGTAATCCAGTGAGACAAAACAAGACGATAATAATTCTGGTATGTACCCCGTGCCACTGGAGCATTATTTACTCTGTGCTCTCATACCAAGTGAAAGGTAATCTTCTTGTTTTATAGGAGTGTTAAGACACACAGAACATCTTATTTTAATGGCATTTTTTACTTGACAAGAGTAGTATCATAGGAATATGATACTGGTCCTTTATCTTGACTTACCTAGTGGCACTCCTGACTCTGGTTTTTAAATCTCACTAGAGAAGCTGCAAAACCTTATAGTATCTTATTTTTAAAATGAGCACTGTCAGGTATTCCTTCTTTTTTAATGTTATGGGAGTATCAGCTCATTTCCTTTTGTTCATTTGTCACTGCATCCTTTATATGCTTTAAAATAGTTTTTTTTTCCCTCAAGTAAAAGAATCCAAGTTACTTCCGCTCTCATGGAGCATATTTCCCACAAGTTAGTGCACTCAGAAGTATTTGTATTAAGTTGTGGTCCGTGAGTCGACCATGCGCAGCACATCACTGGAACAAAACACTCTGCCATGAGTCTGCACAAAGGAAGGGTTCAAGAAAACATTCCAAGGCTCTCCCAGATGAAATGAGGACCTGGAACACAACCCTTATTACAATTCAACAAACCAACTGCTCATTCACAGAATGTTCTCAAAGACTTTCTCAGCTATTCTATTCTGTGGGTCCCATGCTCGCCTTGATGTACACGCCTCATCCGCATTAACTTTAATGAGTTTTACCCACACATCAAAAGAGGCTGACCCACATATGTGGGGAGCTTCCATATGCTGTCTTTCTCAGGAAACAAGATGCCACAGGAGTAACCTTACATTGGGAATATAGCCAAGGTCTTCCTTAACACCTTTCCATAGCAGAATCTATTCGTTTCTCTTGGCATTTGCAGTGCTTCAAATCCAAATAAACTTTTCATTTGAAAGAAAAACTAAGATCTTTAGGCTAAAAGTTTGGCAACCCAGAGAAACTTAGTTTTTGTTTAAACAATTGAGAAATAACACACATAGCTGAATTGTAACTATAACTTATATTGTACTAATACATGCACCAAATATATATATATATTCATTTTAATTCTCACCCAAGGAGATATATATATATATATATATATATATATATATATATATATATATAAATTCTCACCCAAGGATATGTTTTTATTGATTTAAGAGAGAGAGAGAGAGAGAGAGGAGCATCGACTGATTGCCTCCTAATTGCGCCTCCTATATGCACCCAACCTGGGATCAAACCTGCAACCTAGGTATGCACTCTGACTGGGATGAGGGAGGACGCTCCAATCAACTGAGCAACCTGGCCGGGGCCCAAATATTGATATTTTTAATTATCGGGTTTTTCTAAATTTGTTTAAAAGTGTTTATGTTTTGCATTTAACTATATTATGATTATTATTTTTCCATACTATTATTACTGTTCCTGCTGCTACTAATAATCCACCAATAGGACTTACTGAGTAAGAATTCTGTGTTTGCTTGTCTAAAGCACTTCCCTTTATCACTTTTCTTGGAATGTCCTGCTATTGGAAGAAATAGAAACAGTATATGAAAAAGGGATGGCTTTTATGAAATGGAATTTGTGGAATGCCCTTATTTTGGATGAGTTGCAGACTTCCAAATTCCTCAGAAACCCAAATGAAAACAGTTAGGTGCCAGTTAAAACAAGACTTCACTCAGTCTTGGAATGGCCTCTATGTCATTTGGTGGTATGGCACTAACCTAAAGATTGCAAAAAAAAACAAAGCCACAATACTACAAATATGACAAGACAGGAGGAAAATGAGTTGATTCAAAGTGCCTCCAATATTCAGAATATGAATCTGAAAATACCCTAATCACAAAAATTACTTTGAACAAGTTAGTTGGTTAGTTTGATTAAGAAAAAATGATTGTCCATTTAAGTTTGTCATTTCAGAAGATTTTATCTATCTACCTATTTGGTTTAACATGTTTAAAATTAGAAATTGTAAATGATGAAGCTCTTATAGAATAATAGAAATTAAAAGACTTATTTTTTCTTTATTAAAAGATGTAATCTATGGGCTTACTTCTCAGTTAAGATTCAATCTCAGGACATGAAAATGAGATAACTTCAGGCATGATCCATGTCTCTCATATTTATATTTCTGATTTGAGCACAGCCTTTGGCACATAGAGGGTACAAATTGATAATTGTTGAATGAGAGAGTATATCAAAATGGTATTCCAAAGAGATGATCTATCTCAGTTTCAAAGCTCTTGTTCATTATATTCTGTCAGTCAGTGTAATTTTAAGGAATGTTGTGAATGAGAAGGCATGACTACTATGTGCAGCATTGAGAAATATCCTCTTTTTTAAATTGTAAGAAAGTATATATGAGAAAGTATATAAGATGAATATGTAAGAAAGTATATATGATAAAAAATTTTCAGAAATTTTTTTAAAAAGAATGATAATTACCCAGGATAGTCACTGTTAATATTTTACATATTTTCTTCCAGACTATTTAAATATTCATATTTTTTATATTTGAGCAAACTTGGGATCATATCTATCAAACTCCAAATATTTTTCATATATAAAATAATCCAGAGTAAACAAAAAATATTACTCTAAAACAGCCGTGGGCAAACTACAGCCCGAGGGCCGGATCCGGCCCGTTTGAAATGAATAAAACTATTTTAAAAAAAGACCGTACCCTTTTATGTAATGATATTTACTTTGAATTTATATTAGTTCACACAAACACTCCATCCATGCTTTTGTTCCGGCCCTCCGGTCCAGTTTAAGAACCCACTGTGGCCCTCGAGTCAAAAAGTTTGCCCACCCCTGCACCAGCTTACACTTACTATATAACTCTTTAAAACAATAAGAGCTCTCAACAAAATTAATCTAGAACCTAAAACTGAATAAGATTTGGATCAAGGTAATAGGACTCGAGAGATTTGCTAGGTCTCCAGGTTGTCAGCATTTCTAAAGTGTTTCCACTTTGTATGAAGACTTTACCATTTTCAAATGAGGATATTTCATCCTAGCAATGTCACAGAGTGTTTGTCTTTATGTCTTAGGGGGTTTGATAGGGAAGCATTCCCTCTAAGCTTCAGGTATACATAGTGGCATCTGATCTGGAAAACACCTTTGCAAATACCTATTGTGAGGATTTAGCTAAAAATATGTATCTGAATGGTGGGTGGTGGCAGCTGATTACAGCAAGTTAATGAAGAGATGATTGGGGAAGGTAAAGCATTTTACCCTCAGGTAAACTTAAAAAATTGTTAGCAGCCAGTCCTAATACAAAGCAAACATACAGAACACTGTCAAAGCCAGAGGTCTTTTATTAGAATTAGGACGGCACTTGGAATGCATACCACAGTAACGTGAACCCGCAGGCCGCACTGTGGATGTACATAGAGTAAATCAGAACTGAGTATCCAAACTGCAATAGCCTCTTTACTTTCTAACCCCTAAATCGGTGTGGCACATGATTTCTTTGGGGCCAAGTAGTTGCCTAGCACTGCAAAATATTAAAAGGCATGGCAGTGTTTCCAGGTATAAAATGAAAAGATCACTTTGAAGTGCTCTAAAATTATATTTTCTTCACTTAAAAGAGTTAACTCACCCTCAAAAATATGAGTTAAATGAAAATTAATCAGGCACCAAGAAGGTTAGTTGTAGCCTGGTCGGTGTGGCTATGAACCAGGAGGTCACAGGAACATGCCCAGGTTGGGGGCTTGATCCCCAGGCAATCCATGATTCTCTCTCATGATTGATCTTTTTATTTCTCACTCCCTCTCCCTTTCTCTTTAAAATCAATAAAAATATATTTTTTTAAAAACAAACAAGCAAACAAAACCCCCAAAGATTAGTTGCAGTTACTTTTGATTGAAATGCCTCAAAAGTCCTGCTCAAGGCTCATGTTATTGAGACAGAGATCCCAATTTCCCTGGATCAGGGAGCACATTGCTCACTATTTAATCATCCTTCACCCAGATGTTCTGATAGAATGAGTATATTATTTCTACCAACAAAAATCAAATAGAAAACTGGCATGAAGCTATTCTGTTTGAAAAAGAAGGGATGGGGATAGAAAGTCTACATAATGAGTTTGTATTGCCAATTAAGTAAACTGCCTGTAAGAATGCCCTAGAGAAGAAAATATTTCACTTTAAACCCATTAGAATGGTTATAATAATAATAAAAAAAAAAGACAGACAATAACAAGTATTGGCTAGGTTGTGGAGAAACTAGAATCTTCATACATTGCTGATGGGAATGTAAAATGGTACAACCACTTTGGAAAATGTTTGGCATTTCTTATAACATTAAACATAAATTTACTATATGATCCATCAATTTTGCCTAAAGGCATCTATCCAAAAGAAATGGAAACATATATTCATGCAAACATTTATATGTTTATAGCACCAATATCCATAATAGCCCAAAAGTGGAAAAAATCTAAATGTCAACTAACTGGTGAATAGATAAAGTGTGGTTTATCCATACAATAAAATACTACTCAGTAATGAAAAGGAGAAAATTATTGTGCATGCTAAAATACGGGTGAACCTCAAAAATTTTATGATGAGAAAAAGAAGCCAGATGCACAGACCATATATTGTATGATTCTATTTATATTAATGTTCAGAATAAGCAAATCCTTAGAGATAGATCGTCTGAGGCTGAAGATGGAAACAGGACTGACTAAATGGGTACAAGGCAGATAAAGACATGGGTGAGACCATGAGCAGCCTGAATGGACCACTGAATAGGATTGTGGGAACCCAGGATTGGTTACTTGGATGCTCTGGATTGTACCCTTGGGGATGGGGGTGGGGAAGTGTGTGTGTGGTGGGGGGGGGAGGGGTGATGAGTAAATTGTGGAAGTATAAAAAAACTGAGGGTTTAGAAACTACAAGGCAACCTTTTGGCAAAGAAGGTTCAGAGCAGCTAACCTATAACAGGGATGGGGCAGGCTTGTTCTGGAAAATCTGGAGGTCCAAACCTAATGAAACAGATTTTAGGGATGGGTTTTGGAGAAATACAAATTAACCTGGTTTCATCGGGATAAAGTGTTTTTCTCCACCCCCACTTGGGGAATGGGAGGAGGATGAAGTAAGGGCCCCAAACAAAATCAACAGGGAAGAGAGTAACAACTTTGTCCTGGGTGTGATGGTATGTATTAGTAGGTATTAAATTGTGAACCAGGGAAGAGTGAAGCCTGGTCTATGGGCTAACTCTGTAAAATAATTTCAAACCAAATAATGTCAGAGTAACAAAGGAATCATTTTTGTGGATGTGGAAATGTCAGCTCAGAGAGATCCAAAGATTTCTGAAGCTCATACACAAAGCAGAACCTGAGACACAAATTCAGGCCCCTGGAGTCCCAGTTTGGTGGTCTTTCTACCTCAGACTAATTTGTGCCCCAGCATTCCTCTGCACTGCAGTAAGACCATTTCTATCTTTTCTTTAAGCTGGTAATTGATTGTACTGTGCTAAGGAGGATATAGTGGAGGAGGAGCACTACAAGACAAATGCCTCAACTTAGAAAAGCAACCCTTAGTTCCCTGGGGCGATGGGAGACATTTAATCATAAACCTTACGGTACAAGAGGAAATACCAGACCATGTGGAAACATCAGCTCAGGTTTATCAGTATTAAAGAAACTATTTATTGTCTATACTGGGACACTTTTTAAAAGAATCTTAATGTAGAAAAGTTTAAAAATAGAATCTGTGCCATGAGACCATCAGGAATATAGGTAATATTATAGGTAAAATTATATCATTTAAAATAGTCATTAAATATAATAAAATGTTCTTTGCTTGATTTGTTTTGGTCTGTAAGAACTTTAAAAAAAATCAAAGACAATACAAGGTAGCAGTAATGTTTGCCTGGACCACTTCATTCCGTTACATCAGAGGTTGCTGCAGACAGAACCAAGGTGACCCTTAAAAGGCCCAAGATATAATTAAGAGAAAAAGAAAAGAACAAGAAAAATCAAAAAGAAAAAAGAGAGAAGAAAAGGAAAAAATAAAAGAGAAAATAAAGGGATATATGTAGCAGACAGTTCAATTGCTTCAAGACAGTTTGCCTCATCCTGCTTTATACAATCTCTCTCAATTTTCAACACCTATAATCCAAATTTTACTGCACAATAAATATATTCACTGCAAAAAAAATTAAAAAAGCAAAAAGAAAATAAACATTAGCTATAATCCCACCATCTAGATTAAATCTTGGTAAACATGTAGGCCATTAATATTGTCATCTTGATTTTAAAATATTTTCTTTTATTTTTAAAAAATATATCTTTATTGATTTCAGAGGGAGAGAGATAGAAACATCAGTGATGAGAGGGAATCATTGACTGACTGCCTCTTGCACACCCAACACCGGGGATTGAGCCTGCAACCCAGGTATATGCCCTGACCAGGAATCGAACTGTGACCTCCTGGTTCATAGGTTGATGCTCAACCACTGAGCTGGCCACGCTAAAATATTTTCTTTTCACAAAAATAGAATCATATGCCTTTTATTGCTTTGTAGCCTGATTTTTTTTTTCACGTAAAATATTATGGGCATTTTTCTACTTCAATAAATGTATACTTTTAAAATATTTTAAATATTGTTTCCACTCAATTTTATAAGATTTTTATTTAAAGGACACATGTAGCTCTTTATGATTTTCTGCTATTTTACTTATACTCTGTTATCATACTTGTAAAATCTCAGAATTCTTAATGTAAATATTTTTTTTGGGGGGGGGGGACAATAAAAAACAGTTATTCAATGTCTATTCCTATGGGAACCAAAGCTAGAAATAAGAAAGTATGTGTTATAGCTTGAAGAGAGATGAGAAGCCTATTTGGGAAAAGATGAGTATTATTATTTCTCACTATGTAGTAAATGTGTTGAAAGAAGCTATGCATCCATCAGAAAAATGACATTGTTATTTGAAAGCTTTTTGAAGACAATGCAGAAGCATGATGTGGCAATTCAAACATTTACCACCTACTGCAGCTTATGGTAATAGTGAAAAATGACAAAGTCTTCATTGTGAAGTGATTAGACACCTTATTATTGATTTCAGAAATTCTTATGCTGCACCAGTTCTTTAAAATGTTCCCTGATGTTTTGGATCCACAGTTTTTTGTTGCTAGTGATTCACATTTACCTACTAAAGAGATGTTATGTAGAAAAGTGTGGATTGTACTTGGGGAAGAACATCTAACTCAACTTTCACGGGCTAATTCAGCAATTTTTTAAAAATATATTTTATTGATTTTTCACAGAGAGGAAGGGAGAGAGATAGAAGGTTAGAAACATCAATGAGAGAGAAACACCGATCAGCTGCCTCCTGCACATCTCCCACTGGGGATGTGCCTGCAACCCAGGTACATGCCCTTGACCAGAATCAAATCCGGGACCCTTGAGTCCGCAGACCGACGCTCTATCCACTGAGCCAAACCAGTTTCGGCTCAGCAATTTTTTAAAAAATATGTTTTTATTGACTTTAGAAAGAGAGGAAGGGAGAGGGAGAGAGAGAAACATCTATGCAAGAGAGAAACATTGATTGGCTGCCTCCTGCACGGACCCAGACTGAGGATCAAACCCAAAACTGGGTATGTGCCCTGACCAGGAATCAAATTGGCGACCTTTTGGTGAACGGGATGATGCTCAACCAACTGAGCCACACCAGCCAATGCTCAGCAATTTCTTTAAATGATTTGTATTTTCCAAAGTGAGTATCTCAGCTGGTACTTAAAATATATTCAAAAACCTTCTGTTATCAATAAATCCACAGAAATCCATAAAACTTAGTTTTTCATATTAGTTTATTATCAAACATTTATTGAGCTTTCTACTAATAACATTCTAGTTATTGTGTAGGGCCAAACATTAATTTGTGATCCCTATCTAGAGGGCTCAATCCAAATTTGACCTGAAGAGAGGAGGAATAAGAGATATTCACAAAAATTATGTTCTGTGCTTAAGTAGTCAAACAATACACGTTCCCGCTTCCCATTGTAATGATTTACAAACGACACTGGTAACAATCTCAGAGAACTCAGTTAGCAACCTTTGCAATTATTTTTTAGCTTTATGGGGTTAACCTTATTGGGGTTGATTAAATTCAAGCTGCGATCTTTCATAAAAACTCAATGGAGGGTCCAGATGGCCCAACAATACCTCCTTTTGTGAAAGGAAATAACTTGAAGATTTTTGTCTAATTAAACTATTTGAGCTGGTGGGACCTGAATGAATTGTTATTCCTTTAAACAGACTGTGCATTACAAATAATCTTTATAAAATACTAATTATTCAAAAAATAGAGTTCTGCTTTCACGGTTTCAGTTATGCCCTAGGACCAGAGGGGCACGGACATGACATTTTGAAGTTAGTCTCTGATACCATCTTTGGGATTTCAGTCTGGAAATACAGTTCTGGAAAATCAACAGAACAAGGCCTTGTGGAACAAAATGCCAGGAAGGTCAATGCATTACTTTCCTACTGTTCCAGTCCCATGCTCACAATTACCTAACTCTTGTCAAAATATTTTCTACAATAACAGCCAAGACATAATTAGCACCTTTTCTTCATGCTGAAAATATCATTGGTAGCCATAAAACCAATTTGGAGAAAATCTTTCAGCACAACTCAGCTACTATGGTTATTACTGTATCATTATTTGCATACTAGTGAGAATGACATATCTTACCCTGCCTTCTCTCGTCCTGATAGTCCTAACTGTAAGAGATAGGGAGAAAGACAGAAGTCTAGGCAGGTGAAGTGGGATGGGGTGGGGTAGAAATTAGTTGTGAAAGTCAATGAATGGGAAATTAGACAATCTTTCAGTGCTTTGGTTATTGCCTTCATTATTTTCCAACTTTGTGTATTTTGTCTGTAATCAAGGTGATATTCTGAAGTAGTTTCTTCCCACAAAGTATGTTTTGTATCAGACAGACAAAACGTAATGGTCAATTTTGTCATGAATGGAAAGTCTCTTTATTTGGCTTTTTATATGTTCTTGGTTGAGGCTATAAAATTCAAAGCAGTTATGATCAGAAATTTCCAGCAGGGGGTGTAGTTGCTTCTGTAGGGTAAATTCTTTTAAGGCTAAATCATGTCAAACATCTGCATCTTGTTGTGTTAACACTGATGGTTCAAAGCTGGAATTTTGATAACATTGTTTTATGGCTTTCATCTCTTTTGATCCTAAAATGGCCATGGATATTAATACTTTAATATAATGTGTTAAAGAACTAGAAATGTGTGAATATTTAAATTAAAAATCTAAAATGTCTGACTAAAATCCTATTTTACCAATTTTTTTCAAAGCAAATGAAGAACAAAGCTTCAAGTGATTTTACTTATCCACTATAGAACAAGTGTTTAAATTTTTTATTTTAGGTAAGATGAATAGTTGATCTAAGAGGGCTGGTAATATTCACTCTATCTCTCCCGTGTGTGTGTGTGTGTGTGTGTGTGTGTGTGTGTGTGTGTGTGTTTAGACTAAATTATGTGTCTCAAAATTTCTCCTTTTGGATGGTAGGGAGAGTGTTTAAAGCTATTTCTTTGAAGGCATGGCTTCTATCAATTTTAAAAGATGCCACCTTATCCTTTCATTTTTGTTTTATTTTCTGCTCTTTATTTTCTTTTATTTGTAGACTAGAGGCCCAATGCAAGAAATTCATGCAAGAGTAGGCCTTCGCAGCCCCCTTGTTTGGCCATTCGGTCGACTTGCATATTACACTTTTATTATTATAGATATCTGACCATTTTCAACCATTGAACTTTGGCCCCAATTTCCATTCTCAGATTTTTATTTGTATTGAAAACTATGCTTCATTTTTTTTGAGAAGACCAAGTCTCATAAAAACAATAAAAATTTGTTAGCTTATTTGTACTGGTAAGCAGGTTTAGACTAACAGTATTAATAAGGAACAAAGTCCTAAAGTTTCAGGTTCCTTGAATCAAAATGAATGATGTAGGCTGACTAAAAATAATGAGTTATGAAAATTATTGCTCAAAAACCATGGCTTTTTTTTTTTTTTTTTTTTTTTTTACAGTTTCTGGTGTCTTAATGAATAGAAAATGATTTCAAGTCTTTTTTCACCTCTACTATCATGTGCTGATTCTTGGTATCATGTTTGTTTTAGAGAAATATTAATGTATAAAGAAGGTGTAATTTTCACTTTCTTTATATGTTGTTTCCTTTAAAAAGCCCTGACTTATTTGACTTTGCTTTAGGTCAATACATGTCCATGGTTATGAAATTTCTGATCTAGGAAATAATTTTTAAAATATTGTAGTGCAGATAGGCTAGAGTACCTAACATTTCAAAATCAAAGTTACGAGTTTGAATTGGCTTCCTGTATTTTCAAGGACTTCTAGTACAAAGGTCAAGAAATGCATTTAAATGCATGAACTTTCCAATCTATACAAGCAGTATGAGAATTAGTCCTGCACTCTGAAGTCTCCACTCTCTCTCCCCAGTTTCCTCCTCTCTTCTTTTTCTCCTTTCCTCCCCTCTACCTTTACTTTCATTGCAAGTTTTCTTTACCGTCCTCTTCCCTGCCTCTGGCCTGTAATGGAAAGAAGAACCTGCAGACCTTACTGAACCTATTAGGTACCATTCAGATGCAAGGCAGTGGCTGGAGTAAGGAATCTTAGGCATGCCTTTTCGAAATTAGAGAGTAAGAGATGCCGAGAAATTAAACACCTCTCTCCTGCTTTGGTCTATTACGTTTACCTTTGGAGAAATACGGAGAGAAGAGCAGGGTGGGGAACAAAGGAACAGAACTTCTGCTGGAATTACGTGACAGATTTACCAACAAATAACTTTCTAACAGATTTTAACCAAAGGCAGTTTTGTTTTCCTTTACTCAAAGACGGTAAAGGGACGTGGCTGGCAGCAGCTGCATCTTTATAACACTAAAAAGAAATCTTGGCTAACTTCACAGTACCTTATGTAACACAAGAAATGAAGAATAACCTGAATTTAAAGGACTTTTTAAATGTTTACCGAGGAACTGTTTTCAGTGTAGGAAACGAATCCTTCCTCACAGAGACAATTCCAGCCCAAATTACTTTTTCTTTTAGACTGAATAACGAATCGGCGTAGATTTGTTCTTTTGCTTATTCTTTTATCTGCTGGCAACTGTCTTAAGACCTCTAAATAAAACAGATTCTGATGACCTTGGGGGGAAATCACAAGCCTCGGTTTCAATGGTAAAAGGAAAGGCATTTTCCTACTGTCCTTTCTTTCTCCACCACTCAATGCCAATGCCCAGATGAGAAATACACCGAAAGCCCAGGGTAACCCCCAAACTTGTGAAATCTGAAATATATATATGTATATATATAGAATCTATGTAAGGCAGTGTAACAAAATCCAGGTTGGGCTGGTGGTGTGAACCCGGGTCTTCGGGGCGACCCCGAAGCCCACCCCAGCCTGGCACTGCGCTCCGTTTCCAGGCTAAACCGAGGGCCCGGGCGCCGGAGACAGGCTTCCCGGGCTCCCGGGGAGTTTGCTTCTGCGCGAGGACGCCGCCGGGTCCGGCGGGGAGGTCCGCGGCTGGCGAGCGATCCCCGGGCGGAGAGCCGGCCGCAATCGCAGGAGCGTCCTTGCGAGCGAGTCCCTGCGAAGGAGCGGGGCGCAGGTTTTCCTCCCTCCAACTCTGTGAGGCTCAGACACCGAAGGGGGAGGGGGTATCCAGGACCATTCGGCGCCCCAGCGATGTCTCGCAGCGGCGGGCACAGAGTCGGGCTCCCGGGCAGCCCTGGGCCGGCCCCGGCAGGACAGGGAGAGAGCAGGGCGGGCCGGAGACACCCGCGCTCCGGGCCGCACAGCCCGCCGCTGGGAAAGCGTGGAGGATGGGACCGAGGAGGAGCGGAATCCGGAGGCATCGGGAAAAACACTCACGCCAGTGGGTACAAGGGAAAAGGTGAGCAGGAATGGAGTAGGAGAGGGAACCAATGGCTGCGAGGGAACCAATGGAGGGGGGAGGGAGAGGGGCGGAAGCCAATGAGGGAGCCGCTCCCGCCCGCCTGGGCTCCGGAGCTCGCGCCTTTCCCGGCTCCCGGGAGACGAGGGGCGGGGCGGGGCCGGCCCAGCGTGCGGCCGGGGAGGCGTTGCGAGGTGAGGGCGGCGGGGGTGGGGATTTGGGGGGGGGAGGGTTGGGGGGGGGGGGAGGGCAGCGCGGGTGCGCGCGCGCGCGCGCCCCGTCGAGGCCGCGCCGCCGCTCCGCCCCCGCCGGGTGTGTGGCTCGGCGCGCGCGTGCGTTCCGGCGGTGCGCGCCGGGGAGATGCTGAGGTAAAGTTCGGGAGAGAGGGAGAGCGATCCGTCAGCGTGAGGGAGCCCGAGTGGCCGCCATTACTGAGCCCCGCGCGGCGGCCGGCGCCGGGGAAGGGGGGAGGGACGGGGCTGCCGCCGGTGGCGGGGAGGGAGGGAGGGTGGGCGACCCGGCCGCTGGAGCCGTAGGGCGCCAGGTTTCGGGGCGTGTGTGTTGGGGGAGCGCCGGGGAGGTGGCCGGAGGGACGCGGCGCTCGGTGAGCGCGCCGGCGAAGAGAGGCGAGCCGAGAGTGGAGGAGGAGGCGGCGGCGGCGGCGGCGGAGCGCTCCCCAGGAATGTCGCTGCCGCCGCCACCGCCGGGGCCGCTGCGGTTGCGGAGACGGAGGAGACCGACGCTGTTAGGTAGGACCTCGCGACCCCCGCCCCCGCCCCTCCGGGCCTGCCCGCTCGCCCCCTCCCCGCCTGGGACCCCGCCGCCGCCGGCTGTAACCAGTTCAAGGGGCTGGGGCCCCGCGGCCGCGGAGGGAACCGGGCGCCGCGCTCCGTCCTCGCAGGCGGCGCGGGAGGAGGACGGTCGGCGTGAAGGGCAGCGAGGCCGGGGGAAGGGGCGCTTTCTCCACAGGTGACGGGCCGGGGTCGGCGGAGGCCTGGCGGCGGCCCCCGTCCCCGCCAGCCGTGCCCCGGTCTCGGAGGGCGCGCGGGGGGAAAGGAAGGTTGCGGCGTCCGTGGGCCGGGTGGCCGCGAACGAGTTCCACCTGGAAGCAAGCAGGGGGAGCGGAGCGGACGCAGATTTCCGCGGAAACACGATCTCCGCGGCAAACTTCAGCGCCTTCCCGGAGACTCGGCCCTTTCACTTTTCCCGGCCCTCGCCGCTCCGTCCGGGGTCCCCTCCACCCGCTTCCCTGCTGCTGCGGGAACTCGGGGCGCGGCGTTTCGCGAAGTTGCACCGCGCAGCCAAAAAACACCGAATCCTGTCGTGGTAGACTCGCCGGTGTGAGGCTTTGATGCTGAGTTTTCGCCCGAAAGAAGCATCTTGAGAATCTCCCCGTTTTCCACTAAAGAAAAGTCTCGGGGTGGGGGTGGGGCGCCGCGCGGGAGCGCGCGCGCACTTACCCACCGAGAAACACGCTCCCTCCCTCGCCCCCTCCCTCCCTCCCTCCCTCCGCGCTGTTAGACGTGCGAGCGAGGTGGAGGCTCGGCTCCGGGTGCAGCTGGAGCTGCAAGGTGCTCGGGAAGTCAAGGCGAACCCCCAGGACGTTTAGCAGAAAATTCGAGAGAAAAGTTGTAAGGGGAGACGGTTATGGTTGTACCGTCTGACAGACCCAGTGTGGGCCCGTGCTTGATATATGGGGATTTCAGTGTTTTAAAACTAGACCGAAATAGGCGTGCAGATGGTGTGTACGCGCGTTTTAAGTTTAAATTCCCACCGGTAACTGGCTTTTCCCCTTTGTGGTAGGTAAGGGATCGTAGCATGAAAAGAATGTCCAGCTGCGAAACGGTGAAATATATACTTGGGTGTATTTACTGATCTTTGCTTACGCTGCTTCCCACAGGTGTTGGGGGCAGGGGGGTGCCTGCTCCACTTAAGTCCAAAACCGATGTTCATTTGGACAGAATGAATCGTAGAGGGTGTGTATTGGCATCGAGGATCTCATTCAGTACAGGGAATATTTCTCTAGGTACCCACTTAAAAATGGTTCTTTTAACAAAAATTTGATCTAGATGCAACTATTCGGGAAAACATTTGGTTAAGTAAGATATTAGTAAAATGTGTTTGGAGATGTTTCACTGTCAATTCCAATGTATTTGACTTTAATATGGTAAAACTGCTCTACTTTTAGTGTACATACTGACCATATAGGTAAACTAACTAGACAGTTTCTAAATTAAGGTTTTTGCTTCCATTTTAAATTGCTTTCTCATTTACAGTTTTTTTTTTCTCTACCTATTCTTTGTAATTGCCCCACGTTTCTTGTATCTATAGTACATCAAAGGAAGAGAGGAGTGGGTGTAGATGGCCAAAAACTTACATAGGCCTTGGAGTATGCATAGTTAAACATGAGTTATGCCTATGCATGTAACTCAAGAAATAGCACTATTGATCTGTTTGACTTAAGGCAGAAATTAGAATGACACAGATGACACTAGGTAACAATCAATTTGTCATGTGTAAGCTACATTTTTTTAACCCACCTCAGCAGGTCTTTATTTTGTCATTCTTTGTACATTATAAGAGGATTGTCACAGAATTATAATTCTTTTATCAGATTTTTAGCACCCCTTCTCCCATTTAAATTATTCTGGCAATTTAAAAAAATGTATTGCAAAACTACTTACTATCTTAATTGTGTCACATGGTACTTATCCTAAATGTTTCCCCAACCCCTTTCTCCCCCTTCCCCATTTCTGTTTGAAAGGCAGATTTAGTACCCTTACTCTTCTGGAGAAAATAAATTATTTTGACCTGCAAGAGTTTTTAAGGAATAAAATATTGTATTTGCATTCCTATTTTGGAATTGAAGTTGTGGAACAGGTTACAATAATAGTTTTGTAACTCACTTTTTTTAATTGAAGAAAAAATTTTGTCTCATGAAGACCATACTAAATTTACTCTTTCACCATTAGCAGGACTTAAAGTGTTGCCTTTGGTATTTACTTCTTAAATATGAAATGGCATAATAGAGATTTTCTTGGTAGCTACAGAATAAGTTTTAATTGTCACGATTTCAGTTTTCATAGATACTATTTTAAGTCATCTGTTTGGGCTGTAATATCCATGATTTTTTTTCTTTATACACCAAGCAATTATGCAGATACTATAATTGACTAAAGAAGCATTGTGTAGTGTTCTGTTTCACTAATGTCTATTTTCCTAAAAGATGCATGTGAATACATCTAAAGTACACCAGGGGGATTTAGTTTTAAAAGAACTGGGCAGAAACTTTGGTAAAGTGATCCATCATTTGGCGATCTGGGTAATCACACTGTTTAGTGAAGGTTGTTGTATATAATTTTATCAAGCCAGGAAAAGCCATATTTGAAATTAAGGAAAATAGTTATAATGGTAAGAATTTAAAAAAATTTTTGTTGTTGTTAATTCTCACCGAAGGATATTTTTCCCTTGATTTTTAGAGAGTGAAAGGAGAGAGGAGGGGGAGAGAGAGAAACATTGATGTGAGAGAGACATCTTCACATTGCTTGGTTACCTCCTGCATGTACCCGGACTTGCCCTTGACAGGGAATCAAACCTGAGACTCGTAGGTTGAGGGCTGACACTCAACCACTGAGCCAAACCAGCTAGGGCTATAATGGTAAGAATTTTAAATTCAACTTTCATTGGTTTTCTGATTGTTCATTGGACCCCTTAGGGATTTTTCCTGGGTGTCTTGAGACTTTCTCTAACAACCCACCCTTCCAGACAAAAGCAGCTTCTATTTTTGTCTGTTAAATGTATGTAATTAAATATAAGATCTCCTTTGAAAAATGAAATCATCTTCATTAAAAAATTTGAAAGCCTCTGATTTCAGTTATTCATTAATTCAGACTACCTTTATTTAGTACTGACTCTGTGCCTGGCCTTTATAAATTAGAGATGGCTAGCTCAGACTTTAGTTGAAGAGGTAGTTAACTATAATTATAGGAGTAAATAGTTACAAGTACTAAGAGATGCAGAAGAGAATGGAATTTGGATGTTTTAACTGTGGAAGTTTGAATGTAAGAGAGACAATCAACAAGGTTGGTCTTCTTTCATTGTATTTTGAAAGTTGACTGTCCACAATACCTACAGCCAAAATAGGCTGTTAATGTTTTGCTCCTTAAATATCACTGGTATGTGTCACATGGTTAGATACTTAAGCTTTTCATTATGAAGAATTAGCGGTAAAAAGTGAATTTTCATATTTCTAGTTTCATATTAGATTTAGCCTAGTTTATTATACCCCTGACCAATATTTTAGTAAGAAGCTGGGCACTGTGATACAAGGAAATATTAACTATCGCTACCTTAAAAGAGCTTATAGCTTTGTTGGGGAGTTAGACAATTTAGGAATAGTTAGATGCCAGTTCAAGGCAGAGTAAAAAACCATATTTAAGGCAGTACATACTGATTTAAAAATGGTGTTAAGGAATTTAGATAAAGGAGGAAGTTTATTAACTTTATTTCATTTGGAAGTTTTGTAGGATTGGGATAAGTGAGAGAAAAAAGACATGTAAGTAGGTTAGAGACACTGGCCCAAAAACACAGGGAAGTGCAGGATAGATTGGCAGATGAGGCAAAAATATAAGGTTAAAATGTAAGAGCATCACTTTGTGCCTTTATGAGTCAAATTGAGAGATTTGGGGGAAAGTATTAACACAAGGTTAATAGAAGGCATGATCAAGAAATAAATAATGCTTGCATTACTATAGCCACTTTGCTATATTTAGCATTGTTAAATAGCCTAGGAAAAACTACTTTGGCTTATATAGTGTAGTTCATTGTTTTCCTGTTGATCCAAAATTTTGTGTTTATTTTTATACTTACTTTTTCAGAGCCAAGATAATACCTTAGTTTACTTATTTATTTTTTATTTTGGTTGACTAGAGACTAGTGGAAAATTAACATTCCAATGATCTGGGGAATTAAAAAGTCCAACTGTCTGTTCTTTATTAACTAAGTATATAACCCTTTGGATGTTTCTTTTGAGTATTAAATCAAATGGTCTCTTAAATAATTTTCTAAAGTTTATGAGCTTCATTTCATTTCTGTATTTTCGTTTGTCTTTAGACATACTGTTAGCTGAAAGTCAAGTGATACCACCATTTATTGCTAAAACCAATGAGTTTTTCATAAAGAAACACTGACTTATTTGTCTTTATTTCTTACATCTAGCAGCTAATCACCAAACTCTCTTTGTCTTGGTTTGCTCGTTTCAGTTAGTTATGTGATAGTTCAGGAGCTTAAAAGTTTTCAGTATTGGTCCATCTCTTGTGTTTTGTGTCCCACCAATTTTGCGTTCCACTTCCAATCTTTAAAATGTCTTCTTATTGCTTATTACAAGGTCTATCTAATTCCTTTTTGCTTTGAAGACCCTTTATAGCCAGATCTTCAGAAATTAAAAAAAAAAAAAAACACTCTTATTTTTCAAAATGGCAACTGTGCTCTACCACTCTACCCTAATCACACACCTGGAATTACTTCTGTTTTAAATCCAAATTTTAAAGTATTGTGTATGGCTTTTTTTGCACTATGACTGCAGGTTAGAATAGATGTAACACACTGTATGGAACACAAAACCTAAAATATTTACTGTCTGGTTGTTAGTCTATACCCCTTCCTGAGATTCTTACTTAACCTCTTAATGTTTCCATCATTAAAAAAATTGTTAAACCTTACCTAATGTAGTTTGTATAATGAAAATAATGGTTTCCCTCCTCTACAGCATTGCAGTATTGAATATCAGATTACATCCTTTCCCCTACTTCTCAGTCCTCCAAAGTAAGGAGAAAGGACTCAGACCCTGGAAGGGAGGTGAGCATATTCATAGCACTGGTTTAGTGGGCTTCTCTATACATACCTTTGTACCCTCAAAACCTCTGACATGAAGCTAAGCAGATAGTGGCTAAGCCCAGTAAATACCTAATGAGTTGTTTACATAGGTTGATAAAAATGAAATGACCTTTGGTTCTTCTGTTTTCACCACAGAATATGGAAATGGTCTAGGAAGAGTTTAGAACAGTGGTTCTCAACCTTGGCTGCACATTAGAATCACCTGGGAATCTTTTTAAAATCCTGATTTCTGGGCCTCATCCTCCGGAAATTCTCTTTCTTTGTTACTAATGTTGTGGCCCCACCCCATAACAAAGAAACAATTTCCGGAGGATGAGGCCCAGAAATCAGAATTTTAAAAAGATTCCTAGGTGATTCTAATGTGCAGCCAAGGTTGAGAACCACTGTGTTAGAAGAAAGTGTTGATTAAATAATAGGGAAGGCAGTTAATGTGTTTGTGAATGGTTTAGGAGGTCATTGGTTTTCAAATATTTTATTAAGGGAAACTTTGCATGTAGTAAATACTTGAAATGTTAAAAGATAAAAATGGTTAAAAGCAGAATTATCTTTGGTGAGTAGGGCTTGTGGAGCTTCCAGAGGACTGCCTATTTGGAACTTCCTATTTGGAAATACTTCCATTGAGCTTCAGGCTTACTGTTTATAAACCCATAATTTTTGTTAATGAGTAGCCTATAGTTCTTGGGGAAAAAAAATCTATACTTTTTATAAGAATATTCTGTGGTAAATTTTATAAGCCCATAGCAGTATGTGATTTTTTTTTTTTTAATTGTGACTATAAATGTGACTTCAAGATTGCCTGGTGGTTTAGGATCTAAGTCTGGAGATTGATTCATTTAATCATCAAATATTTGCGCACCTGCTGTGTGTCAGGCACTGTTCTGGGTGCTAGGAATATGGTTAAAAAACACAACAAACAAAATCTTCCTCTTAACAGTTTAATCCTAAATCCTACCAAGATACGCTTCCAAGTTATTTAGTTACTACATAAATGGGTGAAATTTTTAATAGATTTTCTTTTCAATTCATCTGATTGTAATCTTGTCTAAAGACTAATTCATAGGAATGATGACTTTTTTAGTATTCCTTTCAACCTTAAGATTGTGTGCTTATATGCTTTGAGTCAAAGGATATATTACAGAATCTGATTGACTCCTACAGGTATTGCATTGTTTAATTACTTAGCTATCTTATATATGTTAAAATGTGTTTTTTTTTTCATTTTCTTTTCTAATTTTTCACAGCATTAATAAATTTGTCAATGAACATTAAGAAAAATAACAGTATAGTGGTATTATACCATATTCATTTTTCAGTACCAGTTGACATTTTTATTCTTAAACTATTCTAGATAAGTTTACCTGAGATTGTGGGATATATGGGTTTGAGTCTTCTCTTTTGAATATGTTTATATAAGGGATATTTTATTTATTTGACTTAAAGAAGGTGGAGTGTGTAATTAAAAATTTCTCTGTAATTAGGTAATGAAAATGTAATTTCCTATAATAAAATGTGATTTTAAAAATGTTTGTGTGGAAAATAAAAATTAGATGGTTGTTCTGGCTGAATACGTTGTTACATATCATAGTCTTCATTCTAGTGGTCTAATTTTTGACTAAATTTTTGGAACCTTAAAATATGTGTATATTCCCTCCACAAATACCTTTAGAAAACCTTTTAGATTGATAAATTACAGCACTACTTTTGTAAACATACTTTTTTGTTTGCCAAAGACTTAAAGAACATTTTTATTTTAATATTTATTAGGACTCATGAATTTATTGAGTAGTTGCTATGTGAGAGACACTGTTCTAGGCTCTTGGGATATATTGATGAAATAAAGATGTGTGCCTTTATGGATCTTTATTAAACCTGAAGTGGGGTGGGGGAAGGGATAGAGTTTATGAAAAGTAATAAAGAGGTAAGTTGTATAGTATGTTAGATAAGGAGTTATGCAAGGGGGATTTTGGTGGAGGGTATTGGGAAAAGTAAGTGCAACAGCAGGAACATGCTTAACATGTCAAAGAACAGTTCAGTGTTTCTTATTGTGACTGGAGCAGAATGAGAGTGGGGCAAATAGAATGAGTGTAGGTCAGAGAGAAAGAGGGTTGGAGAAGGCAGTTGAAAGGACAGGTTTTTCACTTTTAGGAGCCACTGGAGAGTTTGAGCAGAAGAATGAGAGGCTTTGACATATGGCTGCTCTGGTAATGAATAAACGAGGAAAGTGGGTGGGCAGAAACCAGGTAAATTCGTTTAGAAGCCTTGGAATAATCTAGGACCAGAGATGATGGTCAGAGTAATAGCAGTAAACGTAGTGAAAAGTGATAGATTCTGGCTATATTTTGGAGAGCCAGTAGGAATTTCCTGATACTATGATAACTTCAACATTAAAAATATTTTATGAAATCATACTGTTTATTAATGAATGCAACAGTTTTGTGGAAAGGTACAAACAAAATTTTAGTTTAAACCAAAATTACTAAGAATACTTTTTTTCAGTTTCCTAGATTCCTTGTAGAACTAAAAATTTTTTTTTTTTTTTTTTTTTTTTTTTTGCAGAAAGCCACTTCATGTTATTAAAACTCCATTAAAAGAGGCATGTTATGTTTGAATGGCTTAGTAAAAATATCTTTGAAAACTAAATTGTAGAGATAGCTTCATTTCAGCAGACAATTGTAGGACAGTTTTACTTAAATTTCTTATTGTCTTAATTTCTGTAAGGATAGTTAATCTTTTCCTTGAAATAAGGTTATCTAAAGGCAAAATGAGAAACTGCATTGCAAAATATTAAAAGCTTAATAACTGTTCTAATGCTTAAAGTAAAGATTGGTCATCAAGAGACTGCTACTTTTGTCTTGGTTTCAAGAGTAAAAATAAGCAATGATGCTAGAAGTTATAAGAAAATGAGAACAAGTTATGTTAAAGTTACATTAAATGTAGAAAGATATGAATAGATCAACATAAATATTACCATTAGATATATTTGAAAGGAATTTTCAAAATAAACATCCAGCATGTAGACATTGGCCATTAGTTTATTAGTGGAGAGCACAAAAAACAATGGATTCTTTCTTAAGCACAGAAGAAAAACTACCTTGGCTAGTCAGTGGAGGGCAATTTTGACTTGGATGTTGAAGGCCAGGGGATAATTCATGTATTTATAATTCAGGTGTTTGAAATTAAATACCCTTATAACCTATTAGAGCCAACCTCATGAAAGCTTTCTTTCTCTCATGAGGTGGTAATAACATACTCACCTAAACAAATGGCAAAATATTCTTGAGGGCAGGGTGATGGCAATTTTTTTTCTAGTCGAGGGTTTTTCAAACATTTTTTAAAACCTGAAAACACTTTTTTAAACTAAAGCTTCTGAGTTAAGTAAACCTGTAAACCATTAAAAAAAAAGCACTACTCTGTTGAGAGATTTGAAAAGAGAACAACTCTATTTGCCCAATATTATTATTTCCTACCTCTAGGTGAAAGAATTTTTCTACCACAATTCGAAAATCACTATATGGTGATTAATGACATAAGCTTTGAAGCTGACTTAATGGCAGGTAGCCTGCCCAATAGCATTGTTAGAAAGAAGGACATAGATGTTACTTGCTGTATCTAATTGGTAGTTTGTTGTGAATTTGCTGTGAAAACCATAAATGTCACACAAGCCTAACATTTCTAATTTAAACTTTAATATTCATGATTCAGAGACTACTGCTATCAAATTAATTGCAGTGTGTTAAAGCTTCAGTATTAAAATTTATCCTCAATATATAGAGTTTTATTTCTCTATTATATAAAAAACCTTCCAGTTTTCAGTAATCAATGACAGGGTGATGACTTCATGACTCCACTTATCTTCATTTAATTTTAAGGCCCTTTTATTTCTGAGTATTTAAAAATACATTTTGTGGTAGTGTTTTGTTTCTGCTCTCATACTCTATAACTTGAGATACTAAAGTATCTCAGTATGTTGAGGATTATTTTATAGGAGAGCAGAAATGAAGTTTAATGTGTTTGGATAAACATGAGAAATATTAATAAAGGTATGACTGGCAAGGATTTGATTTATAGTTGAAAATTTCTACAATACTCGGGTCCATATGACATTGCATTCTTAACTTCTCTGTTAATAACTTTATCTCTTAAACTGTGGAAGGCAGGGGACTGTCTGAATTGCTCTTCGTTTTCAGAATAGATATTTGTTTAATAAAGGACTTATGTAGTTCTAGTGTTTGTACTATTTAACATAAAAATTCGAAGTAATCACTAGATGTGTTCTTTTGATGTACATTTTAAAGTAATGTTGTCTGCATTTTTTTGTTCTAAATAAGGAAAAACACACCTCATATTCTACCTTTTTTATTTTTTTCCCCTTGATTGATTGTTAGCTATAGAATCACAAACTAATTTTCCTTTTTATCATAGGTTAAGATTTTTAAACAATTTTTTAAATATAGTTTATTGATTTTTTACAGAGAGGAAGGAGAGAGATAAAGAGTTAGAAACATCGATGGGAGAGAAACAATGATCAGCCGCCTCCTGCACATCGCCTACTGGGGATGTGCCCGCAACCCAGGTACATGCCCTTGACCGGAATCGAACCTGGGACCTTTCAGTCCACAGGCTGACGCTCTATCCACTGAGCCAAACCGGTTTCGGCGAGATTTTTAAACAATTTTAACTAAAACCAAAAAACAAGTTAATGGGATTGGATGGCTCTGTCCTGATCTCTTTTACTTACAGTTATTGTGTAATCCGCTGCCAGATAAATATTTCTAAGTCACAAGTCTAATCACATCATTTTTATAAATCTTCAACAGTCTCCCAGGTTCTAAGAGTCAAATTAGGAAACCGAACTAATATTTAGTAAGCACCATTTGTTTGCTAGGCACCTAATATTTGAGAAAAAAATTTTTCTTAAATTTATATAGATAATGTGGCCCCATTTTATAGATGGAGGAACCATGTCTCAAGAGGGTTAGGGCTTAACTGTTATAAACTAGGAAGTAATAGTCCTACTAGAAATCAGTCCTACTTGTTGTTTCCTACTTCTTTTGTTATTCCTTCAACATAGTCATATTTTATTTTTTACAAAAGTGAACCTAATAAACATTTTGTTTGAATTATCACATGGCTGATGCTTTTAAAATTAATATTTAGTTGAGGCTAATAGGATAAACTTTTAAACACAAGAATAAGACTGCCATTTTATTTTTAAATATTTTGCCAAAAATTATAAGGACAGTTTCTCTTTACCATTAGTTGCTAGCATAGCAAATAGTATAATCTGAATAGATGTTTACTTGAAATTGAGATCATTGGAGAAGCCAGCTACTGGGAGCCAGGTGGTAGTTTTTTCCTTACCTTAATTTTTTTCTTCATCTTCTTTATATTCTTTAGTTTACTAGGGTTATTCTGTATGTTAGTGGGCATAACTGAATATTTTCCCTATCTTGTAAAATTTTGATGTGGTGGAAATGATATATTGCTTTTATTTTTAAATATATTTCTACCGATTTCAGAGAGGAAGGGAGAGAAATACAGAAACATTAGTGATGAGCGAGAATCATTGATTGGCTGCCTATTGCACGCCCCACACTGGGGCTTGAGCCTGCACCCCCGGCATATGGCCTGACAGGGAATCGAACTGTGACCTCCTGATCCATAGGTCAATGCTCAATCACTGAGCCACGCTGGCCAGTCTATATTGACTTTTTTTTTCTTTTTTAATAAATTTTTATTGATTTCAGAGAGGAAAGGAGGGGGGAGAGAGAGAGAGAGACATCAGTGATGAGAGAGAATCATTGATTGGCTGCCTCCTGCACACCTCACACCAGGGATGGAGCCCGAAACCTGGGCATGTTCCCTGACCGGGAATCGAACTGTGAGGTGGAAGCTCAACCATTGAGCCACGCCTGGCCTGTATTGCTTTTAATTCAATCTCAAAAGAATGTGAAGAATCTCCAAATAAAATTTATAAGAGACTGATTGATTGCTTCCACATAAGTAACCTAAGTTAAATTACATGGAATTTTTCAAAGTTATTTAATGTTGCTGGTATATAAGATACTTCTTTTTATATTTTTATTGATTTCAGAAGGGAAGGGAGAACATCAATGATGAGAGAGAATCATTGATCAGCTGCCTCCTGCACACCTCCTACTGGGGATCCAGCCAGCAACCTGGGCATGTGCCCCTGACCGGAATCTAACCCAGGATCCTTCAGTCCACAGGCCGATGCTCTATCCACTGAGCCAAACCAGCTAGTGCTATATTTCTAAAAGATTGTCTTGAATATATAATCTTAAAATTCTTTAGCTTGGTGCTGCTCAAAATGTGGTGCACTTCGTAACTCCTCTGAGAGGAAATATATGCAGAAATCAAGAACATTTAGAAACAATTTGACAATTTTATGTCTCTTGAATCTAATAAGAAATTGGGGCTTAGACTTTAAAAAATTTTTATTTTACAAAAGTGGGCTTGTAGATATGGAATAAAAATTAGTTTTTCATCTCAGATAATTTGAGAAACATGTATCTAGTTAAATAATGTCATTATTTGCACTAATTGTTCATTTATTTCCATTTTCCCTTTTACGTATTCGAATATCTTAATTGTCTTTGGGCATAATATTTTATAGATTTCACAGTGTGCTAAAACTTCTTAAATTTTTTTTCATTCTAAAATCTTACTAATAAATTCATATGAAATTTCATTTTAAGGAACAAGATTAGAAAGCAGGTTGTTTGTAAAGTTTGTGAGGGAGTTTTTAAAGCAGCTAGTATAATTTATTTATCACAAAACATAGCCTCCAGTCATAGAAGGCAGGAAAATTGAGGGGAAGGGAAAGGACTGGTTGTTTCCTTAAACTCATAGAAAAGAGTAGAGACAGAATGATCATTTGGTTAATAAGGGCTTATTTTAAAATTTGTGAGATAATAAATTTTGTATTAGTTTAAATGTTAGTTGTTAGAATTGCCTTAAATTTTGAAGTCATTTCACATAACAATAAACCATAGACATTTTATGGTGATTGTTTAAAATACATGTAACATTGTTAACTTGTGTGGTGCTTTGTTATGAATATCTTTAATATGTATATAATTTAATGTATAATTCACGATTAAGATTTGTTCTTTTTCTCCTCTTTCTAGGCAGATGATCCATTTGATGATCTTGAAGACCTTTGCACAAAAATGAGGGAAATACAAAGAACCAAATATAGTTCTGAAATTCAGGATCTATATTTTGAGATGATTTTTTATTTTCGGAATGAGAAGTATATCTGGTTATCTTTATGAATGTAGAGACATGAGAAGAGAGTTATGATGGCAAAAAACAAAGAGCCACGCCCCCCATCCTATACTATCAGTGTAGTTGGACTCTCTGGGACTGAAAAAGACAAAGGTAACTGTGGAGTTGGAAAGTCTTGTTTGTGCAATAGATTTGTACGCTCAAAAGCAGATGAATATTATCCAGAGCATACTTCTGTGCTCAGCACCATTGACTTTGGAGGACGAGTAGTAAATAATGATCACTTTTTGTACTGGGGTGACATAACACTAAATGGTGAAGATGGAGTAGAATGCAAAATTCATGTCATTGAACAAACAGAATTCATTGATGACCAGACTTTCTTGCCTCATCGGAGTACAAATTTACAACCGTATATAAAACGTGCAGCTGCTTCTAAATTGCAGTCAGCAGAAAAACTAATGTACATTTGCACTGATCAACTAGGCTTGGAGCAAGACTTTGAACAGAAGCAAATGCCTGAAGGGAAGCTCAATGTAGATGGATTTTTATTGTGCATTGATGTAAGTCAGGGATGTAATAGAAAGTTTGATGATCAACTTAAATTTGTGAATAACCTTTTTGTCCAACTATCAAAATCAAAAAAACCTGTAATAATAGCAGCAACTAAATGTGATGAATGCGTGGATCACTATCTTAGAGAAGTTCAGGCATTTGCTTCAAACAAAAAGAACCTTCTTGTAGTGGAAACATCAGCACGATTGAATGTCAACATTGAAACATGTTTCACTGCACTGGTACAAATGTTGGATAAAACTCGTGGCAAACCTAAAATTATTCCCTATCTGGATGCTTTTAAAACACAGCGACAACTTGTTGTCACAGCAACAGATAAGTTTGAAAAACTTGTGCAGACTGTGAGAGATTATCATGCAACTTGGAAAACTGTTAGTAATAAATTAAAAAATCATCCTGATTATGAAGAATACATCAATTTAGAGGGAACAAAAAAAGCCCGAAATACTTTCTCAAAACATATAGAACAACTTAAACAGGAACATATAAGAAAAAGGAGAGAAGAATATATAAATACCTTACCAAGAGCTTTTAACACTCTTTTGCCAAATCTAGAAGAGATTGAACATTTGAATTGGTCAGAAGCTTTGAAGTTAATGGAAAAGAGAGCAGATTTTCAGTTATGTTTTGTGGTGCTAGAAAAAACACCTTGGGATGAAACTGACCATATAGACAAAATTAATGATAGGCGAATCCCATTTGACCTCCTGAGCACTTTAGAAGCTGAAAAAGTCTATCAGAACCATGTACAACATCTAATATCAGAGAAAAGGAGGGTAGAAATGAAGGAAAAATTCAAAAAGACTTTGGAAAAAATTCAGTTTATTTCACCTGGACAGCCATGGGAGGAAGTCATGTGCTTTGTTATGGAGGATGAAGCCTTCAAGTATATTACAGAGGCTGACAGCAAAGAGGTGTATAGTAGGCATCAGCGAGAAATAGTTGAAAAAGCCAAAGAAGAGTTTCAGGAAATGCTTTTTGAGCATTCGGAACTTTTTTATGATTTAGATCTTAATGCAACACCTAGTTCAGATAAAATGAGTGAAATTCATACAGTTTTGAGTGAAGAACCTAGATATAAAGCTTTACAGAAACTTGCACCTGATAGGGAGTCTCTTCTACTTAAGCATATAGGTTTTGTTTATCATCCTACTAAAGAAACATGTCTTAGTGGCCAAAATTGTATGGACATTAAAGTAGAGCAGTTACTTGCCAGTAGTCTTTTGCAGTTAGATCATGGTCGCTTAAGATTGTATCATGATAGTACTAATATAGATAAAGTTAACCTTTTTATTTTAGGGAAGGATGGCCTTGCCCAAGAACTAGCAAATGAGATAAGGACACAATCCACTGATGATGAGTATGCCTTAGATGGAAAAATTTATGAACTTGATCTTCGACCAGTTGATGCCAATTCGCCTTACTTTTTAAGTCAGTTATGGACTGCCGCCTTTAAACCACATGGGTGCTTCTGTGTATTTAATTCCATCGAGTCACTGAATTTTATTGGGGAATTTATTGGAAAAATAAGAACTGAAGCTTCTCAGATCAGAAAAGATAAATATATGGCTAATCTTCCATTTACGTTAATTCTGGCTAATCAGAGAGATTCTATTAGTAAGAATCTACCAATTCTTAGGCATCAAGGGCAACAGTTGGCAAACAAGTTACAATGTCCTTTTGTAGATGTACCTGCTGGTACATATCCTCGGAAGTTTAATGAAACCCAAATAAAACAAGCTCTAAGAGGAGTATTAGAATCAGTTAAACACAATTTAGATGTGGTGAGCCCAGTACCCACCAATAAGGATGTATCCGAAGCTGACTTGAGAATTGTCATGTGTGCCATGTGTGGTGATCCATTTAGTGTGGATCTTATTCTTTCACCCTTCCTTGATTCTCATTCTTGCAGCGCTGCTCAAGCTGGACAGAATAATTCCCTAATGCTTGATAAAATCATTGGTGAAAAAAGGAGGCGAATACAGATCACAATATTATCATATCATTCCTCAATTGGAGTAAGGAAAGATGAACTTGTTCATGGATATATATTAGTTTATTCTGCCAAACGGAAAGCATCAATGGGAATGCTTCGAGCATTTCTATCAGAAGTTCAGGACACCATTCCTGTACAACTGGTGGCAGTTACTGACAGCCAAGCAGATTTTTTTGAAAATGAGGCCATCAAGGAGTTAATGACTGAAGGAGAACACATTGCAACTGAGATCACTGCTAAATTTACAGCATTGTATTCTTTATCGCAGTATCATCGGCAAACGGAGGTCTTTACTCTGTTTTTCAGTGATGTCCTAGAGAAAAAAAATATGATAGAAAATTCCTATTTATCTGATAATACAAGAGAATCAACCCATCAAAGTGAGGATGTTTTTCTACCATCTCCCAGAGATTTTCCCTATAACTACCCTGATTCAGATGATGATACAGAAGCACCGCCTCCTTATAGCCCAATTGGGGATGATGTACAGTTGCTTCCAACACCTAGTGACCGTTCCAGATATAGATTAGACTTGGAAGGAAATGAATATCCTATTCATAGCACCCCCAACTGTCATGACCATGAACGCAACCATAAAGTGCCTCCACCTATTAAACCTAAACCAGTTGTACCTAAGACTAATGTGAAGAAACTGGATCCAAACCTCTTAAAAACCATAGAAGCTGGTATTGGTAAAAATCCAAGAAAACAGACTTCCCGGGTGCCTTTGGCACATCCCGAAGATATGGATCCTTCAGATAACTATGCGGAACCCATTGATACAATTTTCAAACAGAAGGGCTGTTCTGATGAGATATATGTTGTCCCAGATGATAGCCAGAATCGTATTAAAATTCGGAATTCATTTGTAAATAACACCCAAGGAGATGAAGAAAATGGATTTTCTGATAGAACCTCAAAAAGTCATGGGGAACGAAGGCCTTCAAAATACAAATATAAATCTAAAACCCTGTTTAGTAAAGCCAAATCATACTATCGACGCACACATTCAGATGCAAGTGATGATGAGGCTTTCACTACTTCTAAAACAAAAAGAAAAGGAAGACATCGTGGAAGTGAAGAAGATCCACTTCTTTCTCCTGTTGAAACTTGGAAAGGTGGTATTGATAATCCTGCAATCACTTCAGACCAGGAATTAGATGATAAGAAAATGAAGAAGAAAATCCACAAAGTAAAAGAAGATAAAAAGGTAAATTTAATTTATCACCACTAATGTTTATAAAGATGCTTGTTTTTACCTTTAACGCAATTTTTTTTTTATCAGTTTAATGGATTTGACATCAGTGAAAACTTAAGCTGCCTTATGTCATTCAATACATAAAATGACCAGCTTTTTAAAATTTCCAGAATATTTTGTGAGGGCAATTTTTTTTTTTTTAGTGATTGTATTGAATTTCACTTATTTGTGCTTTATCTTCTTTGGGTAATTTTATTTCATATTCAGCATGGAAATTCTGGGTGAATATATTCTCTATAAAAACCCAGATATAAGGTGACTTTGTGTTTTGTTTTTCTGTTTTGTAAGCATCCCATTTGTCTGGTTTTTCCTTCTGAGCTATCAGTTTTGCAGTATTAATTTTATATACCTATCTCACTCAAGCATATTAACAGTACAGTAAAACTAATAATTTGTAGTCTTTTAAATTTATTAACTTTTCAGGCAACTTTTTTGTGGATCGTGGTATACTGCCTATAGACTTGGAGAAAGATTTCTTAAATATGAATTGTAGAATTCTGTTCAAATAGCAGGTTTTTGTCTATTATATTTTAAACTAGAGGCCCGGTGCACAAAAATTTGTGCACTCGGAGGGGTCCCTCAGCCCAGCCTGTGCCCTCTCACAGTCTGGGACCCCTCAGGGGATGACCACCTGCTGGCTTAGGCCCACTCCCTGGGGAATTGGGCCTAAACTGGCAGTCAGACATCCCTCTGGCAGCCCGGGAGCCCTCGGGAGATGTCCACTTGCCAGCAGGGAGCAGGCCTAAGCTGCAGTCGGACATCCTTAACGTTGCTGAGGAGTCGGGAGAGGCTCCCACCACCACTGCTGTACTGGCAGCCATCAGCCTGGCTTGTGGCTGAGCCGAGCTCCCCCTGTGGGAGCACACTGACCACCAGGGGGCAGCTTCTGCATTGAGCGTCAGGCCCTGGTGGTCAGTGTGTGTCATAATGACCAGTAATTCCCAGTTGTGCTGTTAGGGTAAATTTGCATATTACCCTTTTATTATATAGGATAGAAGCCTGGTGCATGGGTGGGGGCCGGCTGGTTTGCCCTGAAGGGTGTCCCGGATCAGGGTGGGGGTCCCGCTTGGGTGCCTGGCCAGCCTGGGTGAGGGGCTGATGGGTGTTTGCAGGCTGGTCACACCCCTTTCAGGGTGGGGCTCCCCACTGGGGTGCCTGGCCAGCCTGGGTGAGGGGCTGATGGCTGTTTGCAGGCTGGTCAAGCCCCCCGCAGTGGGGACCCTCACCCCATGGAGGTTTGGCCAGCCTGGGTGAGGGGCTAATGGCTGTTTTCAGGCTGGCCATACCTCCTTTAGGGTGGGGGGTCCCACTGGGGTGCCTGGCCAGTCTGGGTGAGGGGCTGAAGGCCATTTTCAAGCTGGCCAAGCCCCCCTGGCGATGCAAGCTCCCAGCCTCTCCTTTTTTTCTTTTTCCTTTTTATTCTGGTGTTTATTTACCTTCTACAATTGAAACTTTATAGCCTGGAATGGAGCTCAGAACTGGCCAGGGTGGGCGGGAGGGAAGCTTGGCTTTCTCCATTGCCAAGGGCAACCCAGGGCTCCAACTCCGTGGCCACGGCCAGCTGAAAGTAGGTATCGGGGGTTTATTTATCTTCTATAATTGAAACTTTGTTGCTTTGAGTGGAGCTCAGAGCCGGCTGCGGCAGGCGGGAAGCTTGGCTTCCTCCATCATTGGGGCAACCAAGCCTCTTGCTTGCTCCAGCTCCATGGCTGCCAGCCGCCATCTTGGTTGGGTTAATTTGCATATAGTCGCTCTGATTGGCGGGTGGGCGTCGCTTGAGGTGTAGCGAAGGTACCGTCAATTTGCATGTTTGTCTTTTATCAGTGTAGATAGTTACTAATTTATCTGATGGTATTAAGTTTATTAGAAACCTAAATATGTATACTATTAAAGTTGTATTTAATAATTTTTATTTTTATTAGATCTTTCACAGTAGTATTTACCATTATTTCTAATGCTATTTGACATGAGTGTTCATAAACTTTTATTCAAGGTTTTTATGGTTTTCAGATAGTATTCAATAGGTTTTTATACTGCATATTGGTAATTTCTTCATCCAGTAAATCAAGTCTTAATATTTAATTTACTGCAGCCAACTACTATTTATTAATTCCAATTAAAGATAACAGATATTTTGAGTAACCTTATTCTAGATCAGTGGTTCTCAACCTTCCTAATGCCACGACCCTTTTATACAGTTCCTCATGTTGTGGTGACCCCAGCCATAAAATTATTTTCGTTGCTACTTCATAACTGTAATTTTGCTACTGTTATGAATTGTAAATATTTGATATGCAGGATGTATTTTCATTGTTACAAATTTAAGATAATTAAAGCATAGTGATTAATCACAAAAACAATATGTAATTATATATCTGTTTTCCGATGGTCTTAGGCGACCCCTGTGAAAGGGTCGTTCGACCCCCAGGTTGAGAACTGCTGTTCTAGATAGATTACTTACATATAGTAATTGCTTCCCTATAGTTGGTAGCCTCCATTTTATTTTATAAGTTTAAGCTGCAATATTTTTAAATTTATTATTGTTTTTCAGATTAGACATGTAAAAAGGTTCATCTAGATCTATAACAGACTCAACTCACAACACACTACTAACTAAATACCTCTGGCATCTTTTCACAGTCACCCTATTATCACTAGTCCTCACTACATATTTTATCACTGCCAAAAGACTTCAGTATTTTCCTTTTAATTTGCTTGTTATTAAAACTACTGAATGCTTATTAACAAAAATAAGCATACACAGTCTTTCCATTTCAAATTGTTTATATTTTTGTGTTATTTTTCCTTTTATTTTTATTTTTTTAAATCCTCACCTCAGGATATTTTTTTCCATTGAAATTTTTTGTTTGAGAGTAAAGTGGGAGGGAGAAACATTAATGTGAGAGAGACACATTGATTGTTTGCCTCCTGCACTCACCCTGTCTGGGGCTGGGGATCGAACCCTCAACCCTTTATTCTGCAGCCTTATACTTGAACCACCAAGCAAACCAGCCAGGGCTATTTTACCATTTTTTATCACAAGTCTGCTTAATTGTTTTACTAACTTTTTATTATTTTAATATTCTTTTTTATTCATTCCACACTTTATTTTTACGTAAAAATTTTAATGTTGACATTATTGCTGGTGTGCCCCTTTTTCCCTAGAATCCTTTGCCCACCTCCATCCACCCCCATCTCCCCCTTCCTTGGCCTTCACCAAACTATTGTTTGTGCCCATAGAGTATGCATGTACATTCTTTAGCTAATCCTTTCACCTTTGTCCAGGTACCCCACTTCTCACTCCTCAGGTACTGGCCAGTCTGTTCTGTGAATCCACTGCTTCCAGTTCCATTTTGTTTATCAGTTTCTTTTGTTTATTAGATTCCACATATGAGAACATATATATGGTATTTGTCTTTCTTTAACTGGCTTATTTCACTTAGCATAATACTCTCCAGATCCATCCATGCTATTGCAAAGGGTAAAAGTTCCTCTTTTTTTTACAGTGGCATAATATTCCATTGTGAAAATATACCATAGCTTTTTTATCCATTTACCTGTTGATGGGCACTTGGGCTGTTTCCAGATCTTGGATATTTGTAAACTAGAGGCCCAATGCATGTATTCGTGCACTGGTGGGGTCCCTCAGCCTGACCTGCACCCTCTCACAGTTTGGGACCCCTTGGGGGATGTCAGAGAGCCTGTTTAGGCCTGATCCCTGCAGGCCAGGCAGAGGGACCCCACCAGTGCATGAATCCGTGCACCAGGCCTCTAGTATGCATATAAGATTTTTGGTAATCTCTTCCCGCCCTCCCCGCTTCTCCCTTCCCTCTGAGATTCATCAGTCTGTTCCATGTTTCCATGCCTGTGGTTTCTGCTCCTGCATTGAGCGTCTGCCTCCTGGTGGTCAGTGCACATCATAGCTTCTGGATGTTTGGCCAGTTGGCCAGTCACTTAGGCTTTTATATATATAGACTAGGAGACCAGCACGCAAAATCACGTGGTGCCTCCCACCCTCGAGTTGCCTCGGGCTGGTCCTGCCTTCTCCCGCCTCCCTGCTTCCCTGCTCCTGCTTCCCCTCTCCCGCTTCCCTGCTCCTGCATCCCCGCTTCCACCCCGTCTCTTGCTTCCCTGCTCCTGCCTCCCCGCTTCCGCCCCGTCTCCCATCTCTAGAGTGATGCCCGAGGCGCGCGCAGACAGCCTCCTGATGATAGGAGCTAATAAAGAGTTAATATGCTAATAGTCCGGTCATGACACATTGTGGCATCCTGCTAATTTGCATATTACCTCTTTATATATATATAGATAATGCTGCTGTGAACAAAGGGGGTACTTATAGTGTTTCGAGATTCTTAGGATATATTCCCAGAAATGGGATCGTTAGGTCAAGGGCAGTTCCATTTTAAATTTTTTGAGGAAACTCCATACTGTTTTTCACAGTGGCTGTATCGGTCTGCATTCCCACCAATAATGCACAAGGTTTCTCTTCTCCATATCCTCCCCAGCACTTGTTGTTTGTTGTTTTATTGTTAGTATCCATTCTAACAGGTGTGAGGTGATACCTCATTGTAGTTTTTATTTGCATCTCTCTGATGATTAGTGACCTTGAACATTTTTTCAGATGTCTATTGGCCATCCATATGTCGTCTTTGGAGAAGTGTCTATTCAGGTCCTTTGCCCATTTTTTAATTGGATTGTTTGTCTTCCTGGTGTTCAGTTGTATTACAAGTTCTGTTTCATGACTTAAATTTAAATGCTAAAATTTTATCCTTTTTTAGTTCTGTCTTGTGTATGGTGTAAGTTGGTGGTCTAGTTTCATTTATTTTTGCATATGCCTGTCCTATTTTCCCAATACCATTTATTGAAGAGACTATCTTTACTCCATTGTATGCTCTTGCCTCCTTTATCAAATATTAATTGACCATAGAGGCATGGGTTAATTTCTGGGATCTCTGTTGTGTTCCATTTGTCTATATACCTGTTCTTATGCTAGTAGCAGGCTGTTTTAAAAGGGGTTTGTAGTATAGTTTGATATCCTGTATTGTGATACTTTCAACTTTGTTGTTCTTTCTTCAAGATTGCTGAAGCTATTTGGGGTCAATTTTTGGTTCCATGTAAATTTTTGGAATATTTTTTCTAGTTCTTTGAAATATGCCATTGGTGTTTTAATAGGAATTGCTTTGAATCTACAGATTGCTTTAGGTAGTATGGACATTTTAATGATATTAATTCTTCCAATCCATAAACAACGGTATATGCTTCCATTTATTTGTATCTTCCTTAATTTCTTCCTTTAATATCATATAGTTCTCCAAGTTACAGGTTTTATCTCCTTTGATAAATTTGTTCCTAGGTACCTTATTTGTTGTTGTTGGCAATAGTAAGTGGGATTGTTTCCTTAGTTTTTGTTTCTGGTAGTTCATTATTAGTTTGTAAAAACGCCATTGATTTCTGGTTGTTAATTTTATATCCTGCAACTTTGCTGAATTCATTTATTACATCTACTAGTTTTTCAGTGGTCTTTAGGGTTTTCTGTATACAATATGTCATCTGCAAACAATGACAGTTATACTTCCTCCTTCCCAATTTGGATGCTTTTTATTTCTTCTTGTCTGATTGCTATGGCTACAACTTCCAGTACCATGTGGAATAAGAGTGGTGAAAGCGGACATCCCTGTCTTGTTCCTGATCTTAAGGAAAACACTTTTAGTTTTTGCCCATTGAATATGATGTTGGCTGTAGGTTTTTCATATATGGCCTTTGTTATGTTGAGGTATGATCCCTCTATTCCCACTTTGCTGAGGGTTTATCATAAATGGATGCTGAATTTTACTGAATGCTTTTTCTGCATCAGTTGCTATGATCATGTGATTTTTATCTTTCATTTTGTTTATGTGATTAACGTCACATTTTTTGATTTGCGAATATTGTACCATCCTTGCATCCCAGGAATAAATCCCACTTGATCATAGTGTATGATTTTTAAAAATTTATTGCTTGATCCAATTTGCTAATAATCTGTTGAGGATTTTAGCATCTAGGTTCATTAGGGATATTGGCCTATAATTTTTTCTTTCTTGTGTCTTTTTCTGATTTTGGTATTAGGATAATGTTGGCCTCATAATAAGGGTTTGGAAGTCTCCCCTCCAATGAATTTATATTTTGAGGAGGATGGGTGTTAGTTCTTTGAATGTTTGGTAAAATTTGCCTGTGAAGCCTTCTGGTCCAGGACTTTTGTTTGCTTGGAAGTATTTTTTATTACTTCTTCAATTTCATTAATTGTTATTGATCTATTCAGGTATCCTGCTTCTTCTTGATTCCATTTTGGAAGATTATCTTTTTCTAGGAATTTTTCCACTTTGCCCAGAGTGTTTACTTTGTTGGCATAATGGTTTCTAATATTTTCTTACAATCATTTGTATTTCTTTTTTTTTTTATTAAATCTTTATTGTTCAGATTATTACATTTGTTCCTCTTTTTTCCCCCCATAACTCCCCTCCTCCCAGTTCCCACGTCACCCTCTGCCCTCACTCCCCACCCACTGTCCTCATCCATAGGTGCACGATTTTTGTCCAGTCTCTTCCCGCATCTCCCACACCCCTTTCCCCCCCAAGAATAGTCAGTTCATTCCCTTTCTATGTCCCTGATTCTATTATAATCACCAGTTCATTCTGTTCATCAGATTATTTATTCACTTGATTCTTAGATTCAGTTATTGATAGATGCATATTTGTTGTTCATAATTTGTATCTTTACCTTTTTCTTCTTCTTCCTCTTCTTAAAGGATACCTTTCAGCATTTCATATAATACTGCTTTGGTGGTGATGAACTCCTTTAGCTTTTCCTTATCTGTGTAGCTCTTTATCTGACCTTCCGTTCTGAATGATAGCTTTGCTGGATAAAGTAATCTTGGTTGTAGGTTCTTGGTACTCATCACTTTGAATATTTCTTGCCACTCCCTTCTGGCCTGCAAAGTTTCTGTTGAGAAATCAGCTGACAGTCGTATGGGTATTCCCTTGTAGGTAACTGAGTTTCTTTCTCTTGCTGCTTTTAAGATTCTCTCTTTGTCTTTTGCTCTTGGCATTTTAATTATGATGTGTCTTGGTGTGGTCCTCTTTGGATTCCTTTTGTTTAGGGTTCTCTGCGCTTCCTGGACTTGTAAGTCTATTTCTTTCACCAGGTAGGGGAAGTTTTCTGTCATTATTTCTTCAAATAGGTTTTCAATATCTTGCTCTCTTTCAACTTCCGGCACCCCTATAATTCTGATGTTGGTACGCTTGAAGCTGTCCCAGAGGCTCCTTATACTATCTTCGTATTTTCGGATTCTTTTTTCATTTTGCTTTTCCGGTTGGGTATTTTTCGCTTCTTCGCATTTCGAGTCTTTGACTTGATTCTTGTGCTCCTCTGGTCTGCTGTTGGGAGTCTGTATAATATTCTTTATTTCAGTCAGTGTATGCTTAATTTCTAGTTGGTTTTTTATCACAGCATCGAGGGTCTCATTAGATTTCTTGTAGATCTCATTAAGTTTATCGGCGGCTTCTAGACAGTTCTTGAGAGACCTTAAAAGTGTGGTTCTGAACTAGATATCCTCCATTGACAGTTTTGTCCTGTTTCTTTGTCTCCGCATTTTTTATGTTTTCTTGGTGCACCCCCTAGTGGTCTTTGTGCACAGTCTTGTTGTAGTTAAGCCTTGATTGTTGTAGGTAATACTGGGGGGGATTTGACCTCCAGGCCAATTGGCTGTGAGAATCAGCTGTGTCTGCAGTGGGAGAACTTCTCTCCTCTAGGACAGTGCTAATCTAGCCTTTGCCTGAGGCTATCCAGCAAATGCCTCTGTGCAGGGCTTGGGCGGGGCGGGTCCTAGGGGATCAACAGGGCAGGCGGAGCGAGCAGTTATGGCTGCTCTCAGTCCCGTCCCCAGGGGCTCTGCCTCTCAGAGTCCCAGCAACCGCCGCAAACCTCGGAGAGAAAGCTGCCTTCTGGCTCCGACTGAAGCCAGATAGTCCTGCTTCTCCCATTTGAGTCTGGGTCCCTAGAGACTCGCCCGGATCTGGAGCTCAGAGTCTGAGACTCCCTCCCAATTGAAACAGACAACCGCTCCCTCAGCCGCCAGCCCGCTCCGCATGCACTCCGCACCTTAGTATTTCACTTCAGCATTGTGCCTCCTCTGCTTTTCTCTTTTCTCCTAGTTGTAGAACTTCCACTCAGCCAGCCTTCCTGTGGTTCTGGATGATGTCCGTTCCGTCTTTTAGTTGTATTTTTGAAGTGGTTGTTCGAGGCAGCAAACTCCGGCGTTAACCTATGCCACCATCTTGGTTTCTCTCCCCCGTTTGTATTTCTATGATGTCTGTTGTTATCACTCTTCTTTCATTTCTGGTTATATGTATTTAGGTCTGCTCTCTTTATTTCTTGATGTGTCTGGTTAAAGGTTCATCAATCTTGTTTTTCTTTTCAAAGAAGAACCAACTTTTGGTTTCATTGATCTTTTGTATTTGTTTCTTTGTTGTTATTGTTTTTTGTTTTTATTTCTGCTCTAATCTTCTTATTTCCTCCATTTACTTACTCTGGCCTTTTCCTGCTGTTCTATTTTCAATTCTTTTAGGTATAGAGTTAGATTATTTACTAGAGATCTTTTTTGCTTCTTGAGGTAGGCCTGTAATGCTATGAACTTCCCTCTCAGTACTGTTTTGGCTTTGTCCCATAGATTTTGGGTGGTTGTGTGTTCATGATTGTTTGTTTCCAAGTAATTTTTTATTTCTTCTTTGATCTAATTGGTAATTCATTCCTTGTGTAATAACATGCTATTTAGCCTCCATGTGTTTGAATAATTTTTAGCTTTTTTATCATGGTTGATTTATAGTTTTATGCCATTGTGATCAGAGAAGATGGTTAATATGATTTCAATCTTCTTAAATTTATTGAGACTTTTTTGGTGTCCTAACATGTGGGCTGTTTTTGAGAATGTTCCACTTGCACTTGATAATGCATATTTTGCTTCTTTGGGATGAAATGTTCTATAGATATCAATCAAATCCATCTGACCTAGTGTGTTGTTTAAGATCGCTGTTTCCTTGTTGATATTTTGTCTGGAAGGTTTATTCATTAATGACATTGAGGTATTAAAGTCCCCTACTATGACTGTTTTGCTGTTGATTTCTCCCTTAAAGTCCACAAAAAAAATTTTTTTAATACCATATATAAGGTGCTCCTATATTGGATGCATATATAAATGTATACACACACTTTGAATACTTAAAGGCAGTGTTTATTAAAAGACATCTCATTTTCAAAATTGAGCTGTCAGCTCTTTTTACATGAAATATTTTTTCCATCCCTTCACTTTCAGCCTGTGTGTATCTTTCTTCTGAGATGGGTCTCTTGTAGACAGCATGTATTGGGTTGTGTTTTCTTATCCATTCGACTACCCTATGTCTTTTGATTGGAGCATTTAATCCATTTACATTTAAGGTTATTATTGATAGGTACTTACTTATTGTCATTTTTAAAATGCTATGTTCCTCTCTATTTCTTTTTCTTAAAGCAATCCTTGTAGCATTTCATGCAATGCTGGTTTGGTGATAATGGAATTCCTTTTGTCTGGGAGGCTCTTTACTTCACATTTAATTTTAAATGATAGCCTTGCTGGATAGAGCAGTTTTGGTTGCAGATTCTTGCTTTTCATTAATTTCAATACTTGAGGCCAATGCCTCTGGCCTGGGTGTTTCTGTTGCGATCAGCTAGAGCCTTATGGGAACTCCCTTGTAAGTATCTGGCTGTTTCTCTCCTTCGGCCTTTAAGATTCTCTTATTTTTAATCTTGGCCTTTTTAATTATAATGTGCCTTGGTGTGAATCTCTTTGTGTTTATCTTGTTTGGGACTCTCTGTGCTTCCTGAATTATGCTAGTCAGCACCTAATTTAAAACTTATGAATGGTTTAATTCTGGAGTTTTCCATTTTATATTTCTGGACCAAGATTTATGAAGGTAATTGAAACTGAGGAGGGGGGAAATACTATATTATTTAACCTATAACCTATGTTCTTTTTATCTTCTTTCCAGTATAACTAATTTTTATTTAGCTGGAATCAGTGTACACACATGTTTTTTTACTTAGTCATATTTTTCCATATTGCTCCTTAGTCTTTCAGATTATACTTTTTGCTATTATATAGTTTTCTATTTAGAAAATTGTACCAAAGCTAAATAAGTAGGCTTCCAAGTTTTAAATTTTGCTGTCTTTTATTGCAGTGGCTAGTTAATTTGCTTTTGGATTATTTCTTTGGGATAAATGTACAAAAGGCTTGAATATTTCAGTGGCTTGATATTATTACTATAGCTCTTTCAGTGTTAATTTCTTAACTCTGAGCATTGTGAGGGAAAGGAATGTGCCAAATACTCTGAAATTTTAGCATGGTCCCTAATTTCAGTTAGTTTATTAATGATAATGTTCCTTGAATTGAATTAAATCTCTTCACATCTGATTTGCCCTACCTAATTATTTAACTATATTTTATTGATTCCAAAATACTTTTCTTTTTTTAACTTTTAAAATCTGTTAAATCTGCATGTGTCTAACAATTGATGGCATGTCATAATTTCAGTAACACAAGGTTGTTTTGGTGTTTTCTTTTTTAGAAGTACATCGAATAATGGTGCTGTTTTTAGTCATTGGCACCTTAAGTTCACTTATTGTAGTAATTTGTCTTTAATTTTTATTCCTAGCCACAGATACAAATGGGAATTAATATCAGACCTAGATTCTTTCTCCACACTTGCAAATGGTTCATATATTTGATTCAGTGCTTTATATAATATATCCCTTTTCATTCGGTATCAGCCAGTGTTTTTCCTTACTTGTATTGAAATGATGAGTTAGCTTTGAGTTCTACTTATAATCTGTTTTCTGTTGATTTTACTCATAGTAATCTTGGCTCTCTTAACTTTTAGAGCTGTTATAGAATTTCCTTGCACTTTTATTTTTTATTTTATGTTAATCCTCACCCAAAATTATTTTTCCATTGACTTTTAGGTAGAGGGGGAGAGAGAGGGAAAGACAGAGAAACATCAATGTGAGAGAAACACATTGGTTGGTTGCCTCCTGCATGAGCCCTGACCAGGGCCTGGGCCAGAGAGGAGCCTGTAACCAAGATATGTGTCCTTGACCAGAATCCTTTAGTCCACAGGCCAATGCTCTATCCACTGAGCCAAACAGGCTAGGGCTCCTTACACTTTGATAATAACTCTAGGGGCCTAGTGCACAAATTCATGCACCTTGAAAGGAACTGTGGGCTGTGAGGCTGTGGTAGGCACAGGGGTGGGTCTCAGCCCATCCTCCGTGCCCCCCAGTTTCCTGTCTGCCAGCAGTCCCGCTCCCACCGCTGCCGCTCCCATGTGCTGACAGCGCTGGTCCCACTCACACCTCCTGACGGCGCGGAGCAATTGGGACCGGCACCAGCAGCGGGTGCTAGCAGGGCCAGCGCTGGCAGTGGGTGTGAGTGGGGCCAGTGCCAGCAGCAGGTGTGAGCACCGGGCAGGACCGCGGCATGCGGGAACAAAGATTTTCAGTATCCACCAGAGGCTCACCCTGATGACTGGCACCCCGCCTTGGTCTGGTGCCCCTGCTCACCTGCTCCACCATCCTGCCACAGCCGACGCCGCCATGTTCCACGCACACCCCCTCATGATCAACACACGTCATAGCAGCTGGTTGTTTGGTGGTTCCAGTTGTTTCGCTGTTCAGTCTATGTACACATTAGCCTTTTATTATATAGGATTGTTTTAATTTTTAGATTCATGTGTTATGATATTGGAACTCCTAAGAAAATTGGAGAAATTATATTTTAGAAGCTTTTAGATCTATAGGTAATTTTAAAAATCTGGTGTCACTTTAATGTTTTCTGGACCTATGGTCTTAAAAAGATGAACATACCGGTATATTACAAAGCAACTTCATAGACACATTTTTGTGCCATGGTTATATTTTAGGGCTTTGTATTTATATATGCACAGTGAAATGCCTTGTATCTCTCTATCAATTATTCATGATATATATTTTAAAGCATTACAGAAAGGCTAGAACACTTTAGTGCAGCTTAGTTTGCCTAAAAAATTATTTTCATAGTATAAGTTGGACTTGAGTAATTAAAGATGTTTTATGTTTCAGTTCAAAAAGCATTCACTGAAAACATGCTTAAATCTGTAAAAAAGCTGTTGATGGGTATAAAAAGTTAAAAGAGCTTAAATGTTAGTTTGAGAGACAATACCCTGTGGTTGGGACAGGGTTAGGAAGTACTACTATAGCAATTTTAGGAAGCATAATATAATAGTTAAGAGTACATGTTCTAGAGCCAGATTTTAGGAACTTACTAGTTGTGCAAGTTTGTAATTTTTTTGTACTTTCATCTAGAAAAACCAAGACAATCCTACTTCTTAGAGCTGTTACGAGAAGTAAGTTCATATTGATTTAGTGTATTTGGTACATGGTATATATGTTAAGTAAAAAAGTATGTATACGATTTGGTGGTAGTATTATTGAAATATAAGTATTAATGGAATACAGGGTGAGAAAACCATAGAGTGGTTAGTTTCACAAAATTGGAGTTAGTTTCACAAAATTTCAAGAAGTGTGTCAATTGCCTTTTAAGAAGGAGAAAATATATTTTAGATGGGAAAAATCACTTGTACAGGGCATAAAATTATTACTAAGCAAGGTGAGATATGATAGGACACCATCCGAAGGCAGGGTATTGTGAAATAGCATTGCATTTATGAGTCTGCTAAACTGAAGAGCTAGATTAAATCCAAAAGCAGTATAGTAAAACAGGTCCTGAACCAGTAAGGGAAGTTGGAAGGTGGAAAGAGACTGTCAAAGGCTGGTTTACGCATTCAGTTTTAAAATGATAGGGATACAGAGACCAAATGAGAAATCAGTAAAGGTAGAAGTTGATTCTTTAAGAAGACTAGAAAAAAACAGACAAATGTCTGGCAAGACTGATCAAAAAAAGAAAAGAAAAGGCATACATAAACATTGAGAATGAAAAGAGGAACATAATTACAGATAGATCAGATTAAAAAGATAATACTATCAACAATTTTATGTCAATAAATTTGAAAGTTTAAAAAACATAAACTTGTAGAAAAATATAATTTACCTCGTTTAGAAAGCTTTGAATAATCCTGTAACTATTAAATAAATTGTGAAGCATTAGTTACATTTTGTCATAAGAATACCAGGCCCAGATAATTTTACAGGAGAATTTTCAAGGAACAAATCATTTCAGTGTTCTACAAACTGTTTTAGAAAATAGAATGCAGAAAATACATTCCTTAATTTATTCTCTGAAATCATCTATCCTTCTAGAACAGACAAGGATGGTATTAGAAAGGAAAACGATAGTTCCATTTTAATTATGAGTATGCATGCAATAATCATAATTTACGGGTCCATAGACTATTAACTGCAATTTTGATGTCCAGTAACCTGAAAATCAAAAGTTCTTTCAGAAATTGGCAGCACAACCTGATTTGACCTGTTCTTGTTGGCAAAACCTGATTCAAACTAATGTGAGACTACTTAAAATCATTGTTTATCTTGTTTAGATTGAATATCCATACAGTTCACTGCAGAACTATTCATGTATTTGAGTAGGGTACTGACCCTCAATTTGCTGGGTTGTTATGTAAGATATTTTTTGTACTGTACATGCTGGCTAACAACTAGAAATTTCTGAATTCTAAAACATATCTTGACCCAACGGTTTTAGATAAGGGATTTTGAACATATAATAGCAAAAACATCTAACAGTATTTAAAAGGCACTTGACAAAATTTAAATTCACGTGAAAGCTGTTATGAACAGATGAGAACTTTCTTAACTTCAAATAAGGTATCTACAAATTCACAAACAAGTGAAATCCACAATAAACATCATCCTAAGTAAGGAAATGGATTCCCCTTTCGATCAGGAACAATACAAAATACACTGTCACCACTTCTGTTCAGTATTATATCTAGATCTTAGTCAAAGCAGTAAGAAAAAAAAAGTTAAAAGCATGAGTATCGGATGGAGGATACAAAAATGGTCATATTGGCTGATATGATTGTCTTTGTAAAAGCCATAAAGGATCTACAGATAAATTATTAGTATTGGTAAAAGAGTTTAACAAAATAGCCCGGCTGATGTGCCTAAGTTAGTTGAACATCATTCCATGCACCACGAGGTCACTAGTTCGATTCCGGGTGAGGGCACGTGCCCATGTTGCTGGCTCAATCCTTAGTAGAAGGCAGCTGATAGATGTTTCTCTCTCCTTGATGTTCCCATTTCTCTCCCTCTCCCTTACTATCTCTGAAATCAATAAAAACATATATTATAAAAAGAGTTAACAAAATATCTCCATATAAGACCAGTAATCAAAAGTTGGTTATATTGCTATGCATCAGCAATAAGCAACTTGATACCATTTGCAAAAGCAAGGCAAATTATCAAGTGCCTGGGAGTAATTACAACATCATGTTCCTCTGTGGAAAAGTATAAAACTTAAAAAATAAATAAATAAAAACAGGAAAAAATAAAATAAAAGAAGAAAAGTATAAAACTTTATTGAAAGACATTAAAGAAGACATACCGATTGGCAACCGCTGGTTTAAAGTATCAAGGGTTTTCAAGAAATTTCACTCACTGATTGTAATCCATATATGGAAGAGCAAAGAACGTAGAATAGCCAGGAGACTTATGAATAAGAAAGGCAGAGATGGTATGGTAATGAAGTGTGTGTGCTTATTCTATCAGATATAAAATTTAGTATTTAAGAGAATGTGGTATTGGCACTGGGATAGGCACTGACCAAAAAAAATAGAATAGAGAGCTGCCAAACTACAGACCTCTGGCTTGAAGCTATCCTTCCACATAGTAGCCACATGAGGCCATTGAACACTTGAAATGTGGCTGGTATGAATTGAGATGTGCTGGTCTAGGGGATGAGAAGTGTCATTTTAAGTTAGATCTGATAGGGGACTAGTTGGGTGGCTGGAAGAATATATAATGCTGAATGAATAGGATGCTTTTGTGGTGAGAGGGAACACGATACGTGTTCTTAAAGGAGGTCACTGCAGCTGGTCATTGATCTAAGGCAGTGTTGGCATACTTTCTGTAAAGAGCCAAATAATAAATATTTTAGGCTTTGAAGGTAATACAGCCTTTATAACTAGTAAAATCTGCTGTTGGCAATATAAATGTACCATAGAAAATATGTAAATGGGTGAATTATGGCTATTTTCAAATACAGGCAGCAGGCTGGATTGAGCCCCCAGGCCATAGTTTTGCTGACCCATGATCTATGGGAGAGAATAGAACAAGGAAAGACTTGAAGGAGTGGGGACTAGACTGGGACCTTTTAAGCAATGTTAGGAATTTTTGTTATTTAGCCTAAGAGTAATTTGAAATTAGACAGTGAGTGGATTTGAGATCACATGGTTTTAGTGTGGAGAATGGGTTGAGTAAGATGGAAAACCAGTTGGCATATTATAATACTCTAAATCAGGGGTCCTCAAACTACGGCCTGCGGGCCACATGCAAATACAAATATTGTATTTGTTCCCGTTTTGTTTTTTTACTTCAAAATAAGATATGTGCAGTGTGCATAGGAATTTGTTCATAGTTTTTTTTAAAACTATAGTCCGGCCCTCCAACGGTCTGAGGGACAGTGAACTGGCCTCCTGTTTAAAAAGTTTGAGGACCCCTGCTCTAAATGAACCGTGATAAAAACTTTGAGTAGTTGGAATGGGGAAGGAGAATGGTGGCAGTGAATAGAATGGATTTGAGATACTTAAAATCCGTAAGATTTGGTGATGTTTTGTATATGTGGGGGAAGGGTGGTGATGATGAACAAAATAGGAACTATAGCTCATTGATTTCTAGCTTGTGCAACTTCATCAGTTGATGTTGTTCTTCATGTAGAGCATTGGAATTTACCTGGTTTGGAGTTGGGGTGTGGAAATTGTAATTTTGGTTTTAGAGTTCAAGTAGAGATGTCAATTGGGCAATTATGAGTTCTCAGAGGAGAGGTCTGAGTTAGAGATACATATTTAGGAGACAGTGAAGTAGTGGTGGCAATAGGTAAAATGACCCTAGGGAGTAAATACAAAGCAGTGCCTATCAGAGCCTTGAGGAACTGCCAATGTTGAACGGCCAGATAGGAGAGATGATTCTTAAGAAAGATAGGTAGAGAATAACTCAGAATAAACCAGTTACCCTTTCTTAGCTGGTTCCTTCACCTGTAAAATAGGGATAACAGATTGTCCCAGACTTATAATGGTTCAACTTGTGATTTTTTTTTTTTAACTTTATGAAACCGTACACATTCAGTGGAAACTATACTTTGAATTTTGATCATTTCCCAGGATAGCAATAAGCAGTACAGTATTCTCTTATGATGCTGGGCAGGGTGCAGTGAGCCACTACTCCCATTCAGACATGCCGTCATAAGGTTGATACTCTGCAGTGTACTATACTGCCAGCATTTTATAGATACTGTGTTCTGAGCATGTTTAAGGTAGGCTGGGCTAAACTATGATGTTCAGTAGATTATTGCATGATATTTTCAACTCATGATAGGCTTATTTGGACATATCTCATAAGTTGAGGAGCATCTGTGTAATACTTCTCTTAGAATTGTGCTAGAAATTGGAACTATGTGTTTCAAGTGCTTGGCATACAGCAGTGCTCAATAAATACTATTATGGTGTGCATCAGGCCTGAAATATTCCAGTATACTCTGTATTTCAGAACAGCCCTTTGTCCTATTTGCTGGATTCATTTCCGGACTTGTTTTTAAATTTTATAATCCTATGTATGATTTCTGATCCTGAGTTTATGCACTTGTTAGTTTCTTAGCATTTTTTTTTCTCCTCTAAGAAAAAAGTTCATTATGTTTACCTTCATTCTTAGATTCTAAGATAGGAGCCATAGTCTAGGAATCTTTTCGCAGATATAGGAAATCATAACTTTTGGGCATTAGTGACATCTAAGGAAGGCTCAGAGATCTATTTCTTTTAAACTGAGCTTAGTTGTCAGCTTTATGCTTGATTGTCTGATTCTATACCCCCAAATGAGTTTAGTTTTAGTTATAGGAAGAAGGCCTTTAAGACATTTCTTTAAAAAATATATTTGTATTGATTTCAGAGAGGAAGGGAGAGGGAAAGACAGAAACATTGGTGATGAGAGAAAATCACAGATGGGCTGCCTCCTGCACACCCCCCACTAGGATTCTAAATCTAGCCCGTAATCCAGGTATGTGCCCTCACTCGGAATCAACCCATGAGCTCCTGGTTCATAGGTTGACACTCAACCACTGAGCCATCCCATCTGGGCTTTTTTGTTTTAAGAGTTGTTTTTTGTTTGTTTTTATTGATCTTCTTAGAGAGTGAGGAAAGAGGAGAGAGAGAGAGAGAGAGAGAGAGAGAGAGAGAGAGAGAGAGAGAGAGAGAGAGAGAGAGAGAGAAAGAGAGAGAGAAACATTTATGTGAGAGTGAAACATCCATCAGCTGTCTCCTGCACACACACACCCCAACAGGGATTGAGCCCACAACCTGGTCATGTGCCCTGACTAGTAATCAAACCCACAACCCTTCGTTCAGTGCCTTGGATGACGCCCAACTGAGCCACACCGGCTAGAGCTTACTGTTCCCTTCTCACTAAACCCGCTATTGGATAGTGTCTTAGATTCTGCTGCTTTAGCCATTATAATAGGGTTTGGAGAATGTTTGGTGAAGAACACCAAAATAGGTATGTTTTCTTTGAAAAACTGGATAGATATCAACATGTGTGAAGCTGTGACTGGCATGGCTAGGGTTCAAGGTCTGTAGAAGGGGCTGACGCACAAATGGATATACTAGACAAGAAATATAAATTTAGAAGGCGTGGGGGGAGCCAGACGGAGACCTTACTCTCCAGAGGAGAGATTCCCCAAATGGACCCATTAGCTTTTTATTTACTAGAATACACATTTTCCCTTTAGCAAAGCAAACAGACATATCAATGGTAAGGTTTGGTAAACAATAAAGGATTATCAGGTTAGGGCAGTGGTCGGCAAACTGCGGCTCACCAGCCACATGTGGCTCTTTGGCCCCTTGGGTGTGGCTCTTCCACAAAATACCAACTTCTGCGCATGGGCCACGAAGTTTCAATTGCACTGTTACGTGCATGCCCGCACATGGTATTTTGTGGAAGAGCCACACACTAGGGGCCAAAGAGCCGCATGTGGCTTGCCAGCCGCAGTTTGCCAACCACTGGGTTAGGGGATTGCCTTCAGCCATTCAGCCAGCAGCAGAGTAATACACTGCTGATTTTCAGCCCTGCTGAATATCAAAGTCCATTAGCCTTCTAAGGACTTCTTGCATTTATATGTTAACTACCGCTAGTCTTTGCCTCCAGGAAACATGTATATATTGAGTCACAGATATTAATTTAATTTACTTAATGTTAGTAAATAGTGAATTGATACCAGATTTTCTTTTTTTACTTATTTTTGGGGAATACCTTGGTTAGATTTTTTTGGCAGTTGATATAGGGTTTCTATTATAATCCATTATTACCTGCAGACATTTCCTTCAGGGGTTGTGGGAGAGTGATGGTTACTTTTTGTAAAGGAAGTATGTTCAGAGGAATGAGAAAGCTGCTTTCCCAGACCCCTTAACTAGCATCTTTTGCCTTGAGTTGGATCCCGTATCCATCCATTCCTAACCAGTAAATTCTGACCAGAGGAACAGAATTATGCTATTGACTGAAGGTCCAAGCATTTATTCCTAGGGCCCTGTGTGAACTTGGCTTTCCCCCAAATTGGGATTAATTTTCTAAAGGATGAAAATCGCAATAGCCGAAACCGGTTTTGCTCAGTGGATAGAGCATTGGTCTGCGGACTGAAAGGTCCCAGGTTCGATTCCGGTCAAGGGCATGTATCTGGGTTGCGGGCATTTCCCCAGTGGGGAATGTGCAGGAGGCAGCTGATCGATGTTTCCCTCTCACTGATGTTTCTGGCTCTCTATCTCTCTCCCTTCCTCTCTGTAAAAAATCAATGAAATATATTTTAAAAAATAATAATAAAAAAAATAAAGGATGAAAATCGCAATATCTACTACAAGCAAGGTATATATATTTTGTTCATAATTGATATCCATAGCCTAGCACAGTATATTGTATTGTGATCAGTTGAAGTCAGTATATGGTTTTGTGTTTGTAGTTGTAATAAGAGTGGGTTTTGTATTTGTTTTAGTAATTAGAATTTATTTTGATTCAAGGAAACTCAATTCATCAAACATCTTACTGAATGCCCACTATATCGAATCACTGTCTGAAGCTAAGGTTACAGGGACGACTTAGTTATTTATGCATTCTGCTCTCAAGAAATTCAGTCTAGTAAAATTGATTTTACTGAAAATTAAACATTTTTTTATATTTTTATTAAAGTTAGCTAAACTTCTAGTTCTTTCACATCTCTCATCTCATTTGGAAAGCATTTAGTGAGGTGTTTTTAAAGTAACCATTTCCATTGCTTTTTTACTGGCTAATTGGCTAAACTGGCCTACTTCTGATTGAATAGTTCTGTGTTGTTTCCAAAATTTCGCATCAACTTAAAGTTGATTTCTTCAGTAGCATTTCTAGTGCTGGATACATCAATTTATAGTATTATATAAGTATGGATATATAATGTGAGTATTTCTGCCCATATTTTGCTAATTGCTATGTCTTCTGTGCTGTCCGTTTGACCATGATTTATTACTTTTCAAATTCAGATTGAAATGTAAGTAAGTGGTCAGTTTGTAAGTACATTTCTGATTCATGTGTTCCATTGAGACTTAATATAAATGATTGTGTCAGTGGTATGCTTGTTTTTACTAATTTAAAAGCAAATGTAGATTTTTTTTAAGTGTGACTTTCTATTCAAACTTAATATTTTTCTTAGCTTGCATAGCACTGAATGTTTGGCAAAAATGGGCATGGCGCAAATTATTAAAATTACTCTTATTTCTACAGTATATTAATTATAATTCTTAGAATATTTTCACATATCAAGGAGGCATATACTCCTATAACATAGAGCAGCAGTTTTCAACTGGTGTGCCACAAGAATTTTTAAAACATGCAGTGCCTGACTAGTTAGTTAGGGGCACTGACCTCCTCCCTTAGATCAAGCATGTCAAACTCACGGCCCATGGGCCACATGTGGCTCACAACGAATATTTTTGTGGCCCAGGCAATGTAAAAAGCGTTTTAATAAAAATTTTGTAACTTAATTTTTACAATATTCTGTTAGACATAATTATTAATAGCAAACTATAACGTTCACTAATGACTGATTACTATAATCGTATTGCATTCATTTTCCTTATGCGCCTTAAGCACAGGCGCACCATCAGTGAATATTTTAGCATCTGATTGCCATGTAATTAGTCTTGGACTGACTTGTTTGGTGTACATAACAGTAAATACTTCGCTTTCGGAGAACAAGAACAATAGGTTTATTTGCATTACGCTTATTTGTGCAGTTACTCGGTGTCTGGTAAGTTAATGTTTCAGAAAAATATGAATTTTTATTAAAACATTCTATTGTTTTATGTTAATGATTACTCATTTATTTCAGCCTTTTGTATTCAGCATGTCTCTATCAAAATAAAATAAATTTTTCTATGAAAATTGAAGCTTTTGGTTTTTTTGCGACCCATATAAACTTAAACCTTGTTTATTTGGCCTGTGTTAGCCTTTGAGTTTGACATGCTTGCCTTAGATTGTCAAAAAGTGACAGCCAACAAACAATAGCTATCTAATGTGAATAAATAAAAATTAATGGCTTTTCTTAGATCAGCAAAGAATATATTTTTTGGTGTGCTGCAGAAATTTAGTTAATTATAATTTTATATCAATGGACAATTTTTATTGCAAGACTTATAGGAAAGTGTATAGGGTTGTCAATTTTATGTGCTACAATATTTGGTATAGTACATATTTTCTCACTCAATCCAAGAAGATTTATTTTTATAATTTTGTAGTAATTAAAATTAGTTTTATGATTTCTAGCTCCGTAATGTTTTCTTTTCATTTCAGCTAATATTGTGACAGAGCCCTCAAGTAAATAGGGGCTTAATCTATGAATGTATAAAGAGAAACTACAGTGGAAGGAGAACTGCTTTTTAAAGCAGTAATTTTTAATATTTCCAATTATTTTTTTAAATAAATTTTTATTGATTTCAGAGAGGAAGGGAGACGGAGAGAGAGATAGAAACATCAGTGAAGAGAGAGTCATTGATTGGCTGCCTCCTGCACGCCCCCTTCTGGAGGTCGAGCCCGTAACCTGTGCTCTTGATTGGAATCGAACCTGGGAGCCCTTCAGTCTGCTGGCCAATGCTCTATCCACTGAACTAAACCAGAAAGGGCATATTTCCAATTCTTAGAGCAAAACAAAAGGGTATGACCAAAGTGGTCTTGTGATTTATCTAACTTTTTTCAAATATTAAGTATACTTTGCGTACTTTGTATAGAGTGTTTGTTTTGATCTTTTTTGAAATTGTTCTTAGCCTTTAAAAATCTCAGCACAGGTTTCGGTATTTTCCCTGGAAAAATGCATGTGCACAAAATTTTATTGCCATTTTAAGGGTTTCATATATTTGCTAAAGCTGTGGACTCCAACATAAGAAGAACCTCTGTTGAAGTTAGGGAGAAGGAAGACACACTGAAACTTTTCTTCATTCTTCACTGATGCTCTGATTGGCAGCCATTAGAGTAACAAAGTACCTAAAAGATAAGTTGGGAAGCAAAGGGAGGAACAATAGTTTTTAAGAATGAAATGCTGGGTATAACATAAAACTTACTTTAATTTGAGTACACTTTTAAAATATATATTTAGGAAAGTTGGGAAGAATTCCACCCATTATTCACTTGAATAGCTAGGTGTTTTGGTAGGTGATTCCAGGTGCATTTTTTGTTTGTAGAGTTGTTAATGGCAGTAATAAAATACCTACCAGTTAGATGGTATGTGTTGAAATGCTTAATAGGAACATGCTGTCTTAGAGATGAGTTAATGCTAGAACTAGTTTGTATGTTAGTATATACAAGAATCCAGACCACATTTATTTACCCACAGTTATTTTCTCTTCACTTTTTTTCACCTAGTGTTAGCTTAAAGCAAGCATGTCAAACTCTAAGGCTAACATAGACCAAATAAATAAGGTTTAAATTTATGAGGGCCACAAAAAAAAACAAAAGCTTCGATTTTCATAGAAACGTCGGTTTATTTTGATAGAGACATGCTGAATACAAAAGGCTGAAATAAATGAGTAATCATTAACATAAAACAACAGAACGTTTTAATAAAAACATTTTTTCTTGAACATTAACTTAACAGACACTGAATAACTGCACAAATTAATAATCATAACTCAAACCTATTTTTCTTGTTCTCTGAAAGCGAAATATTTCCTGTTGCACACACCAAACAAGTCAGTTCAAGACTAATGATGTAGCAATGGGCTTCTAAAATATTTGCTGCTAGTATTAGTGGAGAGAAATGGTGAGCCTGTGCGTAAGGCACGTAAGGGAAATGAATACAACACGGTTATAGTAATCAGTCATTAATGAACGTTGTAGTTCATTATTAATAATCTACATATATATAAAAGTTTAAGTGACCAGGCAACCGTTCGACCATCTGGTAGCTATGATGCGCACTGACCACCAGGGGGGCAGACGCTCAACACAGGAGCAAAAACCACAGGCATGGAATCATAGAACAGATGGATGAATCTGGGGGAAGGGGGAAGAGGAGATTAACCAAAGATCTTATATGCATACTAGTGGCCTGGTGCATGGTGAGGTCCCTCAGCCTGGCCTGCGGGGATCGGGTCGAAACCAGACCAGTGCACGGAAACGGGCTCTCCCACATCCCCTGTGGAGTCCCGGATTGCAAGAGGGCACAGGCCAGGCCAAGGGACCCCACTGGTGCCCTGTACCCGTCCTCTAGTTATGTATAATAGGATATTGTAAAAATTTAGTTACGAAATTTTTATTAGCATGTTTCTTACATGCGTTATATTGGCTGGGCCGCAAGTTTGACATGCTTGGCTTAAAGCAGCCGTGGGCAAACTACGGCCCGCGGGCCGGGATCCGGCCCATTTGAAATGAATAAAACTAAAAAAAAAAAAAAGACCGTACCCTTTTATGTAATGATGTTTACTTTGAATTTATATTAGTTCACACAAACACTCCATCCATGCTTTTGTTCCGGCCCTCCGGTCCAGTTTAAGAACCCATTGTGGCCCTCGACTCAAAAAGTTTGCCCACCCCTGGCTTAAAGGGTGTGAAAGAGCCTTCACAACAACCCTGATTTTCAAAGTGTGTTTGGATTTCCATCTAGCACCTACAGCTTTTATAGACTTTTTAAAAAGGGATTAGCTAGCCTGGCCTATTTGTTTAGTGTTTACAGTGTTGTCCTGTGGACCAAAGGGCTCCAGGTTCAATTCCTGGTCAATGGTATGTACCTTGGTTGCAAGTTCCCCAGCCCCAGTAAGGGCAGGAAGCCACCAATCAATGTGTCTCTCTCACATATATATTTCTCTCTTCCCCCCTCCTCCCTCTCTTTCACCCTCTCTAGAAATCAATGGAAAAAATATCCTCCTGTGAGGATTAAAAAGGTGGGGGGAGTTTAAGTAAACCTTTATGGAGCCCTGGATCCCACTAAATACCTTACTAACGTGTTATGCTGTAGTGTAATACTTATTCCTCCCACCTAAAGTAATTGCTTTATTGTAGTTTCATCGTTTTATAGTTTAACTAGAGGCCCGGTGCATGAATTCGTGTATGAGTGGGGTCCCTTGGGGTGGCCTTTGGGGGTCGGGCCCCAGCTCACGCCCCCAGCCTCACAGCCCCGCAGCCCCACCTGGCACCCCACCTTGGCCTGACGCTGCTGCTTCACTTGCTCCACTATCCTGCCTGTGGGGAGATCAATCAGGGCTGGCCTGGGAACCGTATGCGGGGCAATCGGGTCCCCTTTCGCACCCGCCTTGGTCTGGTGCCACCCACTCACCTGCTCTGCTATCCTGCCGTGGTCCCACTCTCGTCGGGGCCCGCAGCGCCTCCTGTGCTGCCAGCGCCGTGTCACCAACGCCTGCCATGTTTTGCGCCACCCCCTGGTGGTCAGCGCATGTCATAGTGAGCGGTCAAACAACTGACTGAGGGGACAGTTTGCACGTTAGGCTTTTATTATATAGGATGTTTTGTTTTTCTTACTACATTGTAAGCTTTTAGGGGGCAATTATGATTATCATTCATCTTCGTGTACCCTACAGTAGTGTTTCTCAATCTTGAGTTCAGTATTGACCTATTTTTAAAGTTAAACTTTTGAGTTTTCCAAAATATGTCTGTGGCCATCTCCCAAACTTGAGTTCTTGGTCAACCTTGTTTTTATTAGCCTAGACCAGGGGTGGGCAAACTTTTTGACTCGAGGGCCACAATGGGTTCTTAAACTGGACCGGAGGGCCGGAACAAAAGCATGGATGGAGTGTTTGTATAAGCTAATATAAATTCAAAGTAAACATCATTACATAAAAGGGTACGGTCTTTTTTTTTTTTTAGTTTTATTCATTCCGAACGGGCCAGATCCGGCCCGCGGGCCGTAGTTTGCCCACGGCTGGCCTAGACAGTGGCTGGTAAACTGTGGCTCGCAAGCCACGTGCAGTTCTTTGGCCCCTTTAGTGTGGCTCTTCCACAAAATAACACGTGCAGGCACGCACGTACAGTGCAATTGAAACTTCGTGGCCCATGTGCATGCAGAAGTTGGTATTTTGTGGAAGAGCTACACTCAAGGGGCCAAAGAACTGCGTGTGGCTCACAAGCTGCAGTTTGCCGACCACTGGCCTAGCACAGTTGTTCTCAACTAGGTCATTTTGCCCTCCAGGGATCATCTGGCAATGTCTGGAGACAATTTTGGCTATTAAAACTGGGATGGGGAATTGCTACTGTATTTATTGGGTAGAGGCAAGCAGTGCTGCTAAACCTCCTGCAATAAGTGATGCTCCACAACAAAAGATTATACAATCCAAAGTGTTAATAATCCTATCTAATAAAAGAGAAACATGGTAATTGGCGTACGACCGCTACCCTTCCCATTGGCTAATCAGGGCGATATGCAAATTAACTGCCAGCCAAGATGGCAGCCGGCAGCCAGGCAGCTTGAAACTAACATGAGGCTTGCTTGCTTCAGTGATAGAAGGACTCCAACGTTCCCCGCCTGCCGCTGCAGGCCTCTGAACTGGCAGTTTGAAACATAGTTACAAAAATAGAAGCTAAACAAAACCCCAGAAACCAGCTTTCAGCTAGCTGGGATCTCAAACCTGAAGTTGATACAGAGTTTTGATTGTAGAACCTAAACAAACCAGATACCTGCTTTCAGGAGCGGAGGCCTAAGAGCTGGAGCTTCAGAGCTAAAGCTGGCTCAGAAAAGAAAAGAAAAAAGAAAAAAAGGAGCAGTTGGGAGCTTCAGTCCCAGCCTGAAAACAGCCCTCAGCCCCTCACCCAGACTGGCCAGGCACCCCAGTGGGGACCCCCACCCTGAAGGGTGTGTGACCAACTGAAAACAGCCATCATCCCCTCATCCAGGCTGGCCAGGCACCCCAGTGGGGACCCCCACCCTGATCCGGGACACCCTTTAGGGCAAACCAGCTAGTCCCCACCCATGCACCAGGCCTCTATGCTATATAGTAAAAGGGTAATATGCGTCCCAGCACCGGGATCAGTGTGACGGGGCAGCGCCCAAACCCCCTGATCGCCCTGCGGCTCTGTGTGTGACAGGCGGCGGGGCCACAACCTCCCTATCGGCCCTGCTCTGTTCCTGACAGGGGAAAGCGCCCCAACTCCCTGATCGCCCCTGCTCTGTGCCTGATAGGGGGGAGCTCCCCAATCCCCTGATCGCCCTGTGGCTCTGTGTGTGACAGGGTGCAGCGCCCCAACCCCCCCACCCCCCGGGCCCTGCTCTGTGTGTGATGGGGTAGAGCCATAACCTCCCCATCGGCCCTGCCGTGAGTGTGAGAGTGGCAGCGCCCCAGCCCCCTGATTGGCCCTGCTCTGTGGGTGATAGAGGGTGGCGCCCCAACCCCCTGATTGGCCCTGCTCTGTGCGTGACAGGGCGTGGCACTGCAACCTCCCCATCGACCCTGCCTTGAGTGTGACAGGGAGCGGTGCCCCAACCCCCCAATCTGCCCTACCCTGAGCGTGACTGAGGGTGGCATCGCAACCTCCCAATCCGCCCTGCTCTGTGCATGACAGGGGGCGGTGCCCCAACTCCCCAATCGGCCCTGCTCTGAGCCCGACCAGGGGCTGCACCTAGGGATTGGGCCTGCCCTCTGCCACCCGGGAGCAGACCTAAGCCAGCAGGTCGTTATCTCCCGAGGGGTCCCAGACTGAGAGAGGGCACAGGCTGGGCTGAGGGCCCCCCCCCCCCCCCAGTGCACAAATTTTTGTGCACCGGGCCTCTAGTACTATATATAAGAATGTGGTCTGTAAGGAAATTCCTGTGAGATTCTAGAAGTCATTCATACAAATTATGTTTGTACCTGCTCATTAGGAAAGGCAGGTTTTTCCTCATAGGTGGTAGATTTTACTTCCCTATCCTCACCATGTTGGGTAAAATATATTTTGAAGAAGGGCTACTGTGGGAAAAAGCCACATGCTATTGCTATGTGTCCCACTTCGCTCATCTTTATTCTGCTGTAAAATATGTTTTCATTTCCTTGTCACAGTCTTACTTGAGATTGCCATAACTTACCCAGGCATGAGCTCTGACCAGGAATCGAACCAGCAACCTTTCAGTGCACAGGATGACACCCAACCTACCAAGCCACAGTGGATGTTGCTTCTCGGCGATACTGTTAATAAACATGCCTAATCTCTCTCCCTGCAAAATATATGTATGTAGCCTCTGTATAAAATTCAAATTCTTTACTTAGGCACTAAAACTGTTTGCAGTGTGGCCCTTGCCTACCTTCATTATTAATTCTTATACATACTTTTTAGTTCCAGGTGTGTTAAAATAGTAGCTATCTCTTGTAATGATTAGATTATACATATAATATTACCAAATACCTGATACACAGGGTGGGGCAAAAGTAGGTTTACAGTTTGTATGGAAAAATAATACAATAATAAATAATAATACCAGAATAAACTCTGTGTTTTGAGTATTCACAACACTGTAAACCTACTTTTACTCCACTATGTATACCAAGCAATAAAAAAATGGCAGTTTCTAGTAATTTCTGAGAGCTTATGTTGGCATATGGTATGTTTAGAAGAGTGAATGAACTATAGATAGACTAGATTCTTTCTAAATCCTGAAATGTCCCCAACCTCATCTCTACCTTTATAAGTTCTATCTTTTAAACTCTGGGTTTAAAGCCTATGTGTAATTATTTTGACACATAATCGTACACTGTTTTGTACATGTTACTAATTAAATGTCGGATAGTGAGGTGTTTTTTCTTCATAATAGATTATCTGTTTGGTGAGGGCATTTAACTGTACTTCCATTCATTTTTTTTTTTAATCCTCACCTGAGGATATACATATTTTTTAAGTTCTTTATTTAATATATTACACAAGTCTCCTTTTTCCCCCATTGACCTCTCCCTGACCGCCCCCAGTCCCCAGCACTTGCCCTCACCCCTCCTCTCCCTGCCACCCATCTGTGTCCATTGGTTATGCTCATATGCATGCATAAAAGTCCTTTGGTTGACCTTTTACCCCTCTTCCCCCCCCCCACCCCCCGCCTTCCCTCATAGGTTGGACAGTCTAATCCAGGGATGGGCAAACTTTTTGACTCGGGGGCCACAACGGGTTCTTAAACTGGACCGGAGGGCCAGAACAAAAGCATGGATGGAGTGTTTGTGTGAACTAATATAAATTCAAAGTAAACATCATTACATAAAAGGGTACGGTCTTTTTTTTTTTTTTTAGTTTTATTCATTTCAAACGGGCCGGATCCGGCCCGCGGGCCGTAGTTTGCCCACGGCTGGTCTAATCAATACTTCTATGACTCTGGTTCTGTTTTTGTTCATCAGTTTATGTTCATTATATTTCACAAATGAGTGAGATCATGTGATATTTATCTATCTGACTGGTTTATTTCGCTTAGCATAATGCTCTCCAGTTCCATCCATGTTGTTGCAAATGGTAAGAATTACTTCTTTTTTTTTACAGCAGTATAGTATTCCATTGTGTAGATATACCACAGTTTTCTAATCCACTCATCTGCTGATGGGCACTTAGGCTGTTTCCAAATCTTAACTATTGTAAATTGTGCTGCTATGAACATAGGGGTGCATATATCCTTTCTGATTGGTGTTTCTGATTTCTTGGGATATATTCCTAGAAGTGGGATTACTGAGTCAAATGGGAGCAGCTAGTAGTTTGCAGGCTAGAAAGTACCTTAGTGCTCCTGAGAGAGGACTCAGTCAATGTATTCCTCTCTCAGCTTTGAAATTATAGCCTGTTCATTTCTACTACCGTCCACATTGTACTCTTTTGGTGGTGGTGGTAATGGAAGGGTCATTTAAGGAGTAAGGGTCCACATACTATTGATTTGGTGGGTTAGTTCTAGAGCCAGAGCAAACATGCCAATGCTTTGATGACAACATTCCAGACATGTAATTATATTGCATGTAATCTGTATCACCAAAGAGTGATAGTATATGAGGATTTAGAAGTGGGATTTTATGAGCTCTGGAGGTTTGCTAGGTGGAGCAACCTGAAATTGAAAGTAAGAAAGGACTTAGTTATTTTTTCCAAGATATCCAGAGACTTAGAAGAATACATTGGGAGATCCATCCAAAGGAGAGACTCTTCCAGAAAGAATTGGAAATTAAGATGAAAATTGTTGCTTTAGGCCAGTGATGGCGAACCTTTTGAGCTCAGCATGTCAGCATTTTGAAAAACCCTAACTTAATTCTGGTGCTGTGTCACATATAGAAATTTTTTGATATTTGCAACCATAGTAAAACAAAGATTTATATTTTTGATATTTATTATATATATATTTAAATGCCATTTAACAAAGAAAAATCAACCAAAAAAATGAACTCACATGTCACCTCTGACACGCATGTCATAGGTTCACCATCACTGCTTTAGGCATTGAAAGCGTTACCTGTGCTCCCTCCCCCACCCACCCACACTTTTCTGATTAGAAATTATGTGGGGGGTTTTTTGTTTTGTTTTTTATTGTAGAAATATCAGTTTAATCTTTTACTGTAAGAATATGAACGTTTTAAGAGGATCTTTGTTATTATTTATACAAACAGTATAATTAATTGATAAAGGTCTCTGGGTTTCTTTTAACTTCATGGTCTTGAATGTTGCTGTGGAGGATTCAAATCCTGAGATGCATGTTGGGGGTCCTCTGGGTTGACTGACCAGTAGTAGTAATCAAAGCCGAATGCCACAACCTTCTCCCAGGTGTCGCCAAAGCCATCTGGTCGACTGTGCACCTTTAAATTCCTGATTTTTGCCACTTTGCCATCAATTTCCACAATAGTTCTTCCTCCTCCTTTGGTCTCCCTCTTGCTGAGGGGCCACACCCTCATGGCCACCCGAACGTTCACCATCCCTCGGCCTCCGCCCAAGCCTGGCAAGCCGGCCCAGCCACAGCATCACCAACCCCAGCCCCAAACTTAGCCGCAGCCCCGGCCCAGCCTCTCCGCCCCACGTGCCCCCTGAGGTGGGCTGGCCTGGGGCAAGAAATTACATGTTTTTATCCTGTTCGTAAATCAGTAATGATATTTTTGACAAATATGAATAGGTTGGGTATTTATACCAGAAAAAATAAAAATTTGTAGATAAAATTAGACTAAAAAGCAATAATGGCTGTCAATAAAGGTGCTCTAATATGTATAAGTTACTGAAAACTTCCTCTTCTTTCTATATTTTAGAGATTCTCAATTGGGAGTGCATAATAGAATCATCTGTGGAGATGGTTACTATACCCTGCTCCAAAAAGACTGACTCAATTTCCTCAGTGGTGGAATTCCAGACAATACTTCCTTAAGTTTTTGAGATGTTCTCTCCCTGGGTTAAAACCTACTTTCTCCCAATGCTAGATTGAAGTTAAAACTCTGTGACTTCCTTAATTTTTTTTATTGTGAAAATGCCTTGTTTATTGTGCAAATTATCTTTAAGAAATAGAGTCAGACCCTGACTCTATTTCTTGGCTCAGTTGGTTGAACGTCATCCTATGCACAAAGGTTGCTTGGGGCACATGCCCAGGTGGTGGGCTCAATCCCCAGTAAGGCGTCTGCAGGAGGCAGCTGATCATGTTTTTCTCCCTCTCCCTTCCTCTCTAAAATCAGTCAAAACATATTTAAAAAATATAAAGAAATGAGAGGCCTGTTGCATGAAAAGATTCATGCAATAGGCCTGGGTCCCGGGTGCCGGAGGAAAACCAATGCCACTCCGGCTGGAGCCACCTTCAAAGCCCTCGCTGCTTCAGCTGGAGCTGCCTTCAAGCCGGAGCCGCCTTCAGTCTTCGCTCCACCACTTCGCGCCTACATATGCAAATTTACCACCATCTTTGTTGGCGGTTAATTTGCATATTGCTCTGATTAGCCAATGATGGGTGTAGCGAAGGTATGGTCAATTTGGATCTTTGTCTATTATTAGATAGGATAGCCCTGGTAGTGTGGCTTAGTGGTTGAGCATTGACCTATGAACCAGGAGGTTGTGGTTCGATTTTTGGTTGGGGCAAATGGGAAAAGAAGGGACAAATGATGGCACTAAAAATTTAATGGAGTTACATAGGTTCACTGTATAATTGGTAATTAAAGTTACATTCTTACAAATACAGCCATGCCCCAAAACCTCACATGACATGTCGTAAAGACCAAATAAAATTAACAGACCACCCCTAAACTGAACTGAGCATTGCTTAATCCTAGTTTCTCCTTTGTGTTGGCATTGAAAAATGATTTTTTCTAATCTCCCTACCTATCCAGTTTTCCATTATTTTCAAAGGAAACATTTTTTTTTCTACTCACCTATTTTTTCTGTTTACTTTTATCTCACCATTGCTTAAGTTGCTGCTTTTAGCAGAATTTATTTAATGAGTACCATTTTGATGGGCATGGTTGGATGTGGCTTTAATTTATTCATTTATTTTTCACTGCTTTTATTTTGTTGTTGTTGTTAATCCTCACCTGAGGATATTTCCATGGATTGTTAGAAAGAGTGGAAGGGACAGGGAGAAACACAGAAACATGGATGTGAGAGAATCACATCAATTGGTTGCCTCCCACACGTGTTCCCACCAGCCTACAACCAAGCTATGTGCCCTTGACCTGAATCGAAGCTGGGACCCTTCGAATATCTGAGGGCTGAAGCTCTCTATCCACTGAGCCAAACTGGCTAGGGCTGGATGTGGCTTTTAAATATTTCTTTTGATACAAAATGTGTATTTACATTGCTTAATACTAATGTTATTCTAAAGGAAATTTTAATAGTTTTAACTTGAATATGTTTTCTTACAGCAGAAGAAGAAAACTAAGAACTTCAATCCACCAACACGTAGGAATTGGGAAAGTAATTACTTTGGGATGCCCCTCCAGGATCTGGTTACAGCTGAGAAGCCCATACCACTATTTGTTGAAAAATGTGTGGAATTCATTGAAGATACAGGTAGGATATAAATATCATTGAAAGGGGTTTTTTTATTTTGTTTTGTTTTGTTTTATTTTATTTTATTTTTTTTAAACCTTTAAATTCTTTATTAGTTAAGGACTTACAAATGTGTCCTCATTCCCCCCCATCATTGAAAGAGGTTTGATTTAAATTTTCACTTTTGCTGCACCAACAGTTTTTTAAAATGCTCATGGTTCATTAAAGCTAAGTTTTGAAAGAGGTATATAGTTCTCATTATTAGGATTGTCTTGAGTATTAGCTCTAGATATAACCATCTGACATCTGAAAGAAGTTTTGTTATTGGCCAGTAATGTTTTTGTTGGACTTCTTTTTAATAAATGGCTAAGTCGAATGCTAAAATGTTAATAAACTCACCTTATTCTGGAATTTAGAATAACTTGATTGTTAAATCGTGCTATTTATTAATAGGTAGTTATGATTTAAATCTATAATTTGAAAGTTTTTAATATTTTAAAGTAACACTATGGATTTTTCTTACTTATTTTACACATGAATTTTTCCGTTAAAAATTAATAATAAGAATGTTTGATCAGTGTTCTGCTCTTACATTGATGTTTCTCTCTCTCTCCCTTTTCCTTCTCTCTTTAAAAATCAATTTAAAAAGTCCTAAACAAAAAACCCCCACAAAACTGGATACCCATATTCTATCTAGAAAAAATCAAGCTTACTGGCCAGTGTGGCTCACAGGTTGTCTGTACACAGAAAAGTGATGGGTTCAGTTCCTGGTCAGGGCACATACCCAGGTTGTGGGTTTGATACCCAGTTGCTAGTCAATGTTTTTCTCTCACATCAATGTTCATTTTGCTCTTCCTCTCTCTCTAAAACATATGAAAACACATTCTTGGGTGAGGATAAAAAAATAGAGTCTTGGTCAAGTCATATAGCCTTACTGATTTTCTTGTTGACTTTTTTAATTACTTAAATAGTATTACTGAAATCTGGAGTCATGATTGTAAATTTGTTCCTCCTTTAAATTCTGTTAAGTTTTGCTTCATGTGTTTTGAAATTGTTTTAGTTGCACATGCTTTTATGATTATGTCTTCTTTGTGAACTGACCTATTATTATGAAGCATTCTCTTTATGCTTTGTAATATTCTTTGTTCTGGAGTCTACTTTGTCTAATATTAAAATAGTCAATGGTATTTTCCCTTTAGTAGTATTTATTGGTATATCTTTTCTATCCTTCTACTTTCAACCTTTCTGTATCTTTATATTTAATGTAGTTTCTTGTAAACAACTAGAAGCCCTGTGCACAAAAATGGGGGCGGGGGCGGGTCCCTCAACCCAACCTGTGCCCTCTCACAGTCTGGGACCCCTCAGGAGATAACCAACTGCTGGCTTAGGCCCGCTCCCCTGGTGGCAGATGGCACGCCCAATCCCCCCCCCCCCAATCGCAGATGGCAGGCCCGGATCCCACGCTGGGGCGGGTGGCGACTCGGGATTGCGCTGAGGTCCCTGTGGATGTTCAGGCTCCGAAAGCGTAGTTGTTCTTTCTTGGTTTTGTTTTTACTTCTTGAAATTGAAATGTGTTTAAAAAAAAAATTTTTTTTCCTGCACCTTTTTGGGTCCCAGGGACCCCACTACGCACCAGCTGTCCTTTCCCAGCTCGGTGCTCCTCCGAGCTTCTCACGGAGGGGCATCCTTTTAGGTTGTGGGGTGCGTTGAGAGAAGCCTGGCTTTCTGAAAGCGAGTGTTTGGGGATTTGAGGTCTGGCTGAGGAGCCCCCAGGGCCCACTCAGAACAGTGGGGGCCGCCACAGTGAGTGACCAAAGAAACCAGAGAAAAGTTAGGAGACAATAAACGGTTCGATTTCTAATTCCGCACGTTGCAGGAGCCGAGGGCGCCCTGGATTTTCCAGGGAGAGAGTGAGCGAGTTGCATGTGTGTCCACTGCCCCTCACACAGCCGGCCCTGCGCCCCAGGAGCCCAACTTGGCTGAAAAGAATAGCTCAAGCACCCAGTGAGGCCTTAAAGCCTGGGGTGCTTGCTTGTGTTGTCCGAGTCTAAGCTCGTGGCCCTGGAGCGCCCCCAGGAGACGGGACCCCGGCGCGGCTGTCTCCTTCCCGCAAACCTGCTGCCGGGTGCCCCGCTGTCCTCCTCCACTTTTCGTCCCGGACTTGCCGCTCACTCCTGGTCTCTGTTCGCCTCTGGCTGATGTGGGGGGGGGGGGGCGTGTTTCTTCCTGAGGAGCCGTCCTGGTCCTGGCCCTGGGCCTCCACTTTCTCAGACCCACCCCCAACCCCGCACCAGCCCGCCTCACAGCTGAGTCTCCCGCCCTCCGCTGTGCTCGCAGCTTTCCTGATGCTCCTTTTCGCTTCCAGAGCCACCCGTCTTGCTGTGTCCCGCGCCCTTTTGCTCTTCTGTAGACGCCCAGACCTTTCTTTCCTTTGGGTACTTCCAGGGCTTTCTTCAGGTTTCCTTTCTGAGCTGTTTTTCTGATTTTGGACCTGGGAGCCAGGCCTCCTGTACGCGCAAGCTGCTGCGCTTCCTCTAAAATCATTTCTCCCTTAGGCCCCAGCCCCTCAAACCCCCCTGAAAAGCACTGGTCGCTTCCTGTGTCTGTGCGCTTCCTGCTCCCGGCAGCGGGCCTTTTTACCGGCTGCTTCCCTCAGCTCTGTGTTCGTCCTCGCCACCCGCAGCGTATCAGCCCTGCGCTTCTCTTGGCTGTCACCCACTCCCTGTGGGGACATAGTTCTGGGGTCGACGCCTATTTTCTTCTTTGTTGTTTGTTTTCAAATAACTTCTCTAATGTATTGGTGCCTAGTTCCAATAAGCATAAGCCTGATGCTCAAGTAGGCAGGTTTGGGTCTCCTGGCTGTGCACCTGGGGCTCGCAGCTCCAGTGTCACTTCTGAGGAGCTGCCTGCGCCCGGGGCTCCTACCCCTGTTGGGGGGGGCCGGGGCTGCCAGCCTCTCCCTGTCATGGGGTGGGTGGCTTCTCAGGATCGCGCTGCCACCCGCCCCGCCCATGGCAGGCCTGGATCTTGCACTGGGGTGGGTGGCCACTCGGGATCTCGTTGCCGCCAGCCCCGCCCCCCACTTGGCAGGCCAGGATCTCAGCTGGGGCGGCCAGTGGCTGGGGTTTGCGCTGCCTCCAGCCCCAGGCGGGTCCTGCAGTGGGATCTGCCTGCAGTATGCAAATTAGCCTCCATCTTTGTTGGCGGTTAATTTGCATATCGCCCTGATTAGCCAATGGGAAGCGTAGCAAAGGTGCAGTCAATTACCCTTTTTGTCTTTTATTAGATAGGATATTTCATTGGTCTGACAATCAACTTGTTTTTATTGGAGTGTTTATTATGTCATTCATTAGTTTTTAATGTAGTTATCAGTATAATTGATTTTAAATCTCCCATCTTGTTTTTTTCTATTTGTCCCATGTGTTCATTCCCTTTTTCTTCTTTTCCTGCCTTCTTTTGGATTAATTGGATATCTTTAATTCTATTTTAACTCCAATATCAGATTATCTATCTCACATTTTTAGTGCTACTCTTAAGGGTTGTTTTTTTTTTTTAAATATATTTTTATTGATTTTTTACAGAGAGGAACAGAGAGAGATAGAGAGTTAGAAACATCGATCAGCTGCCTCCTGCACACCTCCTACTGGGGATGTGCCCGCAACCCAGGTATATGCCCTTGACCGGAATCGAACCTGGGACCTTTCAGTCCGCAGGCCGACGCTCTATCCACTGAGTCAAACCGGTTTCAGCATACTCTTAAGTTTTGAAATATATTCAGTCACAGTTCATATACACTAATCTAATAAAAGAGAAACATGCAAATTGGTGTCACTCTGCTACACCCAGCAGCCAATCAGAGCAACTATGCAAATTAACCCAACAAAGATGGTGGTTAATTTGCATACGCAGGTGCGGATCGAAGACTAAAGGCTCCGGCCAGAGTGAAGACTGAAGAGGCTTGGCTCCTCTGCTGCGGCTGCAATGGAGAAGCCAAGTCTCACTGCAGACGTACCAAAGGCTTGGGTCCCGGGTGCTGGAGGAAAATTGGTGCCCGCAGCCAGGGGAAGGAAGGCCTATTGCATGAATCTTCGTGCAACGGGTTTCTAGTCTTCAAATAATATTACATTACCATAATGTGTAGTTTAAGAACATTGTAACAGTATATTTAACCCTCCTATCTCTTGTTTTATTGTTATACATTTTAATTAATTCTACAATGTTTTAAACATCACAGTACATGCATGTTTATAATTTTTGCTTTAAATAGCTAATTATCCTCATTTTTGAAAGATAGTTTCTTAGGTTATAAGTCTTTGTAACAACTTTATTGAATATAATTCACATACTCTACAATTCATCTGTTTAGCAGAGTTGGGGAACGCCCAGCCCTTGGGCCATATAAGGCCCGAGAAATCCTTTGATCTGGCCCTGCCAAGGCATTAGGGGTGGGTTAATTAAATGTTTGACTAAAGATAGCAGGCTAATTTTTAAGTTGATAATTTTTGTAAGGCCTACTGATGATGTTATAAATATCCAAATGGCCCTTGGAAGAAAACGGTTCCCCAGCCCTGACTTAAAGTGTACAGTCCAGTGGTGTATTCACAGTTATGTAGCCATCAGCACAATCAATTTTAGAACATTTTTATCATCCCAAAAAGAAACCCCATAACCATTAAGTAATCACTCCCTATTCCTCACACCCAGCAACCCACCCTTAACTTTCTGACTCTATAGATTTACCTGTTCTGATCTTTTGTGACTGCCTTCTTTCAGTTAACATGTTTTCAAGGTTCATATTATATATTCCATATTATAGCATCTATCAGTATTTCATTTTTATTGCTAATAATTTTTTCATTAATGGACATTTAGGGTTGTTTTCATTTTTCTGGCTATTGATAATAGTGCTGCTGTGAATAGTCCTATACAAGTTTTTGAATGGATGTGTTTTTTACTTCTCTTGAGTAAATCATATGGTAACTCTTTATTTAATCTTTTGAGGAGGACCAGTCTGTCTTACAAAGTGGCTGCATTATTTTACATTCCCACCAACAGTATTCAAGATGTCCAGTTTCTTCATATCTTCACTTAAACTTATTTTCCTCTTTTTAGATTATAGCCATTCTGAGCAGGTGTGAAGTGGTATCTCATATAATTTTGATTTGCATTTCCCCTGATGACAAATGATATGAGCATATTTTCAGGTGCTTATTAGCTATTGTATATTTTCTTTGGAGAAATACCTATTCAGATCCTTCACCTATTTTTAAATTGAGCTGTTTGTCTTCCTGTTTAGTTTGCAAAATTTTTCCCATCTGTGGGTTGTCTTTCAAAATTCCTTGATGGTATCGTTTCAAGCACAAAAGTTGTAAATTTTGACACTCAGTTAATTTTTTAAAAATTTTGACACTGTGCATGGTAACATATCTAAGAAGGTTTGCCACTGATTCGTGCACCAGTGGGGTCCCTCGGCCTGGCCTGCGGGGATTAGGCCGAAATGGGCTCTCCAACATCCCCTGAGGGATCCCGGATTGAGAGAGGGTGCAGGCCAGGCTGGGGAGGGACCACAGGAGGGCTCCAGGGTGTGTCTGGCCCATCTCGCCCAGTCCCGATCTGCCGGACCCCAGCAGCAAGCTAACCTACCCTCTGGAGCATCTGTCCCCTGGTGGTCAGTGCACGTCATAGTGACTGGTCGAACGGTCGGACACTTAGCATATTAGGTTTTCATTATATAGGATATTCTTCTAAGTTTTATGTTAGCTTTTACAATGAGATCTATTTATCCATTTTGAGTTAATTTTTTATAGGTGGTTCAGGGAAGGTTTTCAGCTTGATTCTTTTGCATGTAGATATACATTGTCCAAATACCTTATTTAATTCCCTTGGCATTCTTTTTGAAAATCGGTTGACCATGATCATGAATGTGTCTGGACTTACATTTAATTGATCTGTATGCCTATCCATTTATGCTGGTAGCACTCTATAGCATTACTGTAGCTTTGTAGTAAGTTTTGAAATCAAGAAGTATTGAGTCTTCCAACTTTATTCTTCTGGAAATATAGTTCTATGCTGATGAATTTTTAAAACTGTGTTTTTTTTCCATTCAGCTTTGTAAAGACTCTTGTCTTCTGCATGATATCTAACAAATAGTCTGCTTGTTAGTCTTATTTGTGATCCTGTATGTGATATGTTCTCCTTTCTCCCTCAATTCCCAGCTACTCTTAATATTATTCTCTTTGGTTTTCAGCAATTTTAGTTAAAAAATAACAATGCATGCTATTCAAAACAAACAAACAAAAACTTCTGCTTGAGGTTTCTGGAGTTTCTTAGATCTCTTGGTTTATAATTTTCAAATTTGGATTCTTCACTGTTCTTTTTCCCATACTTCTGCTTCTGGACTTCAATTATATGTGTTTTAGACATCTTGAAATTTTCCCACACTCACCGAGGCTGTGTTCATTGTGTTTATTTTTTTCTATTTCTTTGTTTTTAATCCTCACCCAAGGATATGTTTACTGATTTGTGAGAGAGAGACAGAGAGAGAGATCGAGATCTATTGCCTCCTATATGCATCCCAACCAGGAATCAAACCTGCAACCTTTTTGGTGTACGGGACAATGCTCCAACCAACTGAGCCACCCAGCCAGGGGCTCATTGTTCATTTTGATTAAGCTATATATCTATTGGTATATGTTGTAGTTCACTGATTTTTTTTTTTTTTTTGGTTCAAATTTAGATGTTTCATTTAAGTTTCTTTTTATGTGTTTCATTTTTCTACCCATTGTGTTGATATTTTCCTTTACATCTTTGAGTATACTAAAACAATTTATAATAGCTGTTTTAAGATCCTGTGTTCCTAATTCTGTCATATTTCATTTCTGGGTCTGTTTCAAGTATTGGGTTTGTTTTGTCATGTGTTAAATATTATGTGAAGCAATTTGATCCTTTCTAGGCTTGCTAGTTTTTCAGGGGGTGGATCCAGAGCAACTTTTAGCCTAATATTTATTTAGACCTACAATGTGGCATGAAGACTTGACCCAATGTGCTCTGCGTATTAAAAAATCTTTTGAGAATAGAACTTGAACTATTCTTAGTCCCTGGCCTAAAGAAGTTTTCTTTCATACATGTGCAGTATTCAACCAAATGCTCTGGGGACTTTTCTGAACATCTCTGAGGCTCTTTCTCCATATATCTCTTCCTCTTTTTTAGTACTGTACCCTTCAACTTCTAGTCTTATTATTTCTGAACTCCTTTTTACATCTTCTCAACTCTGATAGGCCATTCTACCTCTGGTGGGATTCTGCCTCTCTGCACTACTATCAAAAAATTGTCTCCAGACATTAATTTGGGACATTCAGACAGTTTAACTTATTTAATTCTTTTTCCTCACTGATCGCAGTTTTGAGCTGCCTTTGTCTGAAAGCTGTTTCATACAATTTTCTAGGTTTTAGTTTTTTTCTATAGTAGGGCAATTGCCATAGCAGTTAATCCTTAATGATAGAGTCAGATCTATAGCAGTTTTTATAATAGGTATTATATAATAAGTTGTGTTAAGTTATTCCTGTTGCGAAATAGCCCTGGAAATATTATTATAAATTCAAAGTAGGCAAAAAGGGGTAGTGCAGAGGAGAGAGACTGAAAAGCATAAGAACAAAAGGCTTCTCTCAAGAATTAGGATGATAAACCTGATAGATAGGGGTTAAAAGAGGACTCAAAAATGCCTCTCAGATTGCTATATTAGGGTGACTGTAGGTATTTATCATTGATGAAAATAGAATTTATAGTATGAAAAGCAGATTTGCCATTTCATAATGGATTTCTGTTATGTGCATGTTAAATCTTAACCCTTTGCGGTCCAATTTTATTTTGGGGATTCAAACAGTCTGGTCCAAATTAATTGACAGGATTCAATGGTGAAGTTATCTATCTCACTAGACCTCAGCTCGACGTTGGACCTGCTCCTAGCGCCTGGTTTGTTAAGTCAGCCTCCATGTTGGACCGAAAAGGGTTAAGACGCACCAATTGCTATAACACGCACTGACCACCAGAGGGCAGAAGCTCCGACTAGTAGGTTAGCTTGCTGCTGAGGTCCAGCTGATTGGGAATGAGCGAGAAGGGCCAGACATGCTCTGGAGCCCTCCTATGGTCCCTCCCCAGCTGGCCAATCTCCCGCATCCCTCCCCAGCCGCAATCGTGCACCAGTGCAGTCCCTTGGCCTGGCCTGAGCCCTCTCTCAATCCGGGACCCCTCAGGGGATGTCGGAGAGCCGGTTTCGGCCCGATCCTGCAGGCCAGGCCAAGGGACTCCACTGGTGCATGAATTTGTGCACTGGGCCTCTGGTTTTTAATAAGAAAGAAGCATGTTATCAGCCTTCTGTGGAGGCTGTTAATCAGGCCCTGAGATAGGCCTGGAAAGAGAGACAGCTGTCAGCGGGCCATTCTGGATTTCCCAGAAGAGCCCATGGCTGCCTAGGAGGCGGAGCTTTTGACGCTGACTGGCATAGAAACCGACCAAGCAGAACCTAATCTGGGTGAACTGTGAAGGCAGAACCTAAGTTGGGGGCTGAGGAGGGGTTTTAAGGGCAACAGCTGTTTGGTGTAAGGTGTAAGAAAGCAGTTCAATTTTTTAATAACTGGTTTGGCAGTATAGTGCATATGGCTGGCTATCAGTCCAGATATAGGGATTATGTATTTTTGTCTGCAAAGAGCATCTCCTCCTACTGAAAAAGGCTCCCTCTACCCCATTTAAGCAATCCTATCCTATATAATTTATCTATACTAATAAAAGGGTAGTATGCTAATTAGACCGGGTCAACCGGCCATCTTCTGGATGTCCGACTTCCTTCTGGACAAAGCCATGGTGGTGGAGGCAGAGGCAGTTAGGGGCATTCAGGCCAGCAGGAGAGGGCAGTTGGGGGCGACCATGCCGGCAGGGGAGAACAGTTAGGGGCGACCAGGCCAGCAGGTGGGGGGCCATTGGGGGTGATCAGGCTGGCAGGGGAGGGCAGTTAGGAGTGATCAGGCCGGCAGGGGAGAGCAGTTAGGGGCGACCAGGCCGGCGGGGCAGTTGTGGGCAACCATGCCGGAGGGGGGTGGGGAGTAGTTAGGAGCAACCAGGCTAGCAGGGGAGAGCAGTTGGGGGTGATCAGGCTGGCAGGGGAGCAGTTAGCGGCGATCAGGCAGGCAGACAGAGAGGTTAGGGGCAATCAGGCAGGCAGGCAAGTGAGCGGTTAGGTCCCAGATTGCGAGAGGGATGTCCGATTGCCGGTTTAGGCCCGATCCCTGAGGGGTCCCCTATTGGAGAGGGTGCAGGCTGGGCTGAGGGAATCCCTGCCATGCATGAATTTTGTGCAGCGGGCCTCTAGTCTATATCCTATCTAATAAAAGAGAAACATGGTAATTAGCATACGTCTGCTACCCTACCCATTGGCTAATCAGGACAATATGCAAATTAACTGCCAGCCAAGATGGCGGCCGGCAGCCAGGCAGCTTGAAGTTAACATGAGGCTTGCTTGCTTCAGTGACGGAGGACTACAATGTTCCCCGCCTGCCTTGCCGGCCTCTGAGCCTGCAGTTTGAAACATAGTTACAGATATAGAAGCTAAACAAAACCCCAGAAACTTGCTTTCAGCCCGCCAGGATCTCAGAGCTGGAGTTGATACAGAGTTTCTATTATAGAACCCAAACAAACCAGATACCTGCTTTCAGCAGCAGAGGCCTCAGAGCTGGAGCCAGAGCTAAAGCTGGCACAGAATAAAAAGAAAAAAGAAAAAAAGGAGCAGTTGGGAGCTTCAGTCACCCACCACCCTGCAAACAGCCCTCAGCCCCTCACCCAGACTGGCCAGGCACCCCAGTGGGGACCCCCACCCTGAAGGGTGTGTGACCAGCTGCAAACAGCCATCATCCCCTCACCCAGGCTGGCCAGGCTCCCCAGTGGGGACCCCCATCCTGATCCAGGACACCCTTCAGGGCAAACCAGCCGGCCCCCACCCATGCACCAGGCCTCTATCCTATATAGTAAAAGGGTAATATGCCTCCCAGCACCGGGATCAGCGGAGCCGTGAGGCCTCCAGGCACCGGGATCAGTGTGACGGGGCAGCGCCCAACCCCCTGATCGCCCTGCGGCTCTGTGTGTGACAGGGGGAGGGCCACAACCTCCCTATCCGCCCTGCTCTGTTCGTGAAAGGAAGGCGCCCCAACCCCCTGATCAGCCCTGCTCTGTGCCTGATAGGGGGAGCTCCCCAAACCCCTGATCGCCCTGCGGCTCTGTGTGTGACAGTGTGTGGCGCCCCAACCCCCTGATCGGCCCTGCTCTGTGTGTGACAGGGTGCGGCGCCCCAACCCCCCCACCCCCCACGGGCCCTGCTCTGTGTGTGACGGTGTAGAGCCATAACCTCCCCATCGGCCCTGCCCTGAGTGTGACAGGGTGCTGCGCCCCAACCCCCTGATCCGCCCTGCTCTGTGTGTGACGGGGCAGTGCCCCAACTCCCCTATCGGCCCTACTCTGTGAGTGACGGTGGGAGCTCCTCAACCTCCTGATGGGCCCTGCTCTGTGAGTGACAGGGGGCAGTGCCCCAACCCCCTGATTGGCCCTGCTCTGTGGGTGACAGGGTGGCACCGCAACCTCCCCATCGTCCCTGCCTTGAGTGTTACAGGAGGCGGTGCCCCAACCCCCAATCGGCCCTACCCTGGCCGTGACTGAGTGTGGCATCGCAATGTCCCAATCCGCCCTGCTCTGTGCATGACGGGGCGGTGCCCCAAATCCCCAATCGGCCCTGCTCTGAGCCCGACCAGGGGCTGCACCTAGGGATTGGGCCTGCCTCTGCCACCCGGGAGCAGGCCTAAGCCAGCAGGTCGTTATCTCCCGAGGGTTCCCAGACTGCGAGAGGGCACAGGCTGGGCTGAGGGACCCCCCCCCCTGCCCTCTGAGTGCATAAATTTTTGTGCACCGGGCCTCTAGTAGATATATAAAAACCAGCAACCGGAATGCCGTAACGACCAGAATGATCGGTTGCTATGATGCCCACTGCGGCCAGAGAACCAGCCCATCCGGGGGTGGGACTGGCTGGCCAACCTCCCGCAGCCCCTCCCCCACCATCTCTGCTCCCGATCACCCCCCTCCACACTCTGATCAGGGGCAGGGCCAGCCAGCCAACCACCCATGGCCCCTCCCCCAGGCCACTGGCCCCTGATCGCCCCCCCACCCCCACCCCATTCTGGGACTGGGCCGGCCGGCCCACAGCCCCTCCCCACAGCCGCCCTGCCCCCAATTGGCTCCCCCACCCTGATCGCCTGCAATCCCTTCCCCCAGTCGGCCCAGCCCTGATTGGGCCCCAATTGGGGCAGTCAGTCAGCCAACCTCCTGCCGTCTCCTTCTCCCGACAGGCCCATCCCCAATCCGCCCTGATTAGGGCCAGGGCAGCTGGACTTTACCTATGCACGAATTCATGCACTGGGCCTCTAGTATGACATAAAAGTAACTATTTTAAAATATACAACAATTAACTGGTGTGTAGTGCATGTACAGTATTGTACAACTACCACATCTAATTCCAGAGATTTTCATCACCCCAAATAAAACTCTGTACCCATTGTGCAGTTACTCTTCTCTAGTCCTCTCTTGCCTCAGTCTCTTGTACCCACCAACCTGCTTTATGTTTCCATGGATTTACTTATTCTAGATATTTCATATAAATGGAATCATACCATATGTGACCTTTTGTCTGGCTTCTGTCATTTCACATGTTTTTGAGGTTCATTTATCTTGTAGCATGTGTCATTGTGTGGACATATACCACTTGTTATGTATTCATTATCAGTGGGTAGACATTTAGTTTGTTTCCACCTTTTGGCTATTGTGAAAAATGCTGCTATGAACTTCATGTACAAATATTTGAGTACCTGTTGTTGTTTTTTTCTTTATTGATTAAGGTATTACACATGTGATCTTATCCCTCCATTGTCCCCCTATCCCCCTGCTCGTGCCCTCACCTTCCCTAGTGTCTGGCCATTGGTTATGCTTATATGCATGCATACAAGTCCTTTGGTTGATCTCTCCCCCTCCCCCACCACTCTCCCCTGCCTTCCCTCTGAGGTTTGATGGTCTGATCAATGCTTCTCTGTCTCTGGACCTGTTTTTGTTCATCAGTTTACCTGGAGAGCATTATGCTGAGCGAAATAAATCAGTTTGAGTACTTGTTTTCAATTCTTTTAGGTACATAACCTAGGAGTGGAATGGTGGGTAACTCTATGTTTAACTCTATGTTAAACATAGTAACTCTATTTTTAACTTGTTGAGGCACTGTCAAATTGTTTCCTACAGTGGATGCACCATATTACATTTCTGTCAGCAATGTACAAGAATTCATATTTGTCCACATTCTTGCCAACACTTGTTATATTCTGTGTGATTGTGTGATTTAATTTTAGCCATCCTATCTCTTTTGATAGAGATTATTGGTAATATTGCCATCGTAACAGTATTAAGCCTTCCAGTTCATGACCACTGGAGGCCTTTCCATTTATTTAGGTATACTTTAGTTTTTCTCATTACTGTTTTATACTTCTCATTTTACAAGTCTTGCATCTCCTTGGTTAAGTTTTCCCTAGGTTTTTAGTATTCTTTTGAATTATGTTGTAAACAAATTTTTTTTTTAGGTTTTTTATTATTAATTAAATTTATTGGGGTGACATTGGTTAATATGACCGTATAGGTTTCAGGTGTGGGTGTCCATGTCAGAAGATCTGTATATTGCACTGTGTGCCCGCCACTCAAAGTCAAATCTTCTCCTGTTACCATATAAATTTTTTTTCTTAATTTCATTTTTGCAATTTTTGTTGCTGACGTATAGAACTAATTTTTGTGTTAAGATCTTTTAGCCTGCAACTTGGTTAAAAGTTTTTATAGCTCTATTTTGTGTGTGTATTCTTTGGGATTTAAGGTCATGTCCTCTATGAAGAGAGATAGTATTACTTCTTCCTTTTATTTCTTTTTCTTGCCTATTTGCTCTAACACTTTTGCAATTTTTTCTGCAGCAATAGCTATAGTAAAAGCAAGCATCCTTAGCTTAGTCTTTTCAGGGGTCCTCAAACTACGGCCCGCGGGCCACATGCAAATACAAATATTGTATTTGTTCCCGTTTTGTTTTTTTATTTTAAAATAAGATATGTGCAGTGTGCATAGGAATTTGTTCATAGTTGTTTTTTTAAACTATAGTCCGGCCCTCCAACGGTCGGAGGGACAGTGAACTGGCCCCCTGTTTAAAAAGTTTGAGGACCCCTGGTCTTTATTTTAGAGGAAAGCTTTGATTCTTTCACCATATGTTACCTTTGAGTTTTTCATAGATATTCTTTAGTATGTTGAAGAAATTCCCTTCTGTGTTAGTTTCCTGGGGCTGCCATAACAAAGTCCCACAAACTGAGAAGCTTAAACCAACCAAAATTTATTCACTTACAGTCTGGAGGCTAGAAGTGTGAAATCAAGGTGCCAGCTGAGTCACACTTTCTTGGAGACTGGTAGAATCCTTCCTTGCCTCTTCCTTGCTTCTGTCAGCTGTGATACTCCAATCTCTGCCTCTTAGGCTCTGCTCTTCCTGTGTGTCGCTGTCTTATAAGTATACCAGTCATTGAGTTAAGAACTCACCTTACACCTGTATAACGTCATGTTAGCTCAGTGATTCCCAAAGTGGGGGCGGTAGCGATCCAGGGGGCGGTGATGGCCACAGGTGCATTTGTTTTAACTTTTTTTGTATTACCTTTCTATTCTGAGTTCAATAAATAGTTTCATAATTTCAAACTTCAATGTTTCTAATTTACACCTTTCTTTACTATATTTTATGAAAAAGGTAGAAACATTAATACATATATCTTTCTGTTTAATTGCTATTAAAATTTAAAAAAAATTAATTTCCAGGGGGCGCTGAGTAATATTTTTTCTGGAAAGGGGGCGGTAGGCCAAATAAGTTTGGGAACCACTGTCTTAGCTTAACTAATTATATCGAAGTGGCCCTGTTTCTAAAATAAGTCGACTTCTAGTTTGTTGAGTATTTTTTATTATGAAAGGGTGTTGGATTCTGTTAAATGATTTTTCTGTGTCAACTGAAATGATCATGTGATTTTTTTTCTTTCATTCTGTAATGTGTTACATTGATGTTTTTTTTTTCTTATGTTGAACCACCCTTGTATTCCTGGGATAAATCCCACTTGATCATGGTGTATAATCCTGTTAATATGCTATTGGATTCAGTTTGTTAGTATTTTGTTGAAGATTTTTGCATCTGTATTCATATGGGATATAGGTCTATAGTTTTCTTTTGGTGTCTTTCTTTTGGGCCATAGTATCAGGGTAATACCTAATAGAAAGAGTTTGGTAGCGTTTCTTCCTTTAGAGTAGTATTTTAATGAGAGTTTTCTCTGGTTCTAAAAGTGTGCTAACTTCAGAATCCATTTAGGTATTCCTATGTTAGAGATTTTCTAAATTTTTTTCTTCATTTTATACTTTTTCAATTTTGGGCTTTTTGTCACTGTATCTCCTGCTGACAATATTTTGCTTTTCCAACTTGTAACTTCTAATCTGCTGCAATTTAGGAAAACATGGCAGAATTCCCTTAAGTTGTGCATTTGATTAGATTAAATGGAATCTGGAAAAAAAAACAGGAAGTGGTGCTCCTATAAATGAAATAATATTTTAGTGCAAGGGCTTTGTGACATCTTTTTGGCTATTTTTTAACCTTTTTATTTCTCTTAAATCCCCCCCCACACACACACAAGCTGTTCTGTTAGATTAGGTGATCAGATGACCAAGTTCCAGATACGTGAGGAATTTTTTTTTCACCTCTGTTTTCCACAATTTATATTTGCATGTAAATATAGTTAATCTGGAATGCCCCCACTATTGCAAATGAATTATAAAGAAATAGAGACTGTCTCTAAAGCTTTCAGGTTATATTTCTTATAAAACTGAGTTAGGGAAAATGCCAATGAGGTTTTTTAAATATAGGTCTAAAAATTGTGTGTTGCTCCAACACCAATGATGATGAAATAATTGAGGTGAGCTGAATGAATGAATCTGGGTGTTATTACTAAAGTAAATATATGTTTTTAAAGAAATAAATCCTGTTAACCTAAACTTTATCACTTCCACTTGATGTTTTGAAGAATTGGCTATATTTCCAAATCCATTTTTATGTTCACTCTTTTGCATACCTCTTCAACCCGTACCATGCTTTTCATTTGGCAAAACTTCAACTTTGGTTAAACTAACTCCCTGCCTACTCTGTGGTTGGACCAAAAAGTGGATCATGGTTGTAGAAAAACAAAAACTGTGTATTTCACTTTAAATATATGACCACAAATCTGAAATAATCATCCCATAATTCCCTAGTCAATTTATTTTCTTGCTTTTATAAAGGATTATTTCTTTTTTAAAATAACCTTTTTTTTTTTTAAATTTGGAAAAAGTTTTGAACTTTCAGAAATGTTGCAAGAACAATATGGTTAAGCATCCATATATACCTTTCACCTAGATTCACTAGTTATTTACTTGTTGCCACATTTCTTCAACTTTCTCAGTTGGGGAGTAAATTATAGATAACATGGCACTTCACTTCTAAATCTTTTAGCTTATATTACCCCAGAACAAGGAAATTTTCTCCACATCACAATGTAAATATCACCTTCAGGAAATTTAACTTTGATAAAATTACATTATCTAATACTAGAGACCCGATGCACAAAATTCGTGCATGGGTAGGGTCCCTAGGCCTGGCTGGCGATCAGGACTTATCTATAGGGCAACCGGTGGGATGGTCAGGGGCTCCTGCTGGCACCTGCCTTGGCTGGCCTGGGACCTGTGAGCTGGGGGCAGCTCCTGCATTGAGCATCTGCCCCCTGGTGGTCAGTGTGCATCATAGCGACCAGTCGTTCCACCTGTTGTTCCACTGTTCAGTCAATTTGCATATTAGGCTTTTATTATGTAAGATTCTGTGTATATTCAAATTCCCTCCATTGTCCCAATAATAATAATCTCTTCTTAAAACTTTCATTTTTTTCAGTTTAGGATCCAGTCAAGGATCATTAATTACATTACTTGTTATGTCTCTTTGGTTTTCTTTAATTTAGAATAGTTTCCTAACTTTTTGTTTGTGTTTTCATGATATATCTTCAGAAGATTTTAAGCCCCCGTTTTCCCCCCTGAACATTTCTAAATTTATTGTCTAATTCCTAGTCAGACGCTAGTAAAACATTTTTCTCTGGAATTCTACATAGGACAGGACTAATGTATCCTTCTTATTACATCATAGGATGTATTAGGAGACAAATGATGTCATTTCCTAGAGGACTTTTTATGTTGCTTTTGAAATTCTGGGCTTTTAATAACCTTAACAGTGTCATTCAGATATGTGCTAAAAGTTGATATCATTGACATCTGAATGTAATGATTCAATTATGACCTGTTTATTCTTGATCTAACAATGAGGAATTATATATTAGCCCTTAAAGCATTGTTTAGATAGTGCCTATGTCTGGCAGAAATTCCATAAATTTTTCTGGTATATTAATATTACCTTTTATGGTTTCTGGAAGCTTTTTGAAGTATGTTTTTGTTAGCAAGAACCATTGCCTTCTTTTTCAATATTTGTTGTTGATAGTATTACAGATATATCTCCCATTTTATTCCCCATTACCCCCCTCTTTCTAGCCCCTATCCGCACCCACACCCCCAGGTCAAAACATTGCCTTCTTGAAGTTGCTGGTCATTGGGTTTTAGCTTAAAAACTTTTCTTTTTTACACCACAGCCTTTAGCTCATAATCTCCGTAAGAGTAGACACCCCTTGCTTCTAAAACAGTATAATTAAATTCTTACTTAATACATTTTTTAAAAAGGTGCTCCAATTTTTTTGAGAACCGTGAGTCTTTGTTCTTGTGATATTAGTTATATATTAATAATATTTAAGTCTTTATATTCCAAACTAGAATTAACATTTTTTTCCTACAAATACAAAGAATGCGTGATCATTGATTGCTAAAGATGAGAAAATAGCATTTATGCTACAGTAAGAGTTTTCAAATTTTATATACCAACTGAATAATTTGGATTATGCTGAGCCACTAAGTTGTAATATAAGTATATGGATTTTGTATTATAATAATGGATGATGACAGTGATATATAGTATGCAAGATTCTCTGTGGTTATGACAAGGAAACAAAAACTATTCTTAAGTAAAAGCTGTCTTAAATGCTTTGTTTCTTAAATTAAAACCGGTTATAATGTAATTTTTGTGGTTGGCAACCAGATGATGTATGCCAAAAAATGAATGTTGTGCAAGACTGAAGAAACACTTTGCTTTTTTTAATTTCTCGGGTGAAATAGTTACTTTCATAATATAATAATCAGCTTTTACTGCATGTTTACTATAAATAAGTATATTGTTTATTCATTTAATTTTTAGATCTCTATGGCGTGTATGTGGGAGTTACCATTTCCATTTTTTAGAGGAAGAAACTGAGACCCAGAGAAATTAAGTAACTTGTGTGAGATCACACAATTATAATTTTGCTCAGACTCCACTTACCATTTGATTTTTTATAACCAAGGTTGTTGTTTCTCTTTTAGGAAAGGGAGCTATATCATATAGCAGGAAACACACACACACACACACACACACAGATATAGGTCCATTAAGGAAAAGAACGAAAAATCCCCTGAGATTTCTTGAACAAAAGATAAGTTTTCTTTTTCCATATATTTATACCACATACAATACACATATAGCTTTTTCAAAAGGGGAACATTAACATGGTCTTTGAAATATTTTTAATACATGAATATCTTCATTTCATGAGATAAGATACTTACCTTTGGAATTACTTTTTATGATTTATTATATTCTAACATACTGGTAATCATAATTTTTTAGTAGTCTCCTAGTTCTGAACCTAAGTCATCTATATATGCTTATATTTTTATTTCCTAGGAGAAATAGTGTCTACAACTGGAAATTGCCATACCCAACCCCAGTGATAGAAAGCATGCACCGAGAGAAAACCACTCATTATAAAACAAATGGCGAGGCATTTAAAAAATACATTTCTTGCCCAGTCGTAGTAGCTCAGTGGTTGAGCGTCCACCTATCCACCAGGAGGTCACGGTTTGATACTCGGTCAGAGTATATGCCCGAGTTGTGGGCTTGATCCCCAGTGTGGGGTGTGCAGAGGAGGCAGCTGATCAATGATTGTCTCATTATTGATGTTTCTGTCTCTCTTCTTCCTTCCTCTCTGAAATCAATAAAAATACATTATAAATATACTAGAGTCCCGGTGCACGAAATTTGTGCACGGAAGGTGGTGTCCCTCAGCCCCGCCTGCACCCTCTCACAATCCGGGACTGCTGGCTCTTAACCACTCGCCTGCCTGATCGCCCCTAATGCCTCTGCCTGCCTGCCTGATCGCCCCTAACTGCTCACCTGCCTACCTGATCACCCTTAACCATTTTGCCTAATCGCCCCTAACTGCTTGCCTGCCTGCCTGATTCCCCTAACTGCCTATGCCTTGGCCCCTGCTGCTGTGGGTTCGTGCAGAAGGACGTCCTGAATGACATCTGGAAGGTTATTCAGTTGTCTGGTCTAATTAGCGTATTACAGTGGGGCCTTGACTTACGAGTTTAGTTCGTTCCATGACAGAGCTCGTAACTCAAATTACTTGTATGTCAAATCTTAAAGTGAACGAGTGAGACACGTGATGCTGGGCTGATGTGGCGTTCACTGTGACGTTCGCTGTGCCAACTAGTGGTGGGGTATCTGAAGCTGGCTCGTAACCCAAATTTTAGCTCGCAACTCAAAGCAAAAAATCTGCTGAGAGACGGCTCATATCTTGAAAAACTCGTTAGTAGGGACACTCGTAAGTCAAGGCCCCACTGTATGCTTTTATTATAGACTAGAGGCCTGGTGCACAAAAATGTGTGCACTCGGGGGTGCGGGGTCCCTCAGCCCGGCCTGTGCCCTCTCAGTCTGGGACCCCTCGGCCTGCTCCCCAGCGAATTGGACCTAAGCTGGCAATCAGACATTCCTCTGGCAGCCCGGCAGCCCTCGGGGGATGTCTACTTGCCAGCGGGGAGCAGACCTAAGCTGCAGTCGGACATCCTTAGCGCTGCTGAGGAGGCAGGAGAGGCTCCCACCACCACCGCTGTACTGGCTTGTGGCTGAGCAGAGCTCCCCATGTGAGAGCGCAATGACCACCAGAGGGCAGCTCCTGCATTGAGCATCTACCGCCTTGTGGTCAGTGTGTGTCATAGTGACCAGTCATTACCAGTCTTTCTGCTATTAGAGTCAGTTTGCATATTACCCTTTTACTATATAGGATAGAGGCCTGGTGCAAGGGTGGGGGCCAGCTGGTTTGTCCTGGATGGTGTCCCGGATCAGGGTGGGGGTCCCGCTTGGGTGCCTGGCCAGCCTGGGTAAGGGGCTGATGGCTGTTTTCAGGCTGCCTGCACCCCCTTCAGGGTGGGGGTCCCCACTGGGGTGCCTGACCAGCCTGGATGAGGGGTTGAGGACTGTTTTCAGGCTGGCCACACCCCCTTTAGGGTGGGCGTCCCCACTGGGGTGCCTGGCCAGTCTAGATGAGCGGCTGAGGGCTGTTCTCAGGCTGGCCACACCCCCTTTAGGGTGGATGTCCTCACTGGGGTGCCTGGCCAGTCTGGATGAGGGGCTGAAGGCTGTTTTCAGGCAGGCCAAGCCTGCAACTGAAGCTCCCAGTCTCTCCTTTTTTTCTTCTGGGATTTATTTACCTTTGAAACTTTGTTGCGGCTCCAGCTCCAAGGCTGGCTGGCTGAAAGCAGGTATCTGGGGTTTGTTTAGCTTCTATAATTGCAACATTGTTGCATCTGGAGCTCAGAACTGGGCCGCGGCAGACGGGGAACCTTGGCTTCCTCCATCACCGGGGCAACCAAGCCTCATGTTCTCTTCAGCTGCGTGGCTGCTGGCTGCCATCTTAGTTGGCAGTTAATTTGCATGTCATTCTGATTAGCCAATGGGAAGCGTAGCAGAGGTATGGTTAATTACCATGTTTGTCTATTATTAAATAGGATTCCTTTTTTTTTTTTTTAAAGCACTCTTATGAACAAGTTCTGTGTTGTTGTTTTTTAAGTATGTTTTTATTTATTACTAGAAGCCCAGTGCATGAATTTGTGCATGGGTGGGGTCCAGCCAGCCCCGCCCCTGATTGGGGTGGGGGAGACCCGCCAGGGGCCAGGGCCGCGGGTGGGGCCCAGATCAGGCTGGTTGGCTGCTGCAGTGTGCATCATAGCCAGCTGTCGTTCTGGTTTTTCTGGTCCTTTCACTGTTCTGGTCTTTGGGCTTTTATATATATAGATAGACTAGAGGTCCATTGCAAAAAGATTCCTGCAAGAATAGGGCTTTGTTGCCGCGTCTGCCGCCTCGGCTCCCTCCCGTCTCCCATCTCCGCCACCTCTATTTTACACCCTTCTGCAGCACTTCGCTTCCTTCTAGTTGTCTTCAGTCTTTGCTCCCAGCCAGTATATCTTATTATAGATTTCTTATGTATTAAAAAGAACAAACTAATGTCCCTAGCTTACTCAATGTGTGACCTGTAGGAAGTCACTTCATTTTTCTAAACTTGTTTTCTTATCTTTAAATAAGGCCTCTTGCCTTATTTTGAAGATGGAATGAAGATAAAATGTAATATTTACATTATGAATGTTTAAACATTAAATGTAAAGGAAGTAATAGGATGAAAGATTGGAAAGCTATTGTTGCTTTTTCTCAAACATTAAGTATTTAGTGGCTGGAAAGTAGTGACATGTTTTAATTCAGTAAATCAGTAAATTCAAGTTGTATAATATGCATATCCAACACCTTCCCTCCCCCATCAGAATTTTAAAATACTGTTTTGATTGAGACAAGAGAATACTGCCTTTAGCCTTACTATCCCTGTAGTGGCATTATACTTAAAGCATCATTTACCACTGCCAAAAGATTCCTGCTCCATTGATGTTACTTTGCCCTTATAAACTTGGTATGTTGATACAGCTATTTATATATCTTTCTTTAGAGCAATTTTAGGTTTAAACAAAACTGAGAGGGAGGTACAGAGACTTTTCATATATCCTCTGCTTCCATACATGAGTCGGCCCTGCCCCTATCCCTTATTACCATCATCACCCACTAAAATGGTACATTTTTATCAAGGATGAACTTAACCCATCATAATCATCTAAAATTCATATATATATATAAGCCCAGCAACCAAATGGTGGAACGACCAGGACAACCGGTCGACCAGTCTCTATGACACGCACTGACTACCAGGGGCCAGACACTCAACGCAGGAGCTGCCCCCTGGTGGTCAGTGCACTCCTACAGTGGAAGCGCCGCTCAGCTGACCGGGATGAGCGGTGCTTCCACAGAGGGCCGATCCCCACAGGCCACGCCCCCCCCCACCAGTGCATGAATCCATGCATCGGGCCTCTAGTAGTGTATATTAGGCTTCACTCTTGGTGTTGTACATTCTATGGACATCCTTCTGGACAAATGTAAAGTGACGTATATCCATAACATACAGTATTTTTCACTGCCCTAATAATCCTCTGTGCTTTGTCTGTTCATCTCTGTCTCCTTCTTCCGCACTGACAACCACTGACTTTTTTCTATAGTATAGTTTTGTCTTTTCCATAGTATCATATAGTTGGAATCATAGTGCATGTAGCCTTTTCATACTGGTTTTTTTTTTTCCACTTTGTAATGTGCATTTAAGGTTCCTCCATGTCTTTCCAGAGCATCTTTTCATACATGTATTTGCCATTTGTATACGTTTCTTGATAAGGATGTCTGCTAAGGTCTTTTCACCCATTTTGTAATGGAGTTAATTGTTCTCTTATTACTTAGTTTTAAGAGTTCTTTGTATTTTTTAAGTATTTTCTCTTGCTGTGTGGCTTGTCTTCTAATTATCTTGATATTATATTTCACAGAACAGAAGTTTTTAACTTTAGAATTCCAGCTAATCAATATTCTTTTCTCAATATTTTTAAGAAAAGATACAAAAGATAATATTGTATCCTTGGTATTATATCAAAAAAGGCATCACCATATCCAACATCATCTAGGTTTTCTACTATGTTATCTTCTACAAATTTCGTAGTTCTGCATTTTACATTTAAGTTCGTAATCCATTTTGAGTTCATATTTTCAAGGGTGTAAGGTATATGTCTAGTTTCACTTTTTTTTTCTTTTTTTTTTTGCATGTGGATGCTCAGTGTTTATAGCATTATTTCTTGAAGATACTTCATTCCGTCATATTTATTGCCTTTGCTCCTTTTTCGAAGAACCTTTGACTATTAATGGGTGTCAATTTCTGGGCTTGCTATTCTGTTCCATTGACCTATTTGTCTATGCTTTCCTCAACACTACATTGCCTTGATTACTGTAGATTTATAGTAAACCTTCAAGTTGGATAGTGACAGCCTCCAGCTTTGTTCTTCTCTTTGAATATTATTCTTCTCTTTGAATATTAGGTCTTGACCTCTCTATATAAACTTTAGAATCAGTTTGTTGACATCCATAAAATGACTTTTTGGGAATTTGATATTTCATTGAATCTATAGGTCAAAAGGGAAGAACTGACATCTTGACAATATAATGCCTTATCCATGAACATGGAATATCTCTCCATTTATTTATTCATCAGTTTTGAAGTTTTCCTCATATAAATCTTGTATATATAATATGTTAGATTTATGCTCAAGAATTTCATTTTGGGGGATATTAATGTAAAACTGTGTTTTTAATTTCAAATTCTGCTTGTTCATTGGTATATAAACAAAACAGTTGGTTTTTGTATATTAACCTTGTGTCCTGAAAACTTGTTGTAATTACTACTTTCAGGAGCTTTTTTGCTTGTTAATATTCTACATAGATGATCATGTCTTCTGTGAAGAATTACAGTTTTATGTCTTTCTTCCCCATCTGTATTCTCTGATTTCCTTTTCTTGCTTTATTATTTTAGCAGGGGACTTCTAGTACAATGTTGAAAGAAAGATGTGGTAATGGGATATTCTTGGATTGTACTTTATCTTAGTGGGAAAGCTTCGAGTTTCTCACTATTAAGTATGATGTGACACATGGATTATTTTGTTGTTTTTATAAAGAGTAGTTTATTGATTTTTTGGGAGAGGAAGAGAGATAAACATTAATATGAGAACAGAACATCGATTGGCTGCCTCCTGCATGCCCCCTACTGGGAATTGATCCTACAACCCAGGCATGTGCCCTTGACCAACAGTCAAACTGGCAACCTCCTGGTGCACACATGGAATGACACCCAACCAACTGAGCCACACCAGTCGGGGCTACGCACAGGTTTTTTTGTAGATAATGTAAAAAAGTTACCTTCTATTTCTACTTTATTAATGATTTTTATCATGAAAGAGTTTTAGATTTTATCAAAATACTGGTAGCCCGGTGCACAAAAATTTGTGCACTTAGGGGTGAGGATGAGGGGTGGGGCCAGACCCTTCAGCCCGACCTGCACCCTCTGTCATGTTCTGGGACCCCGGCCACTCCTGGGCTAGGCACAGGCCTACAGGCTTGGGGCGGCCTGGCTCCCGACGCCCCATTTTATCAAGAGAACAAAGTTGGCGTTAGTTACAGCCCTCACCGAACCCAGTACACTGCATCTGTGCATACAACTGCCTCGTTCATGTGCCTGCTTCACCCTACTGAATTATTAACATCTTGAGGACATAGCTCTGTCTTATCCTGCTTCACCTTCAGTGCCTGGCCTGGTGCAAGGGACCTGAGAGGGTTTGCTGAGTGAGTGAATGAGCAAGTAAGTGAATGAGCAAGCAGCTACCGGTCGGGATAGTTCGCACTCCGCTCTGGGCTGCCTGACGCATACCCCGGGCAGTTCCTGCCCTGCTCCCAGTGGCCCCACTCCCCTCTCCCAGCTGCATAGTTCGCGCAGGGCAAAGGCGGCCGGGTGTGCGTGTTGGTAGATCGGTGCATTAGCACCCGCCAGCCTCGGATCCCCAAGGAGGGCCATTTGTGGGCGTGGCCGGTGGCAGATCCGTGCATTAACACCCGCCAACCCAGGATCTCCGCGGGAGGGCCGTTTGTGGGCGTGGCTGGTGGCAGATCGCTGTGGTCCTGCCCGCCAGCCCTGGGTCGGGTCCCATGCGGGCCGCCTGCCGCCCACATCACAGATAGCAGGCCCGGATGGCAGCGGGGCAGGCAGGATGGCGCTGTCCCGCCCTGCCTGCAGTATGCAAATTAGCCGCCATCTTTGTTGGTGGTTAACTGCCATCTTGGTTGGCAGTTAATTTGCATATCGTCCTGATTAGCCAATGGGAAGCGTATCGGAGGTACGGTTAATTACCCTATTTGTCTTTTATTAGATAGGAATTTTTTTGCATCTATTGATATGATTGTGTGATTTTTCTTTTTTAGTCTAATGATGTGATGGATTACATTAATTGATTTCCACATATTAAACCAGCCCTGCATACATGGGATGAGTCTTACTTGATCATAGTGTATAGTTCCTTTTATGCTTTTTTGATTCAATTTGCTAATACCTTGAGCATTTTTCCATCTATGTTCATGAGAGATGCAGGTCTATAGTTTTTCAGTAATATCTTTCTCAAGACTTAGAGCTTTTGTTTTTAGCATGTGAAAAATCTCATTTCATCCAGTTTGAGATTTGTGAACATGTTCTACATCAACCGTTGTTTTAAGACTCAAAATAGCTGACTTACTAACCTGTATAAACTATGTTATATCACCTAGCCAGTTTGCTCAGTGGATAGAGTATTGGCCTATGGACTGAAGGGTCCCAGGTTCAATTCTGGTCAGAATCAAGTGCAGGAGGCAACCAATTGATGTGTTTCTCTCACATTGATATTTCTGTCTTTCCCTCTCTCTACCACTCTCTCTCTAAAAATTAGTGGGAAAATATCCTCGGATGAGGATTAAAAAATATAATAAACTATGTTATATCAAGGACAATATATTGCCTTATATCACACATGCAAATTCTAATATGCTGCACATAGGCATTTTATTAAGAAACATACCTTGTTTCAGATCAAAACATATCGTAATATATCTCCATCTGTTCATATATCTTTTGTACCAACTAAGTGCACCTTTAATTAATTTCAGCAAATTAGAGCCATCTCATTTAGTGTTGATTTCATTCATGTATACTTTTTTTTTAAATGCTAGAGGCCCAGTGCATGAAATTTGTGCATTCAGGGGGAGGGGTCCCAAACCAGGCCTGCGCCCTCTTGCAGTCTGGGAGCCCTCAGGGACTGTCCAATTGCCATGAGCCCGGCTTCTGGCTGAGCAGCGTTCACCCTGTGGGAGCACATTGACCACCAGGGGGCAGCTCCTGCATTGAGCGTCTGCCCCCTGGTGGCCAGTGTGTGTTATAGCAACTGGTCATTCCACCGTTCAGTCGATTTGCATACTAGCCTTTTATTATATAGGATATTTTTATTGAATTCAGAGAGGAAGGGAGAGGTACAGAGAGATAGAATCATCATTGAGAGAGAATCATTGATGGCTGCCTCCTGCACACTACCTGTTGGAGATCAAGTCAGCAACTCAGGCATGTGCTCTGACCTGGATTCAAACCATGATCTCCTGGTTCCAGAGGTCGATCCTCAACCATGGAGCAACACCAGCTATGAAAATGACATCACATCTATGAGAATGACTCCCAGTTTTTTTTTACCACACCCCAATGTTTTCTTATATTTCTGACTGCCTATTGAATATTTGGATGTCTTATCTTGGGCTTAAGATTAAAATTTGATTCATCTTCCCCCAAGCCACTTCATTTTCTTGATTTTTTTTCCCTAATAATGCCAGTGTCCTTATTCCAGTTATGTGAGTAAAGGTATTTCATTAATATGACTTCTCTTTTATCCATTGTGCTCATATACCATTAATTGATAAGTTTTGCCCTTTCTTAGCAATATTTTTTCTCTAATATCTGTTTTTCAGTGTCATTACCATATTAGGATCTATTAATATCACATTTCTCCTGTTGCTGCTTTTGATATAGTTGTCTTTCTACTCCCAGATGTTTCTCATACTTAAAAATAATTGAGTGCTTAGGGGAAAAAATAAATTGAAATTTCATAGTGTAGAAATTAAGGCTTTTTGAATTTAAATTATTTTGGTTGCAAGAAATGCAAAAAAAAAAAAATACTTAATTGGAATCAAGGGTATCTTATCAAAACCAAGAGCATCTAATACCAGTGGATTAGCACCCAAGTGCATTGTCATCTCTATTTTTCTCTGTTCTTCTCTTTCTAGACTCATCTGTTCACAGAACCTAGATTTTTATGTCTCAGTTTTAACCATATCCTGAGCTTAACCAGATGATTTTGACTCCCAATTCCAAATTTCCAGAGAGAATTTAGTTCATCATTTAACATTACAAATAAATAATCAAATTATTTAATTTTTTGATAACTAGTTAATGTGAGATATGTTTTGGTGTGTTTAAATGCATATTGTATTATACAGTTTCTTGAAATATGGTTTTTATCTTACTACCACCTCCAGTGGTCCTTAAATTTATATCAAGCAATAAGAATGCACATTTAGCTGAAACCGGTTTGGCTCAGTGGATAGAGCGTCGGCCTGCGGACTGAAAGGTCCCAGGTTTGATTCCGGTCAAGGGCATGTACCTGGGTTGCAGGTACATCCCCAGTGGGAAATGTGCAGGAGGCAGCTGATTGATGTTTCTCTCTCATCGATGTTTCTAACTCTCTATCTCTCTCCCTTCCTCTCTGTAAAAAATCAATAAAATATATTTTAAAAAAAGAATGCACATTTAATTTTGTAGCAGCTAACCTGAATAAGCTTATATAATACCAGTGCTTGATATCTTAATTCCCACTTGTGCTTTTACCTTTTTTGTTGGGATAAAAATCACAAAATATATAGTTAATCATTTGTAAGTGTAAAATTCAGTGGCATTTAGTACATTCACAATGTTGTGTAATCATCACCTCTTTTTAGTACTAACATATTTTATCACTCCAAAAAGAAATCATGCACAGAACCTAGACACAGAACCTAGACACAGAACCTACACAGAACCTAGAGACAGAAGAACTTCGCTGAAGAGAACACGGCAAAAGATCCTGGACAGAAACTGGCCACAGAACCTAGGGACAGAACCTAGAGACAGAACCTAGCGAGAGAACATGGCAAAAGATCCTGGACAGAAACTGGCCACAGAACCTAGAGACAGAACCTGGCTACAGAACCTGACTAGAACCTGGTGACTGAACCTGGCTGGAGAACCTAGCAAGAGAACATGGACACAGAACCTGGCTGGAGATCCTAACCAGAACTTCGCTGGAGATCCTGAACAGAACTTGGCTGGAGATCCAGACCAGAACTTGGCTTGAGATCCTGGCTGGAGATCCTGGCTAGGCTGCTGATCAACTGAACGCTGTCTCCGTGTCATTCCTTCTTCGCCGACTCCGTCTACACCTTTGGGAACCCCTGGACCTGCTGGGGTTGGACCCCAGCAGAACCCTATGATCCTATCAATAGATGCAGAAAAAGCACTTTATAAAGTCATCATACCAGAGTTTAAAAAAATATAGCAATCTGGAAATAGAAAGCAACAGCCTTCATCTGATAGAGTTTCTACAATAAACTCAAAATAAAACTGAAAAAAAAAAAAAAGAAATCATGTACTCATTAAGCACTCCTTATTCACCTTTCCTATACCCTCTGGCAACCACCAGTGTGTTTCCAGTGTCTACAGATTTGCCTGTTCTCATTATCCTATCTAAAAAAAGAGAAACATGGTAATTGGCATATGACCGCTACCCTTCCCATTGGCTAATCAGCGAGATATGCAAATTAACTGCCAGCCAAGATGGCGGCCGGCAGCCAGGCAGCTTGAAACTAACATGAGGCTTGCTTGCTTCAGTGACGGAGGACTCCAACATTCCCCGCCTGCCTTGCCAGCCTCTGAGCTTGCAGTTTAAGAAACATTGTAACAAATATAGAAGCTAAACAAAACCCCAGAAACCTGCTTTCAGCCCCCCAGGATCTCAGAGCTGGAGTTGATACAGAGTTTCTATTATAGAACCCAAACAAACCAGATACCTTCTTTCAGCAGCAGAGGACTCAGAGCTGGAGCCAGAGCTAAAGCTGGCCCAGAAGAAAAAAGAAAAAAGAAAAAAAGGAGCGGTTGGGAGCTTCAGTCACCCCCAGCCTGAAAACAGCCCTCAGCCCCTCACCCAGACTGGCCAGGCACCCCAGTGGGGACCCCCACCCTGAAGGGTGTGTGACCAGCTGCAAACAGCCATCATCCCCTCACGCAGGCTGGCCAGGCACCCCAGTGGGGACCCCCACCGTCATCCAGGACACCCTTCAGGGCAAACCAGCCAGCCCCACCCATGCACCAGGCCTCTATCCTATATAGTAAAAGGGTAATATGCCTCCCAGCACCGGGATCAGCGGAGCCGCAAGGCCTCCCGGCACCGGGGTCAGCAGAGCCAAGAGGCCTTCCGGCACCGGGATCAGCGTGACAGGGGGCAGCGCCCAAACCCCCTGATCGCCCTGCGGCTCTGTGCATGACAGGGGGCAGGGCCACAACCTCCCTATCCGCCCTGCTCTGTTTGTGACAGGGGAAGGCAGCCCAACCCCCTGATCAGCCCTGCTCTGTGCCTAGTAGGGGGGAGCTCCCCAACCCCCTGATCGGCCCTGCTCTGTGTGTGATAGGGTGCGGCACCCCAACCCCACGGGCCCTGCTCTGTGTGTGACAGGGTAGAGCATGGGTGGGCAAACTTTTTGACTCGAGGGCCTCAATGGGTTCTTAAACTGGACCAGAGGGCCAGAACAAAAGCATGGATGCAGTGTTTCTTTGAACTAATATAAATTCAAAGTAAACATCATTACATAAAAGGGTACGGTCTTTTTTTTCAATAGTTTTATTCATTTTAAACGTGCCGGATCTGGCCCGCGGGCCGTAGTTTGCCCATGGCTGGGGTAGAGCCATAACCTCCCCATTGGCCCTGCCTTGAGTGTGAGAGTGGCGGCGCCCCAACCCCCTGATCCGCCCTGCCCTGAGTGTGACGGGTGGCGGTGCCCCAACTCCCCTATCGACCCTACTCTGTGAGTGACGGGGGGAGCTCCTCAACCCCCTGATTGACCCTGCTCTGTGTGTGACAGGGTACGGAGTCCCAACCCCCCTGATGGGCCCTGCTCTGTGCGTGACAGGGGGCAGCGCCCCAACCCCCTGATTGGCCCTGCTCTGTGCGTGGCAGGGTACGGAGCCCCAACCCCCCTGATGGGCCCTGCTCTGTGCGTGACGGGGTGGCGCCACAACCTCCCCATCGACCCTGCCTTGAGTGTGACGGGGGCGGTGCCCCAAACCCCCAATCGGCCCTACCCTGAGCGTGACTGAGGGTGGCATCACAACCTCCCAATCCGCCCTGCTCTGTGCATGACAGGGGGCGGCGCCCCAACTCCCCAGTCAGCCCTGCTCTGAGCCCAACCAGGGGCTGCACCTAGGGATTGGGCCTGCCCTCTGCCACCCGGGAGTAGGCCTAAGCCAGCAGGTCGTTATCTCCCGAGGGGTCCCAGACTGAGAGAGGGCACAGGCCGGGCTGAGGGACCCCCCCTCCCCCCCCGAGTGCACAAATTTTTATGCACCGGGCCTCTAGTTTCATATAAGTGAAATTAAATATGACCTTTTATGTCTAGTTCTTTCATTAAGCATATTTTTTTTATCAGCACTTCATTCCTCTTTTTGAATAATCCATTTTATGAATGTACCACATTTTTATTTATTCATCCATTGGTGGATATTTGGCTTATTTACACCTTTTGTTTGGCTGTTGTGATGTAAATAGTGCTTCTATGAACATTCATGTATATGTATTTCTTTGAGTACCTGTTATGAGTTCTATAACTTATATGCCTAGAAGAATGTTTAACTTTTTGAGGAAGAGGCTATACCACTTTAGATTTCTACCAGCAATGTGTGAGAATTATTTCTCCACAGCCTCACCAACACTTGTTTTCCTTTTTTAAAAAATGTATTATTATAGTCATCATTAGTGAGAGTAGAGTGAAATACCTCATTGTAGTTTTTGCTTGCATTTCCCTAATGACTAATGACTTTGAGCATCTTGTATATTTTTGGAGAAATGTCTTCTCAAGTCTTTTGACTATTTTACATTGGGTTGTTTGTCTTTTTCATGTTTGGTTTTGAGAGTTCATTATATATTTTGGATACTAGACCTTTATCAGATAAATTATTTGCAAATATTTTCTTACATTTTATAGGTTTTCTTTTTTATATAATGTTCTTTAATGTGCTAAAGTTTTAAATTTTGGTGAAATCAGTTTACTTTTTATTTTCCTCACTTATAGGTGCCATATCTAAGAATCCATTGCCAAACCCATGGTCATGAAAATTTTACTCCAGTGTTTGTTTCCTTCTAAGAGTTAGATCAACAATTTAGAGATAGTTATACTTCATTCCTTTACATTTTGGAAAGTTATACTTCATTCCTTGTAGAGCATGTTACATTTCTAGCTAGAACTTCAGTACAGTGTTTATTTAGAAATGACAAAAGCAAGCATTTTTTTGTGGTTCTTCTGTTTTTCTATTTTCTATTTTATTTATATTCATTTTAATTTTTCCCTTTGTTCTGCTAGCTTTGAGTTTAGTTTTCTCTTTTTTTTTCTATTTCCTTAAGAAATAACCTAACCTTAAATTTGAAATTTTCTTCTATTTTAATGTATACATTTACAGCTACAGATTTCCTTCTAATCACTGTTTTTGCTGCATTCCTTAGATTTTTGTATATCTTTCTTTTTTATCTCAAAGTAATTTTTGATTTTACTTGTAGTTTCCCCTTTAATGGTCCAAGGGCTATTTTAAGAATATGTTGTTTAGCAACAGCCGGTTTGTGCGGACCAAAGGTTCCAGTCCATCAAGGCATTTACCTTGGTTGCAGGCTCCTCCTTTGCCCAGGCCCTGGTTGGGGCTTCTGCAGCAGACATCCAATCTCTCATATCGATGTTTCTCTTTGTCTTTCCCTGTCTCTTCCACTCTCCCTAAAAATCAATGGAAAAATGTCCTTGGGTCAGGATTGACCAAAAAAAAAAAAAAAAAAGAATATGTTTAATTTCAACATATTTGTGAATTTTCTTTTTGTTACCTACTTCTAGTCATTTTGTGTGTGTGTGTGGTCAAAACATATTGGTATCGTTTTAAAACCTTTATATTTATTATTGTGTTGTGATCTAACATCTAGTCTGTCCTGGAGAATATTCCATGTATATTTGAGAGGTATGCATAGTGTGTTGTTACTGAGTGGGAGTGCAAGGTTTTTTGGTTTAGTTGGTTTACTATATTAAGTTTTCTATTGGTGATCTTCTGTTTAATTGTTCTATTGATTATTGAAAGTACAGTATTAAAGTCTCTAACTTTTATAGTTGAACTATTTCTCCCTTCAATTTTGCCAATTTTTGCTTCACATATTTTGGGACTCACTATTATCAATGTTTTATGTCCTTGAGTGTCTCTTATAACAATTCTTGTCATAGTTTATCTTTTCTGAAATTAGGGTAGCCACCCAGTTATTTGGTTATTATTTGCATTGAATGTATTTTCCCATTCTTTTACATTCAACATATTTGTTTATTGGTTCATAGTGAGTGTCTTGTAGAGTTCATATACTTGGGTTATTTTGTTGTTTAATCCATTTTAAAAGTAATTTCTGTGAACTTAATTCAACCATTTTCCTATTTGTTTTATGTGTTAGAACTGCTATCTTTTGTGATTTTTTTTTTTTCGAATGTGCCCTTCTGATCCCCTTCTTGTTTCTTTTCTATATATTTTAAAATTGTTTTTGTAGTCATTATCCTGGGAATTACTATTAACATCTTCATTTTATAGCAATCGGATTTTAATTAAAAACAACTTTGTTTCAATAGTATATAAACTCTGCTTCTTTACAACTGTCTCCTACCCTTTTGTATTGCTATAGTCACAAATTACATTTTTATACATATATGCCTATAACATAGAGGTATAATTATTTTATGCATTTCTTTTAAGTCATATAGGAACAACAGGAGATGTTACAAATCAAAAATAGAGTACTTATATACTTACCTATGTAACAACTTTTATCTTTGTTATTTAGCTTTTGTGTGTCTTCAGGTTACTGTGTGATGCACTTTCATTTCAGCCTGGAGGACCCCCATTAGCATTCCTTGTAGAGCATGTCCACTAGTGATGAACTCCTTCAACTTTTATTTAAGAATATCTTAATTTTTCCTTCATTTTTGAATGATAGTTTTGCCAGATACATAATTCATGGTTGATAGTTCCCCCCCCCCCCCCTCTTTTTCTGAAGAGAATTTTTATTGTGGATTCCTAGGATGTGATGACTCACTTTCTCCCTTTACCTCTCCCTCTCTCCCTCTCTCCCTCTCTCCCTCTCTCTCTCTTTCCCTCTCTCCATCTCTTCCTCTCTTTCTCTCTCTCTTTTCAGTGTAGCTCTCTTTTGAGTTCATTCTGCTTGCAGTTTCAACTTCTTAATGTGTAGATTTGTGGATTTCTTTGCAATATTTAGGTTGTTTTTCAGCCATTATTTCTTCACATATTTTCCTTTTTATCTAGAAAGCCTTTGTATTTATATGTTGGTATGCTTGATGGTGTCCCAGAAATCTCTTTGGCGCTATTCATTTTTCTTCATTATTTTCTGGTTTTGCTCACTGACTGGATAATCTCAGTTAAACAATCTTTAAGTTCACTGATTGTTTCTTCAGCCTGCAAATCTGCTGTTAAATCTCTCTAATGAATTTTTTATTTTGGTTTTTATACTTTTCAGTTCTATAATTTCTTTTATTTTTGTACTTTCTGTGTACTTATTGATAATTGTTATTGAAGTTATCCTTCTTGTCCATGTTTTTCTTTAATTGTGCATTTTAAAACTGTTGATTTAAAGTCTTTAGTAAGTACAGTAACTGTTTCCTCATGGACAGTTTGTATTAATTTCTTTTTGTCTTTGAATGTACCATCCTGTTTTGTTTCTTTCCATGCCTTTTAATTTTTTGTTGAAAATAACAGGTTTTAGCTCTAGCCAGTTTAGCTCAGTGGATAGAGCATTGGCCCACAGAGTGAAGAGTCCCAGGTTCGTTCTGGTCAAGGGAACATACCGTGGTTGCAGGCTTGATCCTCAGCCCCTGTTAGGGCGCATGCGGGAGGCAACCAGTCAATGTGTCTCTCTTATATCGATGTTTCTCTCTCTGTGTCTCTCCCCCTCCCTTCTACTCTCTCTAAAAAGTCAATGGAAAAATATCCTTAGGTGAGGATAAATAATTAAAGAAAAATAAGTGTAAGGGAAAAAAAAGAAAATAATAGGTCTTACATATTATAATATAGCATATCTGAAAATCAGATTGTTCCCCATCACCAGGGTTTGCTGTTGCTGTTTATTGGCTATGTTTGCTTGTTCTATGACTTTTCTAAATTATATATATATATATTTTAAATATATTCTTATTTCAGAGCAGAATGGAGAGGGAGAGATAGAAACATCAGTGATGACAGAGAATCATTTGACCGGCTGCCTACTGCATGCCCCCTACTGGGGATTGAGCCTGCAAACCGGGCATGTGCCCTGATGGGAATTGAAGCGGTGACCTCTTGGTTCCTGGGTTGACAGTCAACCTCTGTGCCACACTAGACAGGCCAGGACAACAATTCTTTGACAGTAAGATCTATAGTGCCCCCTCTGACACTTGCAGCCTGCACCCAGAGTTGCTAGTCTAGGGTGTGGTGGGATGGTAGGTGGGCAATTTAAGGCTTCTTTCTTCACCAAACCTTGTCCTGATAGTTGTGACTTTGTTTTTTTTGTTTTGTTACTAGATTCTAGAGTTATGCAAAAGTTGATTCTGACACTTTTTGATAGCTAATTTGTGGCTTTTATGAAGGAACCAAACCGTGAAATTGCCATTTCCATTTCTTTTGCTGATGCCATTCTCCATGGACATATTTAATTTATGGACTATCTACATACCTTACTTCTTTACCCTTTTTATTTTATGACATAATTATTTCAACCTGAAGGTAGAGAGAAACAAAGGTGAAACCCTTGAATTGTATATGTTAGCAACTCAAAAGAACTCAAGACCATTTTAGAACTTTAGCTATCAAGAATTCTGTGTGGTGCAATGGTTAGTTACCTACTAAAAGAAAAAAAGATGGTGATACATGGTTAAAAGTTACCATTTTAAATTTCTAAATTTTTATTTTTAATTCTGGAATGTTGGGATAGATTTCTAATGCCTTTGTTGTTTGTAGGCCCTGAATAGAATCTTTGGGATTTAAGTGATTGAAATCTAAGTAAAAGTTGGATAATTTACATTTAGGTAATTGAGTTAATGTTTTTGTTAATTTTTTTCACATCATTCAATTATTAGTGAATAGAAGGCAAGATTTTTGGCATAGATTATTAAGGACCTTATAATTTTCACTTAGCAAATAATACTAAAAGCTTATCACTATGTCAGGATTTCCCAGCCTCAGTACTATTGACATTTGGCGCTATTTAATTGTATTAGCAGGGCAATCCCTGATCTGATCTAGGTGCATTGCATTTAGTGATCATGTGTTTTCCAACACCTTTAATTTGGAAGAGTTTCTCAACTTCTCTTTCTTGACATTGAGACTGTCATCATACTTTCGGCTGTAAATTTTAGTCTCCGTTAATGATTTTTTTTTAAATCTCTACTATTTTCCCTGTGTTTATTGGTTGGCATTTTACTGTATGGATGAACTTTTCTTTCTACCTCAATTTGAGTTTGTCCCATGTTTTCTTATTATTGGATTGGAATTATGCATTTTTTGTTACAAATACTGCCAGTGATATTCTATTCTTAGACATGCATCATATTTACTGGGATAGGATGTCAGTTTGTCTTAATATAGGTGATATTAATTTCACCAAATGATCATGTCTGCCGTATTTCTTTATTGGAGTTAAACTATGGATTTAATAATTTACTGTTTATTTATATGGTATGGTCTCATGTGTTCTTATTATACTCGGTGGGTTATAATCCACACATATCCTTTTAAGATCTTTCCCCAGAATTCTTTAAGTACTTCTTTACTATCTGTCACAAGACGTACCAGGCTTGGCTTACACTTTCCCGATCCAGCCTTGGAATCAGCCTTTTCTTCAAAGAGCTCTGACTTGGGATATTATGCTATGAGTATTTGGATCGTATTTAAATATTCTATTTTAGAAGAGTCCCAGGTTCGATTCCGGTCAAGGGCATGTACCTTGGTTGCGGGCACATCCCCAGTAGGGGGTGTGCAGGAGGCAGCTGATCGATGTTTCTCTCTCATCGATGTTTCTAACTCTATCCCTCTCCCTTCCTCTCTGTAAAAAATCAATAAAATATATTTTAAATATTCTATTTTAGCTGGCCTCTTCTGGCCCTGCACCGTCAGGGAAGAAAGGCTGCCTTGCTACTGCAAGGTGGGGTAGAAGTCCAGACTCAGCTTGGTCTCTGCTAACCTCTGTTGACACTATACAGTGGGGAGGACCCCTTTAACTTGAAGGAGGGTGGAAATTTAGGCTATCTTCTCAACCCCTTCTGACACTCCAGGGGTGTTAGGAGGCACCTTAGTTATTGTTCGGTAGAGGTGGAATTCTAATTTCCTTACTTGGTCACCAGTGATATATGTTAGGAGTGGTAGGATCAGGGCACTTGACTGGAGTTAGGATGATTAAAATAAAAAAATATTTGTTTTTAATTCCTATGCTGTACCTTTTCTAGTTTGTTCACCAGAGAGAGGAGGCTTTTGTTGCTGTTGGTTTTCTGTGTGTTGTTTTGTTTTTATTTTTTGCCTGTGCTCATTGGAGTTTCTGGGTTGCAGGTTCCTCTATTGCCAGGTCCAGGATATATAAGAGGCAAAAATAAAACCCAGGGAACTCATTGTCATGTTGTTCTTCAAGACCCAGGTTCATTAGCCAGCACACCTTCATCTCTCCACCATTCAGAGGCTTTTGATATTTGTTTTTTATATATTGGATTCAGGGGTTGTGTTTGGTGGAAGGAATAGGGAGAAATGTGTCTTTTCATTTGTGTGGAACTGGATATCCTAAATAGTTTAAAATAAAAAGTCTATTAACAACTTACTTTAAGTGAAATACTCAAAAAATACTTATTCTTTAAAATATCTTTGTAAGTAGCTAAGATGTACATAAGGTTATGTATATCTCTTTATTTTTTTAGGGTTATGTACTGAAGGACTCTACCGTGTTAGTGGGAACAAAACTGATCAAGACAATATTCAAAAGCAGTTTGATCAAGGTAAGATAATAATTACATAAAAAAAATTGTTTCCTTTTCCTTATTAAAATTTCATGGTGGGAAGATTGATTTTCAGATGAAAACCTTCTAAGGACATAGATGTTGAAGGGAAAGAACTTTGAAGTGGAATTAGAAATATCTATATATATAAAAGGCTAATATGCTAAGTGTCTGTCTGGGTAATGACGTCACATAGCAACTCCACCCGGCTTCCTCTCCCTAGCGACGAGCCTCCTTGCATTTTCTTCAGCCCAGGAACATGACTTGCTTGATAGCCAGGTGGAACCATTTTACACTTCAACCAAATGTCTGTGAAGCGTTTTCCTGTGCCTCATTTCATTTGATCCTTACAGAAGTCCTGGAGTAGGTAGATAGGAGACTCAGTGGAATCCTATTTTCTTTCCATTAGCTGGAAAACAGAGATTTAGAAAGCTTAGAAACTTGACAAGACTGAGAAGAAATGAGAAATGGTGGACCTTGAAAATGACTTCAGGCCTAAGCAGCGTGTCTCTGTGGTTATGCATCAATCTATGAACTAGGAGGTCACAGTTTGATCCTGGTCAGGGCACATGCCTGGATTGTGGGCTCGATCCCAAGTGAGGGGTGTGCAGGAGGCAGCCAATAGATGATTCTCTCTCATCATTGATGTTTCTCTCTCTCTCTCTCTCCCTCTCCCTCCCTCTCTGAAATCAATACAAATATATTTTTTTAAAAAAGAAAATGACTTCAGGTTTTCTCACTGTGCAGAATATAGTCAAACACTGCTACAGTTAAATATTTTACCTTTTGTTCTCCCTGTATGATCTATAATAATAATCTGCTTTGTATTGATATTTACTGCTGTGTTGCTGACAATTACCTGAAAGAGAAATTGAAGTGCTTCACTGGGCTGGAAAAAGTTTAGCTAAATCAGAAAGCCCTAATCAAGCAAGTTCATTCTATATATATGTAAAAGGCTAAGTTGACTCGCGTATGCATGATACATATAAAGACAGTCCTCAGGTTACGTTGGACTCAATGTACGTCGTTTCATGGTTACGTCGCCATATCCCATTTATTTATAAAAAAAAAAGTTCCATCATTTCGATGTATGTACATATGTGCTTTATGTTTTTTATTATTTATTTACCACAAGTAAAGGTCAGGAATTATCTTTCTTTTAATTTTTTTTTTTTACTGTTTCACTTCATTACTGCTGTGTATGTGCTCCATGTGAGTGACGTAGGTGCTTATGTATGTGGGTTCCGACTTATGGCGAAAATCACGTATGTCACACCGTAGGAACGGATCTCAGATATAACCTGAGGACCTACTGTAAAGCTCTCTCTGGCACCAGTTGCACGTGTGTGTGTGTGTGTTTCCATCTGTCATTGTCAATTGTGAATTTGGTGCAACATTAAAATATTTCTTCCAATTAATTTCCTTTCAGTGCGCACGAATTCGTGCACCATGCCACTAGTTTAATAGAAGAGACCACAGAGGCAAGAAACAGGAGAGCTATAAATCTATCACCAAAATTGGAAAAATAGTAAATTGATTTATGACACATTGGCATCTTTGTATATCACAGATAGTACTTACTTAAAAATGCAATCTAGCCGAAACCGGTTTGGCTCAGTGGATAGAGCGTCGGCCTGCGGACTCAAAGGTCCCAGGTTCGATTCCGGTCAAGGGCATGTACCTGGGTTGCGGGCACATCCCCAGTAGGAGATGTGCAGGAGGCAGCTGATCGATGTTTCTCTCTCATCGATGTTTCTAACTCTCTATCTCTCTCCCTTCTTCTCTGTAAAAAATCAATAAAAATATATTTTTTTAAAAAATGCAATCTAAAAAAATTTTCCTTGATATTGGGCCAACTAATTATTAGTAATAAAAACAGAGCTGAATTCTCTACTCATATTAAAGTAAATTCCATATAAGATCAAAGGTTTAAATGTAAAAAAATGAAAATTTTACTAGGAAGAAAAATGAGTAAAAGTTTCATGCTATATTTTTAAAAGTTACAGTCTTGGAGTAGGGAAAGGACTAAACTTGATATCAAATCTGGAAAGTATGAGCAAGATGATAAACTGGACTACCTAAAAATCTAAAAATTCTGTATGAGACAGTGGATTAAACATAATATTAGAAGACACACTATAAATTTGGGGAAGATATGGAATATCTGTGTTAAGATTAAGGAATTCATATCAGAAGAAAGTAGTCAACATATGTATGAAAATGTGCTGCTTCTATCAGTTACATAGAAATAAAAATTAAAACAACAAGATTGTATTTGTTTTATTAGAGTGAAAAAGATAGTTGGTAAAGTGTAGACAAGCCAGTATTTTGTATACTGTTCGTTGTAGGTGCCTTTTGAATATCTATTAAAATTCAGGTATCTTTGCTAGAGAAAGTCAGCTTGTAAATACTTGTTAACAATAATCTTTGTGTAGGCATAGCACTACTTAACAAAGGCAAACATTGCAGCCTTTTTGTAATTTTTTTAAAAAGGAAGGGGAACCTTGGCTGGTATGGTTCAGTTGGTTTGGCAGCGTCCTGTGCATCGAAAGTTTGCCAATTCAATTCACCATCAGGACACATTGCCTGGGTTGAGGGCTGGATACCTGGTCAGGGGGTATGTGGGAGGCAGCTGATGATTTGTTCTCATATCAATGTTTCTTTCTCTCTCTTCCTTTCTTTCTAAAAGTCAATTTAAAAAATATTTTTTAAAAATTTTGTGCCCGTTTAACCACATGCACCCATTGATATAAGAATGTCAACTAAAAAAAAAAAAAGAATGCCACCTAAATTTAAAAAAATAAAATAAAATGAAGGGGAACTTCCCATGTGTTTACATGTTTATAAGTAAAATACTAGATAGTCATATAAAATTATATTTATGTGTGTTGAAATGGTCAAATTCCTGTTATTGAGTGGTATGTGTTTGCCTTGTTTTGAAAGAGTATTGTGGATAGTATGTTATTTCATTGTTAAAAAACATTTTGTTAGAAAATCTGTTTAACCTTTATAATATTGGTAGAGTTTTGCTTCCAATAATAAAGGAAGGATAGCCCAAGCTGGTTTGGCTCAGTGGATAGAGCGTCAGCCTGTGGACTGAAGGATCCCAGGTTCAATTCCGGTCAAGGGCATGTACCTTGGTTGTGGGCACATCCCTAGTAGTGGGTATGCAGAAGGCAGCTGATCGATATTTCTCTCTCATCAATGTTTCTAACTTTCTATCCCTCTCCCTTCCTCTCTGTAAAAAATCAATAAAATATATTAATAAATAAATAAAATAAAGGAAGGGTAGTAGTCAATACCAGGGCCTCTTGAATTAGACTTCCTGGTTTTGTTTTCTGGTTCTTCCACTTAACTGTCTTAGTGCCCTAGGGAAGTTAATCTTTCTATATCGCAACTTTTTCATATCTAGTATGGGAATGATAAGAATAATTATGAAGAATAATGAGATGGTACATATGAAGAGTTTGTTGTGCCAGGCACCGTATTAAATGTTTGTTGGGTAGCTGTTATTGCAAGGAATGTAACCTTAAGGAAATAATCTTTAGTACATACATATATTTATCATAGCATCTTTATGTTTTTAAATGAAATGAAATGTTCAGTGATAGAATATAGAATATTATGTAAATTATTAAAACTGGGGAATATTGTGTAACCATTAAAATTATTTATGTTGGCAAAATATTAATGATTAGTGATTATTCATTAAGGATCTGTGTGAGTCCTTAGTACTATTCTTGCAAATTATCTGCAAGTTTGAAATTACAATTAAATGTTACCCAGATCCCAAAACAGTTTTGCAAAGTTGCTTGTGAAATTTTAATAACTTTGGACAGTGCATTAAAGATGAAATCAGTTAGGAAATACACATCTGATTTGTTTTTGTCTTGTCTTTTGAATTATTAGTGATCAGAAAAGGGCTGAAAAGAAACATTAAAATATAAACAGTGATTGTCTCTGTGTGATGGAATAATTTTTTTCCTTTTTGTGGTCTATATTTGTATATTTTCTATCATAAATATTCATTATATTTCAATAACCTTATGATACATTTAGTATGTTCCATTCTTGTGTTGTGGTGGGTTTTTTTTTAATATATTTTTATTTCAGAGAGGAAGGGAGAGGGAGGGAGAGTTAGAAACATTAATGATCAGAGAGAATCATTGATTGGCTGCCTCCTACACACCCCCACTGGGGATTGAGCCCGCAACCTGGGCATGTGCCCCTGACCAGAATTGAACCCAGGACCCTTCAGTCTGTAGGCCGACACTCTATCCACTGAGTCAAACAGGCTAGGGCCAATCTTGTTTTTTAAGTCAGAATTTCACTGTGTTTAAATGTAAAATTTTATATAAAAACTAGAAGCTCAGTGCACAAATTCATGCATGGGTGGAGTCCGGCTGTCCTGCCTAGATGGGAGCCAATCGGGCCAGGCCGAGGGGCTATCCCCCCCCCCCCCCAATCAGGCCGGTTGGCTGACCAGGTGTACGTCATAGCGACCAGTTGTTCAGGTTGTTTGGGCGTTCCAGTCACTTGGCTGTTTTATATATACTAAGGGCGCAGTGCACGAATTTGTGCACCTTGAAAGGAACTGTGGGCTGCAAGGCTGCTGTAGGCACTGGGCTTGGTCTCAGCCCATCCTCCGCACCCCCACCCGGTCCCTTTCACCGCAGCCCCTGGTCACCTGTCTGTCGGCAGCCCCACTCCCGCCGCCGCCACTCCCATGCGCTGAGAGCAATTGGGGCTGACACCAGCAGTGGGTGCGAGCAGGGCCAGCACCATTAGTGGGTGCAAACGGCAGCTGCTGACCTGATTGCCTCTCAGGAGCAGGGGAAGGTGGAGAAGCCCTCAGAGGCAATTGGGGCCGGCAGCGGGTGCAAGCGCTGTGCTGGACTGCGGTGTACAGGAGCAAAGAATTTTCAGCAACCACGGGAGGCTCGCCCCGATGACAGCGACCTGCATCCTGCCTTGGTCTAGCGCCCCCGCTCACCTGCTCCACCATCCCGCCATGGCCAACACCCGCCATGTTCCGCACTGATGGTCAGCGCACATCATAGCAACCAGTTGTTCCAGTTGTTCAGCCATTTGGTCTATTTGCATATTAGCCTTTTATTATATAGGATAAAGTTTTAAGTATTATTGAAAAGGTGTAAATTTGAATTTGTATTCATAATTTCTGTTGTTTTTATGTTCCCTTATGGCCTCTTTTAAATAGCTTATATAAACAAAATATCTTAAACATAGATACTAGTAAAAGCTAATGTTCTTTAGTATACTAATAAATCTTGCTTGATTCTGTTCCCTTATCCTTATATATCTATATTAACACAATGAAGGAGAGATGAATCAGCTTGTAAAGAAAGGTGGCAAATGAGAATGCTTAAGTACTTCTATAATAACTTAAATTTATTACATAAATTATAAATTAACATTTTAATTTTTGTCTTCTAGATCATAATATCAGTCTAGTATCAATGGAAGTAACAGTAAATGCTGTAGCTGGAGCTCTTAAAGCTTTCTTTGCAGATCTGCCAGATCCTTTAATTCCATATTCTCTTCATCCAGAGTTATTGGAAGCAGCAAGTAAGTACAAGCCTCCTCTTTCTTTCTTTTTCTTTCTTTCTTCCTTTCTTCCTTTCTTCCTTTCTTCCTTTCTTCCTTCCTTTTCTTTCCTTTTCTTTTCTTTCTGAGGGATGATGGGTTTTTGTATATTGATTGCTAGGTGTTTAAATCAGCCATGCACTGGAATGTGTAGCTAATGAAGGTATTTTTCTATAACATCAAGATATATAGATAAAACATCAAGATCCCTGGAGTTGGTCCCCAGAAATATTTAGGTTTTGTTAGTCTTCCATGTGACTGGATGCTCCTAGAAGTTTGAAGTTCATTGCACTAGAACTTTGAGAGTTATGTTTTTAATTCAAACTCACAGGCATTGTAGGAAAATTAAATAAACTTTTCAATGGAATGTATGTATAATGTACTTCAGTAAAACATTAACTGGTCACATGTGTATTTAAATTTTTTAAGTCAAATTAACTTTGGCCTCATGTCTAAAGTCATTTTATTTAAAAGAAGGCAGGAAGAAAGAATACTTATTCAGTATTTATTCCTGCTTTGGCATCATTCATCCTGCTATTTCTATTAAACAAATATTCATTTGTTGCCTGAAAAAATGACATAGAGGATCTATTCAAGTATTGGGTAACTTAGTGCTTACTCCACATTTTCTCCTCAAAATAATGAGTGTTTTAAGTATTTCTCTTTATTTCCTTTTGTTTACAAATGTTAAGGCTCTTTAAAGTGAAACTACTTTCTTACAATTTTGATTATGTTAAAGTTCTTGGTTAAAAAAAACTTTTCATTAAAAATCACTATAAAAAACACAATATATGTATAGTTGCCTTACACAGACTTTCATATGTAAATTGGAAAATGGTTCACTTGATAGCTTACATTTTCTCAATAAACGGCAGCCTCAGAATTTTCCTACTTAGGAAATTTTTGACTACTGATTTAGAAGTAATCTGTGGCAAATCAGATTTGTTAGTACTTGGTTATACTACCTACTTGTGAGTTGGTATGCAGATTGGTCTCCAGAAGAACCCATTGTTACTTTTTGGAAGCATCAAATGAATGAGGAAGAGCAGTAAAGCACTCCCTTATCTCTTACTTACTGCAGAACCACATTTCTGTTCTGTTTCATGATTTGCATAAATTTGGAGAGTAACTGAGCTAAATGTTCGTACTGCTTGTGAAGAAAGATTTTCAGTAAGCAAAGTGGATTATAAATAAGTATAGTGTGATGCTTTTAAATCAGGTATTGGCAAACTATGACCTACAGGCCAAATTCAGCTTGCCATCAAATTTTTATAGGTGCTTGCAAGCTGAGAATGGTTAAACAAAAGGAAAAGGAATTTGGTAACATTTAAGAGCCTAATGGCTTCATAAGTAATTAATTGATTCTCAATTAATATAAATTTCTGTACTCTGTCCCATTTTACCATCTTGAGTCAACTTTGCTCTATAGTGATTAGCTTTACTTGTAAAAAGGCTAATGCAATAGGTGATAATGTGTTTTTAGCAGTTTCTTAAGAATATCTTCTTTGTTTTTGTTTACCTATCCTAAAATGATTCAAACACATTCCTTAATGTTTCTTTACAGTAAGCATAGTAGGAAGCTTTATCAGATATTTTTAAATGTATGAGTTTCACACAAATTCCTTACTGCTTTAACTTTACAGAAATCCCAGATAAAACAGAACGTCTTCATGCATTGAAAGAAATTGTTAAGAAGTTTCATCCTGTAAACTATGATGTATTCAGATATGTAATAACACATCTAAACAGGTATTTTTATTTTTTTGTTTTTTTGCAAATAAAGTGCAGAACAAATTTTAAACGTGTAACTATAAATTGGTAATTTTAAAGTAGAAAAAGAGACACCAACTTATTTAAGCCTACAGTTCAATTTTAGTTTCTAAATTATTTTTTATGGATTATTAAAATAGATTTTTCATCAACTTGTTTAAAGAACGGTGTATGACTCTTAATACATGTAATGATTATTTAAATAGAAAGTGTGGTAAGGTACATGTACTTTATTGTCACTTTTATTCTTTGGCAGTTCTCTTTTGTATAATCTTAGAATTTTAAGTATAAAATGATAGATAATTAACCAAGTCAACCTATTTGAAGTCGGAAAAATTGAGGTTTAAAGAAGGAAATATCATATAATTAATAAATGACACATGACCAGAATCCAAGTCTTTTGAGTCCATTTGCTTTTTCTATCTCATTGTGTTGCTTTTTTGTATTAAGCTTGTTTTGTTGGAATATTTGACACAATGAAGTTTTATCAGAAACTTGAATTCATGTTACTTATGACTATTACTTAAAATGCAGGACATTAATCCTATTATTAACAACCCTAAATATACTAAACTTCAAGCTTATACTTTTGTTTAAAGAGATACTCCTCCCAATGCCATACATTAAGTGAAAAGACAGTATTATATAACAGCTTAAATCTCAGACTGTGGAATCAAGCAGGCTTGGCTTTGAAACATATCTAGTTCTGTGACCTTGTGCAAATTACCTTCACTAAGTCGTGATTTTTCTCACCTATGAGAAGAATGAGATTCACAAAGTTGTGGTACTGCATAGAATTATCTACATTTGTATTAATTTTTTTAATAATCTACTCATAATATTTTCTACTAACATTTTTATGAACTGAAGTTTGTTTTTTTTTAACTAATCATGTCAGTGCTCAAACCAGGTCAGTTTCAGCCTCTACCTCTTAGAAGAGAATATTAACCAATGTTTAAGTTATTGCTATCATTATAGAATAAAATTATAATAGCATTTCTAGTATCTATTCTCTGAAGTCTCCTTCCCTGAGAAAATACCAGTATACATAGTATTGCAGTATAATTAGTGGAATTTCCTTTCTTGAAAATTACCATACAAACCCTAACCGGTTTGGCTCAGTGAATAGAGCGTCGGCCTGCAGACTCAAGGGTCCCAGGTTCGATTCTGGTCAAGGGCATGTAAGGTGGCTGTGGGCACATCCCCAGTAGGGGGGCGTGCAGGAGACAGCGATCGATGTTTCTTGCTCATTGATGTTTCTAACTCTCTATCCCTCTCCCTTCCTCTCTGTAAAAAATCAATAAAATATATTAAAAAAAAATTACCATACAAGTGGTTTGTGGTAAAACAGATGTGCACAGGGTACTATGGGGTACTATAACGAATATAGGGATGGTTTGTGACCATATTATTGTCTGGCCTGATCAAAGTGCTGAAATAAGAATTGTACTTCATTAAAAAGTATAGGGAAGCCAAAACCGGTTTGGCTCAGTGGATGGAGCGTCAGCCTGCAGACTGAAGGGTCCCAGGTTCGATTCCGGTCAAGGGCATATACCTGGGTTGCGGGCACATCCCCAGTGGGGGATGTGCAGGAGGCAGCTGATCGATGTTTCTCTCTCATCGATGTTTCTAACTCTCTATCCTTCTCCCTTCCTCTCTGTAAAAAATCAATAAAATATATTTAAAAAAAAAAAAGTATAGGGAAAAGGGTCAGAGAGGGAAGAGCATGTTCATAGAGTGACAGTGCTAGTCCACCACCAGTCTTATTTTACACACTTACTGTGTTTGGCTCTAGTGATATAACTACACAGACGAAAGTGTACGTGATTTGTTGAGGAACAGCAAAGAGGCCTATGTGATTTAAGCAGAGTGAAGGAAGGACAGAGTAAGAGATAAGGTAAAAAAGGGAAGAAGGACAGTGGCAGATTATATAGGGCAGTAATACAACTAACTAGCTTTAGTCCTCACAATGTTTTAGTGACAAAATAAGAAGGATGCTTCATGTATGTATGTCACTAGGCACACTGTGGAGTTCAACTGACATTTATTGGGAGGAGGGACCAGACTTTCTCAATGAAAATGGCATTGCATGTTGTTATTTTGAAAGGTTATGGGATGAACAAAAATAGATCCAGAGACAGAAGTATCAAACAGTCCATCAAACTTCAGGGGGAAGGCGGGAGAGGGGGCGAGGGCAGGCTGAAAAATCAACCAAAGGACTTGTATGCATGCATATAAGCATAACTAATGGACACGGACACTAGAGGGGTGAGGGCATGTGCTGGGGGATGGGGTGGCCAGGGAGAGGTCAATGGGGAGAAAAGGTGACATATGTAATACTATATGTAATACTTTAAACAATAAAGAATTTTTTTAAAAAAGGTTATGGGGAGCCACTGGAGAGTAGAACAGAGAAATAACATCAGACTTAAATTTTTTGTTTAATCTTCACCCAAAGATATGTTTAGAGAGAGAAAGGGAGAGAGAGAAACATCCATCCATTGCCCTCCATACACGATCCAACTAGGAATCGAGCCTGCAACCTAGGTATGTGCGCTGGCACACAGGATTACGCTCCAACCAACTGAGCCACCTGGCTAGGGTCAGACAACTTTAAAAGGAATACTCACCTAGATTATAATGGCTGCTGTTTGTGCCCAGGTGGCCAGATACTCTTATAAGTGCTATGGATGGTGTAGCAGTGAATAAAGCAGTCACCTATTTCATGGAACTTATATTCTGGTATAAGAAAGAAATCCTATATAATAAAAGGCTAATATGCAAATTGTCCCCTCAGGAGTTCGATCGCTCGCTATGACGTGCTCTGACCACCAGGGGGGCAGCGCGGAACATGGCAGGGGACCAGCGGGCAGTGGCGGGGCGCTGAGGGGGCGAAGAAAGGAGGAGGCAGGGAGCCGGAAGGCCGGGATCCTCATCGGCCCTGATAGCCAGGCCTAGGGACCCTACCTGTGCACAAATTTCATGTACCGGGCCTCTAATAATAAATAAATATACAATGGATGATTGACACATTACAAAAATTAATCCATGAGGTTATTTGATTATCTTCTCTCACCCTCAATATTAGTGAGTTATTACTTGAAGTCAGTTGTTTTCTCCTAATTATTTTTCCTTTTTGTTCCTTTCCACTGCTTTAGTTTAGGTTATCATTTCTCGTTTAGGGAACTCATTTCTTTGTAATTGAACTCTCTCCCAAGTAAATACTACTGTTTTAAACCAAAAAGTATCAATTTTTGGCTGTCCTTATAACATCTTAACATGACTTCAGTCTTTCTCAAAACACAGTCTTCAAAGCAGCAGCACTGCCCGGGAACTTGTTAGGAATACAAATGATCAGGCCCCACCTCATGCATAGTCTTCACTTTCTGTTTCAACAAGCCCTCCAGGAGGTACCCATACACACAGTTTTTACCATTATAAGGCTCATCACCCTGGACTCAACTCAAACATTACCTCTTCAAGGAAGCCTTCCTTGGCCACCCTCATCTCTGATTTGATACCTTTTCTTTCTACTTTTTTTTTTAAAAAAAATAGGTTTTTATTAATTTTTGAGAAAGAGGAAGAGAGAGAAACTTGGATCATCAGCTACCTCCTCCATGCCCCCCACTGGGGATTGAGCTCCAACTCAGGCATATGCCCTGACCTGGAATCAAACTGACGATCATTTGATGCATGGGACAATACTCAACCAACTAAGCCACACTGGCCAGGGCTCTTTGTACTTTTTGATTCACAATTATACCTGATGCCTGTACTCTTATGTTTTTCAATTTTATAGATATTTTCAGAATCTACAATTGCCTGCTGCATAAAAACACCTGACTGAGCCCACTATATTTATTCTGAATATTATAATTCAGTATCTTAACAAAGAGCAATAACTTTTACCACAGCATACATGTTTTTCGGGCACGTATTTACCTTAGATGAGCAGCTCCTATATTGGGGGTTTCCTTTGGTTTTAACTTTTTTTTTGTCGTGTAAATTTAAGTATAACATTTTCCTACTACCTTGCATACTGGATTGTTTTGGGGTTTTTTTTAATATATTTTATTGATTTTACATAAAGAGTTAGAAACATCAATCAGCTGCCTCCTCCACACCCCTGACCAGAATCGAACCCGGGACCCCCATTGACCTCTCCCTGGCCACCCCACCCCCCAGCACATGCCCTCACCCCTCTAGTGACAAAATAAGAAGGATGCTTCATGTATGTATGTATGTAGGCACACTGTGGAGTTCAACTAGGGCTGGATTGTTTCTTTATGTGTAAAATGAGAGGGTTGGATAAATACCCAAGATTCCATCTCAGTTTAATAATTTTGAGTTATAATTCAGGATTTGCCTCATATTTCCTATTTGTTATAGATGATGGTAGAAGTGCTTGTCTACATATTCAAAGGACTGAATGCAAATTAATTAATAATGTTTATTTATACTTTTATATTAATACTAGAGGCCCAGTGCACGAATTTGTGCACAGGTGGGGTCCCTCGGCCTGGCTGGCAATCAAGGCCAATCAGGGCTGTCTCGCCCAGTCTTGATTGAGGCCAATGGTGGCCAGCCCACTGGGGAGGGACCATAGGAGGGCTCCAGGGTGTGTCCAGCCCTCTCACCTAGTCCTGATGGGCTGGGGCCCCAGCAGCAAGCTAACCTATGGGTCAGAGTGTCTCCCTCTGGTGGTCAGTGCATGTCATAGCAACTGATCGAGCAGTTGGCCAAACAGCTGATCAGTCAGACACTTAGCATATTACACTTTTATTATACAGGATGTTTTAATTTTAAGGTGGAATATGTTTCTATGAACAGTACTAGCTTTAAAATTAAGTTTGTAGCAATGTACAAGATATTTAATGATTGAAAATACTGATTTTTTTTTAAATACTGGAAACTAATTTTTTTTAGAAGTTGAAAATCTAGGTTGGAAGATATGATAATTTCTCCAGAGTTCAAAGTTTTATTTTTCAAGGTTCAAAGAGGTAGCATATTATGGTTTGTCCTTTCATCTCACAATAGTCAGGAAATTTGGATATGCATTTTCTGATTCTGTTGCTAGAAACTCATTGAAATTTGTCACCTGTCCTTACCCCGAGAAAAAGTTTTTTCACATAAATAAGGTGGCTTCTATAAGGAAATTATAAAACCCTAAGCCACAACATTTTTAAAAATCTATCTTTGATTCCTTTAAGGAATGGATTTTACTACTTCTGTCTCCTGTTATAAAAATGTAGTTGAACATAGAATGCACAAAAAATTATTTTAAATTTCAAGTTAAGAGGTAAAACTAGCCCTGACTGGTTTGGCTCAGTGGATAGAGCATCAGCCTGCTGACTGAAAGGTCCCAGGTTCGATTCCGGTCAAGGGCATGTACCTTGGTTGCGGGCACATCCCCAGTGTCGGGTGTGCAGGAGGCAGCTGATCAATGTTTCTCTCTCATTGATGTTTCTAACTCTCTATCCCTCTCCCTTTCTCTCTGTAAAAAAATCAATAAAATATATTTTTTTAAAAAGGTAAAACTAAATATCTGAGATCAATTCCAGATCCAGGATTTTTTTAATTGTCATGAATTTTAATTGGTTTTCTAATTGTTTTTTCCTATTATAATTTCAGGGTTAGTCAACAAAATAAAGTCAACCTAATGACAGCAGACAACTTATCCATCTGTTTTTGGCCAACCTTGATGAGACCTGATTTTGAAAAACGAGAATTTCTGTCTACCACTAAGATCCATCAGTCTGTTGTAGAAACATTCATTCAACAGTGTCAGTTTTTCTTTTACAATGGAGAAATTGTAGAAATTGTGAATACTGTTGCTCCTCCACCACCTTCAAATCCAGGACAGTTGGTTGAACCAATGGTACCGCTTCAGTTACCACCACCACTGCAACCTCAGCTAATACAACCACAGTTACAGACTGATCCTCTTGGAATTATATGAGTAGGAAGTGATTGCAGACAGCCTGAAAATGGACAGAAAGCAAACCTAGACATGCATGTTTCAGGGTTCAGTAGTATACTTCATGTTTCTTACAGATTCAAAATAATGAGACATTTTCTCTTTGAACTATATGGTATTCTTTATTCATTTACATTACAAATTTAAGACCATGTGCTAAGCATGACTGGAGAGGTTTAATTTTTATAAACAAAAATAGCTATAAAATACAAAAACTGCTGTTGCATGCAACCTCATTGCAATCAGTGTATCATTTCTGTGGCATTTTCTGTCACATTATATTGTGAATAAAATTTTTCTATAGAAATTAAATGATTTAAAAGCTCACATATATGAAACATTTAATGCTTTTCAGCCTACTTTATGGCTGGTTTTGTTATTTGATGTGCTAATTTGGGCAACCTAATTTACTTTACATTTTAGCAGTCAGTGTAGATAATTAAAAGCCCAGTTAAGTATTTTTTAATTTCAGGCTACTTATGCCATGCTTGGGATGTTGTTTGAAAGAAAGAAGAATACACTTAACATTTTTCTGCACCTTCATCTTTACTGCTAAGTAAACCTGTGGATGATACGATGAGGGGTAAAATGAGCATATTTCTTGTACACACATACCAAGGACACACTTGTGGCTAAAGTGAGTTGATAATGTGCAAAGGATAGTTGTCACCAACTCATTTCTTTATGGTACATATAAAATAAACATCTTGTATACTGTTAATTCTATAAACAGATGCATGTTTAAAAGATCTATGATGGTCTTGTAATCTTAATCTAATATATTTTAGATATTTTAATTTTTTCCCTCTTGGGAAATACATTTAGTATAGTGTAGAAAATACTTCATGACATTTTCATATAAGGTTATATAACTTTTCATACATAAACATGAAATTTGTTGTAGAAAATTCATTAAACCAAACATTTTAATCTAGGACTTCAATTTAATCTGTTTCTTGAATCTATTTTTATGTGGCCCTTAAAAACATCCAAAAATCCATTGCTAATATAGCAATAAAAATACTTTGGGTACTGACAGCCTCTTTGGAGTGTGTATATGTATAATTACAACCTTGTATTCATATTATTTTCTGTGGTATGTTGTACTAAAACCTAAAGTGTCTTTTGCACCATTTTTTAACCATTTTTTTCCTTTAATGTTGGTACCAGATTTGCTATAAGTGACTGCTGCTTCTGGGGTTAAATATTTTGCTAGTGAAGATACACCAGAACACTAATTATGGATAAAATTTTTAGCATAGGTAAATTTTGTTAGGCTTTATTCAAAATTTGTTCATTATCATACCATGCCATTTTTTTTTCTGGAAAGGAAGAAATCGTTTGTTTTTCATTGTTTTGTGTACTAAAGAGAAAATTCTTTGGTCCATGCTGTAATCTTTATTCATACTACAATTTTAAGGTTGTCTTATGTGTATTATAGTAAACAGACAATTTTGAGATTCCAGGCTCCTAAGAGTTTGATTTGCTCCATTTTTTCCTAAAATAAATATTGTCTTTCCCAACTGTTATGTCCTAGGTATGTACTTCTAATTTCAACTTCAGAATCGATGTCGACATGAACCAGGCTGCTGTTAAAGTACATGTATATTATAAATTATTTGTGTTATACTCTTACATGTTATTATCTTTTCTAAGAAAACAAAGTCCCTATTATTCCTATTGCAGAGCACACAGGAATTAAGAAAGTACAGTAATTTTTAAAAAGAAAAATCCGGTAAATGTAGTATTCTTAACTTGTTATATATTACTTATACCTGTTGTCTATATAGCTTTAATTTATAGCTGTCAGTTTAACATTGGCATGTTTGGCAAAGAAAAGTAAACTTTAAGAGTTTTATAAACTGTTTCTAGGTTGCTAAAAAATTTATTTTTCTACTATATATGGTATAGACAAAGCTCAAAACTATGTACAGGAAAAAAGCCTGACCATTTCTTTGGAAGTAGGCTGAACAGAGAATTTTCAAAACTGTTTGTGTCTTCAGTTCACTTTCTCATAACTTGGCTGTTGTTAATATGTGAATCCCAGTTTATTTAAGCTATTCTCTTTTATACTGTGTTAATTTAACTTTCATGTTTATTTAGAATCATCTTTGTTATTAAAACTATCATTTATCATTTTCTACATTAACTACCTTATACCTTCCCTAAAACTTATCTCCACTTTTCTATGCATACTCTAATTGATTTGAAAATCTTCAGGGTGAGTCATTTGAAAGTATACATTTGGTTCAACCAATCAGAAGATTACAGTTAATTGAAAATTAAAGTACAGTTTAAACCTCAGTCTGTTACACTGAATTGATTGTGTTTATTTTACCAAGGGTTTAGAAAATGTTTTTAAATATTAGAAAAATAATTTTAAGAACAGAATAATATAATTAAACTTTTTTCTGGTAAGTTACTGGAAGGTTTCATCATTTAGGAACATATATATGAGACTTTTTAAAGGATGGAAAGACTACTAGTCTCATAATTATGGGTAAACATTAAGGCATTATATTTTACAATTTTAAATAAAATTCCATCTACACCCATGTTGCCATTGTTTCATTTAAGCTTGTAGTTATTACAATATTGTACTTAATAGTATCTATATTAGTAATAGTGGTACTCTTTCCAATTTTCAGATTTATTGGAAGTCAAATGCTGTTCAACAATTAGAATATATAATTAAATTTAGAACAAAATTTCAGACACAAAATATTTCTATTTGAAATGGAATTTGCTAGTAGTGCTTCTCCCTCCCCCCTCCCAACATTTGCAATGTAAAAACTGTAGGTAATAGCAGTCTAACCTGAATAGCAGCTTTTATTTTCCATACTGTTTGTAAATAATGTAGACATTATTTTATTTGAGGTACTGGAATTTAATTTCTAATATTTCTTAGATATAAATGAAAGGGGAAAATTAGAATAACAACTTAGGCCTTAGCTTTACATGGTGATTTTTAGGTTTTTTTTATACAGTAATAATTGTGATGCTTTTTGTCAACAATATAAATATATATGTATATAATTTCTAAAAAGTCAAAAGTGCTTTGTTTTTTGTTTATAATTAATATCATTTTGTGCTTTACCCACAGGATGCTTTAGTATCAGTGAAGCTTCTGTATAAAGAATGCTGTGAATAAAATATTAAGAAGCTGTGTGATTTTAAGTTCTAGTTGCTTCTGATTTTACCAGTTCACATTGGTAAAATCAACTAATCTTTTTGTGAATAAAATAGGAAAAAATAAATTGATGTCAATATGATGCAAGTTTTATTAGGAAAGCGTAGTACTGAGCTTTTACTCTGTACCATGAGAGGAGTTTAAAAATTCATTCTGGATATATACATACAGGTGAAAATTCATTTTTATAAAGAATTCAGGTAAGCAAAATTACACAGATTTCTAAGACTCAGAATAAAATTGCGTTCACAGTATTTTTTGTATTCATAAGGATCATTTAAAGTAATCCCTTCATGATTTATGAATATTAAGCTAAATTTCATGAGTGTATGTTAGATTCTATGGACCTAGTGAGGTCTCTTTGACTTGGGTCTTTTTGTGTGTGCTTGTCTTGAATTTAATCATTTTAACCAAATACCTTAATTCTTAGGTTGAACAATTTCTGACTTAGGTTGTTTCAATACTTATGGGACATGTTTAATTTTTTATTGTATTTGAACTGAAGTTCTCAGTAGCCTTTTCAATTTACCAATCTCTGAAAAGAAAATTTTCTAAGATTTAATAAAGGAAGGAACTACTCATAAAAATTAATTTCTTATGGTAAGTAACACCTATGAGTACTTGTTAAGACTGTAAGCATTATTAGCTCATACCCAATATTGTTACTGGATAATGATATTGGATATGAGATATTAATATGATTTTATAATGTGATAATGGATTATTAATTTTGATCCAAGTACCATGATTCAGTTATTACCACATTTAATATAAAATTATAAGCCTTGGAATTACTGCAGTGCTGGCAGTGCTGGTTTTTGTCATTGTTACCATAGTAAGGAATACTAAGTCTTGCAGTGTATGAACTCTGAGTAGTTGTCAAGGAATTTGTATTTAGAAACAGCTTGCTTATTCCCACAGTGTAGATTTTCTATCAGTTTTGTCTTAAGTGGTAAAAATTATTATGAACAAATTAATAATGGTTCTCCTAATAGTTTGCCTAATTTTTAGTTAAGAATTTCTTTGTAGCCCTGACCGGTTTGGCTCAGTGGATAGAGCATCAGCCTGCAGACTGAAAGGTCCCAGGTTTGATTCCAGTCAAGGGCATGTACCTTGGTTGTGGGCACATCCCCAGTAGGGGGTGTGCAGGAGGCAGCCTATTAATGTTTCTCTCTCATCAATGTTTCTAACTATCCCTCTCCCTTCCTCTCTGTAAAAAATCAATAAAACATATTTTTTTTAAAAAAGAATTTCTTTGTATTATAGCCTATTTTTTCAAATTTCTATTTTGCCTTGTCCTCCCCCCCCCCCCCCCCCCCACCGAGAAGAAGGGAGAGGGAGAGAAACATCAATGATGAGAGAGTGCGGGAAGCCGGTCCATCCTTGCTGCTTGACACAGTCACTGCAGGGAAGAAACATCTGCACAGCATATGTTTCAAGGGACCTGGTGTATATGGCATACTGTTCTTAATATGTTTGCCCCCCTTCTTAGCGCTATGTGTTTTAACCAAGGTCACCTCTCCAAGAAAGGTTGTTTCCCCAGGTGGGATTTTTTCCCTGGAGTTAGGGATTAACAGGACTAAGGAAGGGAATAAATCCATAAAACCCCTTAACTAAGTGCCAGGCGGGTAGTTAATCACTTTAACTACAATCACTCTTAAGATACATAATCTTGCCGAAACCGGTTTGGCTCGGTGGATAGAGCGTCGGCTTGCGGACTGAAAGGTCCCAGGTTCGATTCCGGTCAAGGGCATGTATCTGGGTTGCGGGCACATCCCCAGTAGGAGATGTGCAGGAGGCAGCTGATCGATGTTCCTCTCTCATCGATGTTTCTAACTATCTCGCTCCCTTCCTCTCTGTAAAAAATCAATAAAATATATTTTAAAAAAAAAAGATACATAATCTTTACTTAGGATAATCTCCTTCAGTTACTTCCTTGTAGCTTAATAGAACAATAGAGTAATCTTGGAATGGAGATAAGAAAAGACCTAACCTTTGGAACAGAATGGATAGGATTAAAATCAACTGGTACAAATATAGATGTAACAGGACAATAAAGACCGAACCTGGCTATGATGATCAACTGAACGCTGCCTCCTTGTCATTCCTTCTTCGCCGACTCCGTCCACACCTTTGGGAACCTCTGGACGTGCTGGGGCAGGACCCCAACAAGAGGGAATCATTGATCGGCTGTCTCCACCCTGTGAAACGAGCCTGCAACCCTGGCATGTGCCATTGACTGGGTTTGAACCTGTGACCCTTCAGTCTACAGGCAGACGCTCTATCTACTGAGCCAAACCAGCTAGGGCTGTCTTCCTTCCTCCCTCCCTCCCTTCCTTCCTATTTTACAAGATGTTTATTAAAACTGGGGAAGTGAAACAGGAAAGGGCTGGGAACATGAGCCTAGTAGACTGTGCTGTTTTGGCTCACTAAGAAATCTGAGTACAGGGATCCTGGGGTACAGGTTCAGGGAGTTTGCCTGGGATGAACTGCCAATTCCCATAGCTGCCCTGGTTGCAAGCCTTGTGGGGTCTTAACAGAGTTTAGGAGATGCCTGCCTTTGAGGAAAGATGGGGAGGAGGGAGGCGCAGGCATGCTCATGGGAGGGAGAGTATATCTGCATTAATTCTTACTCCAATGTAAGTGATGTAGGTTTAGCAATTACCCTATTTAATCATCACTTTACTAATTTATTCAAATTAGTTTTAATTTTGTATTTGTGTTCACATCATTTTCTTGTGACCTTGACCTTAACCATTTTTAGATTTGGAGCTCTTAGTTTCCCTTTTCTCTAAATTCTTTGTATTTCATTTTATTCAAATGCCTTTGTAGGTGCTCAATGACACCAACGTATATTTAACATCCTAAAATGATAAGTAAAATTTGAAGCAATGCACGTTATCCTCACTGTTACTGTTTTTGTGGGACTTGGTTTATTTTAAACGTGTCAAAGATTTTTTTTTTTTTTTTTAAATCTAGCTATCCGAGAGAATGTAGTATTTAGATACCCCCTAGATTTACTTCTTGGAAATTTCATTTCCAGATTTTTCATCTTTGTTGGCACTTGGTATATATAGAGAAAACATTACCAGCAATGTACTTTTCAAATAAAAACTAAAATCAACCCAATTCTTTAATTACAAAATAGTTGACTGATCCCTGGCTTAGGGTGTTAGGAAAATTAAATCTTATAAGTTTTATCCATTTGGAATAATTTATGATAGATTAGGTCAAAATAATATATGTAAAACATCTTACAAAGGTGTTGATAGTTGTTCTCTATGTTTACCACCTTTTTCCCCAAAGGTAATGAGTAAATGCATAGAGCTATGTAGAATAGTTGATAGTTTTAAAATACAAAAATATTAATAAAACACTCAGAAGGTAGGACTGGGATATATCAGAATGGAATTGCTTTCCATCTTGATTTGTGTTCTTAAGGATCATTTAAAGTAGTGTGTTTGGTTTCTTTTTGAGGGCCTTGATTACATCTCCGCACAGAGAGGTTAATCATGATCACTATAGGTAATAGATAAATCAATTGTGACAGATTAATGAAGTAATGTTTCTAAACTACTCCAAAAATATCAAAATCGTGTCCATAATGGAAGAATGTAACCGATCATTATTAATGGATGGCCCCTTCAAAGTGTAGGTTTCTGCTTTTGAAGTCTTTTTGGCTATTTTGAGACTATATTTAAGTGCTATATGAGGCAAATCCTAACTGATTCAGATTTAAGTTTAAACAAGTTCCTTCAGCTAAGAATAACCTTAGAAGTTTTCATGTGTAGGCTTTTGAGTGTTTTTCTGTTTAAAGCAGTGGTTTCCAAACATCAGAATCACTTGTGGGAAAGATCAAGCTATCCAGAAGGCACCCGACTACAATATATAAATCTCTGAGGTGCAAGAATAAGATATTTATTTCCAGTTACATGCTTATAAATTGTATCTGGGGAGGACATGCGTTTTTGAGAGAAATAGCTTGTATGGTAAGGGCCATCAATTTTAAACTCATATCAATATGTAGACTTGATAGTTACTAAGCAATTTTATAATAAACCAGAGGTCCACTGCACAATTTTGTGCACCTGTGGGGTTCCCTCAGCCTGGCCTGCAGGATCGGGCCGAAACCAGTTCTCCAACATCCCCTGAGGAGTCCCAGAATATGAAAGGGCACAGGCCAGGCCAAGGAACCCCACTGGTGCATGATCGGGGCCAGGGAGGGACACGGGAGGTTGGCCAGCTGGGGAGGGACAGCAAGAGGGCTGCAGGGCATGTCCGCCCTGTATCGCTCGGGCCCAACGGCTGGACCCCAGTAGCAAGCTAACCTACCAGAGCGTCTGCCCCCTGGTGGTCAATGCACATTATAGCAAGCGGTTGAGTGGCCTGAGCATGTCAGCATATTACACTGTGATTGAATGGATGACCGGACACTTAACATATAATGCTTTTATTATATAGGACTAGAAGTCCCATGCTTGAAATTCATGCATGGGTGGAGTTCCTAGGCCTGGCCGGTGATCAAGGCCGATCAGGGCTTGGCCAGAAAGGAGGCAACGGTCGCTGGGCCAGGTGCGGAAGAAATGGACACCAGACTGACACCACCATCATTGGCACTCTGCCACCGTGCGGTTCCTTGCCTCCCCCCTCCTCCTCCCCTTGCCACCGCATCGCCACCGCAGCAGGCCAATTGGGGCCTGCAGGCCAGGGGGAGGGACAGCATGAGAGGTTGGCTGCTGGTCCCTAGGAGGGAGCCAGCCCTTGGCCCCCGGGAAAAGGGCTGCATCTACCACCACCCACCCCGTTCCCTGTCCCAGCCTGAGGGTCAGCGGTTAGACCACAGGAGGTTGACCAGCCGGGAGGGAGGGACTGTGGAAGGTTGGCCAACCGGGGGAGGTTGGCTGTGGAAGCGCACTGACCACCAGGGGGCAGCTCCTGCATTGAGCATCTGCCCCCTGGTGGTCAGTGTGCATCATAGCAACCGATTGTTCCCTTCAGTTAGGTTTTTATATAGAGAGATTGTAGTATAATAAAAACTAAGTTTTCATAGCAGAGAACTAGGGCATATTAGTAAGGAAGTTTGTTTGGGTTTTTTTTTGTTTTAATCCTCACCCGAGGATATTTTTCCATTGGTTTTAGAGAGGGAAAGACAAACAATGTGAGAGGAACATATTGGTTGGTTGCCTCCTGAGCCGGGGAGGAGCCTGCAACTGAGGTAAGTGCCCATGGCCAGAATCAAACCCAGGACCCTTTGGTCCACAGGCTGACACTCTATTCACTGAGCCAAACCAGCTAAGGCAGTACAGAATTTTTTAATGTTATTTTCTAAGAAGCTCAACTGTTTAAAATTCTCTCTCCCCCTTACTGATTAAAAGGGTTCTAACAAAGAAGTAGAAAGAGAGGAGGGGGAAATAGGGCAAGGAATTGGAGGAGGAGAGTAATTTTAGCATCCTATCTAATAATAGACAAACATGGTAATTGATCATACCTTCGCTATGCCTCCCATTGGCTAATTGGTGAGTTATGCAAATTAACCGCCAACAAAGATGGCGGCTAATTTGCATACTGCAGGCAGGGCAGGGCAGGACAGCATGAGCCGCCATCCAGGCCCCGTCGGCAACCCCAGAAGCCGCCTGCCTGCCGCCCGTGATTGGATCCGGTCCTAGCCCACAGGCCGGCCCCAGAAGCCCTGATATGGCAGTAACTGTTATCAGTAAGCACTCTGAAAGTCGGTGGCATAAATGCACCAATTAAAAGACAGATTATGAGGGTGAATCAAAAACAAAACCCACTTTAAATATAAAGACACATATAGATTAAAAGTAAATGAATTAAGCTGCAGCCTGTTTTGCTCAGTGGATAGAGCATTAGCCCGTGGACTGAAGGGTCCCAGGTTCAATTCCAGTCAAGGGCATGTACCTCAGTTGCTGGCTTGATCCCCAGTCCCTATCAGAGCATGTGAAGGAGGCAACCAATCAATGTGTCTCTCCCTTTCCCTTCACTCTCTCTAAAATTCAATGGAAAAATATCCTTGGGTGAAGATTAACAAAAACAAAGTAAATGGATTAAGTAACATTAAAGAGATTATAAGAAAAATATATTCCAAATTTTGTTAGTTGTATAATAGTTATATTTAAATTATTAACATGTAAGAAATTGGGTGAAGGGTACATATAATATGCTGTAGTACTTCATAGTTTTTTTTACATATATGAGATTATTTCATATTAAAATATTAAAAATTAATAAAATATTAATTGAAATGTATCTGCATTACATGAAAAATCTAATTGCTTCTAGCATAATTTATTAAATTGTGCTAAAATTTACAAGGGTTCAATTAAAAAATATCTTAATTCTAAATGATATAATAGAAAATATATAATAGTGCAGTTATAAGCACTTATCTGAAAATAAAAATTTAAAGAAGTGAATTTAAAGAAGGAGTTAGCCAAAGAAAATATATGCATAACCCATGGACACAGACAACAGTATGGTGATGGCCAGAGAGAAGTGGGGGGGTAAGAGGTGGGTAGAGGGGGCAAAAGGAAGAAATAGGGACATCCTATATAATAATAATAAAAGGCTAATAGGCAAATTGACTGAACGGCAGAATGACCGGTTGCTATGATGTGCACTGGCCACCAGGGGGCAGATGCTCAATGCAGGAACTGCCCCCTGGTGGTCAGTGCACTTCCATATGGGGAGTGCCACTCAGCCAGAAGCTGGCTCATGGCTGGCCATCGCAGAGGTGGTGGCAAGAGTCTCTCCCACCTCCATGGCAGCACTAAGAATGTCCAACTAACAGTTTAGGCCCGATCCCTTGGGGGTCTAAGCCTTTAGTCGGACATCCCTCGAGGGCTCCCTGGCTGCCAGAAGGATGTCTGACTGCAAGCTTAGGCCTGATCCCCTGGGGAGTGGGCCTAAGTTGACAGGTGGACATCCCCCAAGGGGTCCTGGACTGCAATGGGCACAGGCCGGGCTGAGGGGCACCCCCTGAGTGCACAAATTTTTGTGCACTGAGCTTCTAGTTCTAATATAATTGTGCATCCTGAATTTTCCAAAGTTACCATTTTCATTTTTTTCTGCACTTTAATATTTGCTTTAAAAACATTATAGAGGTTCAGTTTTCCTATGAAATGTAGGTCACACCATGCAACTATAGAAAAGCAGTATAACTTTCAAAAGCCGTATTTTTAAAGGCATCAATATGATGTGGAAATAAAGTCTAAAATAGGTTCGGTCTCACAGAGGGTAGAACTATTCAAAGGTTAGTGGAAGATCAGAAACCTTTTTCTCCCTCCAATTTCCTTTGCAGAATCTCAGCTCGATCTGTGGAATCTGGATTTGGTCCAGGCAGAGAACCATGTTAAGGGAAAGAAATCAACCTTTGTTTTTAATGATTAGGGTCAGAGTGATACATTTGGAGTTTTGAAAGTCTGAAAGAATAACCAGTCTCTCTCAAGATATTTGTCAAATGTTGAAGCTTAGTGAAGCTGAAAAACTAAGGTGAACATTTCTGAGAGGCAGAGCTGAATTCCTTGTAGTCTTTCATACCTGAGGAGACAAAAGCCCAGGTTAACTGGAAATTTTCTAGGTCCATACCCTAGGAACAGGGGGGCTGAATTGGGCTAAATCTTACCAAAATCTTAACAGATTGCACCAGAAACCAAGATTAGTGAATTGGAAAACAAGATTATCAATAGGTAATAATAATAATGAAAGAGGATAGGTTCAAAATGTCTTAACATGTATTTGGAGTCTTGGAGAAGAGAGAGAGAGAATGGGGCAGGAACAATGAGACTATGGCTAACAACTTTCCAAAACTGAAAGAAATTACACCTACGTACCCATGGGGAAAATGCTGAAAAAGACAGGAGAAAAGACACAATACCTTCAGTTGAGCACCAATAAGACTGAATTGATACCTTAATAGAAATTATCAAGAACAGAAGACAATGATGGAGTGACACCCTCAAAGTTCTGAGGGGACAGTGCGGGGAGATATCAATGAAAGGTCTTGGTGGGATAAAGACGGTCCAGACAAAAGGTACTTCAACACAGGAGGCCTTCAGTAACTACACACTAAGGAAAGCGGAAGAGGTCCTCAATTTACTGTTGCCATTGAGAGTTCCAATAGTTTCATCCCTGAGGGAATCTGAACATTAAATCATTTTAGTTCCCTCTAAAACCCACCACGTTTGGAGTTTTCTGTATCAGGTAAAAACACCAAGTAGACCCTTTGAGATCCTTGAGGCTAGCCTGCCTCTTCCAGCAGCTCTGAAATTTTGAGACAGCCCAACCATAGGCTACTATGGAAAGTGGAGTTGAGAACATAATGGCTAAGGTGGACAACGTAGGAAAGACTTTGCTTACCAGTCAGTATTCAAGTCCCTGTGAAGAATTCATGAACAGGCCTTCGTTCAGAAAGACACATTTGGATATCAGAAAATTCATACTGGAGAGAATATAGTCACTGGAAAATTCAAGTAATACCTCAGTGAATGTCTCCAAACATTCAGGAGAGAAATCTTACACATGCATTAAATATGGGAAGGCATTCATGAAAAGATCACTTATCTCCGTACACTGTAGTGCTCACACTGGAGAGGGGCCTATAGATGTATTGAATTTGAGAAGCCCTTCACTGGTAAGTCAGTTTTGATTGAAGTTCAGAAAATTCACACTGGCAAGATGTCATTTGAATGCAGTGCTGCTCATGGGAAAACCTTCACCCACAAGTCACAACTCAGTACCCCAGAATTTCATACTGGAGAGGCCATCAACCACAAGTCAGATGTGCTTCTTGAATGGCAGCCAGCCTCCAAGATGGCCCCCACTCTATTGACTCATGGTATTCCCACTTTTGCATGGTCTCCTACTTCATTTTCACCTCACCAAGACGGATCTTGTGTGACGAATAGCAAATTGCAGAAGTGATGGTATGTTAGGTCCAAGATCTGATTATAAAAGACTGGTTTTCCTTCTTGGGCATCCACTATATCTATGATCTCTCTCTCTGAGGGAAGGAAATTGTCATATTGTTAGTGGCCCTATGGAAAGTCTCACATGGTGAGGAACTGAGGTCTGGTTAACAACTAGAGGAACTAAGGTCTACCAATAATTCGAATGAGCATGGAAGCTGATTCTCCTTCCCCTACTGACGGTTTGAATGGTATATTACCGGAGAACCTGAGCAGACCTACCTTCCTAGCTAAGGCATTCCAAGATTCCTTCCCTCAGAAATGTGATGAGTGTTGTTTTGAAATGCTGAGTTTGGGGGTATTTTATGCAGCAATAGGTAACTAGTACAATTGTACATCAAAGTTCATATTGGAGAGGTAGCTACTTTGTGAATGTGATGATTGTACATTTCCTTCACTTCCAAATCACAACTCCCAAGTGTATCAGAAAATTCACAGTGAAACTGAAACCATACATATGTACTGAGTGGGAAAACACAAGTGCTAGGTTAAATCTCCATCAGAAAACTCTATTTAGTGAAAAACTAAAATAAGAGTGGATCTTCATGGATAAACCTGTTTTAAGTGTATATCAGAGAACCTATACTAGAGAGAAACCTTATGAATGTACTGACTGTGGTAATTACTTTAGGAAAGACCACAGCAGCAGCAGCAGTTTCAAAAAGGAGAAAAGCTCTGTGTATGTATGTGTAGGAAAGCCCTTGGAATATAACCAGAGTAGTCATACTTGAGTCACCATTAATACACTGACTGTGGGAAAGGCCTTTGAATCAGTTCCCAGTATATATCAGAGAATTCATGATGAAAATCTGTTTTTTCAAAGTGAGAAAGCTGCTCACAGAAGCATGAAATTGCACATTACAGACTTTATATAGCCCTGAAAATATATGAATATACATAAATAAAACACTATCAGAACCCTCATTCCTTCTGTACCTTCAATAGTCTATGAGCTCAGAGCTAAAACTTAAAAAAAAAAGTTTAAAAAATGTTTCTAAGAATTTAAAAGTAGTTTCAGATAATCTTGTTGCAAATTTCAGCAATATTAGATTATATATTTATTGCTGATTTCAATTATACTGTTACTCTAATGCCATGTTGAAATAAATAATACAGCTTTACAGAGTCATCAGGTATTCAAGGATTGCTCACTGGCAGAGTGTTAAGTATAAGGCCTGATTTTACTAAACTACAGATTTTATACTCTTGGTTCCCATTTAATGGGTGCTGTGTCCTGATTTCAAAAATTGTTAACTTTGGGAGAAACCAAGATGGCGGCATAGGTAAACACCTGAAATTGCTGCCTTGCACCACCACTTCAAAAATACGACTAAAGACAAAACAGACATCATCCAGAACCACAGGAAGGCTGGCTGAGTGGAAAGTCTACAACTAGAAGGAAAGAGAAAAGCACACTGAGACTGAGGAGGTGCGGAAGTAAAGTGCAGAGGTACGGAGGTGCTTGCGGAAAGGGCTGGCAACGGAGGACACCGGCAACGGAGGACGCCGGTGTCTTTTTCAATCGGGAATGAGTCTCAAGCTCCCGATGGCTCTGAACTCCAGTGCCGGGTGAGTCTCTGGGGGCCCAGACTCATATGGGGAGAAACTGGACTGTCTGGCAGTGGGCAGAACTCGAGGGCAGCTTTCTCTCAGAGGTGCTTACAGCGATTACTGGGACACTGAGACGTGGGGCCTCTTAGGGTAGGACTGAGAATCAGCCATAGCTGTTGGCTCTGCCCTGTTGGTTCCCTGAGACCCCGCTCCACCCAAGCTGCTAGCAGTGGCTTTTGCATATGAATGGGCTGGCCCTTTGAGATCTAAAATTACCTAACAAACTGCAGCTGGGTCAGAGAGACACAGAACATCCAAAAAGGCTCAAGCCCCACAGCAGCTTGTATTGCTTCACAGCTGGGCCTCATCTGGGCACCTCCAAACCCCAAAAAGGAAGAGGAATCTGCAGATCTCTCTGTAGCTCCTGCTGGCTAGCCTCAGGCAGAGGCTAAATTAGCACCTCCTTAGAGATCCAGGAGTCAGTGTACCCAGTGGTCAGAGTGAGGCCATCCAGATTACAACTCCTCAGATCCATAAGGGACACACTCAGGGGGCAGACACAGTGAGCACCAAAGCCCCACTGAAGCAAGTCTTGCCCCATAAGGGTGTCTTCAGCACAGAAGTTCTCCCACTGTAGACACAGCTGATTCTCACAGACAATTGGCCTGGAGGTCAATTCTTCCCAGTGATACCAACAACAATCAAGGCTTAACTACAACAAGACTGTGCACACAGCCCACAAAGGGGTGCACCAAGAGTGTCCACCTCAGGTAATTGGGGAGGCTGAGCCACTGGGCCCTATAGGACACCAAGCACACAAAGCCACTCTATCAACACAGGGAAGCAGCCAAAATGCAGAGACAAAGAAACAGATCACAAATGACAGAAATGGAGGAAAGCAAATGACTGGATATAGAGTTCAAAACCACGGTTATAAGGTTTTTCAAGAATTTTCTAGAAACTGCCGATAAATTTAGTGAGGCCCTCGAGGATATGAAAAAGGACCAACTAGAAATTAAGCATACACTCACTGAAATAAAGAATAATATACAGAGATCCAACAGCAGATGAGAGGATCCCAAGAATCAAGTCCAAGGTTTGAAATACGAAGAAGCAAAAAATACCCAACTGGAAAAGCAAAAAGAAAAAAGAATCCAAAAATATCAAGATAGTGTAAGGAGCCTCTGGGACAACTTCAAGCATACCAACATCTGAATTATAGGGGTGCCAGAAGAAGAGAGAGAGCAAGATATTGAAAACCTATTTGAAGAAATGACAGAAAACTTCCCCTACCTGGTGAAAGAAATAGACTTACAAGTCCAGGAAGCACAGAGAACCCCAAACAAAAGGAATCCAAAGAGGACCACACCAAGACACATCATATTAAAATGCCAAGGGCAAAAGACAAAGAGAGACTCTTAAAAGCAGCAAAAGAAAAACGGTTAGTTACCTACAAGGGAATACCCATACGACTGTCAGCTGATTTCTCAACAGAAACTATGCAGGCCAGAAGGGAGTGGCAAGAAATATTCAAAGTGATGAATACCAAGAACCTACAAACAAGATTACTTTATCCACCAAAGCTATCATTCAGAATTGAAGGTCAGATAAAGAGCTTCAAGATAAGAAAAAGCTAAAGGAGTTCATCATCACCAAACCAGTATTATATGAAATGCTGAAAGGTATCCTTTAAGAAGAGGAAGAGGAAGAAAAAGGTAAAGATAAAAATTATGAACAACAACTACATATCTATCAACAAGTGAATCTAAAAATCAAGTGAATAAAAAATATGATAAACAGAGTAAACTGGTGAATATAATAGAATCAGGGGGATAGAAAGGGAGTGGACTGACAATTCTCGGGAGGGAAAGGAGTGTGCGGGGTGTGGGAAGAGACTGGACAAAAATCATACACCTAGGGATGAAGACAGTTGGGGGGAGGATAAGGGCAGAGGGTGGGGTGGGAACTGGGTGGAGGGGAGCTATGGGGGGAAAAAAGAGGAACAACTGTAATAATCTGAACAATAAAAATTTATTAAAAACAATAAAAAATGTTAACTTTGAAAAAATTTATGTTCAAGTACTTATGTAAACAAAGGTTCAGTTTTTTCAGAACCTACTTACATGAATTGGTAGTCGTCTCTGCATTAGTCAAAACACAGAAGCAGATTAACTATAGAACTGAACTTGAGGCTACATCTTTCAAATATCAAACCCAACGAAGGACCTGGCCGGTGGGCATGGCTCAGAGGTTGAGTGTTGATGTATGAAGCAGGTCATGGTTAGATTCCTGGGTTGCAGGCTTGATTCCTAGTAGGGGGCAGAGGCAGCCGATCAATGATTCTCTCTCTTCATCATTGATATTTCTCTCTCTCTCTCTCTCTCTCCCTCTGAAATCAATTGAAAACAAGAACAAAACAAAAACCAAAATGGTGATTTAGTTTTAGCCAAACACATCATCAACTGCAATAAATTATGTGATGTTAATTTGAATTGTATTGACAATGTAGTTCGTTTGCAACACAAATCAATAGAACACAAAGCTAATGTAGTTAATTTGTTTTTAGTTTATAACAGTTATAAGAATAAGTTTATACACGGCTTTATGTTTATACATATTTAAGTAACAACATAATAGAAGCAATTTTAGGACTCCTGGAGGTCGAGAGAATTTGTTGTTTTAAAAGGAGTCACAAATGAATTACCTGTGAGCGATTCTGCTGCAGCTCTGTAACAGCACAGTGTTCAGTGCGCCAATGGCTCTAAAGTGTGCCTTTCTGCTCTCCCGCTGTACATATCTGATCATTTAGAGGCATCATAAAGGTCCCCACCTCCACCTCCCGCCAAGGATTTGATCTGTCATCGACCTTTTTGTTTTCCCTTTTTTCTTTTTTTTCTGTATGTGGTAAACATTTTCTGGTTTTCAGAATATAAAGAGGTCATCCAGGAGTGCAGCTTGACAAGCCGTAGAGGAATCAAGTTCCTGACCCTGGAGCTCTGACATCCTTCCAACTATCTAGACTCCTCTAACCTTGTACCCTTTTATAAACGGTTTGGTTGTAACGTTTCTAAAGGAAACATGAAAGGTCTTTTTATATATATTTCTTCAAATCATAAAATTGAACATCAATTTTACTACTTCTTCATAGCTTTGAAGTCAGTAATGGCTTATTAGAACAACAGGCCATTAGAAGAAATATATCAAAGCAGACTGTAATTTGACAATTTACTCAATAGGTATTGGCATTTTTGCAGAATTTTTAATTTTTTTTTCTTTGCTATCACTTCTTTTTTTAATTTTATTTTTATTTTATTATTATTATTATTAGTTAAGGTATTACAAATGTGTCCTCATCCCCCCCATTGACCCCCAACCTCCCCCCCAAACACCCCCCGCCGCCTCGCACACTCATGATCCCATCCCCGTGCTGTCCATGTCCATTGGTTTGGCTTATATACATGTATACAAGTCCTTCGGTTGATCTCTTCCCCTTACCCCCGCCCTCCCCTACTTTAGAATTTTTTATTTTGGGTCGGGGAGAATACAGTGTTTTTATTACCTTTTCAAAGTTTCGAAAGAGAATTAAAACCATAAACAGGTTTAGCAATAAGTCCCGCAGATTTTCTGTTCCTTTTCTATTTTTGTCTCTGCAATACCAGAAACTCATATAGTTTCACACTATTTTCTTTTTGTACATCATAAAATTGTGTACTAATTTAAAAATTCAAAATTGTCTTTCGCAGGTTTTTATTTCAAAATATTGTGTCAGTTTTGGAGAGAAGTAGGACGACCAAATGAAGGAGAAAAAAGCAAAACTCCACTTATTCTATAACATACTGTATTCCTTATTAAGGTGCCAGCATAACGCAGGCAAACCTATGCTTTCCACTTTGCTTCCCATACATGGAGCGGGGCAACCACCTCAATACTTGACCCTCATTTCTTTCACCTTGGGCTTCATCTCGCAACGTGCAAGGCTGTTACTTGAGCAATATGGTTTTTGCAATAAAATCAGAATCTTGAACACTAACTGCGGTATTTCCTTCAAGTTGGTCGGTTCTGCATGTGTATCTAACAGGGCTAGGGGCAGAGTGCGGGAAGTATACGGAACTACAAGAATGACTCCCCAGCTCAACCCTAATCGTGTAATTCCTCGAATCCACCTCTCAGGCCAAATATGTGGGCTTCGGTGTGCTTGCTCTTCAGAGTTCCGGCCGGTCGGGAACCTGGCTTCTAGGTCTCCCAGAAGAAACACCTGGAGAGGCGTGGCCATCCTTCCGGGCTCTCCCACCCCCCGGCGCCCGGGCTTACTGGCCTCAGGCCCGAGACACCAGAGCGAAAGTTCGCTGAGCCCGCGGAACCCAGCGAGTGCCGCCGACCGTCCAGAACCGAGCGGGCGAGGACTTGGGAGGAAGTTCACGGAGGGCTGGACGCCGGGCTCCTTTCAACAATGCCTTTTGCAATCGGCACGAGGTCCCTGTGCCACGGGTGAAATATCCATCGCACCTTCCATATTTCTCTGAGAGGACCCGTGCTCCACCCCGATGCCTAGCTACCCAGCAGCAGGCCGCCTGCTCCAGGCTGGACGCTGGGGCCGCCTCGATCACGCCAACTCGGGTGCCTACTCCTCCCGGACCTCGGGAGCACCGCGCGCAGAGCCGTGGGCGGTGCCCGCCGCTGCCCGCCTGCCCCGCCCACCCAGCGCCACGGCCTGACGACTCTCAGCCCCGCCTCGCGCTCATTACCCAAGGTGCCCCGGGCGCTCATTTGCATGTCCCGCGCGACAGGTGAACCCCGCGGCTCAGTCGCAGCCAACCTATCACCGCGACCAACACGCGAGCCTCGGGAGGGGTCCCGTGGCATCAAATTCCTAACCGTTCCGAGGTCACCGCCAAAGGATGCGACTCAGTCACCGTAAACTATAAGGAGTGAGCTCGCTCTGCCTTAAATACCTGGCGGGCGGAGGCGCTATTGTGCTCGCTTCGGCAGCACATATACTAAAATTGGAACGATACAGAGAAGATTAGCATGGCCCCTGCGCAAGGATGACACGCAAATTCGTGAAGCGTTCCATATTTTGCACCCCGCTCTGCTGGACTGCGGGGATTTGGACTTTGGAGACCCGCTCTGGGCCTGCGCCCAGGCCTTCCAGGACTCCCACCTATTCTTTTCCTCTTTGAGGGGCTAGCATACCTTAACCGCCTTCTGCCATCTTCATGGCCACCAAGATACATTTTAATTACCAAATGATCCTGGTACTTGCTTCTGAGTCCTTGTCTGGGCAGTGAACTTTCTGATCAAATTTTCCATCACAGAATCCGTCCGTTTTAGGCAAACCGGCATTTCTGAGAGCTCCTTAAAGGCCAGTGAAAACAAGCCCACAAAACCGGTCTTAGAAATACTTGAGAAAGCAGATCCAAATGGGCTTGCTGCTTCCAGCCAGTTTCCAATTGTCCTGAAACTCTAGGGTCCAGGGGCACCGGCCAGCATTGCTCTCACCCGCTGTAACCACCCCTTGACAGCAGCCTCAGCCTTTGCACAGGCCGCAATCTGAGGCAGGGCGTAGGATTCAGGCCTTAACGCAGCTGAACAATGTCAAGCTAAGACACAACAAATGAGCACTGATGTTGCTTGCTTCTTTTAGTAAGGATTCATTTTTTTAGCAATAATTTAGTAACTCAATAATTCAGAAATGATTTGATAAGACATCACCGAACAACTTAGGTGAATTCTTACATTCTAGAGGACAACTACCAACCTACCTGGGCCTCTGGAGTTTGTGTTGTGGAGGGAGACAAACCAAAAATAAATCGACTTCATAAAGTCTGAGGTTTATGAAGGAAACGCAAGTTAACGTATCAGCACAAATACCCCACTGCAAACACTTTAGCATTGTTCTCATTTCACAGAGTGCCTTACACGGATATCTTTTTTGCGCAAAAGTAACGATTTCTTTGAGTGCCAGACGATGATTGTGCTTTGACTCATATCTTTTCCCAGCTAGCCCAGCAGAGCGGGGTGCAAAATATGGAACGCTTCACGAATTTGCGTGTCATCCTTGCGCAGGGGCCATGCTAATCTTCTCTGTATCGTTCCAATTTTAGTATATGTGCTGCCGAAGCGAGCACGGTAACAACTCCGCCCGCCAGGTATTTAAGGCACGGCGAACTGCCTCCTTTACAGTTATGGTGACTGGGTCGCGGCCTTTGGTGACCTCAGAACGGTGAGGGAAACTTGATGCCACGGGACCCCTCCCGAGGCTCGCGTGTTGGTCGCGGTGATAGGTTGGCTGCGATTGAGCCGCGGGGTTCACCTGTCGCGCGGGACATGCAAATGAGCGCCCGGGGCACCTTGGGTAATGAGCGCGAGGCGGGGCTGAGAGTCGTCAGGCCGTGGCGCTGGGTGGGCGGGGCAGGCGGGCAGCGGCGGGCACCGCCCACGGCTCTGCGCGCGGTGCTCCCGAGGTCCGGGAGGAGTAGGCACCCGAGTTGGCGTGATCGAGGCGGCCCCAGCGTCCAGCCTGGAGCAGGCGGCCTGCTGCTGGGTAGCTAGGCATCGGGGTGGAGCACGGGTCCTCTCAGTGAAATATGGAAGGTGCGATGGATATTTCACCCGTGGCACAGGGACCTCGTGCCGATTGCAAAAGGCATTGTTGAAAGGAGCCCGGCGTCCAGCCCTCCGTGAACTTCCTCCCAAGTCCTCGCCCGCTCGGTTCTGGACGGTCGGCGGCACTCGCTGGGTTCCGCGGGCTCAGCGAACTTTCGCTCTGGTGTCTCGGGCCTGAGGCCAGTAAGCCCGGGCGCCGGGGGGTGGGAGAGCCCGGAAGGATGGCCACGCCTCTCCAGGTGTTTCTTCTGGGAGACCTAGAAGCCAGGTTCCCGACCGGCCGGAACTCTGAAGAGCAAGCACACCGAAGCCCACATATTTGGCCTGAGAGGTGGATTCGAGGAATTACACGATTAGGGTTGAGCTGGGGAGTCATTCTTGTAGTTCCGTATACTTCCCGCACTCTGCCCCTAGCCCTGTTAGATACACATGCAGAACCGACCAACTTGAAGGAAATACCGCAGTTAGTGTTCAAGATTCTGATTTTATTGCAAAAACCATATTGCTCAAGTAACAGCCTTGCACGTTGCGAGATGAGGCCCAAAGGTGAAAGAAATGAGGGTCAAGTATTGAGGTGGTTGCCCCGCTCCATGTATGGGAAGCAAAGTGGAAAGCATAGGTTTGCCTGCGTTATGCTGGCACCTTAATAAGGAATACAGTATGTTATAGAATAAGTGGAGTTTTGCTTTTTTTCTCCTTCATTTGGTCGTCCTACTTCTCTCCAAAACTGACACAATATTTTGAAATAAAAACCTGCGAAAGACAATTTTGAATTTTTAAATTAGTACACAATTTTATGATGTACAAAAAGAAAATAGTGTGAAACTATATGAGTTTCTGGTATTGCAGAGACAAAAATAGAAAAGGAACAGAAAATCTGCGGGACTTATTGCTAAACCTGTTTATGGTTTTAATTCTCTTTCGAAACTTTGAAAAGGTAATAAAAACACTGTATTCTCCCCGACCCAAAATAAAAAATTCTAAAGTAGGGGGGGCAGGGGTAAGGGGAAGAGATCAACCGAAGGACTTGTATACATGTATATAAGCCAAACCAATGGACATGGACAACAGGGGGATGGGATCATGAGTGTGCGGGGCGGCGGGGGGTGTTTGGGGGGGAGGTTGGGGGTCAATGGGGGGGGATGAGGACACATTTGTAATACCTTAACTAATAATAATAATAATAAAATAAAAATAAAATTAAAAAAAGAAGTGATAGCAAAGAAAAAAAAATTAAAAATTCTGCAAAAATGCCAATACCTATTGAGTAAATTGTCAAATTACAGTCTGCTTTGATATATTTCTTCTAATGGCCTGTTGTTCTAATAAGCCATTACTGACTTCAAAGCTATGAAGAAGTAGTAAAATTGATGTTCAATTTTATGATTTGAAGAAATATATATAAAAAGACCTTTCATGTTTCCTTTAGAAACGTTACAACCAAACCGTTTATAAAAGGGTACAAGGTTAGAGGAGTCTAGATAGTTGGAAGGATGTCAGAGCTCCAGGGTCAGGAACTTGATTCCTCTACGGCTTGTCAAGCTGCACTCCTGGATGACCTCTTTATATTCTGAAAACCAGAAAATGTTTACCACATACAGAAAAAAAAGAAAAAAGGGAAAACAAAAAGGTCGATGACAGATCAAATCCTTGGCGGGAGGCGGAGGTGTGGGCCTTTATGATGCCTCTAAATGATCAGATATGTACAGCGGGAGAGCAGAAAGGCACACTTTAGAGCCATTGGCGCACTGAACACTGTGCTGTTACAGAGCTGCAGCAGAATCGCTCACAGGTAATTCATTTGTGACTCCTTTTAAAACAACAAATTCTCTCGACCTCCAGGAGTCCTAAAATTGCTTCTATTATGTTGTTACTTAAATATGTATAAACATAAAACCGTGCATAAACTTATTCTTATAGCTGTTATAAACTAAAAACAAATTAACTACATTAGCTTTGTGTTCTATTGATTTGTGTTGCAAACGAACTACATTATCAATACAATTCAAATTAACATCACATAATTTATTGCAGTTCATGATGTGTTCGGCTAAAACTAGGTTAACTTGCTACTGGGTTCAGCAGGTTGGGCCCAAGCAATACAGGCCGGACATGCCCTGCAGCCCTCCTGCTGTCCCTCCCCAGCTGGCCAACCTCCCGTGTCCCTCCCTGGCCCCAATCATGCACCAGTGGGGTTCCTTGGCCTGGCCTGTGCCCTTTCATATTCTGGGACTCCTCAGGGGATGTTGGAGAACTGGTTTCGGCCCGATCCTGCAGGCCAGGCTGAGGGAACCCCACAGGTGCACAAAATTGTGCAGTGGACCTCTAGTTTATTATAAAATTGCTTAGTAACTATCAAGTCTACATATTGATATGAGTTTAAAATTGATGGCCCTTACCATACAAGCTATTTCTCTCAAAAACGCATGTCCTCCCCAGATACAATTTATAAGCATGTAACTGGAAATAAATATCTTATTCTTGCACCTCAGAGATTTATATATTGTAGTCGGGTGCCTTCTGGATAGCTTGATCTTTCCCACAAGTGATTCTGATGTTTGGAAACCACTGCTTTAAACAGAAAAACACTCAAAAGCCTACACATGAAAACTTCTAAGGTTATTCTTAGCTGAAGGAACTTGTTTAAACTTAAATCTGAATCAGTTAGGATTTGCCTCATATAGCACTTAAATATAGTCTCAAAATAGCCAAAAAGACTTCAAAAGCAGAAACCTACACTTTGAAGGGGCCATCCATTAAATGATCGGTTACATTCTTCCATTATGGACACGATTTTGATATTTTTGGAGTAGTTTAGAAACATTACTTCATTAATCTGTCACAATTGATTTATCTATTACCTATAGTGATCATGATTAACCTCTCTGTGCGGAGATGTAATCAAGGCCCTCAAAAAGAAACCAAACACACTACTTTAAATGATCCTTAAGAACACAAATCAAGATGGAAAGCAATTCCATTCTGATATATCCCAGTCCTACCTTCTGAGTGTTTTATTAATATTTTTGTATTTTAAAACTATCAACTATTCTACATAGCTCTATGCATTTACTCATTACCTTTGGGGAAAAAGGTGGTAAACATAGAGAACAACTATCAACACCTTTGTAAGATGTTTTACATATATTATTTTGACCTAATCTATCATAAATTATTCCAAATGGATAAAACTTATAAGATTTAATTTTCCTAACACCCTAAGCCAGGGATCAGTCAACTATTTTGTAATTAAAGAATTGGGTTGATTTTAGTTTTTATTTGAAAAGTACATTGCTGGTAATGTTTTCTCTATATATACCAAGTGCCAACAAAGATGAAAAATCTGGAAATGAAATTTCCAAGAAGTAAATCTAGGGGGTATCTAAATACTACATTCTCTCGGATAGCTAGATTTAAAAAAAAAAAAAAAAAAATCTTTGACACATTTAAAATAAACCAAGTCCCACAAAAACAGTAACAGTGAGGATAACGTGCATTGCTTCAAATTTTACTTATCATTTTAGGATGTTAAATATACGTTGGTGTCATTGAGCACCTACAAAGGCATTTGAATAAAATGAAATACAAAGAATTTAGAGAAAAGGGAAACTAAGAGCTCCAAATCTAAAAATGGTTAAGATATTTAAAAAACTGTCAAGTACCTAAAAATACTAAAGAATTAGGACAAAATATTCATTTCAAGGTCACAAGAAAATGATGTGAACACAAATACAAAATTAAAACTAATTTGAATAAATTAGTAAAGTGGTGATTAAATAGGTTAATTGCTAAACCTACATCACTTATACTGGAATAAGAATTAATGCAGATATACTCTCCCTCCCATGAGCATGCCTGCGCCACCCTCCTCCCCATCTTTCCTCAAAGGCAGGCATCTCCTAAACTCTGTTAAGACCCCACAAGGCTTGCAACCAGGGCAGCTATGGGAATTGGCAGTTCATCCCAGGCAAACTCCCTGAACCTGTACCCCAGGATCCCTGTACTCAGACTTCTTAGTGAGTCAAAACAGCACAGTCTACTAGGCTCATGTTCCCAGCCCTTTCCTGTTTCACTTCCCCAGTTTTAATAATCTTCTAAAATTAAAAAAAAAAAAAAAAAAGAATAAAAAAAGAAGAAACGAAAGAAAAAGATATCCCTAGCTGGTTTGGCTCAGTAGATAGAGCGTCTGCCTGTAGACTGAGGGGTCACAGGTTCGAACCCAGTCAAGGGCACATGTCAGGGTTGCAGGCTCGATCCCCAGGGTGGAGACAGTGGATCAATAATTCTCTCTCATCATTGATGTTTCTCTCTCTCTCTCTCTCTCTCTCTCTCTCTCTCTCTCTCATCTTCTCTGAGGAAAAAAAAAAAAGGACAAAGCAAAATAGAAATATGAAAACATAGGCTATAATACAAAGAAATTCTTAACTAAAAATTGGGCAAACTATTAGGAGAGCCATTATTAATTTGTTCATAATAATTTTTACCACTTAAGACAAATAAAACTGATAGAAAATCTCCATTCTGAGAATAAATAATCTGTTTCTAAATACAAATTCCTTGACAACTACTCAGAGTTCATACACTGCAAGACTTAGTATTCCTTAACTATGGTAACAATGACAAAAACCAGCACTGCCAGCAATGCCAGCCTTGCAGTAATTCCAAGGCTTATAATTTTATATTAAACGTGGTACTGACTAAATCATGGTACTTGGATCAAAATTAATAATCCATTATCACATTATAAGATCATATTAATATCTCATACCCAATATCATTATCCAGTAACAATATTGGGTATGAGCTAATAATGCTTACAGTCTTCGCAACTACTCATAGGTGTTACTTACCATAATAAATTAATTTTTAAGACTAGTTCCTTCCCTTATTAAATCTTAGAAAATTTTATTTTCAGAGATTGGTAAATTGAAAGGCTACCGAGAACTTCAGTTTCAATACAATAAAAAATTAAACATGTCTCATAAGTATTGAAACAAATCAAAAATTGCTCAACCTAAGAATTAAGGTATTTGGTTAAAATGATTAAATTCAAGACAAGCACACACAAAAAGACCCAAGTTCCATATTTTGCACCAGAGCAGGTTTCAAAATATGGAACGCTTCACGAATTTGCGTGTCATCCTTGCGCAGGGGCCATGCTAATCTTCTCTGTATCGTTCCAATTTTAGTATATGTGCTGCCGAAGCGAGCACGGTAACAACTCAGTCCGCCAGGTATTTAAGGCGGAGCGCGCTCACTCCTTATAGTTTACGGTGACTGGGTCGCGTCCTTTGGCGGTGACCTCGGAACGGTGAGGGGAACTTGATGCCACGGGACCCCTCCCGAGGCTCGCGTGTTGGTCGCGGTGATAGGTTGGCTGCGATTGAGCCGCGGGGTTCACCTGTCGCGCGGGACATGCAAATGAGCGCCCGGGGCACCTTGGGTAATGAGCGCGAGGCGGGGCTGAGAGTCGTCAGGCCGTGGCGCTGGGTCCGCGGAGCAGCCCGGCCTCTGCGCGCGGGGCGCTTTCGAGGGCCCATCGAGCGGGAGAGCCTCGGGCCTGGCGGCGTCCGCGGTGCGGGAGGGCTGGGCCGGGACAACGCCGTACTTCCAAAGCAAGTTGTTTCCCACTTAAATGTCCTCTGATGAGTATAAAAAAGAAGTAATTACTCAGCCATTATCACACCTTGAAAAGTTAAGGTAATTCCTGAATATCACCGAATATTCACTGTACGTTCAAATTTCTTTGTTTCAAAGATGGCTTTTATTGTTGGTTTGCCAAGGATCCAAGCGCAGTCCCGTTTACCGCATTGTATGTGGTTACTTCGTCCTTTAGGTCTCTCTTTCTCCGACGGCACCCTCCCCATCTCTTTTCCTGCCATAGGGGGGAAACTGGATATTTGCCTCGTGGGGCGTCACAGATCTTGCATTTGGAGCGTCACAATTCTTGCATTTGGGGCGTCACAATTCTTGCATTTGGAGCGTCACAATTCTTGCATTTGGGGCGTCACAATTCTTGCATTTGGAGCGTCACAATTCTTGCATTTGGGGCGTCACAATTCTTGCATTTGGGGCGTCACAGTTCTTGCTTTTGGAGCGTCACAATTCTTGCATTTGGAGCGTCACAGTTCTTGCATTTGGCCCATTTCTTAATGATAATGTCTATCTCTCTATCTTACATGTTCCGTGGGAAGTCATAGGTCTAAGTGCCCAGCGACAGCCTGGGTGAGTGTTGTCGGCCTGCGGTTCATTGCTGGGGCGCGTCCCAGCGTGACGCTGGCGATGTCCGGCTGAACCGGGGGGATCAAGGGAGGTTCCCCGCTTGACCCCTCCGTTACAAAGCTTCTCATAAGTGTTTCACTTAATGAGTTTAGAATGCACGGATGGACGGTGCAGTTAGAGCTGGTTGACTTTTAACCCTTGGCTCCTGCGCTTTAACGATGCAAACTAGAGGCACCTGGTGTCCGAGTTCTGTGTCCGGAGGAAGAAAACCAAGAAAACAAAACCAGGAAAAGAAATGAGGGAAGAGTGCTGATGCGGTTTGAGTCTCTGGAGCATTCGTTCCAGTCCACAGTTTGGTCACAGGAGCTAACATCTGTCTCCTTCCTGTAAGAGGTTCTTGTGCAGCCACTGCATGTTGGCCCTGAGTGCTGGCTCTCCACCCACCCCTCTCACAGGGGGCTACCCTTCAGCTGCATTTATTTGTGTCGAGTCAAATTGGGTAAGAAGATAGCTCCACCTACCCTCATCTCCGAATGTAGGCTGGTGTTTCTTTTCCGGGTATTTTCTGAATGTTGTCTTGTTGGGCCAGCCATGTATTGAAAGCCCCATCTAGGACAATGTGCTAGAGACATTAAAATTTAACATCTTGGATTTCCTTATTCTGTTCTCTCCTTGCTATTGCACAGTTGTCTTTTCCTCCTGTTTCTTCTTCCCCCAATCTGCACATCCCCCCATGTACGTTGCATACTTCACTAACTGAACACATTTACCCAGCTCACTTTATGCCTTTGTCACTAAGCTCATGGCTTCCCACCACACATTTGCATCATTAAAACACTATTGACTTCTGCTAACCTAAACAATATTTAGGATTACATATTTGCACTTTGACAAAAACAATTCTTGGTCTTATCACTGCTTAGTTATATGTAAATCTCCAGTCACTTTTTAGAGGGCGATAGTGTATGAATCCATTTGGAAGTCATATGCAAAAGTTATGTTAGTTGGCTTTTCAATTAATCTTTTGTATTCTGAGTTAAGATTGGACTCAGATGAGAAGAGTCTTAATAGGCAAGGTTAACGATTGACTTTAGGCGAGATTGATTTAAAGGATTTTTCTTAGCTTATCTGATTTTTTAACAAAAATGTTTTTTTTAAATATTCTGGAACATTTGGACTCTATTACCAATAAATGTTGTCATAATAATTCCAACTATTTACATTGGCAGTGGAATAATACAGTTATCTGTTTTTTTCTTAGTAGTATAAAAAACTGTGGTGCATCTTACAATCAGTGACATTTTAGATCCAAAGAGGTTGTAGTACCTCATTTTTCAGAGAAGGGAACTGAGGCGAAGTGTAGGTAATTTTCCAGGGCAGGGCTGGCACGGGTCCTACCATCTTTGGGGACCAAATGCATTGGTCGTTGCACTGTACCTTGTAGTATTGCTAGGTCATACTGTTTGCACTATGTTACAAGGAAAAGAAGGAGGACGTCAAGCCTGCCATTTTACAACATTTCTGAGTTCTCATTGGACTGCAGCAACAGAAGAGCACGCACCGAGAAGTGGAAAGTCTACCTTATTATTATTATTATTTTTAATTCACATAAAGGGAACATTCAGTGATATGACTCAAGTGAAACAGGCGAAAACCACAAGTCATTTCCTCTTCAGGAATTTTGCTCTAATTAAAAAGAAGAAGAAACAACCCGCATTTCCACATCCTCTCGAACAGGGAACAGATGAGTCACTTAGAACCACAGCATCAGTGACCCAGCTTTACCTGGTATGAAAGTGGTGAACTCCAGCTGGGGAACAGAGGTTACAACTGGGCTTCAGGCTGTAATCTCCTGGGAAGCTTTTAACAATACCAGTGTCCAGGCCCACCCAGAATGAAAGTTCTGACATAATTGTTTTTCTGTCTTTCTCTGCTGTGAGCTCAGTCTTCATAAATCTGCTTCAGGCTTGTCAACAGCCTTCCTTCTTCCCTCTTGGCCCCTGTTTTTTTTCCATGGGACATACTGTCCATTAGATGAAGCTGATCTAAATTCCCCATGAGGCCCCTTCCTTTGCTATTCCCTTCCTTTTAATAAATTTTATTGATTTTTTACAGAGAGTTAGAAACATCGACATCGATGAGAGAGAAACATGGATCAGCTGCCTCCTGCACACTCCCTACTGGGTATGTGCCCCTAACCAAGGTACATGCCCTTGACCAGAATCGAACCTGGGACCCTTGAGTCCCCATGCCGAGGCTCTGTCCACTGAGCCAAACCAGTTAGGGCTATTCCCTTCCTTTTATAGCCATAACCCCTTCCCTCACGTTGCACCCATTGACTCCCCAGCACTTCTAAATGTCCCACATAGAAAGAACTCCAAAGATCTTACAAAACTCATCAGTGCTGGGTTTTACTTCTTCAAGGCTCTGCTAGGTAACCTTATAAACTAAAATGTGCTAGAGCACTATTTTCTAAATTTGCCTAGTTGATTTCCCTCTATCACTGTGGAAGAAGTTAGTTTTGCTTCCATTTACACATTCATTTCAACATTCCTTTACTTCATATAAGTTTGTGATTTTCGATTTTTCCTTGGAGCTGATTACAACATCTGCCTTGCCCCTTCACTGATTAAAACAGTCAGTAATATCTTTAAAACATGCTTGTTTTTTATCTGTATGAGAGAGACATGATTTTTAATTTTGTAGTTGTCTTTTAATAGTTTGGGAGTTCACCTAAGAAAACCAGGTATACTTTTTACCGGAGACACATCTGTTTTGGGCTCAAAATGACAATAGAGCTTTGCTGACTATCTGCTTTACTAATTTTAATATTGTTCCCTATTTATTTTGTGGTTTGTCTTTGTTTTGTTCACAGCAATAGTCATTGCCCACTGTTGGTAGCAATAACTGGGTGTATGGTATTAAGGTGTGACCATTTGATGAGCTCTGTGAATGGATTAATGATTTGTAGAGATCTAGTCTTTCATGAGAGACAACAGAGAAACTAGTTTGTTTGTCTTGCTTGTTTGCCTATTCATCTATTTCGGTTCAAATCAATTAAGAATGTCATGTACCACTAAGAAGGAGAACAGCTCTTTTGATATCTGAACCAGTAAATTTTTTATACTTCTCTGTTTGACTGATGACTGGAATTTTAGAATTGAAGCTATAAATTCCATGTCTATATGTATGTAATTCAGAACGTCTTTACCTCTCATTTTATGAATGAGTAATGTTTTCCTAAATCCAGATGGCATTAAGAAATTAGATTGTAAAATCTACTAAATTAAAGGAGCCCTGTTGTATTTTATGAGATATCTAAGTGCTTATCCTATATAATAAAAGCCTAATATGCAAATTGTTCGACCAGGAATTCGACCTGGGAGTTCGACCTGGGAGTTCGACCCCTCGCTACTACGTGCGCTGACCACCAGGGGGCGACGCAGAACACGGCAGGTGTCAGCAAAGTTGTGCTGGCAGTGGGCAGCAGTGGAGGCGCTGCTGGCCCTGATGGGCCCCAACAAGAGCAGGACCAAGGCGGGATGGTGGAGCAGGTGAGTGGGCGGTGCCAGGCCAAGGTGGGTGTGAGCAGGGGCCTGATCGCCCCACGAATCACCCCGCAGATGGCGACCGGCACTGAGGGATCCGGGCGGGGGGGCTTGGCTCCCATCAATCACCCTGCAGATCACGAGGGGTGGCCAGCGAGTCCTGATCACCCGATTGGGGCTGGGCCCCAGGCTGGGATAGGGAACGGGGGGTGGGTGGCAGCGACCAACCTCCCGTGACGCCTGGGCAGGGGGCTGCAACCTCTCACCAGCTACCTGGGGGTGGGATGATGGGGGACAGAGGTGTGGTGAGACTGCAGGGTGTCCGCCAAGCTTGCTCTCACCCCCTGCTACCCTCCCCCGGGATGCCAGGGCTCACGCACTGGGGAAGCCCCTGCGCTCAGGTTCTGGGCAACCGTGAGGAGCCTGCCCTGCAGCTGCTGGGACCTCAGGGCCTGGTTGGGCTCCCTGTGGATTTGTGTAGGAGCAGCTGGTCTGCAAGGCCAGCTGGGAGAGAGTGCGCTGCCTGCCTGGCTTCCATGCGGTGCCTCTGGGCGGCCCAGAGGCTTATGCTGTGCCCTGGGTCATGTCGTCCAGCTGTGCTCACTGCATCTCTGCATGGGGACTTGGCCACCATGACTCAGGCAGAGGGGGTCTGGGAGCCCAGGTGCCCAGGCCCAGAGGTCAGCTGGGACCTGCCCTTGCACGCCAGACGCTCGGGCTTTGATTGCCGGCCAGGCCTAGGGACTGCATCTGTGCACACATTTTGTGCACCGGGCCTCTAGCATAAATATAACATTTCTATAATTCTCAGAAAATGAAGAATTGGAACTTCAAAGATATAAAATGTGCTAGATTTAAAAAGCATTTAAAAAGAAACCAGCCCAGAAACATTTTAAGAATTTAAGTTCACATAATTTAGACAAATCTTTGGCAAACTAGACTCATTTCATTATTTGGTTTAATGAAAACAGCTTTGACTTCTCTGAATTACCAATGTTATATAGAAAACAAGTGTACATTTTTACTATACTTGTGTATGTTTTTCTAAACTTATACAGTTTTACTGATCAAATAAGCTAGCATCACTTCTACTTAATGCTTGCTTATGACATATTTACATTTGTCTTTAATCAAATTGCATCCTTATTCTGAAGAACTTTATTTCCTTAGTAATTATGTTCTGTAGTATGTCTTGGATTTGTCTTAAACTAGGTTAATTAATGTAAAAAAATCATTGGGTACCTAGATTATTTCTAAGTAAGATCTAATACTAAAATATTAATTATTAAGTACAATGTTGACTTTGTATACCTTTGCTTCTTCTGTATACTGTAGAAAGACTATATCTTTAGGTCTGGTTAGTGAGCATGTACATTTTCACCATTTGGAGAAGTTGTATATGGGATATTAGCAACTGTAGAAAGTTGTGTTATATGAATGTCTGCATTCTTATTTATCTACCCCTGCCCCCGTTTTCTCTGAAAAATAAAAGTTACTTTGGTAAAAGTTGTAATTATGATAAATGATTGAGACTAAATTGAGAAGCATTAGTTTTAGAGCCGTAACTGTGTATATACTTCTTTTTTTCTTTTTTTTCCAGGTAAGAGATTAGTTTTGTCCTAAAGCAGCAGCATGAAGTTTTTCATAATAATACCTTATTTTTCTTTTAATCTTCCTTGTATCTGTAATTAGTTCTCCTCTTTCATTCCTGATGTTGGTAATTTGTGTTTCTTTTATTTTCTTGAACTCTCTGACTAGAATTTGATCAATTTTATTCTATTTTGCAAAAAAACCTCAAAACAGTTTTGGTTTCCTTTTTTCCCCCCCTATTGTTTGTTTATTCCTATGTCATTGATTTATTATTTCCTTCCTTCTATCTGCTTTAGTTTAATTTGCTCTTCTTTCTCTAATATCTTGTAGTGTAAATCTAGATTATTAATTTTAGAGCTTTTTTCTTAAATTTTAATGAGTTTTTTAAAAAAATATATTTTATTGATTTTCCACAGAGAGGAAGGGAGAGAGACAGAGAGCTAGAAACATAGGAACAAGCTAGAAACAAGGGCACACGCCCTTGACCGGAATTGAACCTGGGACCTTTCAGTCCACAGACTGACGCTCTATCCACTGAGCCAAACCGGTTTCGGCTTTAATGAGTTTTTTTTTTTTTTTTTTAATCTTTAAATTCTTTATTAGTTAAGGAATTACAAATGTGTCCTCGTTCCCCCCCCCCCCATTAACCCCTATCCTCCCCCCACTCATGCTCTCATTTTAATGAGTTTTAATAATAGTAATACTCTGAACATTATATTTTAATTTAGTGACTTTTCATTGTCCAGAAGTATTAATATATTTTAGTCAGAGGGAAGATAATTCAGGTTTTAAAAACACTCTGTTTATAATAATATTCTCACAATTTTATCCTGTTGGCATGCAAAATTATTCTATATTAAAGGGGAAAAGAAGAGGTTACAAATATAATTATATTCCTTATGCCCAGATCAATTTTTAAAAATTTATTTTCTTGTATATTTATTTGTTTTTACTACACATATCAAATTCATAAAGTTTTACTCTTTTTCTGAGTTCTTGCTGGTGGTTCCATTTAGTGAATTTGACTTATTGAGTACCATGCCTATATGCTCCATTTAACATCAAATTCAACTTCCTCTGACTTTTTGTTTAACCCCAGATGACATCAAAATGATAATCAAATAATTTAACTAATATGTATATTATAAATTAATTCTGTTTTCCATGTTAATGAAGAGCTAATGAAAAGGACTTGATGAGTACTCTACAGTGTCAAGCATTTGATTAAGAAGACCAGTTGGTATACAGCCTGATTAGAGGATTTTAAGATAAATATCATTCTACACAGGCTTATCACAATGCCTGGACATCTCCCATTAAACATGTATTCTTTATTTCCATTTAGAAATAGTTAGATTTATTATATACTGGTTAATATACTCACATACATTCCTGCAAATTAGTCAAGGGAGTCGAGTAATAGGACACCCCAGTAAGCTCTGTTCAGGGTCAGGGACACCTCACAAAAGGTAGTAGACTACTTAAGCAGCTGTACCTATGGAGGCTATGAAGATTGCTAGCCCTCACCTGATACTTTGTCTTGGCTAGAAGGCACTGTGGTTCATATTCCAGCTTCCTTTTCTGGATTCTGGCATGCGACCCTACTTTCTGGAGAGAGAGAGAGAGAGAAAGAGAGCGAGCGCAATTTGTGATGGGACCTGGAGTATATATATTCCACATATATTTTGTGTGCCACCTATGTGTGTGAAATTGGGTGGATGTGTGTGGATGAGTTTAAATGCAAAAATGTAAACAAAATACCAGAAGTACAAAGGTGGACTTTTGCTAGCACAGGTCAGGAACCAAATCACTCCTTTTTTTTTTTTTTTAATCCTCATCCGAGGATATTTTTTCCATTGATTTTTTAAGAGAGAGTGGAAGAGAGAGAGAGAGAGAGAGAGATTGGTTGCCTCCCACTCATGCCCAAACTGGGGCTGGGGATCAAACCTGCAACTGAGGTACATGCCCTTGCAGAAATCGAACCCATGATCTTTCTGTCTGCAGGCTGACACTCAAACCACAGAGCGAACCAGCCAGGGCACAAAACAAATCACTCTTAAAGTCTGCCTTAAGAAAATAATTTAAACTGGCTAGTGTAGAAGATTTTGCTTGGCTCTTTGCACTATTGACAAAAAACAAAACTACTGTTTTTATTCCCTACCCTTCTGTCCCATCAGATGGGTTGTACATATGGTTATACAATGTTTTCTCCTTCTAAACCTGCAGGAACAATGTTCATGCTAACTATGCTGTAGTTGATATCTAATTTCATTCCACTGTGGTCTGAGAAGATGCTTGATATGATTTCAATCTTCTTGAACTTGTAGAGACTTGTTTTGTGTCCTAACATGTGGTCTATCTTTGTGAATGATCCATGTGCACTTGAGTAGAATGTATATTCTGCTGCATTGGGGTGAAATCTATTATAATAAAAGCATAATATGCAAATCGACCAAATGGCTAAACAGTGGGCCGAAGCCAGGGCTGTAGCTGCAGAGGCTGCGAGGCCCTTGGCTGCAAAGGCCTACTCTTGCATGAATTTTGTACATTGGGCCTCTAGTGTTCTATAAATGTCAATTAAATCCATCTGATCCAGTGTGTCCTTTAGAGTCTCTGTTTCCTTGTTAAGTTTTTGTCTGGAAGATCTATCCAGTGAAGTCAGAGGGGTGTTAAATACTATTACTGTATTGTTGTCGATCTCTCCGTTAAAGTCCTCTAGAGATTTTTTTTATAATATATTTAGGTGCTTCTATATTGGGTGCATATATGTTTATCAGGCTTATATCCTCTTGTTGAATTGATTCCTTTAGCATTATGTAGTGACCTTTGTTGTCTCTTGTGATGGCCTTTATTTTAAAGCCTATTTTGTCAGATATAAGTATTGCTACCCCAGATATTTTTTTGTGTAAATATATATTTTATTGATTTTTTATAGACAGGAAGGGAGAGGGATAGAGAGCTAGAAACATCGATGAGAGAGAAGCATCGATCAGCTGCTTCCTGCACACCTCCTACTGGGGATGTGCCTGCAACCAAGGTACATGCCTTGACTGGAATTGAACCTGGGACCCTTCAGTCCGCAGGCCGACACTCTATCCACTGAGCCAAACTGGCAAGGGCCCCGGGTTTTTTTTCTTTTCCATTTGCATGGAAATTTTTTTCCAACTCTCCACTCTTATCCTGTGTGTGTCTTTTGTTTTGAGGTGGGTTTCTTGTAGACAGCATATAGTTGGGTCGTTCAGCTACCGTATGCCTTTTGATTGGAGCATTTAATCCATTTACATTTAGGATTATTATTGAGAGGTACTCATTTATTGCCATTTTAATTCTGTATGCCTAGGTTTCTCTCTGTTTCTTCTCATTACACCAATCCCTTTAGCATTTCTTGTAATGCTGACTTGGTGGTGATGTACTCCTTTAGCCTTTTTTGGGGGGGAGGGGAGGGCTGGTCTGGGAAGCTCTTTATTTGACCATGTATTTTGAATGATAGCCTTGCTGGATATAGTAATCTTGGTCTCAGATCCTTGCTTTCCATTACCTTGAATACTTCCTGCCATTCCCTTCTGGCCTGTAGAGTTTCTGATGAGAAATCAGGTGGCAGCCTTATGGGAACTCCTTTGTAGGTAATAGCTTTCTTTTCTCTTGCTGCCTTTGAGATTCTCTCTTTGTCTTTAATTTTTGGTATTTTAATTCTGATGTGTCTGGGCCTGTTTGGGTTCTTCTTGTTTGGGGTTCTCAGTGCCTCCTGAACTTGTGTGATGTTTTCCTTTACCAGGTTAGGGAAGTTTTCTGCCATTATTTCTTCAAACACCTTCTCTATGCCTTTCTCCCTTTCTGCCTCTTCTGGCCCACCTGCTATTCTAATATTGTTACGTTTCACATTGTCCCACAGCTCCCTTAAGCTGCCCTCCTGTTTTTTAATTGCTTTTTCTTTTTGGTTCTCTGATTGAGTGATATTTTCAATCCTGTTTTCTAATTCACTAATTTGATCCTCAGCTTCCCCTAATCTGCTATGTATTCCTTCCAATGTTTCCTTTGTTTGTGTTATATTATTCTTTATCTCAGACTGTTCTTTTTTTCATAGTTACTGTATCTTTTTTCATGCTGTTGAGCATTTTTACCATCATTATTCTGAACTCTGATTTAGATAAATTTCTTATCTCTGCTAATGGAGAATTCTTTAGTTCTTTCATTTGGGGATGGTTTCTTTGTCTTCTCATTTTGGCTTTCTGTTTGGGTTTGTGACTATGTGTTAGGTAGATCCTCTACACCTCTCAATTTCTAGTGCAGGACAGTGTTAAAGGCTGTTTCTGACTAATTAGATCAGGCAAAGACTCAAAGCCTCCAGAGACCGCCTCTGTCTACAGACTAATAGGATTCTGACTTGAATTGCCCCCAGGCAATCATCTTCAGGTGTGGCGAGAGTTTTTTCAACAGAGTGGGGCAGTTGCTTCTGCGTGGGGGCTAATTGTTATTTTCAGTCTCTTAAGTGGCCTTAGGGCAAGGTGTTTTCCAATAGGGTGTGTCAACTGTCTTCCCCCAGTCTCTATGTGGTCTCCACTTTGGGTCCTCGGGTATCAGGGTTCTCTCCTGTGAGTTTTCCGTTGATTATTCAGAGCTTTCTTTTTTTTTCTAATAGGAGCATATAAAGCCATAAATTTGCCTCTAGGTAATTTTAGCTACCCCACAAATTTTAATGTCCTATATTTATATTTAGTTAAAAATATTTACTTTCCTTTTTATTTGTCACATGGATTATTTAGGTGCTTATACTATTTAGTTTCCAAATACTTGGAGAATTTTCTAGGTATATTTGTATTCTTTCTAATTTAATTACCTTGTGGTATGATTTCAATTATTTTATTTTAAAATTTATTTTAATTTTATCTCTATTGTTGGAAAGTATTACAGATGTCCCCCTTCCCCCACCATTCACTGACCGCCCCCCCTTCACCTTGCACCCGCACCCTGATTTCAATTATTTTAAATTTATTGAGACTTGTTTTATAGCCAGATGTGGTGTGGCTAGTGAATGTTCCATGTGTACAGAAAAAGAATGTGCATTTGTTGGCTGGAATGTTCTATAAATGTTAATTGGTCAAGTTAGTTGATAATGTTGTTCAAATCATGTATATTCTTGCTGACTTTTTGTACTTCTTTAATCCATTTGTGAGAGATGATTGTTGAAATCTCTACCTGTAATTATGGAGTTCTATTTGGCCTCTCAGTTCCAAGTTTATGCTTTATGTAATTGATGCTCTGTTGTTAGATACATACACATTTAGGATTGTTATGAATTGACCCCATTGTCATTATGAAATGTTTTTCAACTATCACAACTACTAAATTAATCAAATGGACTTTGGATGATTTATAAAATTATTTAAAATAGAAACACACCTTGTGTTTTGCCAAAGCACATCCTTTAGTCCCACTTCACTTTTTTTCCTATGGCAACTATCTCCACCACATAAGTTTTTGTTTGTTTGTTTGAATAAAACTTACACAGAGTAAGACTTCATCTGTTTTTTCACTGCTATATCCCAACTACCTGTCACAAAGTCTGACCTCAGTAAATACTTCCTGAATGAACTAATGTATAACAATGCTGCAAGAATTGTAAGAACATACTATTTCCATTACTTTCCCCCATTTATACCGTGGTAAGATGGCCTCTGCTTACACTGGGGCTGTTCTAGAAATAACTTCTACTTCTCAATGTGCTTTCATGTAGCCCGTTAGCACAACTAGTGCTCCAGTGTTGCCACAGCTTCTCAGGTTCTCAAGAAGATATTAGTAAGATAATGAAATTATTTATTGGTTGAGTGTAGAGAGGAAGGAGGTGGGGAGAGAGAGAGAATTCTTTGTTTTAACTTGCTCTTTGTATTTCAGCCACTTCTATTCTAGCTAGGATTTAGTACTGAATCATTCCAGAAAGTGAGTTTGAGTGGCAGTCACTAACACCCTGGCCCCTCACCATGGCCCCTATAATTTGAATTGCACTCCTTCAGGAAACCTTTCAGGCCCTTGTATAAAATGGACTCTTTGGGCCAGCCTCACTGCTTCTAGAGATGGCTCTATATATTTCTGGACTGTAAGGTAAGTAGGAGTTAGGTTCTTATACCAAGACTCAGACCCAGCTTCATAAAGTGTTCATATTTAACATCTCCTTCTCCACACTGCAGTTTCACTTCCTCCACCAACTCTCTTCATTCACATAGCTGAAGGTGTTTGTTTTCCCAGGAAATTTAACTGCAAGTTCACCAGAAAAACTGAGGCTACCCTATTGAAATATTTTATAATGTATACTGCAAGTAAAACATTTATCAATCAAATCTTCCTCTCAGATTTATTTCTGAAGGGAGAAAACATCTTTTTTAAAAAAATTTATCATGTGTTTTGGGTGTCCTGGGTAGATCCCTAGGGTCTTATGGTCAGAATTCAAATCCCAGCTCCACCTCTTGGACAACCCACACCCTCTTGTGAAATAGGGGTAATATTAATAACTAGAGGCCCGGTGCATGAAACTTGCGTACTGGGGTGGTGGTGTCTCTCAGCCTGGCTTATGCCCTCTTGCAGACTGGGAGCCCCATGATCGATTGCCCTAAGGATGTAGGCCCTGCCCACCTGGCCGGGGCTCCACGATTGATTGCCCCACAGCGGGAGGCCCTGCCCACCCGCCACAGCGCTGCTGGCTGGGTAGCCTAGACTTCCCTCTTTGGGGCCATCAATTACAGAGACCACCCCCCCCCCCCCCAAATCGGTCACTCTGCCATGGTTGTCCAGACAGTCATTCTGCTGTTTGGCCGTTCGGTTGATTTGCATATTACGCTTTTTTATTATAGATGTCTTCCCTGCTCACTTTTGTGGGTTGACAGAAGGATCTATGAGAAATGCTTGGGAAAGTACCTCGGGCATTGCAGAGCTCTGCAGGTGTGTAGGTAGCTGTTGCCATGAGACACGTTTTAGCTTTAAGTTTTGCAGCGATTGAATATTTTTACTCATTAATTCAAGAAGAGCATTTGGGTTTTTGCATCAGAGGCCTTCACTACATCCTGAAGAGCATCTGCCTATGACTCTTAAATTGGGAAGAATACAACTCAGCATCCATTGGCTGTTACCTTGGAAACTAGGAGCATTTAAAAACACTGGAAGGAAATAATGTAACTGGGAGGAAAAGCACACTTAGGGCCAATCACCTTCCCCTGTCCTTCCCCCCTCCCCCAAAGGCTTAAAATATTAGGCACCTACCTGTTTAAATATTTCCTAGTCATTTTTCCCCCCTGAAATCCCAAAGATATGTACATTAGGGTCATCCTTATTAAATACACAATAAAAAGGAGAGAGATAAGATCTGTTGTCACTTTGGGGAAGTTAAGACTTACAAGTCATACTACTTGTATCTACAGTGGGGCCTTGACTTACGAGTTTAATTCGTTCTGAGACCTAGCTCGTTAAGGAGCTCGTTAACTCAAATTACTCTGTCAACTCAATGCAAAAAAATCGGCCGAGAGATAGCTGGTATCTCAAAAAACTCGTTAGTCGGGACACTGGTAAGTCAAGGCCCCATTGTACTTTGTACCCACTATTGGCCTATTGGTTTTGTCTAGGATGCTTCAGCAGCCATTAAGAGTCCCAATGTAATTATCCAGGACTTCAGAGGGTTAAAAAAAGAAAAAAAAGAAAAATCCAAGCAACCAAAAGTATTTTCACCAGAAACTTCCTCATCCTTGTTATAATATATAATTCTGGTTCATGCTAAGCTCACAAACTACATTTTTTTCTGTATCCTACATTGACTCCTCTTTGTCTATGATCCATAACTGTTGAAAGACCCCCCAACCCCCACCATCCTCTTGCCTGTCCCCCCCAATACCCTCTCACCTGCCCCACTCTCACCCCCACCCCACAGCCTCTTTAATAACTTTGGGTAAATTCTACCACTTGGGGTTTGTTCTTTGAGTGTGCACATCTTACCTCTTTGGTTCAGTGGAGAACACACTTCAGTGTGCTCAGTACTTACCTCCCCTGAACTCATGTAATCCAGATTCCCGGGAGTGTGATTTTGTGATTCAGTGGTTTCGGAGAGGGAATTTTGATACATTGACTACATTATTATTAATCCCTTTCCACAGGCAAGGGCTAGAGAGGAAACCAAATGGATGGATGGACTGATTGGATGAGGACTTACATTCTTCTATTTTATCAGAGTTAAACTATCAGGTGGTTTTCTTATATTACATTGGAATTCTTTTATTCAATGAACTTTGACCTTGAACTTTTACTTACTTATTTTTTGACCTTGAACTTTTAGAGGGAGTACCTTTTAATATGTTTATTGGTAAAATTTTTCTAAAGACGGACAGCCAAAATTTAAAGTCAATATAAAAAAATATTTCCTGTCCATGCTGGTGTTTCTCAGTAGTTAGAACGTCAACCTGTGCACTGAAGGGTCATGAGTTCAATTCCTGGTCAAGGGCACATACCTGGGCTGCAGGTGCATCCCTGGCCCCAGTTGGGGTGCATTCAGGAGGCAACCAATCAATCTCTCTCTCTTTCTCTCTCCCCTCCCTCCCTTCTACTTTCTCTAAAAAAATTAATGGTAAAAGGATCCTCTGGTGAGGATTAGCAACAACAACAAAAAGATCTCCTGTCCTGAGCAGTTGTATACTTAGTTAAACTGAATCTACTAAGACAAAGTGCAGACATGTTTTGAAAATTAAGAAACTATTATCCAGAAATTCAGGAAAGATAGCTGGTAACAATCATAGCAGCTCTTTTGTTCTTATTCCAGTTCTTTGATGTCTGTGGTAGCTAAGGAGATGTTCTCGTTGGAAATGGCTTAAGTACTTGATAAGTTAACATGTTTCTTTTCAGAGCACTTATCATTGAGGTTGACCACTGTCTGCCACTTTGAGAAAGACAATTCTCAGCCTCTTTTCACCACAGCATAACCCCTCTCAGGGATACCCTCTTTCTGACAATAACAGAGGTGTACTAAATTGGTTCTCGAAGGATTTCTCCCTTTTCTCCTCTCTGGGTAAGATGGGCAGTGTATGTGTTATTTGAAAAAGTTCCTGAGGTGGTTCTGAAATGCCCACCCATTTTCCACTGGGAGTCATAGCTTTCATATCTCCTAATTTGCTCCTTTTAAAATAGAATTAAAATTTATTGCTTTGATTTATCAGGTTCTGAAAGACTTGTGATAAAATGTACCTTTGTATTTTTAGTTCTGCAAAAGTTTTCATTGTAATTCTATTACTTGCTTTATATAATTCGATGCTTTTAAATTCAAGATTGTTATATTTCCTTGGGATGTTTCTTTCTATCTATATAGTGTAATTAACTGCATTAACTTCCATATTGTCTGATATTACTCTTGCTAAGTATGCTTTCTTTTTGTCAATATTTTCTAGCCATATCTTTATTTTCAAACCTTTGGAGTCATTTTAAAAAATTATTTTCTTGTAAATAACAGTTTGCATATCTTAAAAATGTTGACCCACTCTCTTATCTCACTTTTTAATAAGTGGGTTTAATGCAGGGGTCAGCAACCTTTTCCTATAAAAGGCAAGATAGCTAATTTAATATTTTTAGTCTCATGTAATTACTCATAAATAGTCACTGACAATACATAAATGAATGTGCATGGCCAGATTTGGCCTGCCAGGTATAGTTTGTCAACCACTGGGCTTAATTCATTTATATTTTTGTAATTGGTAATATATCTGAACTTATTTCTACTGTCTCATTTTGTGTTTTCTGTTTACCATCTGTATTACTTAGGGCAGTGCTAGCAGAGGTTGCAGATGGACCCAGAAACTTCAGTGACTTAACACAATTAAAGTATATATTTTGTTATGTAAAATCCAATCAATGGTACAGAGGGGATGGTCTGCCCCACACAGTCATTCAGGAATCCAGGCTCCTTCCATTTTGTGGCTCTGTTACTCCCAACATGTGGGTTCCAACATCACCATAGAAAGGGAAACAAAGAGTAGAAAAGGCACACCTGCTTCTTAACCACATCAGTCTGAAAGCCATTTATATTACCACTGCTCACATTTTGTTCATGCGAACTAGTCACATGGTCTTACCTAGAAGCAGAATGGGCCTGGGAAATGTAGTTCATGGTGTGATAACCACTTCCCAGCAACAATTCCTCGCTATGTTAGAGGAACATAAATCTTTGGGAGACATCTGGACACTCTGACACAGCCACCCTCCTCTTTCTTTTTCTTTATCTTTTCCCCCCCTTTTCTGTCTCCTGTGGGATTGAGAAATATTTTTCTATTTGCCTTTATTCACCTTGTTGGCTTGGGATACATATGATGCATTTTTCTTATTTTAGTGGTTATCCTTATAGTTTTAACATATATACTTACTTTAAATTTTTTCTATGAAGCTTATGTTTATTCAGTATCTCCTCTCTTCTGGATAAGAGAAGAATCTCTTTGTTCTTCCCCTCCCCTTATACAGTCATCTCACACATCTTTCTTCTTCTTGTTGTCCAGGGTTTTATTTCAACTTTTAAAATAACACAAAAATAGTTATTATTTTTATGGTTAAGGATTAAATATACCATGATTAATTTTTACCAGTTTGTATTTTTATTGAAATCTATTCTTTATTGCTCAAGTACATTCTTTAGGTTTTTGTTTTCAGTGAGAGTCTATGGGTGGTAAGCTCCCTTAGTCTATTATATCTGAACTAGAGGCCCAGTGCACGAAATTTATGCATGGGTGGGGTCCTTTGGGGTGACCTGGGGAGATTGGGATCTAGCTCATGCCCCAAGCCTTCCAACCCCAGCTTGCGCCCCCAGCCTCACAGCCCTGCAGCCCCACCTGGCACCCTGCCTTGGCCTGGTGCCGCCCGCTTGCCCTGCCCCCCGCTGCCGCCCCTGGTTACTGTCTGTAGGGTGACTGGCGGGGCAATCAGGGCCCCCACTCATACCTGCCTTGGCTTGGTGCTGCCTGCTCACTGGTCCTGCCCCCTGCCCCCTCTCGCCCCCTGCTGGTCACCATATGTGGGGCGATCGGCGGGGTGATCGGGTCCCCACCCACACCCGCCTTGGCCTGCCACTGCCTGCTCACCTGCTCCACCATCCTGCCCTGGTCCCGCTCTCATCAGGGCCCATTGGGGCCCCCAGTGCCTCCACTGCCACCTGCTGCCAGCACCGCATTGCTGACACCCTCCATGTTTTGCACCGCCCCCTGGTGGTCAGTGCATGTCATAGTGAGCCCTCGAACTACTGGTTGGTTGAACTCCCACCCGAGGAGACAATTTGCATACTGCTCAGCCAATTTTTCACACTTTCAATCACTGTTGGATCCCCAGATGCACTCAGAGCAAGAGAGCATGAATTGTTCTTGATGATTTTCTTCAGAGACAGATAGTGGTGTGAGCCTGATGACAGGAGTGGGTTGGATTTCAGTAGGCTGTGTCAAGTGAGGTTAGGACATGGCTGGCTTGAGTGTGAGTCCTGACATCACGTTCCCTCTACCTTTGCTCCTCCTATCGCTTCTGTCCTCGGCTAGTCTGGTGCAGACTGATGCCCCAGCACACAGCAGAGGGTGAGAATGTTGCCTTTGGTTTGGGCTGATCCAGATGTGACGCCTGCTGTCATTTCTGACACTCTTCCTTGAGCCTAATTATTTCCAGCCTCTGGACTGTGGAAGGGGGCAGCTCTGTGTGGTTATGAGTTGCGCACTGTTCCTGAGGGCAGGAAGCAGTGGGGACAGAAATCATGTCAGTGTTCCACCCACGCTGTGCACCTAACTCACACAAAGATGTGAGTTAGACTGTGGTGGTCAGACAAGGATGCCTCTTTCTAGGTTTCTCATCACCTATAAACCCCTCTTTTCTTTTTTTTTAAGCATAAAACTTTTATTTTTTTAGTTCATTTTTGGAGAGAGAGGAGGAAGAGGGGAGAGAGAGAGAAAAAGAGAGAGGAGAGAGAGAAACATTGATTGGTTGCCTCCTGCATGAACCCCAACCAGGGGTTGAACCCACAGCCTGTGTATGCGCCTTGGCTGGAAATCAAACCCACCACCTTTTGGTGTACCAGATGACGCTCCAACCAACTGAGCCACACCCGTCAGGGCTAGACCCCCTTTTAGTCATCCTTATAGACAGAGTGCTGCGGAACTCCCTATTGGGAATGCTTGCCTACTGGGGTGTGGTGAAGGCAGGGTCAGGGCCGGCTGCCAGGTGGTTTTGCCACCTGACGAGCTGCTGGACGAAGCTCTGGAGACTGGGCTTCTTCCTTCCCTATTTCATTGTAGAGCTGGCAGACAGGGCTCCAACTTACCCTTTTCTCTGGCTTAGACCTCAAACATTTTCTGCAACTAGTGATACCCTCAAATTGCCAAGTAGCCAGAGCAGCTTTGGGTCTTTATTCCTTCCAGAGACCAACTTTCTGTGTACAGTGACACCTTGGGCCTGGATTGATTCCTGCCTCATCTCCCAGCGGGATAGCAATTTCTGGCCATAAAGCCATTAAAAATTGGCCACAGGGAAGCAGTTGCTGGAAATCCAGCCCTTAGTACACAGGAAAGTCATGGTAAATATCACCTTTCAGTGCTGCCAAGATACTCAATATAAAGTAATATCATAGCCTGACTTCTTCTCTAGGGACCCTTCTGTACCAGTGCCCAAGACAGCATAGAAACATGTGGTGTCCAGACCAAACGCATGCTTCCTTTGTTGTTGTTGTTTGACTGGTTTTCAGCAGCCTTGATACTTTTTATATACCCAGAACTTGTCAGGATTCCTTCAGGGAGGTTTAGGAGATGAACAGAAAGAAAGATAAGCTCATTGGTAATAGGAAAAGCAATACTTATAAAAAAGACAGAGGATGCTAGAGAAAGAAAATCAAGGAAAAGAGACTGGGAACAAATCCAATCTGAGGGTTTCACGTTGTGGTTGGTAGAAAATTGTTGGAAGTCTCATTCTCAAGCATGTCATGTGCCAGCCACTGTACCTGAACCCAATTAGTAGTGACAAGGAAATGAGACTCAGGGACAATGAGGAATCTGTGTCACATACAGCCAGGTGTAGGAATGGGGGAGTCAGCCTAACCTAATATTTAGATTATGGAGGCTTTTTTTTAATTGTCTAAAGTTTTACATATGTCTCATTTTTCCTCATTGACAACCCACTCTCCAGCCATTCCCTCCCCTGAGTGCAAGCCCCCACTGCCCCAGTGTCTGTGTCCATTGGTTATGCTAATATGCATGCATACAAGTCCTCTGGTTGACCTCTAACCCCCCTCCCCTCCCCCGCTCCGCCTCACCACCACCTCCCGTGCCATTTGTATCTGGTATTGTGATCCCTCCAACTTTGTTCTTTTTAGGATATGGAGGCTTTTGATGAACTTCTAGGAAGTATTTTACTAGGCTAGACAGTTTACCAGTGCAGGGGGTGGGAGGGCAGCACTGATGTTTGGAGCAGGAACTTTCTTCCTCATGTGGGAAGCTACTTTCAGTTAGGCAGTGAACACATTTAGAAGTCTATATATGCTTTCCATGGTTACTGTAAAGAAAATGTTAACCATGGGCCCTGGAACACAATAGGGGAGTGGTAGATAAAATTCCTGGAGAATTGAATGGCCATGGAATTATCAAATTACCTGTAAAACAGTATGTCAGGTGGCTGTTAACATTCAGATCAAAGAAATCAAAAGTAGAATTTTGAATGTCATTGGTCCCATGGAGGAGATGTAGGTATCACCCATAAGAACTAGGGAGCAGAGAGTGTGTTCTTATGATTGCAGCCTTCAGGGAGCAGGAAGGGAAGTTTGTAGGTGGATTATAGAGTCTGTAATGGGGATGGAACTTGAGACGCACCAGAAAAACAGGTTTCCATGAATGTGGCCGTTTGGGATGCTGAGAAGCCAGAGTCCAGGAGAACTTTCCCACATTGTGCTCATGGATTATTCCACGTCTGTTTCACTTTTCTGTCTCCTGCCGCATCTGTTCCTTCTTTTCTGCCCCCACCATTTAACGCTTACAGTCATCCTTTCCAACCTTCTCACAATGCTCTATTATGAAAACAATAAGAGTTTCTGTAACATGCTAGGCTTTGTGTACTTGACATGCATCATCTCATTTCATGGTCCCCACAATTCCAGCAAGTAGTTATGAGGGAACTTTCAGGAAATCTCCAAATGAGGTTTAAGATCGCTGGGCCTGACTATGTAAAGGTGTTTTCATCTCATAGGAACAGAAAGTACTAGTGAATTCTGATCGCTGCTTTTTTTTTTTTTTTAGATTTGTGTTTTTTTCTTTTCTTTATTAATTTTTAGAGAGAGAGGAAGAGAAAGGGAGAGAGAAACATGATGTGCGATCATGTCCATTGGCTGCCTCCTTCACCCCCAACCCACGCAACCAGGCGCAACCCAGGCATGTGCCCTGACCAGGAATTAAACCAGCAACATTTTAGTGCATGGGACGATGCCCAAGCAACTGAGCCACACCGGCCAGTGTGTGACCACTATTTTTAAACCAGACTAACAAGGGTTGCTACAAGAAGATCCTGCAAAATCTTCTCTAATGAAGGGAAAATGAATAAAAATGCGTTGCTTAGGCTCTTTTTAATAATCAAACATGTCTGGGAGTCGGGTTTGAATTAGTGAGTGTCAATATTTAGTCAGGGAATGTTGGTACCTTTCTGTGGGTGGGGAGGGCGGGGAGGGGAATGAAAAAACATACCTTTCCAAGGAGGAGTAGGGGTTGAAATTGTATTGTTGTGACCACTGAACATACACTGGTTCAGGGGAGACATGGAAGGCTGAGCAATTGCTTTCTCGGTGGTGGGCCTGAGCAGGCTAATTTGTAGCAAACTTGGTTATTCGCACTCTGTTCTCCAGTAGAGTAGATGGGCCTTTTGATCTGAGATGTTTTGCTCTGCTCAGAGAGCTCATAGCTAAAGCATAGCTGGGCACCCGTGAACAGAGGCAGCTTTTCTTTAACAGAAGCCACCCTGATGAAGTTATGTGAGCAGAATGTCTGACTGAGGGGAAAATGGGGGCATTGAGGGAGCATAGAGACCCAGAGGCTTGTTAGTCTTTAGAAGCTAACTAGTGGGATGTGGGAGTAGGAGATGGAGTGCGCATTTGGTGCCCTTCACATGGGGCTGATGGGAGAAAGAAATCCTCCCTGCCACAGTCATCAAGTCATAGATTCATAGAGCTTGAGTGATGGGTAAGGTAAGGCAGGGCTTAAGCAAACATGCCTCTCATTGTGCAAATAAGAGACTGGTCCCCAAGAGATTTATACAAGGCCACACATTAAGGAACTGCTAGAATGAGATTCCAATCCATGTCTTCAGACTTTAACTTTATTTACAACACACTACATGGTGTATAAATTATTTTTTAAGGTTTCTAATTTAGTCCTGTACTTGATATGGCCAAATAAGTCTCTTGCTTCCTTTTATGAAGACAGAGACTACAGATTTGCAATTATTTCCTTATTAACAACAATGCCAGAAGCTCATAAGAATTTTACATAGCAGATAATAAACTCCTACTCATAGTCTGAGAGAAAGATGGAAAAATTTTACATTAAAAACATCAAACTTCCAAACACATTCATGGATCCAATTCTTACTAACATTCCTTTTCCCTTCTACTTCTTTTTATTTTTGTGATGGTTTGGGGCTACCTGGAGTGAATGATAATTTATCTTGCACAATATAGAATTTGTTCTTGCATCCTGCTGGTGAAAATGCTGAGCTAAATAAATGGAAATAGATATATAAGTCCCAGGAATAAATTGGCCTCCTTGCTTAGAAATCAAGCGTATATTTCAGTTCTTTCTTTCTGGTAGGTAAGAAAAATCCACAGGGCTAAAAAATCCATCTCCTTCCCCATATGCAGGACCTCACTCAAGCTCTGTTCATTTATAGCATGATGGAGTTTTCTTGCTTCCTTTCCTTCTCTTCATTATCACTCATTCTTGGGAGGAGTCTTTCACAAGACAGAAAAAAAAGAGGGACTTTGTCAGCACAAGAGTATATTGAAGTTGTGCGATGAAAGGTGGTCAATATTAGCAAGGAAAAGTGTGTTAGAAATGGTGTCTCTCCTAGGCTCTGAAGGACTTAAAATAATCAGACTCACAGGACACGGAGAAGCTGATTCACAGTCCCCTCCCCAGGGGTAGAGTCAGGACCCTGAGGGAAAGACGGGGATGGAAGAAATAACAAAGACATGGACGAAGAGATAAAAAGGGAGATCAGAGAGAAAAGGGCCTCACAAAGTTTGCCAAAAACAGGCTCTGTGAGGACTGAGGAGTTACTTGATGGAAAAGGTAAAGGGCCCCATGTATATCTGTGATCATCTAATCAGTGAGACCATTTATTTTGGTGATAGACTATATACCTAAGGAAAAATAGAATTTGCTGTCCAAACTGGTACCCCTCTGTAAGTGAAAGGCGGCATTACTGAATATACTGATACAACAGATATAAGCTGGTATCATCAGGCAAATCTGGACGTATGGTCACAGACTAGCTATACCCCTTCTAGATCTCACAGACATAACTAAGCAGTTAGAGTTACATTCATTCAAAGCATAGTTATTAAGCACCGATGTACCTGGCATTGTGCTTGCTCCTAAACATTCAAAGCTGAGCTCTTCTGTTCTGTACCAGATGAGTGTTCTTTCTATGGCTGAGGCTTTCATGGCATAAACGAGCAAGGCAAAACCTTCACAGGCCAGTTCAAAACTGATGCTGCTGCTTAGCAGGGCTTGTGTATGTGGCGGCTTCCACCTGCTCTACCTGCACAGTGGTGGCTGCATAGCCAAAAGCATGCTGAATCAAGTGGTGTGATTTTTGTTCTGCCTCTGACCTGCATATGCTGATTTTAATCAAATGAACACCTAATCCTGTAGTGAATCTTATTAAGCCCTTTGCCCATCCACAGTCCATCTGTTACATGTCTCATTCTCTGTCCTCCAAATAGAATAAGCTTTGCTTTTTCTCAGACTCTTTTTCTTTTTCTTTTTGTGTTTGATGTCTTTCAGAAATAGGCCTGGAGTCAAGAAATACAGTCCAGCTGGAGTGGGTGCCACTGAGAGTTCTCAGTGCCCTGAGTTACCTTCTCTAACGCCCCACTTCTCTTATCAGCAAAGCCTCCACTTTTGATGGCGTTTAGTGCAGTGTGCTGTGGGGCTCTGCAGTTGGTTTTACAGACTTTCCTGCTAGGACTGCAATTACTGGCTCCCTAGAGTGTAAAAGACCCTTGGGGCTCACAGTTATGGTGTCTTCTGCTAGAATCCGTAGGTCTGCGTCCCAGCCCCGCTGCGGAGCCCAAATACCTTCTGGTGGATGGATCATAATTTTGCTTCCGTGGGCCTTCCTACTCCTTTTGATCCGTTTGATTATTTTATTGTCTTACGGACCAAATCATTCATACACATCAAAACCAACTCAACCTGAAAAGAGACCTCAGGGCCTCTGTCCCGGAATAGCAAAAGGGTACAGGCAAATCTTCCCAAGGAGTGTATTTCTGTTTATTGGAGTTTCTCTCCTGGCAGGTATGATAGGCTTTACTCTGGAGGAATGGAAAAAATTTAAAAGGTGTGGATGGTATGGCAAGTTCCAAATTTGGTTCTCTTTCAGCAAGCACAACCCCAGACACCTGGGCTCTGCCCCTCTTTTGTATTATTTACTTCATGTCTGTGTCAGTTTCCTCCACTTTTAAGGTCCTGTGAGGGGAGGTTTCTTGTGTTTCTCATCTTTCAAACCCTCCCTTACCCTACCCTACTCCACCCTAGTGTTAAATCTATTGTTTTCCACAGAGAAGGTAATTGATACACAGTTTTCAAACTCAATAAATCTTTTTTTTTCTTTCATTTTTTAAAATTGTATTTATTGGGGTGACACTGATTAACAAAATTAAATAGGTTTTGGCTTAGAAATAAGTGATTTGCTTATTTGCTACTTCCTGTACACGGAAAGACTCACTGAAAGGTTCTTAGATGGAATGCAGGCATTAATGTTCTTTGAATAATAAGGCCATGCCAAAGATGTGGAAAATATGAAAGTCACTCTGTGTGCAGTCCTATGGGGAGGCTTTGCTACTTCAGATGCAGAATCTTCAAGTCCCTAGCAATGCAGGTGAAATGTAGGGTTCATGCCACATTCGATCTTTTGATTCTTCTGCTTATTGCTGTTGCTGTCTGACATACCAACATATTTTGCCATAGATGGAAGAAAAGGTGTCTTTCACCTAAGAACACTCAACTAACCCAAGGCCCAGGGCCTGCCTTAAAAGGAGCACCCAGAATCCTTGGTTCGCTCCCAAACCAAGTAGGCTAGCTAGTATGTGCCCCACCGGAACTAGCCAGGAATCAATCCAGCCTTAAAAAAATAACAGCAAAGGGACTAAGACATTGGACAAGTGACCACTTGATTCTCTACATCCTATTCCTATTTATTTAGTGTTTCAACTCAGCTGTAGCATACATGCACGCTCCCGTATTTGACCCTTTCATGTTGCTTCTCTCTACTAATAGTCATTTGGCTTCTGGTTAGCCAGAGATGATTATGCTTCATTACCACCTCTGGTTAACACTCTAGTTGCCAGGAATTCTATTTGTGTTGTATTTGAGAACAATCCAAATTTCTGCCTCACTGAGTGCAACAGTGTGTGTGTGTGTGTGTGTGTGTGTGTGTGTGTGTGTGTGTGTGTATTGGCCCTATGAACAGATGATGGAAGTTCAAGGCATTAGGAAACTTCCCATGAATTTTCAAGTAGAAAATAAAAATGCAAAATATAGTAATTTTCTTTGCTTAGAAACTAGACCCCCTCAGGGCTGGGAAGTGAGAAACCTGAGATACTATCTCCTGTCTTCTCTATGCCCAGAGGGGGATGCTTTCCTGCAATTCTAGTAACACTACACCTTTTAGTCATCTGTCTACCAAGAAGAAGGAAAACTATCACAAAGATCATGTCTTTGTCATCAAACAACATTCCCAATCTAGCGGAGACATAAAGGGTGTCCCAAAATTCACGCAAGAAGTAATTTTGATAGAAAACACAGGTTTATAATGAAAAATTGTAAATTTTTTATTGATTCATAGAGTATACAGTATAGGGTTATGTATGGAATAGCATATTGGGTAAATGGCCTCCACGGCTTTGCTGGCACATACGCACTCTTTTGTTACTGCCTGAGCAGCCGCATTTTTGAAGAAGAATGGTCCGATGATGCCTCCAGCCCAAAATCCGCACCGAACAGTGACACGTTATGGATACATTTGTTTCTCAACAATCACTCGTGGATTTTCTGAACCCCAAATGCAACAATTTTGTCGATTAATCAAGCCATCAAGATGAAAATGAGCCTCATTGAAATTCAGCCACATTTATGCAAAACGATCATGGAAAATTTCAACAAAAGAGTGCATATGTGCCAGCAAAGCTATTCCATACATAACCCTATACTGTATACTTTATGAATCAATAAAACATTTACAATTGTTAATTATAAACCTGTGTTTTCTATCAAAATTACTTCTTGCATGAATTTTGGGACACCCTTTAGAAGATAGTCTTTTGATTCTAGATAGGCGTTCTTTGCCAAGCTCCATCATTTTGCTGTGTGTGTGAACAGGCTATTAAATTCTTTAGGATGGCTCTTCCTTCTACCCCTTTCCTCAGTTCCAGTATTTTAAACTTAAAGATTCTACCCAGCACTGACTGATGCAACACTATACACAGTTACTAAATGTGGGGCTTTTGGCTCCTGGGGATCCTTGGGGATCAATACCAATTGGAATGCCTTAAGCAATAGCTGAGAAAGCCAATAGAAACTTAAAGTTTTCTAATCTAGGCATAAATAGCCAGTTGGGGCTTCTTTGAAATCTATAAGTTGGGAGAAAATATGTGGGCCCTGGACTGGTAGAGAAGGCAGTGAAATATTCTGGTAAAAGTGAACATAGGCAAAAGCCAGTTGTGTCAGGGACAGATAGTTTCTTAGTTTGGCTAGAACATAAGTTTTATGAAAGGAACCTGAATTTTTATACACAGAATTAAGAGAAGCAATGAAATTGCAAATTTAATAAACATGGATATGTCTTTTTAGGTGTCATTTCAACTGCTAAAGTAGTGCCCTTGGTGGGTACTCAATAAATATTCAATGAATTGGATTGAAAGGTCTGATTTGGGAGTTTTTTTGAGTCCCTTTTCTCTGTGCAGTTCTGTGATTCTAAGAAGGCCAGGAGGCAAGAGAGAAAGTAGCAGGCTTGAAAATCTGAAAGGATTTAGTATGGCTGGACCACGAAATGCAAAGGAATTCTGATGAGAGATGAGGCTGGAGAATATGTGGAGGCCAAGTTATATAGGGACTCTTCAGTGGGTTAAGACATTTGGACTTAATCCTAAAAGCAGAGGAACTAGAGAAGGACTTTTAGCGAGGGTTATGACAAACTTAGATATACATGTTAGAAAGATCATTGGGTGCAACATAAAGAATAGATTGGAAGAGCTCAAGTAGGGACAGGAGAACCAGTTAGGAGACATCTCACAGTTGAGAAATGATGATTTTTACCCAAACTAGGCAAATGGCAGTGAGAGTGGAGAGAAGTGAATGGGCTATAGAGAAGGAATTTACAGTCCTTGACATTGATTGGATGTGAGGGAACTTGGTTGAAGTGGAGCAGAGTGGAAGATGACTCCCAGGTCTCTAATTTGGGCAGTGATAAAAGGTCGTGCCATTGACAAAATAGAAAACAGAAAGAGATATGGGTTATGGCAGCGGTTCTCAACCTGTGGGTCACGACCCCTTTGGGGGTCGAACGACCCTTTCATAGGGGTCTCCCAAGACCATCAGAAAACACATATATAATTACATACTGTTTTTGTGATTAATCACTATGCTTTAATTATGTTCAATTTGTAACAATGCATATACCTCCTGCATATCAGATATTTATATTATGATTCATAACAGTAGCAAAATTACAGTTATGAAGTAGCAACGAAAATAATTTTATGGTTGGGGGTCACCACAACATGAGGAACTGTATTAAAGGGTCGCTGCATTAGGAAGGTTGAGAACCACTGGGTTATGGGGAAGTGGTAGAGAGAGATGATGATGAATTAAATTTTCTACATGTTGAGTTTGAGGAGCTTGTGTAGTTTGCAACCGGATTAGTGGGTCTGAAATTCTGAAGAGAGATATCAGTTGAAGTACCTATTTGGGACTATATGATGTAGACATGGGAGTAGATGAGTTTTTGCAGGAAATACTAACATTTAAGGGCTTGGAAGAGGGAGAGGGAAGCATAATAAAACCTAACCATGAGTGGTCAGAAAGGTAGAAGGCAAACAGAGAGGTGTGCATAAGGGAAGAGAGAATTTAAGGAACGAGGGAATGGTCCAACCTCCTCATATTTAAGTAATCCAATTTCTAGGTTTCCAAATATTTCAAATTACCTTTGGTTAATAAATCCTAGATTAGGAAAAAAAGGCATATCCAACCACTACTCTGTGAATGACATGGCCCAAGGCCATTGGTCTATTTTATTGAAACATATCTAGGTTCTGCTCCCTCTGAGGATTTTACCTAGTGCTAAATAGAATGAAAAGAAATCCTATTTATACATTGTACATCTACAGTTAAAGTAGCCAGCAGGGAAATTGACCTATAAATACTCTGAACACATTAAGGTAAGTACATTTTAAAAAAATGTATGTCTTTTGGCTGTCGTCTAATGTGATGATTGGTGGAAATGGAACTGAATAGTGACAGGAAATATTAATGGGAAGTAATACAGTATTTGGCCTTAGAAAGAGCAATGCTTTATATCTGTCCCCAGAGGGGAAATTTGATGAGTAATGATCTTGATATACATTTTAACATTCCGACAATGATGTAATAGTGCTGCTTTTATCTTTGGACAGCAGGTTCTCCATTGCTGGGTATTGGTCTACTACTTCAGGTCTGTTTAGAGGGCCACCTAAGGGTACAATGGCACCACACCTGTATTTCTGTTCTAGGACGTGGGTGCTGTAAGAGGCATGCTGTAAGAGGCCGGAAGTGGGTGCTATAACACCGGGGCCTGCTTTCCCTGCCGAGGAAAGAGAGTAAACTCAAGGTCTCAAGAAGGCATACTTTCCCCAAACTTCCAACTCCCCAGGGTGTTGATTAAAAGCTGATGATTCACAATTAGATGCCCCTCTACTCCAGTCCCCTCCTGACAACAATAAAATCTGAGTCAAGCTTGAACCTTGCTAAGAAAACAGATTTGCTCTTTTTAGTCTTAGCAACACTGGAATCTAAAGACAGACTCTGTGGGAAGGCAGATCCCTAGTTACCTCCTCCCAAGCTGTTGCAGGAATTTGAGACCTCTGCTTGCCAAAGCACTTTCATGAAGCTCAGATTTTTATTTATTTATTTTTTGGTGGGGTGAGGGGATGCCTTCAGCGACTCACTTTCCTCTCCTCTTGGGCATCAGTATTTTCCTCTTCACAGACGGGTCTGGGTCAGGGGACCCTTAAAGTGCCCAGGCCTAGCCGGTGTCACCACAAGCTGGCCTTTCCAGCAGAGAGCTTGTCCTCAGCCGGGCCCTTCCCTGGTGAGAGGACTGCTCTATATTTGGACAAGACAAGCCACGATATGTCAGTGTGCAGAGAGGGAGCTTGTGTGGAGTGGGAGCTCCACAGGAGAAACTTCTAAGCTGAAATGCCCATACCCCTCTGGAGGATGGGAGGAAGACGAAGAGCCCTGCTGCTCTAAGGGTCTAGAAATCAGACAGATTAGATCCTGCCTGGCGCTGCCTGTGTTTTGCTGGTTCTTTGGCCTCCTCACTTCGTGTTCACTTGTGTAAAGAGAGAGACCCCTTGTTCAGAGAAAGGGTGTCAGAGCCAGACAAACCTGGCTCTGTTCCTCCTGCACCTCATTTTCTTTGTCTGTTGAATGAGGATGCCTGTAGGCCTGTGTGAGGACTAAATGAGATTACACATATAAAACAGCAGTGCAGAGTTGGCATGGGGGTTTATCTTCCTCCATACCCTGTTTTTATCTTTACTTTTACCTTTGTTCACATATCTCCCCTACCTAGACTGTTCTCTCCACCTCTCTACATTCAGCCAACTTTCAGGGCTCAATGAGGCCCTCCTGCCTGTCCCAATGCAGGAGTCTTCCTGCTGCCCAAGCATGCATTACCTGGCTTCATACTATAGTAACTTTTCTTTCTCCCGTTCTTTCTTCCTTCCTCCCTCCCTCTCTTCCCTCCCTCCCTCCCTCCCTCCTCCCTCCCTCCCTCCTCCCTCCCTTCTTCTCTCCCTCCCTCCCTCCCTCCCTCCCTCCCTTCCTCCCTCCCTCCCTTCCTTTCTCTCTGTCTTTTTTTCAAATATATGTTTATTGATTTCAGAGAGGAAGGGAAAGGAAGAGAGAGATAGAGACATCATTGATAAGAGAGAATCATTGATCAGCTGTTTCCTGCATGCCCCACATTGGGGATCAAGACTGCAACCGGGCATGTGTCCTGACTGGGAATCAAATCATGGCCTCCTGGTTCATAAGTTGACGTTCAACCACTAAGCCATGCTGGCCAGGCTGCTTTTTTTTTTCTTAAATATTGTTTTGTTAATTTTGCTTATCTAGAGTGCTGCTCTCTAAGGGAAGGAATCCATCAAATACTGGTACTTTCCTATAATACCTAGGAAGATGTTAGGTACATAGAGGGGACCTAAACAATATTTGAATGAACGAGTACAGAAAAAACTAAGTTACAAGGAGAATTGGGAGCAGTGTGTGCAGTGGTTAAGGCCTGGATGATAGAACTAGCTTTCCTGATTTGGAATCCTGGTATTATCAAATGAGCTATGCTACTTTAAGAGTTGTTGAATCTCTGTCCCCCAGTTTTCTCATCTGCATGATGGCAGTGGTAAAAATAATGTCTCTCTTTTAGGGTTGTTGTGAAGATTAAATAAGTTAGATTTGAAGGGTGTTTAGATTGGTGCCTGACACATGGTGCTGTATAAGAGCCCACCATTATTATTTTAAAGAATATGAGTTTAGGATAGACACACATGAGTTAAAGCCTGCTCTACTGCTTAATAATTATGTGACTTTATACAGAAGTTATTTAACTTCTCTGTGCTCCAATTTTCTTATCTGTAAAACAGGGATTATATGACTGTACTAGAGGCCCAGTGCACAAATTTGTGCATGGGTGGGGTCCCAGCCTGCCTCCTAGGGGCCAGGCCAGCTGGGGGAGGGGCCGCAGGAGGTTGGGGGAGGCCGATTGGGGCCTGATCAGGTTGGTTGGCTGCTGCAGTGCACATCATAGCAACCAGTCATTCCTGTCGTTCTGGTCGTTCCGTCGTTCTGGTCACCTGGCTTTTATATATATAGATTATAAATTGTCTTGAAGACCAATTTGAGATTAGAGCCTAGAACACAGTGTGTGCTTAATGAATGGTGGCTATTAGAAGCCTGCTTCAGTATTCCAGAAGCAAAAATTTTAGGTGACTACATGAAGAACCACTGTGGTGACCCTAGTCCTGTTTAGGAAACTGAAAACCCAGGGCTTGCTCTGACTAGGAAGGGTTGAGAAAAGAGTCAAAACAGGGCTTGTGGGTACATTGCAGGAAGGGATAGGGAATTTACTTTGTGCTGGTTGCTAAGCTGTATCACCAAAATCCTGACCAAATTAGGTCATTAAAAATATATTTGGAAGGAGTTAGAAACTTTTGCCTGTGTGAAATTCCAACACAGGTCCATGCATGTCACCTTACTGCATATCTTTGATTATGTAAGGTGTTTCATGGTGATGCTGCAGGTGTGGGTTAGTGGAGATGTGCCATCTTCTGCCGGCCAAGCGGGTCTATGATTCTTGTGTTTTCTGAGAAATTGACACTTGCTAGTTCAGAGCTTGTGTATATGAGGGGTGCTACTTGGCCTCTTCTTAAGCCAAGTTGGGGCTCAGCTAGTTCTAATTTCTATTGTTCAGTCTGTTGATTCTTACTCCCCAGGTCTGATTTGGTGCTCAGTGATGTGGGGGTCTGTGTCCCTTTAACCTCTGTCAGCACGAGGGGCTGACTACTCTCTACTGCTCGGGGCAGAGGGGATCTGAATGGCAAGGAGATGTGAGAGGGGGTGGAAAGCAAAGGAGAGGCATGCATTGATTTCTTCTTCCCCAGGTGACTTTGTTATGTTCGTACCACAGGAACAGGGATTTGGATCTCTCTTTCACTATCAACTGGATCTGAGTTTAGAGTTTTCATGATGTAAGCTTCTCACATTCCTTTCTTTGCTCTGTCCTTCTACTGCATCTTTATTTGAATTTAATGCTAAATTCTGTAATACAGTAAATTCTTTGGCGAGAGATATAAAACATAGAAATCTATAGATTACAGATTTGCTACATATTTGCTATCTCATCTCACCATCTCGTCAACATCTTGTGGCTTCACTGTTAGCAGTGCCAACAATTGGTTTCAAATATCAAGATAAAAGTACCCACTTCCCACTTTCCCCTCATTATCTCAAAGATTTTTTTTTTTTATGAATATAGTCTTATTTTCACTCTATTCAGCTGGGAGGTCTCTTGATTAACTTTATTTTGCAGCATGAAATTCAGATATGGGGAAGTTCAAAGAAGGCAGTTAGTGATGTTCAGAGGGGGGGCCTGGAAACACCAGTCAGTGGTACTCAAACCTGGCTGTATACTTGAGGAGTTTCAAAAGTATGATGCCTAGATCCCCCCCAATTCAATTAAAAATGACAGTCCATTGGAGTGGTGTCAAGGCAAGGATATTTTAATCTTTTCAGGTGAACATACTGGGTAAACATGGTTGATATCACTGCTGAATTTACTAAGGAGGCAAGACTTCATTTTCACTGTTTGGATTAGGAAATCACAGGAATGACTAAAAAATATTTTAAAAATGTAGCTAATAATGTTAAATCAAAGCTTGTTACTGCTATTACTTTTCAAACCAGTTGCTATTGCATTTTACATGTGAAGGTTTTGGATAGTAACAGGTCCAAGGCTTTATCTTTTTGTTTTTCATTTTAAAGACTGACACTTCAGGGTGTTGGGACTAGAAAGGCTCACTCACTATCAATACCTTAAATCATGAAATATTGGTGTTACCTACCTCTGTATTGTCTTTGGCATAATACCATGTAACCTTAGTGATTTCCAATGAGGTTGAGCAGAGTGCCCCTGGGGAGGTGGGGGGGAGCTTTTCAGAGTTGCATTTTCTTTTCTTTCTTTCTTTCTTTCTTTCTTTCTTTCTTTCTTTCTTTCTTTCTTTCTTTCTTTCTTTCTTTCTTTCTTTTTTTTAAATATGGAACGCTTCACGAATTTGAGTGTCATCCTTGCACAGGGACCATGCTAATATTCTCTGTATCGTTCCAATTTTAGTATATGTGCTGCCGAAGCGAGCACCAGAGTTGCATTTTCAAACTACATCCCACATCACATCCTCCAATGTCCTCTTTCTGATCAGCTCCCTTGGGGCCCCAATTAAGTCATGCCGCTGTAGTCAGTCAGCCTTGGTAACTGATGGGAGTGTATCTTTTAGGTATGTGAGGGCAGAAATTAGGTTAACAACCACTTTCAAAAAGTTTACCCAGTACTCTATTAAGTATGGTATATGTGGAAATGTCAAGCTAGTTGTTGCAACAAAGCTGGGACTGGAAATTCCTTGCATTTTATTTGAAAGTTTGATGTACTATAATTGAGATTCTGTTCCTTTTATTGATGGGAGTTAGAGCAAAATGGAAACCATTCTGTGTAAAATGTTCCCTCACATGGCACCTCTGGCTGGCTGAGTCCCTCTTGAACCATTTGGAATTCTTCAAGTTTCTAGCTTGGCTGGGTGGCTTTTGAAGCCGAAGAGAATCCTAATCATTAGCATTAGTGAGTTGCTGCTCATTAGCATTTGTGTGGAGTACCCGGATCACACTAACAAAGGGCCTGACACCCGAGCTTGTGGTGGGGAGGAGGGCCAGCGGCATTGTTTCTACTTGGATTAATACCAGCGTTATTTCCCTTGGTGCAGATCCATTCTTCTGTGTGTGGGAATGTTAAATGTTCATACTGTTAAGTGAGAGTTTCATTCAGAGAACTTTTTAAAAAATACACATTTTTCTCAATTTATCTTTTAAAAGCCCACAAACCCAACAAAATCCTTTCTTTGTCATGACTTGTTTAGAAATTTGAAAAGGCCTTCTGCTGCATGAGAGCTTTTCCTGCAGTTCAGGTCCACCAGTCATTCAAGGAAAGAGTTAACAGAGGCCTGGGAGGCCTCTCTGGCAGCCTGCAAGCTTTGTGCAGTCCAGGCTGGAGGCTGAGAGAGGCTGATATTCATTTGTTTGTGTATGAAGCTTTCATTCCCAAAGTCTTAGACATCACATACCAGGAAAGATGATTATGAAAAGCAGGGTCTAACTCAAGTGTTTCCCGGCTGTTCTAGTTGCTTTTGATATATCTAGTTTTGCCCAACAGTGTTTGCCAGTTGGTTGTCTAAACAGAATTTTTCTTTTCCGGTGGTGAGTGGAGATTAATTATCATGTCCAGCAGTCGTCATAAGTACTATTATGTAAGCCTGTGGACCTAAAAGAGTCTTACAATAGGAGTTCACCAGCCCTCCCTTTTTATTGCATCGTGTGTAAGCTTCACCTTGAAATTGTGCAGCTCGATGAGGTGTGATGGTCTTTGATTCTGAGAAACTGTGCAGAGGCCAGCGAGAAAAGTCTTCCAGGGCCCTGAAAGCTACCACTTCCCTTTTCTTCATGTCACTAAACTCCTTGGGTCTCGATATAACAACAGCACCCCCTAGTGTGTAAGAAGGTGAGGATGGGCTCCTCGTGGTCTCAGTACGGAGAGGTGTTCTGTCTTCCCAGAATGCGGTGTGGGAAATGCCCAGGCTGGCATTTATTGAACAGTGCAGCTGAATGTAAATACACAACAGCAGCCTGTCTTCTAGGTTTTGACACCCGAGAAAGGAAAATAGAGATAGCAAGAAGATAGGGTTTTAGATTATTTTGCAAAGATGTGAAAGCTGAGGAGAGCCCCAGGAAGGAGTCAGGAGGTCACTGGGGAAAGGGGTTGTCCCTATGAATAATTTGCCATTCTTCCAAATAATTTAAAGCTTGGGCATTCACTTGGAGAGGAAGATGGACAGGGCTTGGCCACAGGGCCTTCCATTGTTGACTGAGACTGGGCCAGCAAAGCTTTTTCTTAAAGAGATAAAAGAGAAATTTCAAACACTCCACGCAGTGGCTTATAGGCTACTAAAATATAAATGATTGATAGGTATTACCTAAAAACAGACTATTGATTAAAGGAACTCGACTTTACTACAGCAGGGAGAAAAAAGAGGGTAGAGATGGACTATAAAGAGAAGGGAAGAGGGATACTTCCTTCCTTCATTTTGTTCATCTAACAGATATTTATTGTTGAACTGTGGTCAGTGCCAGCTTCAAAAAGCTGGGATATAGATGTGAATAAAACAGAAACCCTGCTCTCATGTGGCTTATGTTTTTTATAGTTGCCAAGGACAGGTCACCACAGCTCAGTCCTCCACGTTTATGTTTGCAAAGAGTAGTTTATTTATATGCAGAATGTGATTTGAGGACATGGAAAGTACCCACTGCTCAAAATTGTGTCTGCTCCAACCAGTCTTTTCTGAAATTTCTAAACCCAAACCCCTTGTTCATTAAAGATCCATTTTCTGAGAGAAGTAATAATGAAGTCAGATACTTTGGCCCCACACTTATTGTCTGGTGAAAATGAACAGTCTGACAAGACCTAGAGCAGCGGTTCTCAACCTGTGGGTCGCGACCCCTTTGGTGGTCGAACGACCCTTTCACAGGGGTCACCTAAGACCATCCTTTATATCAGATATTTACATTAGGATTCATAACAGTAGCAACATTACAGTTATGAAGTAGCAACGAAAATAATTTTATGGTTGGGTCACAACATGAGGAACTGTATTTAAAGGGCCAGAAGGTTGAGAACCACTGACCTAGAGGGATGAGGATACTAGAGGGATGAGGATACTAGGGGTAGAGTCATAACTCTGGCACTGTCAGGTTGTGGCCACGGAGAGTTTATTTTTCAGAACCCAGGTTTCCTCATCTGTAGAAGAAGCTGTATTAAATCCTCTGTCGGGCCCTTTCTTGCTCTAACATTCTATGTTGTATGGCAGATAGCATCCAGGAAAGCACAGAACATGAGGCACCCTTGGAAGCACTGGATAATTGTTTGGGGGTCGGGTCAGGACCAGATTAACAATGGAAAAAAAAAAAGAGGGGAGCATGGAGAAGGAGCGTGATTTGACAATAAAATTTGGGTTACTGAAAAAATGTTTCTAGGGCATTTATTCCTGGATCCCATTTATGAGTGGAAATTGCCTAGAAGGGAGGGTGTTAGTGTGGATATGGTTGTTGCAGATTTCTTGGGAAGCCCAATTACTTATACTTTTGCAGGTCAAACGAGTCTTGAAAATTGTCTGTAAAATTCATGATCATAGATTTGACCTGTGAGCTGCAGCTGCAGCTGCTGCTGAAAAGGCCTTTGTGGTGTGGATTTTGTTGCTGTGTGGAGTGTTTTCCCTTTAACTCTCCTGTTCAAGATAAAAATGGAGCACCACATGCCAATATTCTTTGAATCCTAGAAAGCACACGACCTGCTTACTTACTTACTATTGTGCCTGAAATAGTCAATCAGAGTGTGTTTTGGAAAATACTTTTTCAGCTTGAAACATGATTTTTCCTTTGTGAAAACACACTCCAGTAGAGAGACACCTGGTTGGTTTTCTTGGTTGTTGTTCTGATCCACTCTGTAACGTTGGGTATTATGTGACTTCTCTCCTTGGAAAGAGGCAAGTAAAATCCATGAGCTTCTTTAGAAAGGGCAATCCATGATTATACCTTTCTATGTGCGTGTGATGAAGATTAATGAAAGCTTTGATTTGGTTTAGAAATCGAAAAAAAAAATGCATGAGTTATTTGCTAGGGTCTCTAACAGCTAGAAGATGTTGATTCTGTTCTTTGCAGTTTATTGTTCAGGATTTCTTTACTTTGTGGTCCTCTTTGCAAAGAATTTCATCCTCTCCACGAAGACCAAAGTACTGTGTAAACAGGACTAGAGGATGGAATGTGGGTGGCGATTTTTATTTGCAAAATTTATTTTAACACATGGCTGACTTTTAAAGAAATAACACAAAGGACCAAAAGAGAAGCAGAAACCTTGGGTGATTTTGGCGTTTTCAATGTGGGTGTTCTGCCATCTGCTGGAAAAGGATCACCAAGCTTGGAAAGCTGACCGGTTACGTGGAGGAGTGCGTGTACTCCTGGCCCCACCGTCCCTCTTGCCAAGCTGGGCAGAGTACCGCAAAGCTCATAAAATGTCACGATGCACTTGGTTTTCTGTCGGATCACCTTAATTTACTACTAGAGTTATCCCACAGGAATTTACCCAATTTACTCAGTCTGCTGAGCTCAGGGCTAGCCACCTCAGGCCCAGGTTGCTTTGAGAGCCTGCATCACATCCTCTGGTCTCATTCCTGAACCCAGTATGTTGACAGGAATTGCCTTGAAGTACTTTTCACTGGTTTAAAGTGGAACAAACAAAAACACATTAAATCCAAAGTAGGAGGCAGGGTGGCTGCCTTTGTTGTGATGTCAGTATAAGAGGGCCAACTGACCTATTCAGGAAAGGAATGCCCTTCTTTTCTGAGGTTATAATCTTCCTACTTTTTGGCGTTAAACTGCCCTTTTACAAAATGATGTTAATAGATGAGAGTTATCACTTTAAGCACATATTCACTTAGTAAAGGAAAAATTCACAACTATCAGTTTCCTAATTCTTTAAAAATATTTTCTTGTCTGTGAAATTCCACAATCTGGGCAGAAGTGGTTTGCTACTCTCTGTGGTCCCACCTTTCTCTTCATATGACAACGTGAGTGGGAAAGTGGGGCCAACATCCCCAATTGTAACTTCCACATTTTCCCTGGCAAATTCTCTGTGGATATTTCTTGCTGTGACCCACATAGAAACACAAAGATAATAGTGTGGTAGAATAAGGATAATAACTCTTCACTAACTGGGTCGCTGCTTTATAGATGAATTTTGGTTTGTAGTAAATGCTTGGCCTGGTTTCACACCCCTGTGGATCATTTTCTTCCTGTGGAGTCTGATGGAATGTGACCTTCCTTGGCTGCATGTGCATGTGGCCCTCCCATGGGGAAGCCGTAGATTTTTGGCAGTCAGAGCCTCAAGGCAACTGGGACAGGATATGGAGGTCTAGCCTCCCTGTTTCTTCTTTAAATTTTCTCAGAGGCATACAGTTCTTCTGAAAGATTTTAAAATGGGACTATAACAGTATTTCTAGTAACTGAAATAATGACATTGACTTCTTTATTTAGGATTATAATTACTGAAGAGTATGATCCCTCCCATGTTTAAAAGACTAATTCAAATAAAATTATAAAGATTAAAGAAAAATAAAAGTGGAGCTACTCTGATTGAGGCAGGTTTGACACCTGGGTCTATGGAACGTGAGTTGAAAATTGCTAATGTAGAAAAACTAAATTAAAATTGATTTTGGGAAGATATTTTGTTAAGAGGGCAGATAGTTGAGATATGAGTAGGTGGAGGCTGGGAAAATAAGTTTGTAACTGAAGCCAGAACACATGGTCTCTTCATTGGAAATAGATGTTCCCAGAGAATAAACATTTTTTTTGTATATTTATCTGCTGGTAACAACTGCTTCTGAACTGAACAAGGACAGTCAGGATTGCAGGGTATGAGTTTCATATGGACACACAGAGGCTCGTGACCTAAAGGTCATGTGAAGAAAGTGGAAAAATCCTCCCCAGTTACATTTTCATCGGCTAGATTATTAGAAATATATCCAATAAGTGATTTCATAAAACTTTTGAAATTTGGCTGGAAACCCTGCAGATCTGAATCATCTGGTAAATATTTAGGAGTTTGTGTATATTATTTTTAAGGAAAGGCAAAACTGTAGAAAAAAATTTTCAACAAAAACAAAACATTGCAGGATTGTTAGCTTTTGAATCAGAATTTTGGTAAAAGAATGATCCACCCCTGGGCGGGGGTGGGGGTGGGTGGGGGGGGGTGAGGGGGTGGGGGGTGGGGGGTGCGGTGGGGGAGTGCGGTGGAAAGAACTATTATTTTACATAGAATTGGGTCAATTTTAAATTATCTTTCATTGCAGGTGACTGGATCAAAGTTTGCTATGATTTGCTAATTAATTCAGCAAAATCTGGACATATGGTAGCAGCTTTATTTTTCATCACCTGATAGTTTTTAAAAAAATTTTCTTGCTTGAAAGAGTTTATGAGATTTCACCCTTACCTGCATCTTGAAACTTTAGTGTGTAACTCAATGGCAATTGAAATGTGAATTCTCCTATGTCTTAGGAGAATTGTAAAGCAGAAAGGTGGAGTTTGGAAATAACACTCCCAAAAGCGAGCCATCAAAAGTCAAGGCCATGTCGTGGTTTCCTCAGGTCATAGCCTTCTATTAATGACGGTCTTATATTTCTTTCCCAGTTAGCTTCACATCTGTCATCTCATTTGTCTTTCAAATATCCATTAAGGTAAATGGGTATAGTAATTATGCACCTATTATACAACTTGGGAAACAGTCACAGGTGAGGAATTACTTTCCTGTCTCTCTTTACTCAATTCATTGTTCTATCTAATAAAGAGGGAATATGGTAATTGACTGTCCCACCCTCAAAGATGGCGGCGCCCACAGCCACAAGATGGCCGGCAGGGGAGGGCAGTTAGGAGCAACTGAGCTGGCAGGGGAGGGCAGTTGGGTGTGACCAGGCTGGCAGGGGAGGGCAGTTGTGGGCAACCGGGCTGGCAGGGGAGGGCAGTTGGGGTGACCGGGCTGGCAGGGGAGGGCAGAGGGCAGTTGGGGGCGATTGAGCTGGCAGGGGAGCAGTTAGGCGTTGACCAGGCTGGTAGGGGAGTGGTTAGAGGGTGATTAGGCTGGCAGGCAGAAGCGGTTAGGGGCAATCAGGCAGGCAGGCAGGCGAGCTGTTAGGAGCCAGCAGTCTCGGATTGTGAGAGGGATGTCCCACTGCCGGTTTAGGCCTGATCCCTGTGGGCGGTCAGACATCTCCCGAAGGGTCCCAGATTGGAGAGGGTGCAGGCTGGGCTGAGGGACAACCCCCTCCAGTGCACGAATTTCGTGCACTGGGCCTCTAGTTGGTCATAAAGATAACACAGATGTCAACTAGCACTTCTATATGCCAAGCACTTTACATGCATTATCTCATATTTTTGTGTGTGTGTGTGTATGAGTAGATATATTCCCACTTTTTTTCAGATTAGGAAACAGTGGTTTATAGAGATTTAAAAAACTTGCCAGAATTTACACAGCTCATAAGTGGTAGAACTGGGAACTGACCCAACTGTGATTTCATGACCCATGTTTGAAACCATTACACCATACTGCCTCTTCAGTATTATGCTACAGAGAAAGCGACTTCCACAGGCCAGTTGAACCCAGCTATCTATTACTGGGCTCCCAGCCCAGTTACCCTCCTCCATGTCCAGCATCCAGAGAAGCAGAGAGTTGATTTAGACCTCCTGGGAAAGGGTTCTGGAGAGACAACAGGGTCCTGCTCTCTAGCTTAGCGTCAGATGTCACATGTAAGACTCCCTCGAAGATGTTTTAAACAGCATGACAGAGACACAGCAAGTAAATATACACTCTACAAAAGGCTCAGTAAACAGTAGCTCAGTAATTTCCCAAGGCTTAAGCAGCCAAGCAGGAAACCTCAAACTGGGCATGCTCACTCAGAGTGTAGGCAGGAAACATATTACAGGTTTTATTCCATCCCGGCCTCTTCCCTTTTCTGTTGACTTGGGCAGAGTCCCAACTTTTCCTTGCAAAAGATCAAAAGTAAGACTTCTTGGCTGCTCACATCATATCATCACAGAGGTTTGGCCATCTCTCAGAAAAGATAGGCTGGGTTGCACTAAACTTTCCTCCATTGGCATTCCAGGAAACTCAGACTCCACAGAAAGACCTTAAAACCAAGTATCTCCTTCATGCCATAGTATAATTTTGACTGAAAAGCTGAATGTACCTGATATCAAGTAAATAGCAACTCTGGGGATACTGTCTGGACTCCCCAGTCTTTAATCTATTTAGCTTTAGAAACCCAACCCTTCTCTTTCAGACCCTAGGCCTTTACAAATGAAATTCTATTTGGGTATAAAGTTTATTCTAAAGAGAGGATGCTTATTGGACTGCCACTGCGTTTGACTCCTAATAGCTGTCTTTGTTACTTTGTTGATTATGCATTTTCTAGAGGGAATAATTTTGTAGAACTCATATTCTGGACCATATTTTGTATAAATTTCACTTTAAGGGAAGGTGCCTTAAATGCCTAATTTCTAACCTGGCATTCATTACAGCAAAAATGCATTATGTTAAATTTCTGGTCTCAGGTATTCTTTTTTTTTTTTTTTTTTTTTTTTTTTTTGCTAGTTTAAATGTTCTTTATTTGTGTAGACAAAGGTCTGTGTGAGTTAGGGACAAGCTCATTCTCTAAAAGGTGCAGAGTTTTTTTTTTTTATTCCCTCTTCTTTTTTTTTTTTTTTTTGATAATTCTGCACATTTATTATTAAACTTTTTTTTTTTTTTTTTTTTTTGCTTAAAGTATTACAAAGGGTATTACATATGTGTCCATTTTATCCCCCCGCCCTAGACAGTCCCCTAGCCTCCCCTATCCCCCCATGTCTTATGTCCACTGGTTATGCTTCTATGCATGCATACAAGTCCTTTAGTTGATCTCTTACCCCCCTACCTCCTGCCCCGCAACCCTCCCCGGCCTTCCTGCTGCAGTTTGACAATCTGTTTGAGGGAGCTCTGCCTCTGTATCTATTATTGTTCAAAAGTTTATAATGGTCTCTATTATCCATGAATGAGTGAGATCATGTGGTATTTTTCCTTCATTGACTGGCTTATTTCACTTAGCATAATGCTCTCCAGTTCCATCCATGATATCATATTTGTCCATCTTAACAATAGCCTGCTGAGTTTTCTTAGTGCTTCCCATAGCCACTATTTTGAGCCAGTTCTAGGATGAATGAAGCAAAAGAGCAAGTTGCTGTGTGCCGGGGTCCAACCCCAGCAGGTCCAGGGGTTCCCAAAGGCGTAGACGCAGTCGGCGAAGAAGGAAGGACACGGAGACAGCGTTCAGTTGATCAGCAGCCTAGCCAGGATCTCCAGCCAAGTTCTGGTCTGGATCTCCAGCGAAGTTCTGGTTAGGATCTCCAGCCAGGTTCTGTGGCCAGTTGACTTGCTAGGTTCTCCAGGTTCTCCAGCCAGGTTCAGTCACCAGGTTCTAGTCAGGTTCTCTTGCCAATTTCTGTAGTCAGGTTCAGTCCAGGATCTTTTGCCATGTTCTCTCGCTATGTTCTGTCTCTAGATTCTGTGTAGGTTCTGTGTCTAGGTTCTGAGTGTAGGTTCTGTCTTCTAAGTTCTGTGTTCTAAGTTCTGGGTTCTAAGTTCTGTGTTCTAAGTTCTGAGTCTTGCTGTCTTGTTGCATCTGTATTTATACCAGTTGATTCAATCCTATCAATCTCTATTACAAAGGTTAGGGCGTTTCTTATCTCCATTCCAGGGAGTAAAGATTATGTAGCTTAAGCACGATTGTTCGTAGTTAAAGTGATTAATTACCCGCCTGGCACTTAGTTAAGGTGTTTTTTTTTTTTTTTTTTTTTTTTATTGCTTAAAGTATTACAAAGGGTATTACATATGTGTCCATTTTATCCCCCCGCCCTAGACAGTCCCCTAGCCTCCCCTATCCCCCAGTGTCTTATGTCCATTGGTTATGCTTATATGCATGCATACAAGTCCTTTAGTTGATCTCTTACCCCCCTACCTCCTGCCCCCCAACCCTCCCCGGCCTTCCTGCTGCAGTTTGACAATCTGTTCGAGGCAGCTCTGCCTCTGTATCTATTATTGTTCAAAAGTTTATAATGGTCTCTATTATCCATGAATGAGTGAGATCATGTGGTATTTTTCCTTCATTGACTGGCTTATTTCACTTAGCATAAGGCACTCCAGTTCCATCCATGACGTTGCAAATGGTAAGAGTTCCTTCCTTTTTAGAGCAGCATAGTATTCCATCGTGTAGATGTACCACAGTTTTCTAATCCATTCATCTACTGATGGGCACTTAGGCTGTTTCCAGATCTTAGCTATGGTGAATTGTGCTGCTATGAACATAGGGGTGCATATATCCTTTCTGATGGGTGTTTCTGGTTTCTTGGGATATATTCCTAGAAGTGGGATCACAGGGTCATATGGGAGTTCCATTTTCAGTTTTTTAAGGAAACTCCATACTGTCTTCCATAGTGGCTGCACCAGTCTGCATTCCCACCAGCAGTGCACAAGTGTTCCTTTTTCTCCACATCCTCTCCAGCACTTGTCGTTTGTTGATTTGTTGATGATAGCCAGTCTGACAGGTGTGAGATGGTACCTCATTGTTGTTTTGATTTGCATCTCTCGGATGATTAGTGACTTTGAGCATGTTTTCATATGTCTCTTGGCTTTCTGAATGTCCTCTTTTGAAAGGTGTCTATTTAGGTCCTTTGCCCATTTTTTGATTGGATTGTTTATCTTCCTTTTGTTGAGTTGTATGAGTTCCCTATAAATTTTGGAGATTAGGCCCTTATCAGATATGACATTGGCAAATATGTTTTCCCACACAGTGGGTTTTCTCGTTGTTTTGTTGATGGTTTCTTTTGCTGTGCAGAAGCTTTTTATTTTGATGTAGTCCCATTTGTTCATTTTCTCTTTAGTTTCAAGTGCCCTAGGAGCTGTATCAGTGAAGAAATTGCTTCGGCATATGTCTGAGATTTTGTTGCCTTTGGATTCTTCTAGAATTTTTATGGTTTCCTGTCGTACATTTAAGTCCTTTATCCATTTTGAGTTTATTTTTGTGTATGGTGTAAGTTGGTGGTCTAGTTTCATTTTCTTGCATATATCTGTCCAATTTTCCCAACACCATTTATTGAAGAGACTATCTTGGCTCCATTGTATGTTCTTGCCTCCTTTGTCAAATATTAATTGAGCATATTGGTTCGGGCCGATTTCTGGGCTCTCTATTCTATTCCATTGATCTATATGCCTATTCTTGTGCCAGTACCAGGCAGTTTTGAGAACAGTGGCTTTGTAATACATCTTGATATCTGGTATTGAGATCCCACCTACTTTGGTCTTTTTCAGGATTGCTGCAGCTATTCGAGGTCTTTTTTTATTCCAGATGAATTTTTGGAGAGTTCGTTCTAGATCTCTGAAGTATGCCGTTGGCATTTTAATGGGAAGTGCGTTGAATTTATAGATTGCTTTGGGTAGTATGGACATTTTAATGATGTTGATTCTACCAATCCATGAACACGGTATGTTCTTCCATCTGTTTATGTCTTCCTCTATATCTTTTTTCAATGTCCTGTAGTTTTCTGAGTAGAGGTCTTTTACCTCTTTAGTTAAGTTTATTCCTAGGTAGCTTAATTTTTTTGGTGCGATGGTAAACGGGATTGTTTTTATAATCTCTCTTTCTGAAAGTTCACTATTGGTGTATAGAAATGCCTCGGATTTCTTGGGGTTAATTTTGTATCCTGCTACATTGCCAAATTCATGTATTAAGTCCAGTAGCTTTTTGATGGAGTCTCTAGGGTTTTGTATGTATAATATCATGTCGTCTGCAAATAAGGACAGTTTTACTTCCTCTTTTCCAATTTGGATGCCTTTTATTTCTTCTTCTTGCCGAATTGCAATGGCTAACACTTCCAGTACTATGTTGAACAGGAGTGGTGAGAGGGGGCATCCCTGTCTTGTTCCTGTTCTTAGGGGAAATGGTGTTAGTTTTTGTCCATTGAGTATGATGTTGGCTGTGGGCCTGTCATATATGGCTTTTATTATGTTGAGGTATGATCCTTCTACTCCACCTTGCTGAGAGCTTTTATCAAAAATGGGTGCTGAATTTTGTCGAATGCTTTTTCTGCATCAATTGATATGACCATGTGGTTTTTTTCTTTCAATTTGTTTATGTGATGTATCACGTTTATTGATTTGCGGATATTGTACCATCCTTGCATCCCTGGGATAAATCCTAGTTGGTCATGGTGTATGATCTTTCTGATGTACTGCTGGATCCGATTTGCTAAGATTTTGTTGAGGATTTTGGCATCTATGTTCATGAGGGATATTGGCCTGTAATTCTCTTTCATTGTGTTGTCTTTACCTGGTTTTGGTATTAGGGTGATGCTGGCTTCATAGAATGAGCTTGGAAGTGTTCCTTCCTCTTGAATTTTTTGTAGTAGTCTGAGGAGGATAGGTTTTAGTTCTTCCTTGAATGTTTGGTAAAACTCCCCTGTGAAGCCGTCTGGTCCTGGGCTTTTGTTTGCTGGAAGCTTTTTGATGACTGCTTCAATTTCTTCCATAGTTATTGGCCTGTTGAGATTTTTAGATTCTTCCTGATTGAGTTTTGGAATGTTGTATTTTTCTAGGAATTTGTCCATTTCCTCCAGGTTGTCTAGTTTGTTGGAGTAGAGCTGTCCATAGTATTTTTTAACAATCATTTGTATTTCTGTGGGGTCTGTTGTTATTTCGCCTCTATCGTTTCTGATTTTGTTTATTTGGGTCCTCTCTCTTTGCTTCTTGGTGAGTCTGGCTAGAGGTTTGTCAATCTTGTTTATCCTTTCAAAGAACCAGCTCTTGGTTTCATTGATTTTCTGTATTGTTTTTTTGGTCTCTATGTCATTTATTTCTGCTCTAATCTTTATTATCTCCTTCCTTCTGCTCATTCTGGGGTTTTCTTGTTGCTCTCTTTCTAATTCTTTGAGTTGTAGAGTTAGATGATTTACTACCATTTTTTCTTGTTTGTTGAGATAGGCCTGTAGAGCTATAAACTTCCCTCTCAGGACTGCTTTCATTGTGTCCCATAGGTTTTGGATTGTTGTGTTTTCATTGTCATTAGTTTCCAGGATGTTTCGAATTTCTTCTTTGATTTCATTGGTAACCCAATCAATATTTAATAGCATGCTATTCAGCTTCCAGGTGTTTGAGTATTTTGGGTTGTTTTTATTGTAGTTTATTTCTAATATTATGCCATCGTGGTCTGCAAAGACGCTTTTTATGATTTCAATTTTCTTGAATTTGGGGATACTTTGCTTGTGACCCAATATATGGTCTATTTTTGAATATGTCCTATGAGCATTTGAGTAGAATGTATATTCCCTGGCTTTCGGGTGAAGTGTTCTGAAGATGTCTATTAAGTCCATCTGATCTAGTGAGTCATTTAGGATTGCTGTATCTTTGCTGATTATTTGTCTAGAGGACTTATCCAGTGCTGTCAGTGGTGTATTAAAGTCCCCTACTATGATTGTATTGTTGTCGATGTCTCCTTTGATATCTTCCAGGAGTTTTTTTTATGAATTTGGGTGCTCCTGCATTGGGTGCATATATGTTTACCAGGATTATATCTTCTTGTTGTATTGATCCCTTTAGTATTATGAAGTGGCCTTCCTTATCTCTTGTTATGGCCTTCACTTTGAGGTCTATTTTGTCCGATATAAGTATTGCTACCCCAGCTTTCTTTTCCTTTCCATTTGTCAGGTATTCTTATAATATGGTTTCCTCTTCTGCTTTCAAAGAGGGAGGTAGTGTCACATCTGGCAAATGGGAAAGTGTTAAATAGATAAACTGTGACTCATCAACCAACTCAGCCCTGGCCCCAGGCAGCAGGTGGTTCTTCTGATCTCTTACTAAACTGGGACTTTTACTAGAAATAGCCCTTGAGGAAGGTAGTTGAAGTAATTTGTCAGTTTTGTAAGCAGCATACTCATGAACCAGAGGATAATCCTTTCGTGCCTCAATCATTTTATAAAATAGTGGTGGAAACAGATGTCAGGGGACCCCAAACCTGCAATTTCTGCAGTGCATGCATTGTCTAGTCATGAGTCCTAAAAGTATTGTTGGCGATGTCTTGCCTATGTCTTAAATTCCAAACTGAAGAGAATGAGGAACTCTGCATTTAGTTACATATGACTTCAAAGAAAGCTGTGTCCCTTGGAAGAGTGCACCTCCTTTGGGGAACAGGACCTCTCTCTCTGAGGAGACAAGAGTAATAGGGATAGGAAACACAAACCATCCCCATGGGTCATCGGGGGCCACTCCTTCCTCCTCTTGGTTCCCAGATAGATGCATGAATTCTTCCTATGGGAGCATAGCACCTATAGGTTCAATACCTAGCAGATGGCATCCTAGCTGGTATTGCTTCTTAGCTGGTATTTCAGTTATACCTTCAATAGTACATTCCAATGCTCTAACAGGCCAGTGGCTTCTGGATGGTGTAGCATATGACATGAGTCATGTCCATTGTGAAGTGGGTTTCCTGAACACATGCTGTGTTTTGTGGGATTCCATGTCTGTGGAATAGGCACACTGTTATCCCTGGATAGTGATGCTGCTTGAGGCTCTGCAGATAGCAAAGGCAAACCCACACTCCGAATAATTGTCTACTCCTATGATCATGAATCGTTGGCCTTTAAAGGTGTATAATGTCAACTTGCCACCAAGTGTCTGTTTCCTCAAGGAATAGTGCCATATAGGATGCTCAACATTGATCTCTGAGTTTGGAAATTCAGAGATGGCAGTAGGTAGATTGGCCTTGGTAAGTGAGAATCATGCTCTTGGGTCCAGGTACAGCCTTCATCTCTGCCACTGTGCCCATCTTGTTAGTTCAGGGTGGTTGATGACAAAGGCTGACTCATGTCAACTGACCAAGTCATTTTGGATGTTTAATTGTTCAAAGTCTGTTCCATGGTGGATGCTTTTTGATGGGCATTAACATGTGATACAAAAATCTTCATACTTCATGGTTACAACGATATGTCCATTTACATGGATCTTTTTGTCTCTGATCTTCTGATGTCTTTTCCTTTTAGGTCTCTTGACCAGCCAGCTGCCCCTCTAACCTTGCTAGTCATTGGAGCAATTTTTTCTCTTGGTTTCTCTGCTGCCATCTGGCCTCTATTGCTTTGGGGCCCCATCAAGCCAAGATTTGTGATTGACTTTCCTACCATAGTCTCTGGCCTACAAAGGAAAGCCACCACTGAAGTTTTTGTAAAGAAGCTGGTTCCCCTCACACTAGCAAACTCCTGACGGCCTTGGTAAACGAAGTGTCCTCTTGCCTCTCCTATGAACTATATCCCTCTGTGGGCCAAATGTGACATAGCAGTGGCCCACTACCTCTTGCACATTCCCCAGGCAGGAAGACACCCCAGAGGCCTCCCTCCCACCTGCAGGAGTGGTGCTGCTTCCGTCCAGTATACCAACTTCCCTTAGCCTCTCTCTCCCTTCTTCTGCCTCTTGTTGTGGCAACTCAAACATTTTCCTTTTCCTTAGCATGTTTTCTCCAGGTTTCTAGATGCCACCCTAAAAGTTTGCTCCTGGCCCAGGGGTCCCTGCCAAGGTGTTACATTCTATGTCCCAAGAGAATGCCCCCCAAGTAAATTTATTCTTGCTTATATAGTCTTGTATTCCTCCCACCATGATCAAGCACCCCCCAAATCCAGCCACTGAGGTCCTCCTGTGGACTCGCGGGGCATGCTAATTCTTACAGCTCCTTTGGGGTGTAATCTCTTTCCTCTTGCGTTAGCCCTAGCATGTCACCACAGATTATGCTGGACTTTATCTATAGTTATTATTTTGGCATCCAGGGCACAAGGTGGGGTCACTACTGAAGGTGGCCTGTGCTTACTGTGGCACAAAGGCCTCTGCAGTGTCTTCCTGCCTCGGGGATGTGTTAGCTCCTGACAAGGAGTGGGGGGCCACTTCCGCAGGCTCTGAGGTTTTAAGGGAGTCTGTAGAGCAGAAATTCTCAGGGGCTTTAACGCAGATGCTCCCATATTGGCCCTAGGTTTTTCCAATGAGGAGTTTTGCATAATAGACCTTTAAATGCCTTGGCAAAGCATTTAAATGGTTCTGGAGCTTTGCAACTATTCAGCTCTGGGTTTGCTCCTCACTTGTGTCTACTCTTCCACTATGGAGGATACTGCCTCTTTGTAAACTACCAAAGATTTGTGATTGTTATGTTTCGTCTTTAAGTGTTTACTATCCCCCTGCAGGGCAATGCAAGTTAGTAATAATCAACGGACTCAACTATCCTTTTATGCATTGTTCTCCCCTTATCTTTCAAATGCCCAAATCTTACTGGCCAGGGCATTCCCCTCCAATGGGATGTGTTCCCACTTCACTGACTAGTAAAATCTTCATCAACTGGCCCACCACCTGGTGCAAGGACTATTCATGCCCCACAAATCACTTGGGATGTGCTCTTTTGGCCAGATGAGGATGGATAGTCCAGCCCCCAAATTCTATCTTACTGCCTGCTTTCTCAGCCCACCCTGCTACTGATAGTGTCAGTTCATGTTCTCTGGATATAGATGCCAAGATAGAGTTAGAAGTGCAAGGGATTTATAAGAGGAGACACCTGTGAAGGGTAAAGCGTAGTGATAGCAGGAGTAGAAATACCTTTGTATGGCTCTGTCAATCTGAAACCTGTGAAAGGAGAGGGGAAAATGGAGGAAAGGGTAGGCAGAGCCAGAGACTCAATGCAGCTCTGAGAAAAAAATCTTAGCAGCCAGATAAAGAACCAGACCAGATTGCCCTGAAAGGCATGCTACCCTGGCGGGAACAGCTCTGCTCTAATACAGCTGCTGTGTAGTCACTAGTTGAGAATGGCTGTGAGTTTGACATGCTTGGTAGAGAATCTGTGGCCTTGATCTGAATGTTGCCTCAAAGCCTCTAGGTGAGTCTGCTGGAGACTGGCAGCTAATTATGCTTCAGAACAACAGAGAAATTTGAATGATGCACCTCCATCCCCACTTCCCTGTCTGTAGTCTTCCCTATTTTGTCTGACCTCCTTTTTCCTTGCTCACCCTGCTCTAGCTGCCTGCCTTTAGTCTCCAAGCAGCCCAGGCTCTTTCCCACATAAGGGCCTTTGTAAAGAGGATTCCTTTGACTGCTTCTTCCCCAAATACCCACATGGCTCATTCTCTCACTTCTCAGATGTCATCTTCTTAAGAAAGCTCATCCTGACCACCCTGCTTAAAATCAAGGTCACGCACCTCTGCACACCTGATCCTCTTTAACCTGCTCTATTTTGTCCTTTTCCCATAACACTTATTACCTAGCATAAGATATTGATTATTATAATTATTTATTATCTTTCTCCTTCCACTAGAATATACTAGTAAGGCTATGAAGGAAAGGAATTTTTGTTTTATTCTGCTGTTTCCCAAGAAATATAACAGTGCCTGGTTTCCAGAAGATGCTAATATTTGCTGAGCAAAGGAATGGGCTTTACAGGATAAGAAACAGAATAGAACATTAAACTCTGAAGCCTGGTAACATAATGAATCCCTCCATAGTTTATAGCTGGTTTGACTCTTGTACCCAGAACTAACCACTCTTCACTCATCTGTGATATATCAAAAGCATCCTGTGTCAGGTATAGGATCAAAGGAATCAGGTTTGGTTTGTGCCTTCAAGGATTCAGAGTCCTATAGCTGGAGGCAGGTAAATGTATGTCACAGATGATCTTTTTGTCATCCTGTTTTGTGTTTGTGGTTTCTAAATATAGAAAGCAAGGGGTTCCTGGAGGTGATGATAAGGCCAGGTAGGTTTATCTTGCGTTGTTTAATTCAAGCAGGCTTTCTTTGATGGGAAGTTGAACCCTATTTCAGGTATCACACATAGAATTAAAATTGCCTCTTCCCTGCCTTGTATCTAACCAAACAGTGTATATTTCACATAAAAATATGTCATTATCTGGAATACTAGGGGCCCGGTGCACAAAAATTTGTACACTCAGGGGGGTCCCTCAGCCTGGCCTATGCCCTCTTGCAGTCTGGGACCCCTCAGAGGATGTCCACCTGCTGGCTTAGGCCTGCTCCCTGGAGGATAAGGCCCAAGCTGGCAGTCAGCCATCCCTCTGGCAGCCCAGAAGCCCTTGGGGGATGTCCACTTGCCAGCGGGGAGCAGGCCTAAGCTGCAGTCAGACATCCTTAGTGCTGCTGAGGAGGCGGGAGAGGCTCCCACCACCACTGCTGTACTGGCAGCCATCAGCCTGGCTTGTGGCTGAGCAGAGCTCCCCCTGTGGGAGTGCACTGACCACCAGAGGGCAGCTCCTGTATTGAGCGTCTGCCCCCTGGTGGTCAGTGTGTGTCATACTGACCAGTTATTCCCAGTCTTTCTGCTGTTAGGGTCAGTTTGCATATTACCCTTTTACTATATAGGATAGAGGCCTGGTGCACAGGTGGGGGCCAGCTGGTTTGCCCTGAAGGGTATCCCAGATCAGGTTGGGGGTCCCGCTGGGGTGCCTGGCCAGCCTGGGTGAGGGGCTGATGGTTGTTTGCAGCTGGTGGCACTGCTTTCAGGGTGGGGGTCCCCACTGGGGTGCCTGGCCAGTCTGGGTGAGGGGCTGAGGGCCGTTTTCAGGCTGGCCAGCAACTGAAGCTCCCAGCCTCTCCTTTTTTTATTTTTTTTATTCTGAGATTTATTTACCTTCTATAATTGAAACATTGTTGCCGTCACTGGTGCTCCCAGCTCTGAGGCTGCAGCCAGCTGAAAGCAGGTATCTGGGGTTTGTTTAGCTTCTATAATTGAAACATTGTTGCTTTTGGGCTCAGAGCCAGGCCGCAGCAGGCCAGGAACCTTGGCTTCCTCCATCCTCCTGTTCACTTCAGCTGCCTGGCTGCCGGCTGCCATCTTTGTTGGCAGTTAATTTGCATATCGCCCTGATTAGCCAATGGGAAACGTAGCGGAGGTACGGTTAATTACCCTTTTTTGTCTTTTATTAGATAGGATAATGATTAACCTATTTAAAAATGCAGGGACATTTCTGTTAATGAAACATTATGGTCATTATGCAAGTTTCTGACTAAGCTGAATGACCTCCAGGCCAGTTTCATGAAAACTTGTAAATAGAAAGTACTGCTGGCTACGTTATGCAGAAAGGAAATTTTAAATGGAATTCAGCTAAGGATGGTGAACATAGTGAAAGATAATAAATTAGGTAGAAACATAGTCATAGTCTTTGGTAGGAAATAGGTATTTATAGTCCTATTCAAGATTTCAATGATCTGAAATTTCTTTTCATGATCTGTCAAAAGACAACACATTTAAAAAGTGGATCTATGTCTGAGAAGCTTTGCATTTTGTTTATTTTATTTTATTTAGTTGATTCTTTTTAAAAAGATTTTTATAGACTTTATTGCATTTTCATTGTTTAATAAAATTATATAGGTTTCAAGTGTATAATTCCATAATACATCACCTATATATTTTATTGTGTGTTCCCAACCCACAGTCTAGTCTCCTTCTGTTACCATTTATCCCCCATGTACCTCTTCTACTTGCTCCCACTCCCCTTTCCCTTCTGCAATCACCATACCAATTTGTGTCTATGAGTTTTGTTTTGTTTTTTTGCTTAATTACTTTACCTATTTCACCCAGCCACCTTTCCCCCCAACATCTGTCTGATTATTCTCTATATCTATGAGTCTGTTTCTTTTGGTTGTTTTTTTGTTCAATAGATTTCACATATAAGTGAAATCATATGGTATTTGTCTTTCTCTGACTAGATTATTTCACTTAACATAATACCCTCTAGAATCTAGAGTCTAGATCAGGGGTGGGCAAACTTTTTGACTCGAGGGCCACAATGGGTTCTTAAACTGGACCAAGGGCCGGAACAAAAGCATGGATGGAGTGTTTGTGTGAACTAATATAAATTCAAAGTAAACATCATTACATAAAAGGGTACGGTCTTTTTTTTTTTTTTTTAGTTTTATTCATTTCAAACGGGCCGGATCCGGCCCACGGGCCGTAGTTTGCCCATGGCTGGTCTAGATCCATCCATCCTGTTGAAAAAGGTAAGATTTCCGTTTTTTTTTTTGTTTTTTTGTTTGTTTTTTTTTTTACACAGCTGAATAGTATTCCATTATGTAAATGTACCATAGCTTTTTTATCCACTCATCTAGTGATGGGCACCTGGGCTGTTATAAATCTTGGCTATTGTAAATAGTGCTGCAATGAACAAAGGGGTGCATGTATTATTTTAAATTACTGTTTTGAATTTCTTTGGATATATTCCCAGAAGTGGAATCTTTGGGTAATCAGTTCCATTTTTAATTTTTTGAGGTAACTCCATATTGTTTTCCACAGTGGCTGCACCAATCTGCATTCCTACCAACAGTGCAGGAGGGTTCCCTTTTCTCCATATCCTTCCTAACATTTGTTGTTTGTTGATTTATTGTATTTATTTATTTTTTGAAATATATTTTTATTGATTTCAGAGCGGAAGGGAGAGGGAGAGAGAGATAGAAACATCAATGATGAGAGAGAATTATTGATCAGCTGCCTCCTGCATGCCCCACACTAGGGATCAGGCCTGCAACCTGGGCATGTGCCCTGATGGGGAATTGAACCGTGACCTTCTGGTTCATAGGTCAACCACTGAGCCAAGCTGGCAAGGCCTGTTTTTTGATTTATTAATGCTAATCATCCTGACAGTTGTGAGATGATTGTGGTTTTACATCTCTCTGGTGATTAGTGACTTCAAACATCTTTTTATATGTCTATTGGCCATCTCTATGTCCTCTTTGGAGAAATGTCTATTCAGGTTCTTTGCCCATTTTTTAATTGAATTGTCTGTGTTTACTTTTGGTGTTGAGTTCTTTATAAGTTTGAATATTAATCCCTTATAAGATGTATCATTGGCAAATATGTTCTCCCATTCTGTGGGTTGTCTTTTCATTTTGTTGATGGTTTCATTTGCTGTGTAAATATTTTTTAGTTTAATGTAGTCCCTTTTTTAATTTTTTTCTTTTGTTTCCCTTGACCAAGGAGATATATCAGAAAAAAATATTGCTATGAGAAATGTTTGAGATTTTACTGCCTATGTTTTCTTCTAGGATTTTTATGGTTCTACGTCTTCCATTTAAGCCTTTAATCCATTTGAGTTTATTCTTGTGTATGGTGTAATAAGGTAGTCTAATTTCTTTTTTTTTTGCATGTATTTATTCAATAAATGGTGCTGAAAAAATTGAACAGACTGTCTTTACCCCATTGTATGTTCTTGCCTGTTTTGTCAAATATTAATTGACCATAAAGGCATGAGTTTATTTCTGGGCTCTCTATTCTGTTCCATTGGTCTATATGTCTGTTTTTATGCCAGAATTATGCTGGTTTGATTACTATGGCCTTGTAGTATAGTTTGATATTAGATAGTGATACCTCTACTTTGTTCTTCTTTCTCAAGATGATTGAGGTTATTTGTGGTTCTATATAAATTTTTTAAAAATATATTTTGTTGATTTTTTACAGAGAGGAAGGGAGAGGGATAAAGAATTAGAAACATTGATGAGAGAGAAACATCAATCAGCTGCCTCATGCACACCCCCCACCAGGGATGTGCCCACAACCAAGGTACATGTCCTTGACTGGAATTGAATCTGGGATCCTTCAGTCTGCAGGCCGTTGCTTTATCCACTGAGCTAAACAGTTAGGGCTGTGGTTCTATATAAATTTTTGGAATATTTATTCTAGCTCTGTGAGATATGCCTTTGGTATTTTGATAAGAATTGTGTTGAATCTCTAGATTTCTTTGAGTAATATAGACATTTTAATGATGTTAATTCTTCCTATTCATGAACATGGTATATGCTTCCACTTTTTTGTATCTTCCTCAATTTCTTTCTTCAGTATTTTATAATTTTCTGAGTACAGGTCTTTTACCTCCTTGGTTAAATTTATTTCTAGGTATCTTATTTATTTTGTTGCAATTGTAAATGAAATTTTTTTTTTTTAGTTCCTCTTTCTCATTATTTTTTTTTAAAATATATTTTATTGATTTTTTACAGAGAGGAAGGGAGAGGGATAGAGAGTCAGAAACATCGATGAGAGAGATACATCGATCAGCTGCCTCCTGCACATCCCCCAGTGGGGATGTGCCCGCAACCCAGGTACATGCCCTTGACCGGAATCGAACCTGGGACCTTTCAGTCCGCAGGCCGACGCTCTGTCCACTGAGCCAAACCGGTTTCGGCCTCTTTCTCATTATTGATATATAAAAATGCAACTGATTTCTGGATATTTATTTTGTATACTGCTATTTTACTTAATTCATTTTTCAGTTCTAGTAGTTTTTTGGTGGAATCTTTAGGATTCTCTATTTATAGTATCATGTCATCTGCAGATAATGACAGTTTTACTTTTTCCTTTCCAATTTGGATGCCTTTTATTTCTTCTTGTCTGATTGCTGTGGCTAATTTAGTTGATTTAAAAAAAAATAGTTCATGCTGTTCTGTTTTTGATAGGGCTTAGAAATCTTTCAAGGAAAAAGCAGTGTTTTGGATGCCTGCCTGTTTTTGTTTTTTTTAAAAAAAATAATTTCCTCAATGTTGACTATATACTATTCTAGAATATAAAGATGAGTCTTCTCTACACTTAATGGAAGTCAGATCTCTCCTGAACGAGGCAAAAACAAGGAATTGTCTACTTTGTGTTAATTGCAGTGACTTTGAATGAGTTAGTTTTTATACCTCTTTAGACTGAAAATTTTTGATCTGCAAGAGGGAAAAGTTCTCATACATAATTGAATGAGGAAAAGTATAAACATTGTCAAGAGTGCAAGGTTTAAGAAAAACACCTATAAATGATAATTATTACTTACTTTAAAATATCAATTTCTCCATTTTTATTAATTTCTATTTTCCCCCCAAAGAAGAACTGTTACTTTCTTCCTTTTTTTAAAAAAAAAAATTTTTATTGATTTTTTTTAGAGAGGAAGGGAGAGGGATAGAGAGTTAGAAACATTGATGAGAGAGAAACATCAATCATCTGCCTCCTGCACGCCCCCTACTGGGGATGTGCCCGCAACCAAGGTACATGTCCTTGACCGGAATCGAACCCGGGACCCTTCAGTCTGCAGGCCGACGCTCTACCCACTGAGCAACACCGGTCAGGGCTACTTTCTTCCTTAATGTGGTGATATTCATTGATGTTCTTTCCCTCTCTTCTTCAAGATTATTTCTTAGAACGTTTTCTTCATATATAAGACATTTATGTCTCTTATCATTTTTTGTTATTTCTATATTTAGTCTGTATTTTATAACTAGCTTTATAAAAGCTCTAAAAGCTCATTTAAACATTTCTTTGATTAAATCAAGTTATTCCCAGATTATTTCCCTACTCCCTTGCCCTTCTTTCTTTTATTCTTTGACTTTCTCTTCTGAGACATCATCCCATTTTCATGTTCCTTTCTTCTTTCTGAAATACAGTTAACCTACATTTTTTGAAATATTTGGTTTCATTGATTTTCTGTATTTGAGAAATCCTCCAATAGATTTCAAAGAGTTGTCCAGTTCAAATTATATTTCTAAGAAAGATATTCTTTACTATGAAAACTTTCTTCTTTCACTTTTCTGGATGTTTCCTTTCTTTCAGTTCCCTTTTGTTCTCCTTTCACTTTTTTATCTTCTTCAGAAGACACAACAACTTCCTCTTTCTGCATTGTCTTTGGTTTATTGGTAGAATGATTCCAAGACAAAATGTCAGAGATTTTTCCTTTTATTCTAGAAAGATGCTCCCAACATCTCTTCTTCTCTCTGCATCGGTAGGTTCATTTTCATAAATTCTATTTTCTAGTTTTTCTTTAAGAGTATGTAAACAGTGATTTCCAAAGTTTGCCAGTTTTTTTTGGTGGAGGGGGAGGGAGCACCAGATGACTTACTCTATCTTCTTATATTAGACAGGCTTACTTATTTAAGTGCCACATTCAAAATGCCAAAAGCAGGTGGTTTGGGGTTGTTTACTTATGTTTCATTAATTTATCTGAATTGGATAACTTACCTTCTTTCAGTTAAACTCAATCTGTTAGGCTTCCCAAATGTTTAATTAAAAATTTCTCTCCAGATCCTGTTCCAACTTTAAGCACACCAAGGCGTTACAATGATGTTGTTGGAATTCTCTTGTTTAGCCAAGTTGAGGATGCAGTGGTGTCTCCTTTTCACAAAAGGCTAGTCTAGTCTCAGACACTTCAGTTTCAACTTTTTAATAAAAATTTTTTCAAAATGCAAATCCTGACTCCCCTTCCTCCTTCTTTTTGTTGATTAAATTCAGGAGTTGTTTGCTCATTCTGATACAATTTGTTTGACAAACCAGTTATTGGGAATAAAAGGTTTTATTCAACATAATTCTTAGGTATCAAATTATAAGTCAAAAATATGACCAAAATATAACTGCCCTATCTTCTCATGCTCTTTACCTTTATTTTAAAATCTTCATCCAAAGACATGCTTAGAGAGAGAAAGGGAAAGAGAAAAACATCAATTGGCTGCACCTACCTACCGGGAATGGAACCTGCAACCAGGTATGTGCCCTGACCAGGACTCAAATAGGCAACCTTTTTGGTGCACAGGATGATGCTCAACCAACTGAGCCACTCCAGCCAGTCTACCTTTTATTTCTTAATAGAATTTATCCTTAATTCTGCTTTTTATTCTTGAAAAAATGCACTCATCTTACTGGTTTTTTCGAAGTGTAAAACAATTTTTCCTCATTTCAAAAGAATCCTCTCTCCTCATTTTGAGCAAAAAAGGTTCATGGAAAATGATTTCTCTGATAAAAGTCAATAGCACAATGAGATATTATTTCATACCCCTGGGATGGCTGGAATAAAAGACAGATAATAGCAGGTGTTGATGAAGCTCTGGAGAAATTGTAATTTTACACTCTGCCGGTAGGAATGTAAAATGGCGTAGCTATTTAGAAAAAACAGTTTATTAGTTCCTCAGAAGTTTAAATGCAGAGTTAGCATATGATCCAGCAATTCAACACCTAGGCATGTACCCAGGAGAAGTGAAAACATATGTCCACATAGGTGTGCATAGCAGCACTATTTATACCAAAAGGTAGAATCAGCCCCAATGCCCATCAACTGATGAGCAGGTAAATAAAATATGGTATACTGATAAGTGGAATATTATTTGGCTATGAAAAGGTGTGAAGTACTGATATGCAGCAACATGGATGAACCTTGAAAAAATTATGCTAACTGAAAGAAACCAGACACAAAAGAACACATTGGTTATGATTCTATTTATGTTAAATTGGTAAATCTAGAATACATGAAGCAAATTAGTGATTGCCTAGGGCTGGGCTGGTGGTAGGGGGCTGTACCAGGATGGGTAATAACTTCTAATGGGAATAGGGCTTATTTTTGGGGTGATTAAAGTGTCCTAAAACTGTGGTGATAGTTGTACATATTTGAATATGCTAAAAACCATTGATTTATATATTTTAGATGGGTTAATTATAGGTATGTGAATTATATCTTAGTAAAGCTTTTTAAAAAAGAAATAAAAATAATTTTTAAAACACATTTACTTTCCAATGACTGTTTGAAATGTTTATTTCCTCATGAAATGTTTATTTATGAGCAATGTTCTTGTATCTTCTTAATGTAAATTTTTTCCCTTTACCTCTGAAGTCAGGCTCATTCCTCTGATTAATAATTGCATCTTGTTCTGATAGACTATGTTCTGCTTCCTTTAAGTTCCAAAATAAATCCAGATTGTGCTGCTTCTTTATGAGGGATAAGGCTAAGCCTTTACCTTTTTGAAACAGTAAACATTGTAAGTTTAGGGGGCATAAATTTTATACTGCTTGGTTAAATTTATGATTTTGAGCTACGTATTTCAAATATATGTAAAATTATATGTTTAATGAAGCCCTGTTTACCTATTACCCAGCTTTAATAATTACCAGCTCATGTGCTATCTTGTTTCATCTAGACTCTACCTACTTTCTTTCCTGTCCCCCAACAGTTTTATGAAGCAAATCTTAGATCAGTGATGGCAAACCTTTTGAGCTCGGCATGTCAGCATTTTAAAAAACCCTAACTTAACTCTGGTGCCGTGTCACATATAGAAATTTTTTGATATTTGCAACCATAGTAAAACAAAGACTTATATTTTTGATATTTATCATATATTTAAATGCCATTTAACAAAGAAAAATCAACCAAAAGATGTGTTCGCGTGTCACCTCTGACACACATGCCATAGGTTCTCCATCAATGTCTTAGATATTCCTTTCATCTGTAAAGATTTCCATATTAAAAGATAAGCTTGGACTGGCTAGAACCAAGATGGCGGCATAGGTTAACGCTGGAGTTTGCTGCTTTGAACAACTACTTCAAAAGTGAAACTAAAAGACGAACAGACATCACCCAAAACCACAGGAATGCTGGCTGAGTGGAAGTCCTACAACTAGGAGGAAAGAGAAACGCATACGGACACTCAGAGGAGGCGCAGTGCTGAAGTCAAATTCTGAGGTGCGGAGTGCGGAGCGGGCTGGCGGCGGAGGGTGCGGTTGGCGTTTTCAATCGGGAGGGAGTCGCAGACTCTGAGCTCCAGATACGGGCGAGTCTTTAGGGACCCAGACTCAAATGGGAGAAGCGGGACTGTCTGGCTTCGGTCAGAGCGAGTGCAACTTTCTCTCCGAGCTTTGCAGCGGGTGCTGGGACTCAGAGAGGCAGAGCCCCTGGGGACAGGACTGAGAGTCGCCATAACTGCTCTCTCCGGCCCACCCTGTTGATCCTGTGCGACCTGCCCCGCCCAAGCCCTGCACAGAGGCATTTGCCAGATAGCCTCAGGCAAAGGCTAGATTAGCACCTCCCTAGAGGACAGAAGTTCTCTCACTGCTGACACAGCTGATTCTCATATCCACTTGGCCTGGAGGTCAAACCCTCCCTGGAATTAGCTACAACAATCAAGGTTTAACTATAAGACTGCAAACAAAGACCACTAGGGGGTGCACCAAGGAAGCATAACAAAATGCGGAGACAAAGAAACAGAACAAAATTGTCAATGGAAGATATAGAGTTCAGAACCACACTTTTAAGGTCTCTCAAGAACTGTTTAGAAGCCGCTGATAAACTTAATGAGATCTACAAGAAAACTAATGAGACCCTTGATATTATATTGAGGAACCAACTAGAAATTAAGCATACACGGACTGAAATAACGAATATTATACAGACTCCCGACAGCAGACCAGAGGAGCGCAAGAATCAAGTCAATGATTTGAAATGCGAGGAAGCAAAAAACACCCAACCGGAAAAGCAAAATGAAAAAAGAATCCAAAAATGCGAGGATAGTGTAAGGAGCCTCTGGGACAGCTTCAAGCGTACCAACATCAGAATTATAGGGGTGCCAGAAGATGAGAGAGAGCAAGATATTGAAAACCTATTTGAAGAAATAATGACAGAAAACTTCCCCCACCTGGTGAAAGAAATGGACTTACAACTCCAGGAAGCGCGGAGAACCCCAAACAAAAGGAATCCAAAGAGGACCACACCAAGACACATCATAATTAAAATGCCAAGAGCAAAAGACAAAGAGAGAATCTTAAAAGCAGCAAGAGAAAGAAACTCAGTTACCTACAAGGGAATACCCATACGACTGTCAGCTGATTTCACAACAGAAACTTTGCAGGCCAGAAGGGAATGGCAAGAAATATTCAAAGTGATGAATACCAAGAACCTACAACCAAGATTACTTTATCCAGCAAAGCTATCATTCAGAATTGAAGGTCAGATAAAGAGCTTCACAGATAAGAAAAAGCTAAAGGAGTTCATCACCACCAAACCAGGAATATATGAAATGCTGAAAGGTATCCTTTAAGAAGAGGAAGAGGAAGAAAAAGGTAACGATACAAATTTGAACAACAAATATGCATCTATCAACAAGTGAATCTAAGAATCAAGTGAATAAATAATCTGATGAACAGAATGAACTGGTGATTATAATAGAATCAGGGACATAGAAAGGGAATGGACTGACCATTCTTGGGGGGGAAAGGGGTGTGGGAGATGCGGGAAGAGACTGGACAAAAATCGTGCACCTATGGATGAGGACAGTGGGTGGGGAGTGAGGGCAGAGGGTGGGGCAGGAACTGGGAGGAGGGGAGTTATGAGGGGGAAAAAGAGGAACAAATGTAATAATCTGAACAACAAAGATTTAATTTAAAAAAAAAAAAAGAAAAAAGATAAGCTTTATATTTTGTAAACATAACCACACCATGATCATACCTAAAAATTAATGTTACAATAATCTACACTAATAAAAGAAAAACATGCAAATTGACCATACCTTCGCTATGTCTTAAGCCACGCCCACCAGCCAATCAGAGTGACTATATGCAAATTAACCCAACCAAGATGGCAGCCAGCAGCCATGGAGCTGGAGCAAAGAGGAGGCTTGGTTGCCCCAATGATGGAGGAAGCCAAGCTTCCTGCCTGTCGCGGCGGGCTCTGAGCTCCACTCAAAGCAGCAAAGTTTCAATTATAGAAGGTAAATAAACCCCATATACCTGCTTTCAGCCGGCTGTGGCCATGGAGCTGGAGTGAGCAGGAGGCCTGTCCTGGCTGGCTCTGAGCTCCACTCCAGGCTACAAAGTTTCAATTATAGAAGGTAAATAAATCCCAGAATTAAAAGAGAAAAAGAAAAAAAGGAGAGGCTGGGAACTTCCATCACCGGGGGGCTTCGCCAGCCTGAAAACGGCCCTCAGCCCCTCACCCTGACTGGCCAGGCACCCCAGTGGGGCTCCCCCACCCTAAAGGGGGTGTGGCCAGCCTGAAAACAGCCATCAGCCCCTCACCCAGGCTGGCCAAACCTCCATGGGGTGAGGGTCCCCACGGGAGGGGGGGGGGCTTGACCAGCCTGAAAACAGCCATTAGCCCCTCACCCAGGCTGGCCAAACCTCCATGGGGTGAGGGTCCCCACGGGGGGGGGCTTGACCAGCCTGCAAACAGCCATCAGCCCCTCACCCAGGCTGGCCAGGCACCCCAGTAGGGACCCCCACCCTGAAGGGGTGTGACCAGCCTGCAAACAGCCATCAGCCCCTCACCCAGGCTGGCCAGGCACCCAAGCGGGACCCCCACCCTGATCTGGGACACCCTTCAGGGCAAACCAGCTGGCCGCCACCCATGCACCAGGCCTCTATCCTATATACTAAAAGGGTAATATGCAAATTGACCCTAATAGCAGAACGACTGGGAATGACTGGTCACTAGGACACACACTGACCACCAGGGGCCAGACGCTCAATGCAGGAGCTGCCCCTTGGTGGTCAGTGTGCTCCCACAGGGGGAGCTCTGCTCAGCCACAAGCCAGGCTGACGGCTGCCAGTGCCGTGGTGGTGGTGGGAGCCTCTCCCGCCTCCTCAGCGGTGCTAAGGATGTCCGACTGCAGCTTAGGCCTGCTCCCCCCTGGCAAGTGGACATCCCTCGAGGACTTCCAGGCTGCCAGAGGGATGTGTGACCGCCAGCTTAGGCCCAATCGCCCGGGGAGCGGGCCTAAGCCAGCAGGTGGTCATCCCCTGAAGGGTCCCAGACTGGGAGAGGGCACAGGCCAGGCTGAGGGACCGCCCCCCACCCCGAGCGCACAAATTTTTGTGCACCAGGCCTCTAGTTCAGGGGTCCTCAAACTTTTTAAACAGGGAGCCAGTTCACTGTCCCTCAGACCTTTGGAGGGCCGGACTGTAGTTAAAAAAAAACTATGAACAAATTCCTATGCACACTGCACATATCTTATTTTGAAGTAAAACAACAAAATGGGAACAAATACAATATTTGTATTTGCATGTGGCCTGCGGGCCGTAGTTTGAGGACTCCTGCTCTAGTTAAACAATAAAACTGACAGTAGTATTAAATATTATCTAATATCTAAATTTCATGCATTTTGGGTCCAGCCAGGTGGCTCAGTTGGTTGGAGCATTGTTCTGTACTCCAAAAAGTTTAGTGGTTCAATTCTTGGTCAGAGCACTTACCTAGGGTGTAGGTTTGATCACTTATTGGGGTGTCTACAGGAGGCAGCCTATCAATGTGTCTCACGTCGATGTTTCTCTTTCTCCCTCTCTCTCACAAATAAACATACCCTGAGGGGAGTATTAAAAATAAATAAATAAATACATTTTGTCCACTTCCTTGAATGATTGATTATAATAGCACTTTGTTAGGGTGCAAGTAAGCTTTAATCATTGAGACTGCATTTCTTATCTTTTAATCTGTGGTTTTACTTCCTTTTCTTTTCTCCCCCTTTAAATCTATTTTTTGCTTTTGAAATAATTAGGAGGTTTCCACACAGTCTGTAGTTTGCTGATTGCCTCTTCATGGTGTTGATGAGTATGCTTCTCTGCACCCTGTTTTTCCTATAAATTAGTGGTTAAATTTAGTGGTTGATCAGATTAAATACTTCATAGGTTGTTGTGTTGGGTGCTCTACCCAGAGGTACATAAATATCTGGTATTCTCCTTTTCGGGGATGTTAGCAACCACTGATGACTATTTTCTAGATCCATTAATTCATAAGGCATTCCAAAGTGTGGCATTTTGTTTTTAATTTTTCTTTATTAGCTGGGATACTTTCATCTTACAGAAAGCCTTCCCCTCAACAACCATTAAGGTTCTCTGAGATCCAGTTCATAAAGGAAAGGCAAGAAAGGTGCCTGCTTCTTTCTCTTCATTGGTCACCTTTAAAACCATGAAGTTATTTAAACACATGAGACACATTCTAATAGATTGCAGGTATTATCCTTATTGGTGCCTAAATTTTTCCATATTTGGCCAGCAGGAACATTCAAGTTGGTTCCTGGGTCCTCTAGATTCAACTCTAGTAGTGTTTGGTGACTGCTTTACTTTAATGTAACCAGTTGTTATGGGCTCATCTTTTTTTTTATACTCACCCAAAAAGATGTTTTTATTGATTTTTTTGAGAGAGAGGGAGAGAGGGAGGGAGGGAGAACAAGAGAGAGAGAGAGAAAAAGAGACAGAGAGAGAGAGAGAGAGAGAGAGAGAGAGAGAGAGAGAGAGAGAGAGATCATTGTGAAAGAGAAACATCGATTGGTTGCCTCCTATAAGTGCCTGACCAGAATCAAACCCGCAACCCTTTTTGGTGTATGGGGCCACGCTCCAACCAATTGAGCCACCCAGTCAGGGTAGGGATCGTCTTTTACATTTCCTGCTCCACACCTGAATTTGTCATCATTCCAAGAAGCCCTGAGATTTTGTTTGTTTGTTTTCTGAGACTACTATGTGGATGCTATGGCTGCTTATTGTTTCTGGTTTGGTCATTATTTCTAGGTTTTTTCAGTGGACAGGTATAGGAAATATTTTTTTTAAGTTAAATTATGAATTCATACTGATAATTCATACTTTTAATTCAAAAACAGGACTTTAACTTAATTTAATTGATCTTACATCCATGCCTCCTTTCTTCTATATCAAAATCTCTGTTCTTAACATCAGTATAACTCATTTTCCTTATCCCACACTACACATAGTAGTCCAAGAGGAGCATTACTAATGCTACTCTCAACAATGAAAAGTTTAAAATTGTTTGCATTGCTTTTTATAATGAGGGTATATACCCAATAGAATGGCCAGACTCATTATTATGCTTTGAAGTTTCTGGTGGGTTATACTACCAGTTGGACATATATTTGGTTTCTTAGATTAAAAAACCCCTTTAAAAATTAAGGTATAATTTACATACTGTAAAATTCATCCCTTTAAATGTATAGTTCTTTTGGTTTTGACAAAAGCATAAAATCATGTACTCTGCACTAAAACCAAGATCTGGAACAGTTCCATCCCCCCCAAAATTGCCCGAGCCCCTTTGTAGTCAACTCCCACTCTAGTTCCTAGCTGTCACAGTCTGTTTTCTGTCATTGTAGTTTTGCTTTTATCCAGAATGTCACATAAATGGAATCATTCAATATATAGGTTTTTTTTAGTATGGACTCAGCATAAAAGGATTGCTTTTTAAAATTTAATTTTGTTAAATAATGATATAAAATATTTATGATTTCACAGTCAAATCAACAAAGGTTTATGCAAAAAATGTAGCTTGTATTCTTGTCCTTTCTACTTTATTCCCTTCCTCCCTGTATAGATAGCCATTTTCTATATTTTGATATTTATCTTTATATATCTGTCTGACTACCAATTGCATATCTCCCTCTCCCTTCTTAAACAGTTAACATACACACTTTTCTCGAGTGGTACATTTTACTTTAAATTACTTTCAAGGACTCAGCATTAAAAGGGCTTAAGGATACTAACATATTTGACTAATCTCTAGTATTAAATAGAAATTTTGGGTTTGATAAAAAGAATAAATACATCACCATCTTTCCTTTATTATTCCCAGATGCTGTTGAGTCAGTGCTGGACATGAGTCCACTGCTGTGGACGTGGGCATTGGTGGTGCTTGTGCTGCAGTTTAGAATTGGCTAGGATTTCCTGAGTCCGCAGTGTCAAAGTGTACCTAGTGCAAGCTAATGCTACAAAGAATAGCAATTATTGAGTATCTACTTGTGCCAGACACATGCAAGATAGGGGTGAAAAGGCTGGGAACAAGTCAAATACTTTCTCTGATCTCACAATTGTACAGTTCCCTCAGAAAAGGGTGAGGAATGTTTGCCATATGTAAAAGATGGGAGAAGCTGAAATTTCCTATTTTCTGGTGTGGTAGCCAGATCCTGCCATAGGAGTAGCCATATTAGGTAGCACTTCTCTTAAGGCCTCCCCTTGACTTTAGAATATCTCCCTCCTACGTCTGATTTGGGGACTGAAGTTTCCATTTCTGCCAAAGTCATTCTTTGGTCTATCATCTTCCTAAACACTTGTTTAAATGTACCTAGAAGTAGCAGATCATTAATATATTAGATCTTGTTTCATTTTTATCCAAGGCATTTAATAGGTTTCTAGAAGATGGAAGGACCCAGAGGAATATTAATAAGGAAGGTATGGGGAGGACAGCAGGGTCAGATTGTAGCTATAATGAAACTCAGGTAGCTGTTGTACGGAATGACAGATAATTCAAATGATCTCCATAGGTTGGGAGGATGGGCCTAGTTTCAACAGGATAAAATACTACATGGATAAAGATAACATTTAGAATTCTTCATCAAAGGGCTAAACACACACCTGGCCCAGGAGTTAGAGACGCTGAAAGAAGATCCAAGTGAAAGTACAACAGGTTGCAGGCCCAGCTGCTGCCTCGTGACAATGAGATGAGCCAGCAGAGACAAGTAGCAACCTGTGTGAGTTACAAATTGCTGCTTCATCATTTCTGCTTATCAAACCTCCCACAGGAATCTTTCTTATAGCCAGCCCTCATCTGAAATATACAAGATAGGGAATTCTGGGAAATACAGTTTAACTTAGACACATTAAAAAGCAACCACAGTTGTGTATTTTTTTGTTAAATTATTTATTGTTGAAAGTATTACATATGTCCCCTTTTTCCCCCATTGTCCTCTCCTAGCCTGCCCCCATACCCCAGCCTAGGCCTTCACCCCACTATTGTCTGTGTCCAATGGTTATGCTTATATGCACACACGTTCTTTGGCTGCTCTCTTACCTGCTTATATGCCCACATGTTCTTTGGTTGATCCTCCCATGCCTTCCCTCAGAGGTTTGACAGTCTATTCTATGTCTTTGAATCTATTTTAGTTCATCAGTGTATGTTCATTATATTCCACAAATGAGTGAGATCATGTGATATTTATCTTTCTCTAACTGGCTTATGTCACTTAGCATGATGCTCTCCAGATCTATCCATGCTATTGCAAATGGTAAGAGTTCTTTCTCTTTTATAGCAGCGTAGTTTTCCTTCATGTAGATGTACTACTGTTTTTTAATCCACTCATCTGCTGATGGGCACTCAGGCTGTTTCCAGATCTTAGCTATTGTAAATTGTGCTGCTATGAACATAGGGGTGCATATATTCTTTCTGGCTGGTGTTTCTGATTTGTTGAGATATATTCCTAGAAGTGGGATCACTGGGCCAAATGGGAGTTCCATTTTTAAGTTTTTGAGGAAACTCCATATGGTTTTCCACAGTGGCTGCACCAGTCTGCATTCCCACCAGCAGTGCACAAGTGTTCCTTTTTCTCCGCATTCTTACAGCACTTGTCATTTGTTGATTTGTGAATGATAGCCATTCTGACAGGTGTGAGATGGTACCTCATTGTCATTTTGATTTGCATCTCTCAGATGATTAGTGACTTTGAACATGTTTTCATGTCTCTTGGCTTTCTGTATTTCCTCTTTTGAAAAGTATCTATTTAGGACCTTTGCCCATTTTTTGATTGGATTGTTTATCTTCCATTTGTTAAATTGTGTGAGTTCCCTGTAAATTTTGGAGATTAAACCCTTATCGGTGATAACATTGGCAAATATGTTCTCCCATGCAGTGGGCCTTCTTTTTATTTTGTTGATGGTTTCTTTTGCTGTGCAGAAGCTTTTTGTTTTGATGTAGTCCCATTTGTTTATTTTCTCCTTAGTTTCCTTTGCCCTAGGAGCTATATCGGTAAACATATTGCTACGAGATATATCTCATATTTTGCTGCCTATGGATTCTTCTAAGATTTTTATGGTTTCCCATTGTATGTTTAAGTCTTTTATCCATTTTGAGTTTATTTTTATGTATGGTGTAAATTGGTGGTCTAGTTTCATTTTTTTGCATGTATCTGTCCAATTTTCCCAACACCATTTGTTGAAGAGACTGTCTTGACTTTATGATATGCTCTTGCCTCCTTGTCAAATATTAATTGAGAGTAGTGCTTGGGTCGATTTCTGGGTTCTCTCTTCTGTTCCATTGGTCTATATGTCTGTTCTTATGCCAGTACCAGGCTGTTTTGAGAACAGTGGCTTTGTTATATAGCTTGATATCTGGTATTGGGAACTGCCCCCAACTTTGTTCTTCTTTCTCAGGATTGCTGTGGCTATTTGGGTTCTTTTTTTTTTATTCCATATACAATTTAGAGAGTTTGTTCTAGGTCTGTGAAATATGCCATTGGTGTTTTAATGGGGATTGCATTGAATATATAGATTGCCTTGGGTAGTATGGACATTTTAATGATGTTGATTCTACCAATCCATGAACACGATATATTCTTTCACTTGTTTATATCTTCCTCTATCTCTTTTTTCAATGTCCTGTAGTTCTCTAAGAACGGGTCTTTTATCTCCTTAGTTAAGTTTATTTCTAGGTATCTTAATTTTTTTTATTCCAATGGTAATGGGATTTTTTTTAGTTTCTCTTTCTGTGAGTTCATTATCTATATATATAAAAGGCTAACATGCAAAGTGTCCCCTTGGGAGTTTGACCGGCAGACCGGGAATTCAGTCGCTCTCTATGACGTGCGCTGACCACCAGGGGGCGGCGTGGAATGAAGGAAGGCCCTGGTTGGCAGCCTGAAGGTCCCAATTGGCCCTGATCACCAGCCAGGCTTAGGGACCTTACTCGTGCACCAATTTCATGCACCAGGCCTCTATTTGGTGTATAAAAATGCCATAGATTTCTGGGTGTTGATTTTGTATCCTGCTACGTTGACGAATTCATTTATTAAATCTAGTAGTTTTTTGATGGAGTCTTTAGGGTTTTCTATGTGCAATATCATGTCATCTGCAAATAATGAGTTTTACTTCTTTTCCAATTTGGATGCCTTTTATTTCTTCTTCTTGTCTGATTGCTATGGCTAACACTTCCAGTACTATGTTGAACAGGAGTGGTGAAAATGGGCATCACTGTTTTGTTCCCATCCTTAGGGGAAATGGTTTTAGTATTTGCCCATTGAGTATTGTTGTGGCTGTAGGTTTGTCATATATGGCTTTTATTATGTTGAGATATGATCCTTCTGTTCCTACTTTGCTGAGAGTTTTTATAAAAAAATGGTGCTTGATTTTGTTGAATGCTTTTTCTACATCTAGTGATATGATCATGTGTTTTTTATCTTTTAATTTGTTTATGTGATGTATTACATTTTTTCATTTGTGAAAATTGTACCAGCCTTACATCCCCGGAAAAAAGCCCACTTGGCCATGGTGTTTTATCTTTTTAATATATTGCTGGATTCGATTTGCTAATATTTTATTGAGGATTTTAGCATCTGTGTTCATCAGGGATATTAGCCTGTAATTTTCTTTGTAGTGTCTTTATCTGGTTTTAGGGTTAGGGTAATGCTGACTTCATATAAGGAACTTGGAAGTGTTCCTTCCTCTTGAATTTTTTTGAGTAGTCTGAGGAGGGTAGGATTTAGTTCTTCTTTAAATGTTTGGTAAAAACCCCTTGTGAAGCCGTCCGGACCTGGGCTTTTGTTTGCTGGAACTATTTTTGATGACTACTTCAGTTTCATCAGTAGTTTCTGATTCTTCCTGATTGAGTTTTAGAGGATTGTATTTTTCTAGGAATATGTTCATTTCATCTAGGTTGTCCAATTTGTTGGAATATAGTTGTTCGTAGTATTTTTTTTTTTTTATAATCCTTTGATTTTCTGTGGGGTCAGTTGTTACTTCACTTCATTTTTGATTTTGTTTACTTGGGTCCTCTCTCTTTGCTTCTTGGTGAGCCTGGTTAGAGGTTCATCAATCTTGTTTATCCTTTCAAAGAACCAGCTCTTGGTTTTGTTGATCTTTTGTATTGTTTTTTAAATTTATTTATCTCTATGTCAATATTTCCACTCTGATTTTTATTATTTTCTTCCTTCTACTTACTCTGGGCTTTTCTTGTTGCCCTTTTTTCTAGTTCGTTAAGTTGTATGGTTAGATAACTTATTACCAGTTTTTTTTGTTGTTGTTTTTTTGAGGTAGGCCTGTAGTGCTATGAACTTCCCTTTTAAGACTGCTTTCACTGTGTCCTGTAGATTTTGGATTGTTGTGTTTTCATTGTCATTTGTTTCCAGGATATTTCTGATTTCTTCTTTGATCTCTTTTGTAACCCAATCATTGTTTAATAACATGCTATTTAGCCTCCAAGTGTTTGTTTGTTTTTATGGTAGTTGATTTCTAATTTTATGCCACTGTGATCTGAGAAGATACTTGATATGATTTCAATCTTGAATTTGTAGAGAATTAGTCTGTGTCCTAATATGTGGTCTACCTTCAAAAATGTCCCATGTGCACTTGAGAAAAATGTATATTCTGTGGCTTTGGGTGAAATGTTCTGGAGATGTCAATTGGTTCCATCTGATCTAGTGAGTCATTTAGGATTGTTGTTTCTATATTGATTTTTTTGTCTAGAAGATTTGTCAGTGATGTAAATGGGCTATTGAAGTCCCTTACTATGATAGTATTGCTGTCAATCTCTCCCTTGATATCCTCCAGAAGTTTTTTTTTAATGTATTTGGGTGCTCCTGTATTGGGTGTATATATTTTTACCAGCATTATATAGCCTCTTATTGTATTGATCCCTTTAGTATTATGAAATGACCTTTCTTATCTCTTGTTATAGCCTTCATTTTGAGGTCTATTTTGTCAGATATAACTATTGTTACCCCAGCTTTTTTTTTCATTTCCATTTGCCTGAAAATTTTTTCCCATCCCTTTACTTTCAGTCTGTGTGAGTTCTTTGTTCTGAGGTGGGTTTCTTGTAGACAGCATATATATATGGGTCATGTTTTCTTACCCATTCAGCCACCCTATGTCTTTTGTTGGAGCATTTAATCCATTTATGTTTAAGGTTATTATTGATAGGTACTTGTTTGTTGCCATTTTTATCCTTTATATATGTGTTTCTCCTTCTCTTTATATTCCTATTTCTTACACCAGTCCCTTTAGGATTTCTTGCATTGCTGGTTTGGTGTTAATAAATTACCTTAGCCTATTTTTGTCTGTGAAGCTCCTGATTTTACCTTCAATTTTGAATGATAGCCTTGCTGGATAGAGTATTCTTGGATTCAGTCCCTTGCTTTTCATTACTTTGTATATTTAATTCCATTCCCTTCTGGCCTGATGTGATTCTGTTGAGAAATCATTTAATAGTCTAATGGGAGATCCCTTGTAGGTAACTTTTTGTTACCTACAGCTCTTGTAGCTTTTAAGATTCTTCCTTTTTTTTTTCTTTTTTTAAAAAAATATATTTTATTGATTTTTTACAGAGAGGAAGGGAGAGAGATAGAGAGTTAGAAACAATGATGAGAGAGAAACATCGATCAGCTGCCTCCTGCACATCTCCTACTGGGGATGTGCCCGCAACCCAGGTACATGCCCTTGACCGGCATTGAACCTGGGACCATTCAGTCCGCAGGCCGACGCTCTATCCACTGAGCCAAGCCGGTTTCGGTGATTCTTTCTTTTTTGTTAATGTTTGCCATTGTATTTATGATGTTTCTTGGTGTGGTCTTTTTGGGTTCATTTTGTTTGGGACACTCTGTGCTTGTGTGACCCTCCAAGTCAGGGAAGTCTTCTGTCATTATTTCTTCAAATAGGTTTTCCATTTCTTGCTCAGCTTCCACTCCTTCTAGCACCTCTATAATGCAGATGTTGCTTTGTTTCTTGTTGTCCCAAAGCTCCCTTAAACTCTCCTACTGTTTTTAAAAATTTTTTTTTCCAATTGCTATTCATATTGGGTGTTTTTTCTAACCTGCCTTCTAACTCACTGATTTGGTCCTCAGCTTGTTTTAGTCTACTGTTAAAACCTTCCATTGTGTTCTGTATTGCAGCAATGCCATTCTTCATTTCCTCTTGATTCTTACACATGTTGGTGAATTTCTCATCCAGATGTTTGAGCATCCTTATCACCAATACTCTGAATTCTTACTCTGACAAATTGCTTGCCTCCATTTCATATAGTTCCCTTTCTGACGATGCCTCCTTTTCTTTCCTTTGGGGATTGTTTCTTTGTCTCCCCATTTTTGCTGTCCCTTTGTATTCATTTCTATGTAATGTGAGTTGTTGTCACTTTTTGGCCCTGGACAACCTGCTTGAGGTCCAATAAGTTGAAGCCCCTAGTGGTCCAATGGTCTGGGACTCCTTAGCCCAGAGGCTGGGTATGTCTTTGAGTCTCATACCTTTATTGTCTCTGCTCTGAGTTGTAATTCCTTCCTCCATGCATGTGGTCCCTCCATTGCACATTGCAGGTGCTGGGGTTGATGGGGGCACATGCACACTTCTTCTGGGGTGCAACTCCCTGTGCGGCCCTAGCACCCATAACAGGGTGGTGCCCTAGGACCCTCTGGCTTGCCCCATCAACCCGGTCCTGGGGGCTGGGTGGGGTGTTGGGCTTGGTGTCCCCGGCTCACAATTGGTGCGGTTCTGGGGTCTGGGCGGTGAGGGGTGTAGGGTCCCTCTGGCTTGCACTCACAGCCAGGGTCTGGGAGTTCAGGGTCTGGGAAACCGGGTGGGGAGGTGCAGAGCGGGAGGTCTCTCTGGCCTGCGGTCACTGTGGACATCTTGGAGCTGGTGGCAAGGTGGGCTGCCACTCACTGCAGGGGCACGGCGGTGGTGCCTTGCGAGTTATGGCTGGCGAGTAGCTCACTGCTCGGGTTTGAGGTGGTGTCTGAGAGCAGTCTGGGTGTTGGTGTGGCTGTGCTCCTGGACTCTACTGCTACCCTTTCAAGATGGTGTGGGCTCTGCGCAGGATGCCTGCCCATCCTGGGAGTGCCTGTGGCTTCAGGACCAAGACCTCCACTACCAGGGAAGCAGACAGTTAAGGAGAGTTCAGTTAGTGAGTTTCTAGATTTTATTCATCAGCCAAATGTTCTAAAATTTATTAGAGAGCTGTGACACCACAGGAGATGCCTATACTTCCCTGTGGTTCTGAGTAGTGCATTGTGTCCTTGTTTTCCCACTTCCTGATCTTTTTCCTCTTCCTCCTTCCAGTGCTCAGAGATCTGATGCCCCAGTCCCTCTAGGACTAAGAAACCTATTAATGTAAGACCTTACTATCTTCACTCTGAACTAGAACTGTCTTTTTAAAAGAGAGAGGAAGGGGCAATGTAGTATTTAATCTAAGGGAATTAAAAGTAATGCCTAGACCAGTGATGGTGAACCTATGACATTCGTGTCAGAAGTGACACGTGAACTCATTTTTTTGGTTGATTTTTCCTTGTTAAATGGCATTTAAATATATAAAATAAATATCAAAAATATAATTCTTCAAAAAAACCAAGATGGCAGCATAGGTAAACACCGGAGATTGCTGCTTAGCACAACCACTTCAAGAATACAACTAAAAGACGGAACAGACATCATCCAGAACCACAGGAAGGCTGGCTGAGTGGAAATTCTACAACTAGAAGGAAAGAGAAAAGCATACCAAGACTCAGAGGAGCTGTGGTGCAGAAGTAAAGTACAGAGGTACGGAGGTGCATGCAGAGAGGGCTGGCGGCTGAGGACACGGTAGTCTTTTTCAATCGGTAGGGAGTCTCAAGCTCTGAGCTCCAGTTCCGGGCGAGTCTCTGGGGACCCAGACTCATATAGGAGAAACTGGACTGTCTGGCATTGGTCGGATCTTGAGGGCAGCTTTCCTTCGGAGGTGCTTGCAACAATTGCTGGGACACTGAGAAGCGGGGCCTCTGAGGGCAGCCATAGCTGCTTGCTCTGCCCTGTTGATCCCCTGGGACCCCTGCCTTGCCCAAGCTGTGCACCGGCTTTTGCATATGAAAGGCCTGGCCCTTTGCAGTCTGAAAATTACCTAACAAACTTGCAGCTGGCTCAAGGCCCCACAGCAACTTGCATTGCTTCACAGCTGAGCTCCTGCTGGGTAGCCTCAGGAAGAGGCTAGATTAGCACCTCCTTAGAGATCCAGGAGCCAGTGTGCCTGGTGGTCAGAGTGGGACCATCCAGATTTCAGCTCCTTGGATCCATAAAGGACACACTCAGGGGGCAGACTCAGTGAGCACCAAAGCCCCACTGAAGCAAGTCTTGCCCCGGAGGGGTGTTTCCAGCACAGAAGTTCTCCCACTACAGACACAGCTGATTCTCACAGACAATTGGCCTGGAGGTCAATTACTCCCAGTGATACCTACAACAATCAAGGCTTAACTACAACAAGACTGCACACAAAGCCCACAAGGGGGTTCACCAAGAATGTCCACCTCAGGTAATTGGGGAGGCTGAGCCACTGGGCCCTATAGGACACCTAGCACAGAAAGCGACTCTATCAACACAGGGAAGCATAAAAAATGTGGAGACAAAGAAAAAAAACACAAATGACAAAATTGGAGGAAAGCAAACTACTGGATACAGAGTTCAAAACCACACTTTTAAGGTTTTTCAAGAACTTTCTAGAAACCTCTGATAAATTTAGTAAGACCCTCAAAAAGTCTGGTGAGACCGCCGATAAATGTAGTGAGACGCTCAAGAAATCTAGTGAGAACCTCGAGGTTAAGAAAAAGGACCAACTAGAAATTAAGCATACACTGACTGAAATAAAGGATATTATGCAGAGTTCCAACAGCAGACCTGAGGATCTCAAGAATCAAGTCAAAGGTTTGAAATACGAAGAAGCAAAAAACACCCAACCGGAAAAGCAAAATGAAAAAAGAATCCAAAAATACGAAGATAGTGTAAGGAGCCTCTGGGACAGCTTCAAGCGTACCAACATCCAAATTATAGGGGTCCAGAAGAAGAGAGAGAGCAAGATATTGAAAACCTATTTGAAGAAATAATGACAGAAAACTTTCCCTACCTGGTGAAAGAAATAGACTTACAAGTCCAGGAAGCGCAGAGAACCCCAAACAAAAGGAATCCAAAGAGGACCACACCAAGACACATCATAATTAAAATGCCCAGAGCAAAAGACAGAGAGAATCTTAAAAGCAGCAAGAGAAAGACAGTCAGTTACCTACAAGGGAGTACCCATACAACTGTCAGCTGATTTCTCAACAGAAACTTTGCAGGCCAGAAGGGAGTGGCAAGAAATATTCAAAGTGGGATGGAAGATGGCGGCGATATAGGCAGACGCGTCCCAGGTCGTGTCCCAGAGCAAATGGAGTGAGCAGCTGAAACTAGTAACACCCACACCAAATTGGCGAAATGCTCAGCTGGTGAGACGGTTTGCAGCCTGGAAGAGCAGAACTCCCCTGGAAAGGTAAAAAAACCAGGGATTTGGGCAGGAAAGTTTGCCAGACCTCTGAGCCCAGAGAGTCGGAGGGAGACCGCGGCAGACAGCCGCGTCCCTTGGGACAGGCACAGCCCCTGACGGAGGAAAGGAGAACCGCGGGATTCCTGGCGCCGCCGGGGGAATTGAGAGCTGGGTTCTGTGATCACGGAGGACTGAGCCTAAAGGGGGCAGCCTGAAGAGCTGACCAGACCATGCAGTCCCGGTAAGAGAAGAAGCTTACAGAAACCAAGCCTTCCCCGTTTCCACGGCGTTTGTTTGTTTGTTTTCACTGAATCCTGTTCATGGGATATTTCGGATACAAACACTCACCTGTGCTGAAGAGAGGGAGAGTGTGCGGAGGAGTGGAATCTGGGGAGAGACTGAGGAGAGAGGGGGAGCTGGGAGAGGAGGCAGCAAATTGAGTGCTGAGACACTCCTGATCCCAGCACTGGGGCAGCCATTCTCTCCAGAGAGTGAGACTCCTCCCCCCAGCCCCCAGGCAAGGAGCACAGCCACACCCAGATTCCACCCTGAACGAGATCAAGGATTAAAGTAACCTGATCAGTCCCTGGGAGTTAACAGGGTCTGGCCTATAGAGGGATTTTCAATCCCAGCAACAACACAGCGCCGGTAACTATTACGCAGCCAGCTCTGGGCAGTGAACTTCCACTGGACAGAGAGGCCCTATAGCCTCAGAGGCCAACCCCAGAACACTGCCACCCAGAGGCTGACCCACAAACTGACTCTTTGCTAAACACAAAATAAGGCAGTCTGGGAAACAAATGCGGCCTGCTTTAAAATAAGGACTGTGGTTTACAACACAGAGGAACAGTGTATCGCAGGGAAACTCAACACTCTCTTGAATACCTGGCAGGTCTAAGGCAAGCCACACTGAAGAATAGAAGAACCGAAGGACCTTCACTACTGCAATTTTTTTTTTCACCTTTTAACTAAGAAACCAATGTTTTTTCTTTTTTTTTCTTCTTTTTTTCTTCTTTTTCCATCACCTGATTTTACCCTTTTAATTACCACCTTCTTATTTTTAACCAGTATTATTACTGCTACCATTTTACCATTTTTTAAAGTGCCATTTTATTTTCTCTTTATTTTATTTGGGATTAGTGTTCTCCATTCTATTTTCATCGTTATATTATTGGTTGTTTCTAGTTTGCATTCATCTCCAGGGAGCTGTTGCTGGAATTTGTTGGGATTAATGGCTGTTCTATAGGAGTATTCTCCTCATATAAAAAGTCTCTTCCCCTCTTCCACTTCATTCTCTCTTTTTGCTCTGTTTTTTTCTCTTTTCTTTTCTTTTCTCGCTTTTATTTCCCTCCCCTCCTTTTTCCCAATTTCATTTTTGCACTCCTTTTTTTTTGGTCCCTAATTTTCTTTTCTTTTTTCTATTTTATCTTTTCCTCTTCCTTCTTCCTTGTCCCCTAATTCTCTTAATTCAGGTGGTCACCTTTATTTGGGGTTATTAATATCGTGAATATATTTGTGTATAGTGCCTGGTATGTGGTGCCTTGTTGTGTTGTCTTTTGTGCCTTTAAATCAACGCAACAGCAACCTCCTGAGCACCACACCCTCTGCTGAGGAACAGCAGCTGTACATGAAACCTCCACCCACCAGCCAGAAGAGCCACCACAGCTGTGAACAGCACCCACCAGAGGAGCTGCTGCCAACTGAAGAGCAGCTGCTACCGCAACCGCCCGAAGAGCAACCACAGACCAAGGAGTCACTGCCACCAAGGGAGCAACCACTGAACGACTCAACGTCTAGATATGTCAGTGAGATCAAACATGGGTAGACAAAGAAACCCCCAAAGGAAAGAGAAGGAGGACTCTCCAGAAAAGCAGCTAAGTAATACAGAGGCATGCAAAATGACAGAAAAAGAATTCAGAATAAGGGTCCTAGAGTGCATAAACCGGATGGAGGAAAAAATCGACAACCTCTGCAAGAAGCAAGAAGAAACAGATGAAAAAATCAACAACTTAAGTAAGACCCAAGAAGAAATGAAGAGTGATATAGCTGCAATGAAAAACTCCATTGAAAGTATCAACAGTAGACTAGGAGAAGCAGAGGACCGAATTAGTGAATTAGAAGACAAGGAAGCAAAACACACCCAAAATGTACTGCAATTGGAGAAAAAAATGAAAAGACAGGAGGAGAGCCTAAGGGAGCTTTGGGACAACATGAACTGAAACAACATACTAATAATAGGAGTACCAGAACAACAGAAGATTGAACAAGGATTAGAAAACCTATTAGAAGAAATAATATCAGAAAACTTCCCTGAGGTGGGGAAGAAAAAAGTCACACAAGCCCAGAGAGTCCCAAACAAGGTGAACCCGAAAAGACCCACACCAAGACACATCATAATTACCATGGCAAATGTTCAGGACAAAGAGAGAATCTTACAGGCTGCAAGAGAGAGACGGAAAGTTACATACAAGGGATCTCCCATTAGATTGTCAAATGATTTCTCAACAGAAACACATCAGGCCAGAAAAGAATGGACGGAAATTTACAAAGTGATGCAAAGCAAAGGACTGAATCCAAGAATACTCTATCCAGAAGGCTATCATTCAAACTTGAAGGGGAAATAAGAAGCTTCACAGACAAAAAAAGGCTAAGGGAGTTTATCACCACCAAGCCAGCAATGCAAGGAATGCTAAAGGGACTGGTATAAAAAGAAGAAATAAAAAGCTCAGAAAGAAAACAGCCACACAAAAAAAGAAATGGCTACAAACAAGTACCTTTCAATAAAAACTTTAAACGTAAACGGACTAAATGCTCCAAACAAAAGACATCGAGTAGCTGAATGGATAAAAAAACATGACCCATACATCTGCTGTCTACAAGAAACCCACCTCATTAGAAGGGACTCACACAGACTAAAAGTGAAAGGATGGAAAAATATCTTTCAGGCAAATGGAAAGGAAAAGAAAGCTGGGGTAGCAATACTTATATCGGACAAAATAGACCTCAAAGTGAAGGCCATAACAAGAGATAAGGAAGGCCACTTCATAATACTAAAGGGATCAATACAACAAGAAGATATAACCCTGGTAAACATATATGCACCCAATGCAGGAGCACCCAAATTCATAAAAAAACTCCTGGAAGATATCAAAGGAGAGATCTACAACAATACAATCATAGTAGGGGACTTTAATACACCACTGACAGCACTGGATAAGCCCTCTAGACAAACAATCAGCAAAGATACAGCAATCCTAAACAACTCACTAGATCAGATGGACTTAATAGACATCTTCAGAACACTCCACCCCAAAGCCAGGGAATATACATTCTACTCAAATGCTCATAAGACATATTAAAAAATAGACCATATATTGGGTCACAAGCAAAGTATCCCAAAATTCAAGAAGATTGAAATCATAAAAAGCATCTTCGCAGACCACGATGGCATAATATTAGAAATAAACTACAATAAAAACAACCCAAAATACTCAAACACCTGGAAGCTGAATAGCATGCTATTAAATATTGATTGGGTTACCAATGAGATCAAAGAAGAAGTTAAAAACATCCTGGAAACTAATGACAATGAAAACACAACAATCCAAAACCTATGGGACACAATGAAAGCAGTACTGAGAGGGAAGTTTATAGCTCTACAGGCCTATCTCAAAAACAAGAAAAAATGGTAGTAAATCATCTAACTCTACAACTCCAAGAATTAGAAAGAGAGCAACAAGAAAACCCCAGAGTGAGCAGAAGGAAGGAGATAATAAAGATTAGAGCAGAAATAAATGACATAGAGACCAAAAAAACAATACAGAAAATCAATGAAACCAAGAACTGGTTCTTTGAAAGGATAAACAAGATTGACAAACCTCTAGCCAGACTCACCAAGAAGCAAAGAGAGAGGACCCAAATAAACAAAATCAGAAACGATAGAGGCAAAATAACAACAGACCCCACAGAAATACAAATGATTGTTAAAAAATACTATGGACAGCTCTACTCCAACAAACTAGACAACCTGGAGGAAATGGACAAATTCCTAGAAAAATACAACATTCCAAAACTCAATCAGGAAGAATCTAAAAATCTCAACAGGCCAATAACTATGGAAGAAATTGAAGCAGTCATCAAAAAGCTTCCAGCAAACAAAAGCCCAGGACCAGACGGCTTCACAGGGGAGTTTTACCAAACATTCAAGGAAGAACTAAAACCTATCCTCCTCAGACTACTACAAAAAATTCAAGAGGAAGGAACACTTCCAAGCTCATTCTATGAAGCCAGCATCACCCTAATACCAAAACCAGGTAAAGACAACACAATGAAAGAGAATTACAGGCCAATATCCCTCATGAACATAGATGCCAAAATCCTCAACAAAATCTTAGCAAATCGGATCCAGCAGTACATCAGAAAAATCATACACCATGACCAAGTAGGATTTATCCCAGGGTTGCAAGGATGGTACAATATCCGCAAATCAATAAACGTGATACATCACATAAACAAATTGAAAGAAAAAAACCACATGATCATATCAATTGATACAGAAAAAGCATTTGACAAAATTCAACACCCATTTTTGATAAAAACTCTCAGCAGGGTGGGAGTAGAAGGATTATACCTCAACATAATAAAAGCCATATATGACAGGCCCACAGCCAACATCATACTCAATGGACAAAAACTAACACCATTTCCCCTAAGAACAGGAACAAGACAGGGATGCCCCCTCTCACCACTCCTGTTCAACATAGTACTGGAAGTGTTAGCCATTGCAATTCGGCAAGAAGAAGAAATAAAAGGCATCCAAATTGGAAAAGAGGAAGTAAAACTGTCCTTATTTGCAGACGACATGATATTATACATACAAAACCCTAGAGACTCCATCAAAAAGCTACTGGACTTAATACATGAATTTGGCAATGTAGCAGGATACAAAATTAACCCCAAGAAATCTGAGGCATTTCTATACACCAATAGTGAACTTTCAGAAAGAGAGATTATAAAAACAATCCCGTTTACCATAGCACCAAAAAAATTACGCTACCTAGGAATAAACTTAACTAAAGAGGTAAAAGACCTCTACTCAGAAAACTACAGGACGTTGAAAAAAGATATAGAGGAAGACATAAACAGATGGAAGAACATACCGTGTTCATGGATTGGTAGAATCAACATCATTAAAATGTCCATACTACCCAAAGCAATCTATAAAATCAATGCACTTCCCATTAAAATACCAACGGCATACTTCACAGATCTAGAACGAACTCTCCAAAAATTCATCTGGAATAAAAAAAGACCCCGAATAGCTGCAGCAATCCTGAAAAAGAACAAAGTAGGTGGGATCTCAATACCAGATATCAAGTTGTATTACAAAGCCACTGTTCTCAAAACTGCCTGGTACTGGCACAAGAATAGGCATATAGATCAATGGAATAGAATAGAGAGCCCAGAAATCGGCCCGAACCAATATGCTCAATTAATATTTGACAAAGGAGGCAAGAACATACAATGGAGCCAAGATAGTCTCTTCAATAAATGGTGTTGGGAAAATTGGACAGATATATGCAATAAAATGAAACTAGACCACCAACTTACACCATACACAAAAATAAACTCAAAATGGATAAAGGACTTAAATGTACGACAGGAAACCATAAAAATTCTAGAAGAATCCAAAGGCAACAAAATCTCAGACATATGCCGAAGCAATTTCTTCACTGATACAGCTCCTAGGGCACTTGAAACTAAAGAGAAAATGAACAAATGGGACTACATCAAAATAAAAAGCTTCTGCACAGCAAAAGAAACCATCAACAAAACAACGAGAAAACCCACTGTGTGGGAAAACATATTTGCCAATGTCATATCTGATAAGGGCCTAATCTCCAAAATTTATAGGGAACTCATACAACTTAACAAAAGGAAGATAAACAATCCAATCAAAAAATGGGCAAAGGACCTAAATAGACACCTTTCAAAAGAGGACATTCAGAAAGCCAAGAGACATATGAAAACATGCTCAAAGTCACTAATCATCTGAGAGATGCAAATCAAAACAACAATGAGGTACCATCTCACACCTGTCAGACTGGCTATCATCAACAAATCAACAAACGACAAGTGCTGGAGAGGATGTGGAGAAAAAGGAACACTTGTGCACTGCTGGTGGGAATGCAGACTGGTGCAGCCACTATGGAAGACAGTATGGAGTTTCCTTAAAAAACTGAAAATGGAACTCCCATTTGACCCTGTGATCCCACTTCTAGGAATAGATCCCAAGAAACCAGAAACACCAATCAGAAAGGATATATGCACCCCCATGTTCATAGCAGCACAATTCACCATAGCTAAGATCTGGAAACAGCCTAAGTGCCCATCAGTAGATGAATGGATTAGAAAACTGTGGTACATCTACACGATGGAATACTATGCTGCTCTAAAAAGGAAGGAACTCTTACCATTTGCAACGTCATGGATGGAACTGGAGAGCATTATGCTAAGTGAAATAAGCCAGTCAATAAAGGAAAAATACCACATGATCTCACTCATTCATGGATAATAGAGACCATTATTAACTTTTGAACAATAATAGATACAGAGGCAGAGCTGCCTCAAACAGATTGTCAAACTGCAGCGGGAAGGCCGGGGAGGGTTGGGGGGCAGGAGTTAGGGGTGTAAGAGATCAACTAAAGGACTTGTATGCGTGCATATAAGCATAACCAATGGACATAAGACACTGGGGGATAGGGGAGGCTGGGGGACTGTCTAGGGCGGGGGGATAAAATGGACACATATGTAATACCCTTTGTAATACTTTAATCAATAAATAAAAAAAAAGAAAGAAATATTCAAAATGATGAATGCCAAGAACCTACAACCAAGATTACTTTATCCAGCAAAGCTATCATTCAGAAATGAAGGTCAGATAAAGAGCTTCACAGATAAGAAAAAGCTAAAAGAGTTCATCACCACCAAACCAGTATTATATGAAATCCTGAAAGCTATCCTTTAAGAAGAGGAAGAAGAAGAAAAAGGTAAAGATACAAATTATGAACAACAAATACACATCTATCAACAAGTGAATCTAAAAATCAAGTGAATAAATAATCTGATGAACAGAATAAACTGGTGATTATAATAGAATCAGGGGCATAGAAAGGGAGTGGACTGACTATTCTTGGGGGGGAAAGGGGTGTGGGGGATGTGGGAAGAGACTGGACAAAAATTGTGCACCTGTGGATGAGGACAGTGGTGGTGGGGGGGGGGGCGGGGAGAACCAGGTGGAATGGAGCTATGGGGGGAAAAGAGCGGAACAACTGTAATAATCTGAACAATAAAGATTTAATTAAAAAATATAAATCTTTGTTTTACTATGGTTGCAAATATCAAAAAATTTCTATATGTGACATGGCACCAGAGTTAAGTTAGGGTTTTTCAAAATGCTGACACGCTGAGCTCAAAAGGTTCACCATCACTGGCCTAGACCAAAAACAGCAACAAAACACAACCCAACCAACTAACCAAATCTCAAAAGCCTTTGTGGTAAGTAACTATTTGTTTAGGTTCTAAGTCAGATAAATTCTGGATTTTGGAGAAACCAAAAGGTCAAAGTAAGCATGAAGACTGAGCCAGCCAAGAAATAAGCATTGTCATTTGGGGTAGCCCAGATGGTAGTCTTGAAAAGGGTCCTAACATTTGGGCAAATACAAAGATACTATTCAACCTCATCACCACCAAATACTCTTTGTTAAGCAATCCTTTGTTTTGTCTTTACTGAAGGATTGCTTGGAATGATGAATAGATAGAAACAATGTTACCACGGGTGAAACCACCTGAGGAATAAACAAAATAAATCCTGTTGTTCTCTGTAAATTATGAAAAGACCTAGGGAGAGAAGAAGCAATTGTATTGCCTGGATACTATACTTGTTGGTGATAATTGGGCTAATAGTGTAGCCAGGCCTGCTTCTAAAGTCCAGAAATGCCTATCAAAGCATCACCATAATAGATAAGCTCTGAAGTAGATGAATTTTGTAGTCTGTGACCTGTGCCTCTAAGCCCATCTCATTCAATCATTGAACAAATAATTAGTGAATGCCTACTATATGATAGGCACTGTGCTACTCTCTGAACTCTTATTTAAAAAAAATAAATCAATAAAGCCTTAGATTTAGAAGAGAATTGATACCCTCTTTTTCTAGGAATGTCTTCCAGGGACATCAAGTGCTTTACGTTCAAAGGCAGCACCCTCCAACAATGGTCATCCTCTGAGTGATCAAAAGCTCTTCCACATGTTGTGATGAAACTTGATTCCTTTGTTTCTACCATGGATCCTAATCTGTCCCATTAAAACACATCTCATTCCTACTTACACACAACAGCCTCATAAGGTTTGCTGGTGCTACCACCCTTCAAGTCCCCTCCAGGGGGAACACTCTCTTGGCTTTCCTGCAGATCACATGAGCAGTCCAGTTGCAAGTGTACCTCTTCAACATGATGTCCAGAACTGGACACAGCAATCTGTTAAGTGCAGAGTTTAGTGGGAGTGTTACACTGGGAAGTTAACGTGGTCTAAATTTGCTTTAATTTGAACATACTGAGTTTGGGTAAACTAGGACACCAGGGTGGAGCAAGATCTCTCCTACCCTCCTCTCCTACCATTGATTTCTTGAATTCAATATATCAGCATTATTGTCAGAAAGGGCTACGTTATTTTCTTATTGCTGCTGAAACAAATTAGTATAAATTTTGTGACTTAAAACAACACACATTTATTACCTTACAGTTCTAGAGGTCAGATGTCCCACATGAATCTCCCTTGACTGAAATCAAAATGTCAGCAGATGTATTCCCTTCTGGAGGCTCCAGGGAGAATCCATTTCCCTGGATTACTAGCAGCTATCGGCTGCCCACATTTCTTGGCTTGTGCCCCCATTCCTCCCTCTTCAAAGCCAGCAACATTGCATCTCTCTGTGCCCTTTCTTCCGTAACTACATCGCCCTCTGATGTACCTCTTCTGCCTCAATCTTTCATTTTTAAGGACTCTACATTGGGCCCATCTGGATAAACCAGGTTACTCTCTCTAAGATCAGCTGATTAGCAATCTTAACTCCTCTGCCACCTTAATTCCCCTGCACCATGTAACCTAACATTTGTACAGGTTGTGAGGGTCAGTATGTGGACATCTTTTGGGGCCATTATTCTGCCTATCATAGGGCCACCGCAGCTCCAGATACCATCTCCTCATACAACAACTTCTAAAGGCTGGGAAGGGGACCACATCTGCTTCCTTGCTCCCAACACACTTCCCTGATCATCTTACTGGCTAAAATCATGTCATATGCCCATTCCCAACCCGATCACTGGGGAGGAAAATAAATGACCATGATTGGCTTAGTCTAACCATAATGTATTTTCTAAGGGTGAGGAAGGCACAGCCTTCCAGGAGGCAAGTAGGCCTCTGACACCTGGATTAAATTGAGTTTCTGGTAGCAAGAAAGACATGGAAAATTGCTTTTGGAAATACTTTATTCCATAATGTCACCATGAAAATGGCTTCTAGTTATGACCTAATAACTTAAAGGAGAGAGGTATTTTAAAATTACTTTTGCCTTTTCCCTTTCTGTGTTGAAGAGAGCAAAGAGCTTTTGGTATACCTAGAGAAAAGAAAGAAAAATATCAATACATTTTTGTTGTTGTTAATCTTCACCTGAAGATATTTTTTCCATTGATTTTTAGATACAGTGGATACAGTGGAAGGGAGGGGGAGAGACAGAGAAACATTGATATGAGAGAGACACACCACACATGCGATCAGGGACAGGCATTGAGCCTGCAACCGAGGTACATGCCCTTGACCAGAATCCAAACCCAGGACCCTCCAGTCCGCAGGCCGACTCTCTCTCCACTGAGCCAAACCTGCCAGGGCTCAATACATTTTAAGTATATGGGTGTTGTATCAGTCAGGGCTCAATTAGAGAAATATATATATATATATATATATATATATATATATATATATATTTATAAATTGAGAAATATATATATTTATATACTAGAGAAATACACACACACACACACACACACACAGATCCTACAATTATATAAGGTCACATTCCTGTACAGATCCCTTCGTGTGTGTGTGTGTGTGTGTGTGTGTGTGTGCGCATTTACATACACATATACAATATATATTAAGAGATTTGTTTCAGGGATGTGACCTTACGTAATTGTGGGAGCTGGTCCAGCCATCTCTGGAAGGCTGCCTTCACATCTGAAGCTGGAGCTGTGGACACCGCAGGCAGGGAAGGGAAGAAGGCTACGAAGTGCGAAGTACAGGAGAGCAAGAATCAGCTGGCACCACACACAAGCAAGACCCCACAGGGTGGGCTGAACATGTGGGAATTTTTGTTGCCTCTGGTCTTTCTTTAAAGTTGATTGAGTCTTATTTGGATTCCAGTATTTAGTCTACTCAGGATGTATTGCTATTCCTGGCTTTTCTTCCCTGCATTAGAACTTTTTTTCCATTTAGGAACCCTGGCAAATTTAAATATTAGCATTGACAATGTGCATTGGCCTGTAACTTAAGGGCTTCATTTTCTGGCAGCAGAATAGGGAAAAGGGTTAGTTTAACAATTTATATCAGGTGTTATGTTAGGTGGTCCCTTTATTCACCTTTATTTTCCTGTGCTATCTAAGGCTTATGAGTGAAACTAGACCACCACCTTACATCACACAAGAATAAACTCAAAATGGATGAAAGACTCAAATGTAGGTTGTGAAACTATAAAAATTCTAGAAGATACCATAGGCAGCAAAATCTCAGACATCTCTTGTGGCAATATATTTACAGATACATCTCCTAGGGCAGTGGTCAGCAAACTGCGGCTCGCGAGCCACATGCGGCTCTTTGGCCCCTTGAGTGTGGCCACGAAGTTTCAATCGCACTGTATGTGCATGCCCGCATGTGGTATTTTGTGGAAGAGCCACACTCAAGGGATCGCAGTTTGCCGACCATTGTCCTAGGGCAAGGGAAACAAAAAATAAACAAATGGGACTACATCAAAATAAAATACTTCTGCACAGCAAAAGAAACCATCAACAAAATGAAAAGGGAACCCACTTTATGGGAGAACATATTTGCCAATGATACATCTGATATGGGGTTAATATTAAAAATATATAAAGAACTCATACACCTTAAAAGGAAGACAAACAATCTAATTAAAAATGGGCAAAGGACCTAAATAGACACTTCTCCAAAGTGGACATACAGATGGCCAAGAGACATATGAAAAAATGTTCAAAGTCACTGATCATTAGAGAGATGCAAATAAAAACTACAATGAGGTATCACCTCATACCTGTCAGAATGGCTACCATCAACAGATCAATGAATGACAAGTGCGGGCAAGGTTGTGATGAAAAGGGACCTTAGTACACTGCTGATGGGAATGCAGACTGGTGCAGCCACTGTGGAAGACAGTATGGAGTTTCCTCAATTAAAAATGGAACTCCCATTTGGCCCAGCGATCCCTCTTCTAGGAATATATCCTAAGAAATCCAAAACACCAATCAGAAAGAATATATGCACCCTTATGTTCATAGCAGCACAATTTACAATAGCTAAGGTATAGAAATAGCCCAAGTGCCCATCAGTAGATGAGTGGATAAAAAGAGCTGTGGTACATTTATATCATGGAATACTATGCAGCAGTGAAAAAGGAGGATCTTGTACCCTTTGCAGCTGCATGGAGGGACCTGGAGAGCGTTATGCTAAGCGAATTAACCAGTCAGAGAAAGTTAAGTATCACATGATCTCACTCATATGTGGAATATAAAGAACAAAATAAACTGATGAATAAAATAGATCCAGAGACATGGAACAGATGTTGAATCTCAGAGGGAAGGTGGGGATGAGTGGGTGGGTAGGAAGAGATTAACCAAAGAATTTATATGCATATATACTAACCCAGGGGTGGGCAAACTTTTTGACTCGAGGACCACAATGGGTTCTTAAACTGGACCGGAGGGCCGGAACAAAAGCATGGATGGAGTGTTTGTGTGAACTAATATAAATTTAAAGTAAACATCATTACATAAAAGGGTACGGTCTTTTTTTTTATATTTTTATTTTTTAGTTTTATTCATTTCAAATGGGCCGGATCCGGCCCACGGGCTGTAGTTTGCCCACGGCTGTACTAACCCATGCACACACACTTGTCTGTTAGGGAGAGGGATTTCTAGTCTATCTCCATGTTAAAAATAATAACTCTACATGAAAAAGGCATGGTAGTAAAATAGTGTTTTATCCTTTTTTTTAAAAAAGGGAATTATTTATAAGGTGTATGCTTATATATATAAACTATAGTATTATATGCTAATATTGATATCTATTGGTGGCATTCAACATACCCTTTTCTTTATTAATCTCCATATTAAACTTGACTATGGCAACAAACCATGATTATCAGCATCCTCATATAATTCATTTTTAAATTTTTGTATTTTATCTTTTTTTATTATTGAAAGTAATACAGATGTACCCTTCCCCGCATTGACACCTTCTAGCCCACCCCTGCTTCTCTCATATAATTCTGTATCAACTCCAAGCAGTTACTTAACTCTTTGCATCATATTTCTAACTTGAAAATGAACAAAGGAACTGACTACCAAATCATTTTATTCAAAACCAGACTATCCATTTTTTTTTTTTTATAAATTTAAAATACATTTTATTGATTTTTCACAGAGAGGAAGGGAGAGAGATAGTCAGAAACATCGATGAGAGAGAAACACCGATCAGCTGCCTCCTGCACATCTCCCACTGGGGATGTGCCCGCAACCCAGGCACAGGCCCCTGACCGGAATCGAACCCGGGACCCTTCAGTCCGCAGGCCGACGCTCTATCCACTGAGCCAAACCGGTTTCGGCAAGACTATCCATTTTTTGAAGTTTCCTTTACCTTTCCTTCTCTTTGGATTTTTGTACTATTATTTTCAATTCACACTGAGCTTTAATACAATTAGTAGCCATTACTGTTGAACCACGCTTTACAAATTTTAAGTTGTGAATAGAAGTAAATATTTAAGGCCACATGAATTCATATTGCTATTTCCCAAATGTGTCCATAAAACATATTACCTTATAATGCTTCCCTCTTATTCAAACACCAGCTAGCACTTTTTATGGTCCATGAACACTGAAACAGCTTGGATGAGAATGAACAAGCCCATTTCTTCTTTCATGTTACACTTGGCTCCAGTGATGTCAAAAGCTGCCATGCCAATCTCTACTAGTCACACACGCTAATTTGGGATTGGATCCAGGCTACGGTGTATTGGGGAGTCGAGCTCAACAATCACTTAGGAAAGTAGGGATACAGACCTGCCCCATTGCTTATGGAGTGAGGAAAGTTGGGTAGGCAAAAAGTGCTGAGTTTTGTGGAAGTTGCAGAATTGTGGCCCAAGAAGAGACAGTTTGAGGCTAGCTTTCTTGGTTTATCCTCGTCATATGTCATTTGCAAGGACGGAGGCACTGCGGACACCCGCCCAGGTCTAGTGCCTAGGGCAGGGGCATCTAGCATTTGCATCAGAGACGCGTTTGTCAGGCTGGGCACCCTCCTCCTTCCTACCCCTTCATGTCACACGGACTGGGTGCTGGATATTAGCTTCTTTCCTTATAGATCCTGTTCCATTTCTAGCTTCCAAGCGACCCAGGACTGAATTTCCTATAGAAACGTGGAGAGGCAGAATTTTTACCTTAAAAGAAGTTAACATCTTGCAACTGTGAATAATTTCCAGGATCATAAATTGAATGTAATTGTGCAAATAATTTGTTTATTCATGGCTTTGTCTATTTTGGATGGATTCTTTGCTTATTATGGTCATGCCAACTATTTCTATAGCCACATGCCTAGATTTTCTAAGCAGGGACTTCTCTGGTGGGCCAAATAATTCAAATAACTTGCCCTAAATTTGTTTTGGAAGCATATTTGTAATGAACAAGACATATAAAAGGATTAAAATTGGAAATGTCTATTAAAATAGAATCTTTTTATATTCTCTTTGTATACATTCTAATATAAACATATATCCTTTTATCTAGGAATCCCTTTGTCAGGAATTTATTCTACATAAAACTCTGAAGAGTATGCAGTGATACTAGTCTGTAAAAGATTGGTTAAATAAAAACTTAAATGGAACTCTATTCAGCTGTTAAAGTGAATGAGATAGATCTATAAGTAATTACAATAACTGGAAAAAGCAAGTAGCAAAAGAGTATATTATGATCAAATTTTTGTCTTAAATATCTACATATATGTAAATAACACACTCAGGCATCTTTGTATGCCTATAAAACAAGCTCAACAAAAACACTGAATTATTATCTCTGGGAAGGTAGGTCTATGAGACACATTTTCTATTATGTGTTTCAAAATGTTTCAATTTTTGATAATTACCATGTGTCCCTTTTCAAATAAAAAACATACTTTAAAAGTACCCTATTTCTTTCTTCTTTGCTCCTTCAAAACAAGTCAGGAGGCCCAATCAGGGGAAGTACTGTGTCTGAGACCCTGAGGGATCTGATGAATTAAGCCTTGGACATCCCTGTTCAGTATATTTTATCTAAAACGTCTTACCCTGACCAAACCATCTGGCCAAATTAAAAATGGAAAATTCATAGAAGGAGAGGCCTCCCTGCACACCCCATGGGAGCCATTCTTCCCTGGCTCCCTCTGGATTCTTCCAGCTCATTAGCTAAGAAGCAGTTAGAGGAAATGTCTCCGGCCACAGCTGCTGCCTTCTCAAGTATAGCTCTGATCTGGTCAGCAAAGCCCCTGATGGAAAGCAGCAGGCTCTGAGCGGCCTGCCAGCCCAGCCCGCTGTCTGCCTCCAGAGCAGGTCTGCTGGCTGGGCCCACCCTCCCTCAATCTTCCCCCTCCTCCCTCTCCAAGCCAAGTGCTATGCAAACATGGGGATTGAGGGGCGTTATCCTTCAGGGCGGGATCTTCCAGGAGTGAGGCATATCTCAGCCCTGAGGGTTTAGAAATGACAGAGCCAATGGCCTTTCGGTGAGAAACACCATGTCCCCCCTGGCAGTTGTACTCTATGCTCCAGTGGTGTTCAGGTTTATGAAAGAGAACTGCTCTTTGCCGCTCTTCCCTGCGACTCTGAGGTTCCCTTTGTGAGGATGCTCTGCCTTGCCATGACCCATGAGAAGCACGAAGAGGGACACAAGACTGAGAACAAGGGTCTTATCAGTTTGCACATGGCAGGGCAGGATGAGTTGCACAGCAATTAATCACATAAGGAATCCCCGGATGGGGTGTGGTATGGTGGTAGCCCACCTGGCTGTGGAAGTGGAGGAGAAATTGGGAGAGTCCAGCAAGAAGATAGGAAGTTCTGCTCAAAAGGGTTCTTTTCTGCTCCTTAACTCCAGAACTGTGCTCCCATAACCATGTTTCATCACAGTGAAAAAATCACAGTTTACTTTGGTCATTTCCCGATCTCTACACTAGAGTTTCTATAGCCCTTTCTCCCCCCACTCATTCTGCTGATCCTATATAATAAAAGGCTAATATGCAAATTGTCCCCATGGGCGGGGGTTCGACCGACCGGGAGTTAGATGTGCGCTGACCACCAGGGGGTGGCGTGGAACATGGCGGGCATTGGCAATGCGGTGCTGTCAGTGGGCAGCAGTGGAGGTGCTGCCAGCCCTGATGGGCCCCGATGAGAGTGGGACCATGGCAGGATGGTGGAGTGGGTAAGCGGGTGGCGCCAGGCCAAGGTGGGTGTGAAGGGAGGCCCTGGCTGGCAGTGACAGCAGGCAGCCAGCAACCACTAGGGACCCTACCTGTGCACGAATTTCGTGCACTGGGCCTCTAGTGTGATTATATTGGCATCAAAACAGATGGCACAGGCAAAACCAGACTAGTTCTGTGAAGATAGCCCCTTTCTCCATTCAAGGCCTAATCATTCAACTTTACTTATATCCTAGTAAATTTTTTGCTTTCATTATTTAATAAGAAATAAATCTTGCATATCTTGATTACTTAGATAATTTTAGTGTTTTTATTGTGTCATTGTAAGCTGAAGTAATCTTTATTTTTTTGTTAATCCTCACCTGAGGATATTTTTTTCCCATTGGCTTTTAGAGAGAATGGAAGGGAGGGGGGAAGAGAGAGAAACATCTATGTGACAGAGACACATCGATTGGTTGCCTCCTGCACACAGGGATCCAACCTGCAACACAGGCACTTGACTGGAATAGAACCCACGACCCTTCGGTGCTCAGGCAGATGCTCTAACCACTGAGCCCTGGTCAGGGCAAAATGGAGTGTTTTTCAAAACATCTGTGTATAGATAATTCAAGTAGGGCAGCCTCTATATTTAGGTAGATATAAAATATACTAAATAACAAAAAATCTGAGATTGTAGAGATACATTACACGGAAGAAATTAATCTCAGGTGTTTTTTTCTTCTTTCAAATCAAGGAGTTTGCTGCTTGTAATACAGCCCACTTGAACTCACTAATACCTGCATTTTTTTCCTTCTGAGAACAAACCTAGGCCTCATTTTTCAGCCTCTCTTGCTGCTCTGTGTGGCCTTGCCTGAGTTTTGTCAATGGAGTATGAGTGAATGTGACGTGCTCCTCTGCTGGACCTGACTCACAACAATCTCCTGTGGGAAAATCCCCCTCTATTTCTTGGTTGAATGGAGAAATTCAAAGACTTGAAAGAGATCAGAGTTATAAGGAGGAGGAACCTGAGTGCTGAATAATTTTGTGGAGCAGAGCCCATCTAATGATCCTCATTGGACTGTGATCTGAACAAGAAGTAAACTTTTAATGTTCTAAGCTACTGAGATTTGGGGTTCTTAGCTACAGCAGTGAGTCCTAATTTAAAAGAGTGATTTTAAATTGGAGTTCAGAAGTGCTTTCTTTCTATTCTAACTAATTTTATTGATAGAAAATACTGTAAAAATATTGATATACTATGTGTTAGATCTTTATTCAGAGGAGGAGCTAGTTCATGACATCAATAACTGTTTAAGGCAAGTTTTTGTTTTTCTTTTTTAAAAATAATATAATTTTATTGATTTTAGAGAAGAAGGGAGAGTGAGAGAGAGAGAGAGAAACATCGATGATGAGAGAGAATCATTGTTTGGCTGCCTCCTGTGTGCCTCCTAATGGGGATTGAGTCTGCAACCTGGGCACATGCCCTGACCTGGAATTAAACCATGATCTCCTGGTTCATAGGTCGAAACTCAGCTACATTGGCCGGGTTTGTTTTTTTCTTTAATAGCAATATCCTGTGGAATACTTATGGGCAAGCTGTCAGAGGCTATTTACACTAGAGTACTGTTATTATCAAGGACAAAAAAATTTGACTTTCTATGTAATAAGACTAAACACAAAATATCCAGTTTCTTTAATTGCAACATAATGGTCAGGGGTAAAGGGGCATTATCATTAGAACATTTCTAAGATGCCTTCCAGAAACAATGTTCTGATCCTCTAAGTATGCTTATAACAGAAACTGATTAAATTTTACTGAGGGAGGGAGGGAGGGAGGGAGGGAGAGAGAGAGAGAGAGAGAGAGAGAGAGAGAGAAGAAATTGAACAGATTTGTGCAAGCTCACACAGTAACAGAAAATAAGATCTCACAAGTATAGAAGCCATGGAGCTCAGAGGAGCTCATGGAAAGTCTCTTTAGTTGCCATCAGAATGACTCAGCTCCATTATGTTCCATCCGTTCCTTGATTTCCCAACATTTCATTTCTTAGGGGAGAGGGTCAGACGTAGATTGTTTACATGCCTACCTTTTGGCCATGATAGGGTGTCCAGGCTGAGAGACCCAGTTGTACTACAAGGAGGGTGAAAGAAGAACTCCCCAAAAGAAAGGCGGAATTCTCAAACAAGAAACACAAAAGGGGGTGGCAGAAAAAACAGAAGCAAAATTAGATGGCTGTCACCTTCTTTTCTTCATGTGTCTTATGATGTGTCCTTTTTCTTGTCTGATAAATATCTGAAAAGATGATGCCAGATCAATACATAGAACTTTTATAACTAAAGGCATCATTTATAACTAAGTGATTGAATGACCAATCATTAGACTAGTAGTAAGCATTCTCACCAAAAGCTTAAAATATTTTACTATGTTTAGTTTCTTATAATATGAATGAGATTACTAGGTAAGCATTCCAAAGAGGTGAGGTACAATCATTATAAACACGTGGCATTGTAGGTAATTGCAGTTTTTAATACTGTGCTTAAATTAGCAACATTAACAGGTTTAGCTGGGAAAAACCTTCAGATTGATAGCAATTTTTAAAGTAATTACTTTATTTTAGTAAGAACCAATGTTTGGGCTTATTAGCATCTGAGGTCAAAAGGATAGTGTGCAAATCATTTGAAGCCTGTTTATTGATCCTTGAGTCACTGGGTTCTTAATCCACAGTATCACCAGCTCCTTGTCTGGGTTGCATGTACCCTGTGAAATACAGTTACATTCACTTTTTAAAACTCTAATTTTTAAATATATTTTTATTGATTTCAGAGAGGAAGGGAGAGGGAGAGAGAGATAAACATCAACGATGAGAGTCACTGATTGGCTGCCTCCTGCATGTCCCCTACTGGGGATCGAGCCTGCAACGCAGGCATGTAACTTTGACTAGAATTGAAACCACGACCTTTCAGTCCACAGGCCGATGCTCTATCCACTGAGCCAAACCGGCTAGGGCTATTCTGAAATAACTTTAGACTTATTGAACTATGAGTTGCAAAGATAGTACAGAGAGTTCCCATATACTCCTACACCTAGCTTCCTCTAATGTTAACATCCTATGTATCCATAGTTACCGTCATTTTTTAGTGGTTGAGCATGAACAGTCTTTAGACCTGAGAGAGACAGATTGATGCATTGGAAAACATGGGGTTTTGGATTCTGACAAATTTGGATTAGATAACATATCATACTACCTATAAAAATTGTCAAATTACTTCTAGGTAGAAATGGTGTACTCTCTCTCTTCCAGGGTCCTTGTGGGCATTATACATTCCATAAAAATGGAATCATCTGGTAAAGTTTTGACACACGATAAATGGTTAATAAATATTCATTTTTTCCTTCCCCCTCCTTCTCTCACCACTCTCTTAGTGCCTCCTCTATCCCTTCCTCTCCTTTCTCTCTTCAAGTTATTGGATAATGCCACTTTGATTCTGAATTTTGGTTTCTGCTTTTGTGTTTGTCCCCAGCCAGATTGCCTTCTAAGCCCTTCAGTTCTGGCATTTTCTGATGTTGAAGGAAGAGATGACCTTTTTGACCTTAGTAATGTTCAGCTCCTTGCTGAATTAGCCTTAATATTTACCAACCTGAATTTGAAGAGCAGAGTGTTCCCACATCAATAGCAAGAACTTGGAAAAATTCTGAGGAAGAAAATGAAACCAACTGTAGACTGTAGAATGAGTGGTGTGTGCGTGTGTGTGTGTGTGTGTGTGTGTGTGTGTGTGTGTGTGTGTAGGGCAGTAACCAGACAAGGATATAAACCCTGAAAAACAACTCAAATCCCTCTGTACTTTAACACTGCGAGGGATTCCTAGTACATGAAGTTCAAGACCCCAGATCCAAATAATTCATTTTGGCCAAGTGGGACTCAAATCCTTGATGGGCTAATCTACTCTCGTCATTTACTCTGATAAATGTCCACAGGGAAGGGAAACAATACAATACTGGCACTGTTTCACCTCTCAGCAAAAATCTGCTTAAAACCAGATGCCTCGTAGCCATATGACAGACGCTCCACCCTGAGGAGGGGTCCCCTGAGGGACCCAGGAGAGGCACTGGTGATTATGCTGCGTGCTTGCTTCTGAGCCTAATGGGCAGGCTGGGAGGGAAGAGATGGAGTCCTGAACATCTTGGACGTGACACCCTCTGGGCCGTAAGTGCTCCCAATAGAATCTTGCCTCAGCTCAGCAGCTGTCCCATGGCAGCAGCCCTTTTTGCCATATGGGGGAGCCATATTTGTCATTGAATTGGGATCTGCAGACTAGTAGAAACCCCTTCATCCATGTGAGAGTGTGGGTCAGAGGCCTAATGTGAGAGTGAGGGAGTGAGAGTGAAGAGGCACTGTCAATCTCTAATTGCCTCTAAAAAAATGTAATGCAAAGACTCTTATTCCGGTCTCCAAGCTACCGTAGGAGAGGGGAGGGAGTGTTAGTTTGCCACCGTGAGGAAGTATAATAAGGGAAAAACAGTAATCAGGGTTGGGCTGGCAAGGAGTTCCACCAAGAGGAATGCTTGCCCATGGTGGGGCTGGGTTTGTTAGGAAGTGCAGCGAGGGTCATTGGGAGGGTCACAAAGTGAAAACATGCCCTCTGGGGAAGAGTGTAAGCCACCCGTGAGGAAAGCGGCATTTCCGTAACAGCTGCACACCCAGGTTGGTAGCAAGGCAGGAAGCATGGGGCTGAGCCTGCCGTGTCCTTGCCTGTGGTGGCTGTGGCTGGCTCCCAGGACCAGAGGGCGCCTTCTTTTCCTGAGCGATATGGGAAAGGTGGGCAAAGGGATGATCAGGGACCTGATTTATTATGGTTAAAGATGGCGTCATTAGCATGAACATATATTAGATATCTGAGGTTTGCAGAGGTGGCAGAAATAGAATCAGTGTTAGGAATATTCAAGTTTGTGAAAGTAAGATATGTAGTCTTCAGTCTATAGGCCGTTGCTCTATCCACTGAGCCAAACCAGCTAGGGCATAGATATGTAGTCTTTTATTTTAGAATAGAAACACTAATGTGTCATATCAGTACAACTACAAGGTATCCCCCCAAAATGTATACAAGCTTTAATAACTAGTAGTTCAATTTTGAAAATGAAATGTATTTTAATAAACACTGACTTGAAAATTATTCAATTTTTTTTGGGGGGCACACTATATATGGCCCAGCAGAAAAATGGTTGAGAAACAAAAAACCTGATTTATAGTCTAAATTCTTTGGCTGATTTGCCTCAGTTAAATTTTTATGTATTTTTTTATTCCTTTAGGATATATTCCTAACAGAGAAATTGCTGGGTCATCAGGGTGACGTTTTGGTTTTGTTTTGTTAATCCTCACCCGAGGATATTTTTCCATTGATATTTAGAGAGAATGGAAGGGAGGGAGAGAGACAGAGAAAGAGAAACATCCATATGAGAGAGACACATCAACGGGCTGCCTCTTGCACGTGCCCTGACCGGGGCCAGGGGTCAAGCCTGCAACCGAGGTACATGTCCTTGACTGGAATTGAACCCGAGACCCTTAGTCTGCGGGCCAACTCTCTATCTTCCGAGCCAAACAGGCTAGGGTGCCTCAGTTTCTTTATATACTCAGGGGAATGATAATAATAGCTGACACCTCATTATGATCAGCCATGGGCCAGGTACTTTCTTTGTATAGGTAATATTATCATTCTCTTCATTTTATAATGAAGGAGCTGAGTTGCTGAATGTCATACAGCTGGTATATGAACATTTGTCTCCGGGTCCCGGGCCACCTGACTCCAGAACATACATATTCAACTCCCACCACACTATCAACCATATTTACCTCAAAGGGTGTGGCAAAGATAAAATTAGGTACAGAAAGGGAGAGACTAGTTTTGAAATGGCTGCTAGAATAAAAGCCTACCTTTTGAAGCCTAATAAAGGTGGATTTGAAGCCTACAGTGATAACCTTGTTTAACTAAGCTATAAATTATTTTATCTTATAATTTTTGGTTTTGTCATTTTAAATGGGAATTGTAATGCCTATTTTTCTGGTTTTTGGAAGATTAGAAATTGTATTATATGCTCCTGTTTATTAATCTGCTCAGGCTGCCATAGCAAAATACCATAGGCTAGGTGGCTTAACCAACAGAAATGTATTTTCTCACAGTCCTGGAGTCTAGAAGTCTAAGATCAATGTTCTGGTGAGAACTCTCTTCCTGGTTTGCAGTTTTCTTCTTGCTGTGTCGGGGTCGGGGTGTGGGGAGGGGGGGGAGCTCCGATGTCTTTTGTCTTTTATAAGGACCCTTGTACCATCAGATTAGGACCCACTCTATGGCCTCACTTAAACTTTGTTACCTCTTTATGGCCCAAACAGTGTCTTATTGGGGATTAGGGCTTTAACATGTGAATTTTGGCAGACACCATTCAGCCTCCAGCGTCCTATGAGCCTAGGGGTGTGATTGGGTGCTAGAGATTTGTGATGAAGAACCAAAGGGAAGAGCCATAGCCACTTAATCTTGGGCTGCAGGGCAGTGTGAAAAGAGTCAAAACTTGCCCTCTGCCTTCAGGGGCTGTGCTGCTTGTCTATATAATCCTGCCTCAGTTCAGCCCCCGAGGTTCCCCTTTCTTGGCTTTGAGTAGCTGTGATACTGACAAGGTGAGGCAGGAAAGGAAGACAGCTGAAATCTGTTATTGCATCAATAACTTGGCGCTTCAAGCCCAGGGATTCCCCCATCTATCTCCTGTTGGGCATTTTGCCTTCCTGCCGTAGGAAACAGATGCAGGGAGGACAGGTTGTAAGCTGGAGCCCTGAGTCATAAGGGCCAAGGGAGCTCTCCCAGGACCTTCAGTGCTGGCAGGATGACTGTGGAGACCTGCCAGAGAAACCCCAGCAGTCCTTGCAGAGAGGCTTAAGTTAGGGAGACCCACTGCTCCTGTGTCCCAGCCTGCTTCAGCCCAGAAGAGAGTGAGGACAGGGCAACCAAGCCCCGTGTCCATTAGGATTCTCTAGATTGCAAGGGCCAGAAAACCCAACGTAAAGTACCTTAGGTAAGATTGGAATGTATTGGTTCACATGAAGTCCCCAGGCATGCTGAGCTTCCAGTGTGGATTGGTCTAATGCTCACATATTATCACTGGGATCGCTCTCTAAGCTGGCTTCATCTAGGTTTCAGCTTTACAGGCCTGCTTTGTGTCTTCCTATCATCGCACTGCCAATTCCAGAGGAAGACTAAATATGTTTCCTTGGCTCTGGCCGGTTTATGTGCCATTCTGAAACTAATCAGTGTCGCCACAAGGATGGGATATGTTATCTTAAGGCAAACAGGGTTTCCCCTGTAGCTAGGGTTGGAGTCAATTCCATGGAAACCATGTGACTAGAGAATAGTGGAAGGTGGTTTCCCAAAGGAAATTTTGCATCTTCTTTTCCAAAGTAAACTTTGGATCTCTCTAAAAGTCTTGGAAAAAGCTATTGGACAGAAGCAATATCTACACTAATAAAAGAGAAAAATGGTAATTGGCATACGGCGCTACCCTTTTCATTGGCTAATCAGGGCTATATGCAAATTAACTGCCAACTAAGATGGCAGTTAACTGCCAACAAGATGGCGGCTAATTTGCATATGTAGGCACAATGCAGGGAGGCGAAAGGGAAAGCAGGAAGAAGCCCCCTGCCACTGACAGTGATCGGAAACCCAGGGGGGAGCTAAGAGCTGGGGGGCAGGGCAAAGGCGGCCCCAGGGCCGCCTTTGCCCTGCCCCCCAGCCATGATCGGAGAATCAGGCGCCTTTGCCGCCCTGGCCAGTGATAGCAGGAAGTAGGGGTGGAGCCAGCGATAGGAGCTGGGCACGGTCGAAGCTGGCAGTCCCGGGAGCTAGGGGTCCCTTGCCTGGGCCTAAAGCGGAGCCCACGATCGCGGGGCCGCTGTAGCTGTGGGTCCCCGCTGCCCGGGCTGGACGCCTAGGCCAGAGGCGTTAGGCCTGGGCAGGGGCGGAGCCTGCAACCGCGGGGAGCTGGGGGTCCCCTGCCCAGGTGTGACACCTCTGCCAGAGGCCTCAGGCCTGGTCAAGGGGCCGATCCGGTGATTGGTGATCGGAGGGTGATGAGGGTCAACTCCTCTGGCTGAGGCATCAGGCCTGGGTGGGGGGCGGAGCCGGGGATTGGGGGGATATGATGATCCCCTTGCCCAGGCCTGAAGCCTGGGTCAGAGGTGTCAGGCTTGGGCGGGGGCTGGAGCAAGCGATCAGAGGGAGATGGGGGTCCCCTGCCCAGGCATGATTCCTGGGCCAGAGGCCTCAGGCCTGGGCGGGAGTCAGAGCCAGTGATCGGGGGGAGATGGGGGTCCCCTGTCCAAGCCTGACACCTCTGGCGGAGGCGTCAGGCCTGGGCAAGGGGCCGATCAGGCGATCGGAGGGTGATGGGGGTCTACGCCTCTGGCTGAGGCATCAGGCCTGGGCAAGGGGCAGAGCCAGCAATTGGAGGGGTCTGGGGGTCCCCTGCCCAGGCCTGATGCCTGGGCCAGAGGCATCAGGCCTGGGCTGGGGGCAGAACCAGTGATGGGGGGAAATGAGGGTCCCCTGCCCAGGCCTGACGCCTCTGTCAGAGGCGTCAGGCCTGGGCAAGGGGCCGATCCTGTGATTGGAGGGTGATGGGGGTCAATGCCTGAGGGATCCCAGTATGTGAGAGGGGGCAGGCTGGGCTGAGGGACCCTCCCCCCCAACACCCAGTGCACGAATTTCGTGCACCGGGCCCCTAGTGTATTTATAATAGAGCATTTCTGACATGGTCCCCAAAACAAATCTCCAGTCAGTGTTACTGGAATGACCCTGAAAATCGTAACAAGGCGTCACTTTCTTTTTGTACTCTGTTGTAGCAACTTCACGGTCTTATAATTTGTGCCCATCCATTAAAAAAATACTTATTGAGCATTCCTACATGCGAAGGGATGCTAGATGCTGGGGATGTTGTAGTCTCGTCTCCTCATCAAGCTGTTATTCTTGTGCTTGTCCATGATGCCGCATGACTCAGAAACCTCTGATCTCCTTCAGGCTATGGCTGCCTCCATTACCACCCTGGCTTTGCCCTGGCTTTTTATTATGCTGTGCCACACAGAGTAAGAGCTCCCTTTAATGCTGCCCAGCATGGCAGAGGCTGTATGTGCTCTCATATATGCAGGATAGTACTCGTCACAATGTTCATGAATTATCTATATATTTATTGGTTTAATATCTTTCTCTTTATTCATATAGGTAGCGACTATATCTATCTTATTTGTTATTGTTTTCCCTTGCGTAGCACAGTGTCTGGAGCATACCAGGCATTAAAATTGTTTTTAAATGATATCTCAATGTATGTATTATGATATGTGTTCTTTTGTGACAGGTATACTTGTGCATATTCTAGATTTAATTTCATTTTGTGTGTATAATCCTTTTCAAAAGATTCCAGGAAGCAATAATATTTTGTATTATAGTAGAATGTTTTTGTAATAAGTACATTGATAGAATGTTTACTCCAGCAGTAAATTAGTAAATTTAAAAATAAAATGATGTCACTGAGAGGGAAAGATTGGTGTTATGTGCAAAAATTCATTCTCACCCATGTTTTTAAGCTTATGTGTGTGTGTACATATACACACATATTTATGTATGACGGATGGTTTGGGAGTTTTTGATTGTATGTCTTTAGCTGGCCAAGGAGAATGGGAGGAAGAATTAAGTCTCTGAGATTGATAAACTCAGGTAAAGAAACATTTACTGGGCGATGTGCAGAACAGTGCTTGTTACACAACCTATCCTGCTTTGGAAGACTAGTCTTTTCCCTGAGGAAGCTTGAAGCCCTGGTCAGGTGGCTCAGTTTGTTAGAGCATTATCCCGATATGCCAAGGTTGTAGCTTAGATCTCTGAACAGGGCACATATAAGAAACAACCAATGAGTACATAAATAAGTGGAAGAACAAATCAGTATTTCTCTCTCCCTCCCCCTTCCTCTTTCTCAAATCAATAAATTTAAAAAAGCTTGAAGATATTTTCATAACAGACATGCATTCAGTTAATCTATACAAATAAAAGGATAATATGCTAATTAGACTGGACATCTTCCAGACATCCTTCCAGACATCCTTCTGGACAAAGCCACAGTGGCGGGGAGGCGGTTAGGGGTGATCAGGCCAGCAGGGGAGAGCAGTTAGGGCAGTTAGGGGGATCAGGCTGTCAGGCAGAGGCAGTTAGGGGCGATCAGGCAGGCGGGGTTCTCGGATTGGAGAGAGTGCAGGCCACCCCCACTGTGCATGAATTTTGTGCACCAGGCCTCTAGTGGAATATAAAGCAGGCCAATGTAAAGACTCAGGTAGAGTTAAAATAAAACATGCTTATAACAGATTGCAGGATTTCAGCTCTCCCATTTGTTTCATGGCATCCTAGCAACTAAAGATTACTTCACTAATGGTATGTAACTCTGTGCTTTATATAGAACTGACTTTTAAGAATGAATGTATTTATTAAATTGGATTAATTACTAAAATATCTTTGTACCAATAAACAAATCTTTTATTATAGCTTCTTTGACTTTGTTATAGTAAACTTTTTAATGTATTATTTATTGAAGGAATTTTACATAAGAAAATCAGATATAATTTGTTTATAAATGAGGGTTAGTGCCAAAACCGGTTTGGCTCAGTGGATAGAGCGTTGGCCTGTGGACTGAAAGGTCCCAGGTTCAATTCCGGTCGAGGGCATGTACCTTGGTTGTGGGCACATCCCCAGTAGGAGATGTGCAGGAAGCAGCTGATCAAGGTTACTCTCTCATCGATGTTTCTAACTCTCTATCTCTCTCCCTTCCTGTCTGTAAAAAATCAATAAAATATATTTTTAAAAAAATGAGGGTTAGTTATTTTATTAATAATTTTTCTCTAATAAGGGGAGGGGTCTAATTTAAATGATGGTGTGAATTGAAAATGCTGTTAGTTATAAGACTCAGTTGTAAATAATTTAAAAACAGACATCCTGACCACTACTCCCTCTATCTCCGATGACACATAGAAAGTATTTGCTTGCTTACTTGCTTTATCATTTTTGGACAAAGGGAGGTATAAATATTTACACATATAAGCCTTAGTTAAATCTTATAACATTTAAAACTCTGGGGTGATAAGAAGAAAGCTGCTAGGAAATTTGTCTTTGACTGGAATGGAACAAATGTTACTTAAAAAGAAAGAATTTAAGAGGGGTTTATTAAAGAATTACTTATGCCTAGGAGTGTACTAAAGATTAGAGGGAAATCAAAAGTAGCACAAGACATAGTTAGTACCCTAAAGCATTATCTACTTGAGTAGAAAAGATTAAGACCTATGAAAAAGAAATACTAAAACAGTATGCTCAATTAATATTTGACAAAGGAAGCAAGAGCATACAATGGAGTCAAGACAGTCTCTTCAATAAATGGTGTTGGGAAAATTGGTCAGATACATACAAAACAATGAAACTAGATCACCAACTTACACCATACATAAAAATAAACTCAAAATGGTTAAAAGACTTAAACATAAGATGGGAAACCATAAAAATCTTAGAAGAATTCATAGGTAGCAAAATATTAGATATATATCATAGCAATATCTTTACTGATACAACTCCTAGGGCAATGGAAACCAAGGAGAAAAAAAACAAATGGGACTACATCAAAATAAAACGCTTCTGCACAGCAAAAGAAACCATCAACAAAACAACAAGAAAGCCCACTGCATGGGAGAACATATTTGCCAATTTTATTTTATTTTTTTTATTTTTATTTTTTAATGTATTTTATTGATTTTTCACAGAGAGGAAGGGAGAGAGATAGAGAGTTAGAAACATCGATGAGAGAGAAACACCGATCAGCTGCCTCCTGCACATCTCCCATTGGGGATGTGCCCGCAACCCAGGTACATGCCCCCGACCGGAATCGAACCCGGGACCCTTCAGTCCGCAGGCCGACGCTCTATCCACTGAGCCAAACCGGTTCTGGCAACCAATTTTATTTTTGATAAGGGTTTAATCTCCAAAATTTACAGGGAACTCATACAACTTAACAAAAGGAAGATAAATAATCCAATAAAAAATGGGCAAAGGACCTAAATAGACACTTTCGAAAGAGGACATACAGAAGGCCAAGAGACATATGAAAACATGTTCAAAGTCACTAATCATCTGAGAGATGCAAATCAAAATGACAATGAGGTACCATCTCACACCTGTCAGAATGGCTATCATCAACAAATCAACAAACGACAAGTGCTGGCGAGAATGTGGAGAAAAAGGAACCCTCCTGCACTGCTGGTGGGAATGCAGGCTGGTGCAGCCACTGTGGAGAACAGTATGGCTTTTCCTCAAAAAGTTAAAAATGGAACTCCTATTTGACCCAGTAATCCCACTTCTAGGAATATATCTCAACAAATCAGAAACATCAATCAGAAAGGATATATGCACCCCTATGTTCATAGCAGCACAATTTACAATAGCTAAGATTTGGAAACAGCCTAAGTGCCCATCAGCAGATGAATGGATTAAAAAAGAGTGGTACATCTACACAATGGAATACTATCCTGCTGTAAAAAAAAAAGGAACTTTTACCATTTGCAACAGCATGGATGGGCCTGGAGAGCATTATGCTAAGCAAAATAAACCAGTTGGAGAAAGATAAATATCACATGATCTCACTCATTTGTGGAATATAATGAACAGCATAAGCTGATGAACAAAAATAGACCCAGAGACACAGAAACACCGAACAGACTGTCAAACCTCAAAGGGAAGGCAGGGGAGGGGGGTGGGTAAGAGATCAACCAAAAAACTTGTATGCATGCATATTAGCATAACCAATGGACATGGACACTGGGGTGGCGGGGGCTTGTCCTGGGGGGTGGGAGTGGCTGGATAGAGGTTGATGGGGGAAAATGGATACATATGTAATACTTTAAACAAACAAACAAACAAACAAACAAATTCACCTGGAAGAATAAATAAGTGAAAATTCACACACACACACACACAATACTAAAACAGGAAAGCCACAGAAATACTAGTGTGGAGCTTAAACAGCTCATAACGCCTGCTTCCTATGTTGGTCCTGAGTGTTTTCCTCTCCTATATAAGGCAGCACAACTGTGCTTCCACCAACATGTTGAAGTCACTTGGGTGGGTGTCAAATGCTTGTGTTTGGAGTTAAATCTAAGTGAAGCAGCAAAAAGAAATTAATTCTATGAAATCAGTCAAGAGAAAAACCTCAAATTCAGAAGGATGGCAGGGAAATTGCTGAACTGGTTGGGGCCAGTTTCTGTGGAAAAATCACCCTAACATCTGTTTCAGGCTCCAAATCTAGATTGTCGTTCAAGATATAATCCACCCTCCCTGGTTTTTTTGAGGCTTTTGGTCTTTGCTGATGTGAATTTTGTCTGTGAAAGGACAAAGGATGAGGTCTCAGGCTGATTAGGGGATAAGGTCATTGTCATAAATCCAGGAATGTCCAGGAGAAATGATGGATAATGCCTTGCCTCTTCTTTGTGAGGAGGGTTTGCTAGTTCTGGCTTTTTGAGGGATCTCATTGCTGAGGATCATGAACTTCCAGAACCCAAGCTTTCCTTTTCCCTTCCAAGGAAGTTGCATACTATTGGTGACAACTTACACATTACCCAATTTCTCTGATGGCTTTGTGGATCACTTAGGTCTCTGCTGTGATGGAAATTCTAAAACACACGGGCTTAAAAAAAAGGGACTTTTTGGCTCTTATAACCTTTAGAACCAGAGTAGGGCTGATTTTTGACTCAAGCAGTGTCACCAGAACTGTTTCTTGTCTCTCAACACAGCTCTGCTTTCCTCCTTATTGGCTTTATTCTTAGATAGGTTCTTCACTCAAGAATGCAAAATGGTAGGAACAACTATATGCCAACAAACTGGACAACCTTGGCAAAATGGAAAAATTCCTGGGAAAGGGGTGTGGGGGGTACGGGAAGAGACTGGACAAAAATCATACACCTATGGATGAGGACAATGGTGGTGGGGATGAGGGCAGAGGGTGGGATGGGAACCGAATGGAGGGGAGCTATGGGGGGAAAAAGAGGAACAACTGTAATAATCTGAACAATAAAGATTTAAAACAAAATTCCTAGAAACACAATCTTCCAAAACTCAATCAGGAAGAATCAGAAAACCTGAGTAGGCCAGTAACAACTGATGAAATTGAAGCAATAATTAAAAAACTTCCAGCAAACAAAAGTCCTGGATCAGATAGGTGTACAGGTGAATTTCACCAAACATTCAAAGGAGAAATAATACATATGCTCCTCAAACTATTCCAAAAAAATTTAAGAGGAAGGAACACTTCCAGGTTCTTTTTATGAAGCCAGTATTATCCTAATTCCAAAACTAGATAAAGACATTAAAAAGAAAGAGAATTACAGGCCAATATCCCTGATGAACACAGATGCCAAAATCCTCAATAAAATATTAGCAAATCGGATCCAGCAATTTATTAAAAGAGACCATACACTATGATCAAGTGGGATTTATTTGGGGGATGCAAGGCTGGTACAATATTCACAAATCAATAAATGTGACACATCACATAAATTAAAGATAAAAACCATATGATCATATCACTAGATGCAGAAAAAGCATTTGAAAAAAATCTAGCATACTTTTTTGATAAAAACTCTCAATAAAGTGGGAATAGAGGGATCATACCTCAACATAATAAAGGCCATATATGACAAACCTATAGCCAATATCATACTCAATGGGCAAAAACTAAAAGTGTTGTTTTTTTTTTTTTAAGAACAGGAACAAGACAAGGATGTCCACTTTCACTACTCTTATTCAACATAGTATTGGAAGTCCTAGCTACAGCAATCAGACAAGAAGAAGAGATAAAGGGCAATAAATTGGAAATGAGGAAGTAAAACTGTCATTCTCAGATGACATGACATTGTACATAGAAAACCCTAAAAACTTCACCAGCAAACTACTAGACTTAATAAATGAATTTGGCAAGGTAGCAGGATACTAAAATCAACATCCAGAAATCAATGGCATTTTTATATACCAACTAGAGGCCCAGTGCATGACATTCATGCACTGGGTGAAAGGTTGTCCCTAAACCCAGCCTGCGCCCTCTTGCAATCTGGGACCTGTTGGAGGATGTCCGCCTGCTGGCAGACATCCCTCTCACAGTCTGGGGCTCTCGCAATCTGGGACTCCTTGCTCCTTACCACCTACCTGCAGCCGAGGTGGGAGAGGCACCTGCTACCGCTGCTGCGCTCACTAGCCATGAGTGCGGCTTCTGGCTGAGCGGCACTCTCCCTGTGGGAGCACATTGACCACCAGGGGGCAGCTCCTACATTGAGTGTCTGCCCCCCGGTGATCAGTGTGCATCATAGTGATCGGTCATTCTGCCATTTGGTCGATTTGCATATCAGGGTTTTATTATATAAGATAATAAGCTCTCAGAAAGAGATACTAAAAAAGCAATCCTATTTATCATTACAACAGTAACAACAACAAAAGATACCTAGAAATAAACAAGGAGGTAAAAGACCTATACTTAGAAATCTATTGGACATTGAATAAAGAAATAGAGGAATACACAAACAAATAGAAGTGTATACCATGTTCATGAATTGGAAGAATTAACATCATTAAAATGTCTATACTACCAAAAGCAATCTATAGATTCAACACAATCCCTATTAAAATGCCAATGGGATACTTCACAGAGCTAGAAAATATACTCCAAAAATTTATATGGAACCATAAAAGACCCTGAATAGCTACAGCAATCTCGAGAAAGAAGAACAAAGTAGGAGAGATCATAATTTATACTACAAAGCCATTATAACCAAAACAACCTGGTACTGGCACACAAACAGGCATATAGACCAATGGATCAGAACAGAGACCCCAGAAATTGACCCACACCATTATGGTCAATTAATATTTGACAAAGGAGGCAAGAACATACAAGGGAGTAAAGACAGTCTCTTCAACAAATTGTGCTGAGAAAATTGGACAGACACATGCAAAATGACGAAACTAGACCACCAATTTATACCATACACAAGAAAAAACTCAAGATGGATAAAAGACTTAAATGTAAGGCATGAAACCATAAAAATCTTACAGGAGAACATAGTAAAATCTCAGACATCTCACGTAGCAATATATTTACAGTTAGATCTCCTAGGGCAAAGGAAATGAAGGAGAAAATAAACAAATGGGACTACATCAAAATAAAATGCTTCAGCCCTAACTGGTTTGGCTCAGTTGATAGAGCATCGGCCTGAAGACTGAAAGGTCCCAGGTTCGATTCTGGCCAAGGGCATGTACCTTGGTTGTGGGCACATCCCCAGTGGGAGGTGTGCAAAAGGCAGCTGATTGATGTTTCTCTCTCATCGATGTTTCTAACTCTCCATCCTTCTCCCTTCCTCTCTGTAAAAAAATCAATAAAATATATTAAAAAAAAAATAAAATGCTTCTGCACAGCCAAAGAAACCACCATCAAAAAGAAAAGGGAACCTACTGTATTGGAGAACGTATTTGCCAATGATACATTTGATAGGGGGTTAATATCCAAAATATATAAAGTACTCTTACAATTCAAAAAAGGAAGACAAATGATCCAATTAAAAAATGAGCAGAAGACCCGAATAGGCATTTCTCCAAAGAGGACATACAAATGGCTAAGAGACACATGAAAAAAATCTTCAAAGTCACTAAGCATCAGAGAAATGCATATTAAAACCACAATGAAACGAACCAAGATGGCGGCATAGGTTAACGCCGGAGTTTGCTGCCTTGAACAACTACTTCAAAAGTGAAACTAAAAAATGGAACGGACATCACCCAAAACCACAGGAACACTGGCTGAGTGGAAGTCCTACAACTAGGAGGAAAGTGAAACGCATACGGACACTCAGAGGAGGCGCAGCGCTGAAGTCAAATTCTGAGGTGCGGAGTGCGCGGAGCGGGCTGGCAGCGGAGGGCGCGGTTGGCATTTTCAATCGGGAGGGAGTCGCAGACTCTGAGCTCCAGATACAGGCGAGTCTTTAGGGACCCAGACTCAAATGGGAGAAGCGGGACTGTCTGGCTTCGGTCAGAGCGAGTGCAGCTTTCTCTCCGAGGTTTGCAGCGGGTGCTGGGACTCGGAGAGGCAAAGCCCCTGGGGACAGGACTGAGAGCCGCCATAACTGCTCTCTCCGGACTATCCTGTTGATCCTGTGCGACCCTCCCCGCCCCGCCCCGCCCAAGCCCTGCACAGAGGCATTTGCCGGATAGCCTCAGGCAAATGCCAGATTAGCACCTCCCTAGAGGACAGAAGTTCTCTCACTGCAGACACAGCTGATTCTCATAGCCAATTGGCCTGGAGGTCAAACCCTCCCTGGTATTAGCTACAACAATCAAGGTTTAACTATAAGACTTCGCACAAAGACCACTAGGGGGTGCACCAAGGAAGCATAACAAAATGCGGAGACAAAGAAACAGGACAAAATTGTCAATGGAAGATATAGAGTTCAGAACCACACTTTTAAGGTCTCTCAAGAACTGTTTAGAAGCCGCCGATAAACTTAATGAGATCTACAAGAAAACTAATGAGACCCTCGATCTTATATTGGGGAACCAACTAGAAATTAAGCATACACGGGCTGAAATAATGAATATTATACAGACTCCCGACAGCAGACCAGAGGAGCGCAAGAATCAAGTCAATGATTTGAAATGCGAGGAAGCAAAAAACACCCAACTGGAAAAGCAAAATGAAAAAAGAATCCAAAAATGCGAGGATAGTGTAAGGAGCCTCTGGGACAGCTTCAAGCGTACCAACATCAGAATTATAGGGGTGCCAGAAGATGAGAGAGAACAAGATATTGAAAACCTATTTGAAGAAATAATGACAGAAAACTTCCCCCACCTGGTGAAAGAAATGGACTTACAGGTCCAAGAAGCGCAGAGAACCCCAAACAAAAGGAATCCAAAGAGGACCACACCAAGACACATCATAATTAAAATGCCAAGAGCAAAAGATAAAGAGAGAATCTTAAAAACAGCAAGAGAAAGAAACTCAGTTACCTACAAGGGAATACCCATACGACTGTCAGCTGATTTCTCAACAGAAACTTTGCAGGCCAGAAGGGAGTGGCAAGAAATATTCAAAGTGATGAATACCAAGAACCTACAACCAAGATTACTTTATCCAGCAAAGCTATCATTCAGAATTGAAGGTCAGATAAAGAGCTTCACAGATAAGGAAAAGCTAAAGGAGTTCATCACCACCAAACCAGCATTATATGAAATGCTGAAAGGTATCCTTTAAGAAGAGGAAGAGGAAGAAAAAGGTAAAGATACAAATTATGAACAACAAATATGCATCTATCAACAAGTGAATATAAGAATCAAGTGAATAAATAATCTGATGAACAGAATGAACTGGTGATTATAATAGAATCAGGGACATAGAAAGGGAATGGACTGACTATTCTTGGGGGGGGGGAAAGGGGTGTGGGAGATGCGGGAAGAGACTGGACAAAAATCGTGCACCTATGGATGAGGACAGTGGGTGGGGAGTGAGGGAGGAGGGTGGGGCGGGAACTGGGAGGAGGGGAGTTATGGGGGGAAAAAAGAGGAACAAATGTAATAATCTGAACAATAAAGATTTAATAAAAAAAAATAAAAATAAAAAAAATAAAACCACAATGAGATATCACCTCACACCTGTCAGAATGGCTATTATAAAAAAAATCAACAAACAAGTGCTGGCGAGGATGTGGAGAAAAGGAAACACTAGTTGACTGCTGGTGGGAATGCAGACTGGTACAGCCATTATGGAAAACAGTATGGAGTTTCCTCAAAAAATTAAAAATGGAACTTCCATTTGACCCAGTAATCCCACTTCTGGAAATAGATCCTAAAAGCCCCAAAACAATAATAAGAAAGAATATATGCACCCCTATGTTCATAGTAGCATTATTTACAATAGCTAAGATTTGGAAATAGCCCAAGAGCCCATCAGTAGACGAGTGGATAAAAAAACCTGTGAGACATTCACACTATGAATACTATGCAGCTAAAAAATGAGGAATCTCTTATCCTTTGGGACAGCCTGGAAGAACCTGGAAAATATAATGCTAAGTTAAATAAGCCAATCTGAGAAAGATAAATATCACATGATCTCACTTATTTGTGGAATCTAACAAACAAAATGAATTGACCAACAAAATAAAACCTGAAGCATGGAGGCATGGAACAGACTGACATACCTCGATGTGGGAATGAGAAGAGATAAACCAAAAAACTTATACACTTACTAGAGGCCCAGTGCACGAATTTGTGCACAGGTGGGGTACCTTGGCCTGGCCGGTGATTGGGGCTGATGGGCAGGGGGCAGCCGACCGAAGGGAGGGCCCGCAGGAGGTTGTCTGGCAGGGGGGTGGGGGGAGTTTGGCTGGCCAGTGGGAGGGACCATGGGAGGTTGGCTGTGGGAGCACACTGACCACCAGGATGCAGCACCTGTGTTGAGCATCTGCCCCCTTGGTGGTCAGTGCACATCATAGCAACCAGTCAACTGGTCGGTCAGTCATTTGGTTGCTTAGACTTTTATATATATAGCTATGCATAGTCCATGGACATGGGCAATAGAGTAGTGAAGACCTGGGGGGGTGGGTAGGTAGAGGCTGAGAGGAAGGGGGGGAAAGGAGGAAAATGGGAGATATCTGTAATACTATAAAAAAAAAAAGAATGCAAAATGGGTGAGCAGGTTCAGATTTGACATTCTTTTACATTTGAAATCAGGAGGCAACACTGATTTCCATTAAAATGTCTCATTGCATCTTATTGGCTTTAGTGGGACCCCATACCCATTTCTGAACTAATTTCTGTAGGTCAGAGGAATGTAACAAGCTGATTGGCTTAAAACTGAGCCATATGTTTTATTCCTTTAGTTGGAGTCTCACCCAAAGCATGTATGTTAGACTGTAGAAGGCCAATAACAACTGATGAAATTGTCTGAGAGAGAATAATAAGTCCACACATCAGGTAACACCAGTAATAATTGAGGCTATATATCATTATTATGGCTGCAAGTTCTGTTCTGGTTGCCAATGATTAATAATTTTTAGGCAATAATTTCTACTTTGCATGGTTAGCTAAAGAAAGTGTAAGGGATGCTGAGCATTCAACAACAATAAGAGCCACAAATGTCCACTTTAGTTTGGTGTCCAAATAGTTTTGGCTTCCAAATATTCTCAGAAAGTATATAAAGTGTACCAATTTAAGCAGCATTCACAGTATGTGGTCATATAGGCATGTGGTTGAAATGTTTGAATACTGTGTAAACAAAGGTCAATTCTGAAGTCAGAATTGGGCATTGTTGGTAGAGGATTAACTAAAGCCTTTCTCCTTCTGCATGAGAGTCTGTCCTTTGGTTAACTTTGTAGATCTGTCCCCCTGGAAACCTGAAAATAATAAAATGTCAACAATGCAAGGCAACATTGCATAGGGTAAAACTTACCCTTGGCTAATAAAAATGGCTACCTGGAAGTTGAGGAATTTTTCTGGTCTGGCCTTGACTCAGCTCTCCAAGAGGAGCTGTTTGCCCATTCTGCCCATGGGCCTGGCTCTAGGGGATCCCATAGAGATCTATCCATTTTATTCTCTGGGCACATCTGATGAGGGGTAAGCCTTGTTGTTCTGGATTGAGATAACTATAAATCTTAAGAAGCCATAATTTGGGCTTCTCTGAGTGCAGTCACTATTGTAACAGGGCATATCTTTTGTGGGGACTCTGGAAGCTACGCCTATGAAATTGTTACAAGATATTGGCTCCGTATGGAACAATGCTTTTAAGACTGTGCTCTTAAACTTGCTTAATGTGTTCTCATTGCTCTTGAGCTGTCACGTAGGGGGCAGATAGAGTAGCTCCTGGACACTGTGGATTGCTGCGGGACTGCTGCACAAGGTAGAGCTTGCTGTTGCCCTGCTGGCAGACGCTTTGAGCAGACCAGTGCCAAATGTTGGTTGTGACAGTCTAGTGTGTCTGAATGTTCAGCTGAGATTAAGAGGGCCCACTGGTGGTGTTGCAGACACATATGTAAAATGCAGCCTGAAACAAGGCTCAGATTCCTGATCTCATGAAGTGGCAGAGACTGGATAATTGTGCATTACACCTGTTGTTTTTTTCTTCCTCGGAACAAAGCTAGACTTCATTTCCCAGCCCCTTGAAATATTGGTGGCCATTTGACTGAGTTCTAACTGTGGGAAGTGGGTGGAAGTAGAGTACTTCTCGATCTGGCCCATAAAAACCTTCCCTTTGCCTTCTCTAATTGTTCAATGAATGCCAACGACTCTAGGGCTCTAGAGCAGCGGTTCTCAGCCTGTGGATTGTGACCCCTTTGGCGGTTGAACGACCCTTTCACAGGGGTCACCTAAGACCATCCTGCATATCAGAGATTTACATTACGATTCATAACAGTAGCAACATTACAGTTATGAAGTAGCAACGAAAATAATTCTATGGTTGGGTCACAACATGAGGACCTGTATTTAAAGGGCCAGAAGGTTGAGAACCACTGCTCTAGAGGAAGATGAAACCTCAAGATAGAGTCCCTGAATGACCACATATAAGGTCACTTGCACTTGGGAACATCATTTAGACTTCAAGTGGACAGAAATACATAATTATAGTATTTAGTCAGGATAATTTGGAGGCTTACCTGTGAAATAGCTAGTATTTCTCCAACAGTTGTTAACTAACAACACACATTATTTAGACTTAGACATTTTCACATGGTATGCTAAGGGATGCAAGCCTGCCACATTTCCAGGAATGGCTTTCAGATTTTAAACTCCTAAAATATAAATGCAAGAAAATATATATATATATACCACAAGCTGCTGATTTGGAAACAAAACTCATTTGCTGTTGAAATGTTAAGGATTTGGGTCACAACTCCTAATTGTAATTGGGAAAACATAATAACATTACCAAATTTCTGCCTTGCCAGTTCAGGATGCAGAGAAAGATTGGAGGCAGACTGGGTTGTACTGGCAATGAGAGTACACTTTTTCCTCTCTTATAGCCTCTAGGCTGCATCAGGAGCTGGGGGAGGGGGAGAGGAGGGAGTGGTTCTAATACATTATTGTTTGCAGTCATGTTTCCCATACTGTTAGTCTACAGCCAATGGAACATTAGTCCATGAAAGAAAGGATTTTATGATTAAAGAAATTAGGAAAGTACTGTATACTATATTTTACCCATGGGAGAGTCTTAATGCATATCAACATATCAGTCACTGAAAAAGTCTGTAATAAGGGAACCTATTTGTAACATCGTCAGTTTATAACAAATAGTAATCCTATCTAATAAGGAGGGAATATGCTAATTGACTGCCCTGCCCTCAAAGATGGCGGCGCCCACAGCCACAAGATGGCCGGCAAGGGGGCAGTTAGGCGTTGATCAGGCTGGCAGGCAAGTGGTTAGAGGGTGATCAGGTTGGCAGGCAGAAGCGCTTAGGGGCAATCAGGCAGGCAGGCAGGTGAGCAGTTGGAAGCCAGCAGTCCCGGATTGTGAGAGGGATGTCCGACTGCCGGTTTAGGCCTGATCCCACAGGGGTCCCAGGTTGGAGAGGGTGCAGGCTGGGCTGAGGGACCCCCCCCCCCCCAGTGCATGAATTTCATGTGCCGGGTCTCTAGTAAATAATATTATAAATTTATTGTATTATTATATTTTATTAAATATATTTTATAAATTATTACTATAATTTATAAATAGATAATTATCTGTAATAAACTACCCCAACATCTCAGCAGCTTAATACAGTACAGGTTTATTTTTCACTCATTGCAGTGTTCTGTGGTTCAGTGAGTAGTTGGGAGAGAAGGAGAGAATAGTTGTGCCTCATGTGGTCATTTAGGAACCCAGGCTCCATTCACAGCATGGGGCCATTATCTTCCAGGGCTTGAGTTCTCCACTAGATATTTTTTTTTAATTCTCACCCGAGGATATGTTTTTTAAAATTGACTTTTAAAGAGAGAGGAAGTAAAGAGAGAGGAAGGAGGAGAGAGAGAGAGAGAGATGAAAGACATTGATCAGTGGCCTCCCATATGTGCCCTGACCAGGGATCAAACCTTTTGGTGTACGGGGTGATGCTCCAACCAACTGAGCCACCCAGCCAGGGCTCCATTAGATTTTTTTAAAAAAATATATTTTATTGATTTTTTTACAGAGAGGAAGGGAGAGGGATAGAGAGTTAGAAACATCGATGAGAGAGAAACATCAATCAGCTGCCTCCTGCACACTCCCTATGGGGATGTGCCTGCAACCAAGGCACATGCCCTTGACCGGAATCGAACCTGGGACCTTGAGTCCGCAGGCTGACACCCTATCCACTGAGCCAAACCGGTTAGGGCTCCATTAGATTTTTTTCATCCAACTAGCAGGGGAGGAAATATGGAGAAGGCACACGTGTTCCTAACCACTTTTGGGGGTGTCACTATCCACTTTCACTCACATTCCATTGGTGAGAACCAGTCCCAAGGTCCACTGAGAGATAAGGACACGGGGAATGTGCCTAGGAGAAAAAGGAGAACATGGATATTGGTGAGCAATCCCAGTAGCTGTCACAAGTTTCCTGCTGTCCCCCAAAGATCTTTTTGCTCCCTTCCCCCTTACAACATACATATTCCTATGCCAGGGGAGCTTCTCAAAGTCCCATGTCAACACCACATTCAGCTGAAAGGCCAGGATTTGAGGGTGATGCAGAGTGGTCTCCATCAGAGGCCAAATGGGAGATGCATGGGCTCTGAACCCCAGTGATTTTCTGAAGTCCTGCTACAGGCATTTCCTGTTGGTTCAGTTCCAGACCACTGCAATAAAATGATTTTTTACATCATTTGTAAAACACATAACATCTGTGAAGCGCAATAAAACAAGGTATACCTGCAGTCATTGAGGTCTGAATCTCTCTGCCTCAGTTCATTCATCTGCACGTGATTCTGCACATGATCCAGGAGAAACTTTTTTGTTCATTGTTGCCATGGCTCTGGCCACGGTTCTCAATCTGTAGGTCGCGACTCCTTTGGGGGTCGAACGACCCTTTCACAGGGCTCGCCTAAATACATCCTGCATATCAGATATTTACATTACGATTCATAACAGTAGCAACATTACAGTTATGAAGTAGGAACAAAAATAATTTTATGGTTGGAAGTCACCCCAACATGAGGAACTGTATTAAAGGGTCGCGGCATTTGGAAGGTTGAGAACCACAGGCCCTGGCCCTGGCCCTGTGCTCCGAGAAGATCGAGAAGATCCCCTGTTCATTCCCTGAACTTATCTGAAGTGAGTGGCGTAAGGCCTCCTTGGTAGCTGTGCAGACTTTGCAGGCCATTTCCTAACCATCTTATTTCAGAGTCCAGAATCTGGCTGGAGCTACAGGTGAGAGCTAAAGAACCTCCACTGATTGGGGTGAGTGGGTTACTAAGAACAATATTACAAGGTTTGACATTTCTATGATGTACTGGTTTTAAAATGCTTTTATATACATTATTGTATGCTCAAGACAACCTCATGAGGTAGGGATGTGAGGACAGGAAGGACAGTGAGAAAGACCACTGCAAAGTCCGCAGTGCATTACTCTAGGCCCATTCACAAGGCAAGACAACACTTCATGACTTGCTTCTACTTTATGGGTCTCCTTTTTCACCCAATCTGGGCCATTCAGGCAGTTCAGGTTGTTAGAAGTCTGACCAGGCCTCACATTTGTTGAGTCATCCATCTCTTCCTACCAAATGACTTGCTTCGGCAAAGGAGGCTGAGAAGATTCCTCTCATTCGGAGAAGCCAAATTAAGTCTGGAACACCTGGTCCCACCGTGCTCTCTCCTCTCTACAGAACCGTGGAACTTCAGCTTTGAAAAGGCTGATGATATTTTTCTGGACCCAGGACTTTCACTCCATCGTCTCTAGAGGCTGAGTGTTCGTCAGAGGTGCCTTCAGGGTGGATAAGATAGGGGTTGGGGTTGAGAAGGATTCATTATTCTTCGCTCATGGGTTCTTCTCCCCCCTCAATCAGGGCAGAACAAAAAGCCATTGAAAACCATGGTTAATAACTAAATCCATCATCTCTGCAGATGAAAAGCTGGAGGCGCAGAGAGGTTAATTGATTGGCTGGATGTCACACAGGTGCTCACCGGAGGAACTGGCATTAACACGTGGGTTTTCTGAATCCCAAACAAATGCTTTTTGCACTGGAGTGGCTCTTTGTTACTTCCCTGGGTGTGGCATGTGGTCTAAGATAGAGGGCAGGAGTCAGGCTCTGACCATGACTGAGAAAATGGGTGACTTGGGCAGGAAGCTTCACTTCTTGCTCTTGGTCCCCCAATTCCTCTTTAAGTGAAGCAGGAACAATCCTGGCTTCTCATCCAGGGCAGAGCTGCTCTGTGCGTGGCTGATGGTGCACCCTGCTAGGATCTTGGCACCTCTCATGCATTTTATCAGCCCCTATTTGACAGAGGCACTGCCTGAGTTCCTTCTGCCATTCCATTCCCCACCCCCCATGCAGTTGGTGAACAGTGCCATTTAAAATCTCCAGTAGGAGGGAACAGCATAATCATCTCATTAGACTTTTGGCTTTTAGAATGTCATCCTTACCCAGATGTGAAGATGGAGTGGATGGAGGTCAGCTTGATTCTGTCTCTGTCCATGTTCTGAGAGTATTAAATATGCAAAAGATGGTTGATCTGTCCATGTCTCCTTTCCCCCTAGTTCTCACAACTTAAAATTTGTTTTTGCTCAGAACTGAAAAGGCGTGATTGCTTTAGATTTGCTTTTCTTTTACCAACTGGAGAAATATCTCACTGTGTCCTGTTTAAATGTGGCTTTTCACACAGTTCCAGCTTTTGTGGGGGAAGGGGCATGAGTAATTTCCTCCTGGGTGTCTTATTGCCCCAAAGAGAGGAAAACAGAGCCCCAAGGTTTGGAATGTCAGTGATCTAGGAAGTTTCTAGCAGGTCTGCCACTTGTTCTAACCATGAGGTTTGGTCCCAGAAAAGACATCCATTTCGGCTGTGGTGGGAAGGGTTCTGCTGGCCAAGGAAAGGGCCCTACAAGTTAAGGGTGGTGTGCTATATACCCCTGGATTCTAAACTCCTTTCACATGCCTATTTGATGCTAAGGGAGTGCTGGGGCTGTTCTGCATGAGAAGGTCCTGTGGATTGGTGTCTAATTTACTTTACTATTAGAATCACTTTCTCAGCTGTTTATATTCTATTTTTAATTCTTTTACTTTTTTTTGCTCCCTGCTGTGTGTGTGTATGATTGTCTTTGGAAAATGAGCAAACATTCTTTTGATAACTTCTAAAAAGGTATTGTAATGTTGTCCAGAGAAGAAAAAGTAATCAAATTGCCTAAGAGAGAAACACTGTCTATCTGAGTTTATATTTACTCAGTACTAAATCTGTATTTCCCCTTATATTTTCTAAATGTATTACAACAAAGTAGGAGGTAATTTTTATTTTTTCCAAAGTGCCTTCAGGGAAATCCATTTTAAATCTATGGATTTTAGTCCAATGAGGGATCCTCTTCCTTTGGTCTAAATTTTGCATATCGTCTGTTTCTTACAGGGCTTCCGTATTGTCTCAGGCGCCACTGGAAATGCAGCAAGGATTCCTGGCACATCCCAGTTGCCATAGCAACAGCAGCCTTTCCCATAATGAGCTGCATCATCTGAACTGATGTCACAGCATCATGCAGCAGGTCAAACAAGGCATCTCCTAGTATTGCAACCTACAGATGTGCTGTAAACATCAAAAGAAGACGGTGGGAGCAGGAGATGGTGAGCATTAAGTGTGTGGGCATTAATTGCATGGCTGTTTTGTTGGTTAGTCTGTGTCTGCTAAGGCGGAGATGGGGGGATGTTGTCTGCTTAAAATGGACTAGGGAAAGAAGAGCTGTTTTGCCTAAATCTGTTTTTCAGGCTGCTGGGTTAATAAGACAAAGGCTGTAAGACTCCTAAAGGAATCAAAATACATAAAATTATTCTTGCTTCATCCCTGCCTGTTATTTTTAGTGTTCTGATGGAATTTTTAATAAATATACGATAATTTGGGGCAAAACCCCAAATAGGCTCTAAAATGAGCAGCTCATGGTCTTTCAATATTGTAAAGGTATATATTTCTTTTTTATGGGGCAGAGCTAATTGGTCCCCTATTTGCTCTTGTGATTTATGAAATATTTAGTGATTTGCAGTATGAAATTCAGTATTTTACCTCGGTTTGGTTTCAGTTTCTTCATGGCAAGGAATGACTGCTGAATAAGCATTTGACATGACCCTGCTGTGAAAGGGGATCTCTCGCATGCTCAAGAGAGAATTTATTAAAAACATGAGGACCCCAAACAAATAAAATTCCTAGAACCTTTTGATTTATCTGCTAATCCTTCAGCTCATGTCCTTCATAGTTAGTGGAAGGACTGCCACGATGTTTTTCCATCAGTAGCTGGTCTCTAAAATAGCTGGAATTGTTTGCAGGCTGACTTGTAACAAGTCTCCTCTCTGCGGCAGTTGCAATGAAGGGTAACCCTGAGGAGAGCCCCTGGAAGTGGCCGTGTTGCTACTCTTGTTTAACTTTATCCAGAATCTGGTAAGATGCAAAAACAGCAGGCTCCTCAGCGATTGTGGTGAATACAGATCTCTGGCTCCGTTATAACCTCAACTCAATTCTGAAACTCCAGATAAGCATGCCTCGTCTTCATTTCAACTCCTAGCTCTCTCTCTTTGGGCATCTTCATTGTATTCTTTCCCCCCTAAAAAACGTGGTCTGACAGTGTCAGATAAGGAGCAGTCTGTTGCCTTTTGTTTTGGGAAGTGAAATTGATTTCCCTGGTGCAGCTGATTGCTACGAAGGGAGAGAAAGGAGGAGGCACATGTCAGTTCAATTGATCAATATGTCCACTTGGAATCAGGGAGTGGTCTTTTGGCTCAGTGCTGTGAGTTGATAGTTTTTATTTGAAAAGTCGCACAGGAAAGAATAGCAACCCTGAGTTCCTCCTCTTTTAGGCTGCTTGCTGAGCCTAAAAGAGATGTATCATAGGAAGCAGGAAGGGCAATAACTCTAGCCAGCTTGGAGTGATAAAAATATATATATTTTATTTATTTATTAATTTTGCCTAGAGTCAAGTGTATTGGTCCCATTAGGCACTAGCTGGAATGAAAGAGCTCAGATTTTAATTAGTTTTTTTATACCCATCACACACATGCTACTCTCGGTCCTTTAAGCTTATGTGGCTGACATGCAGCTGCTGGGATGGGAGAGGTCAGCTCAGCCTGGCTTTATGGCAAGCACTTAGGAGCATGGATTGTTCACTGCCTGCTTTTTTTGTCATGTAATGTGAACAGAAAGCTCTGCTGGGACTGCTGGGTGTGAACACAGCTAAGGCAGAAGCTCTAAGGTGACAGGGAGGAGTGCTAGATGGTGATGGGGGAAGGGAAAGTGTGTTTGGTGACTGGATTATGAGTCTGGAGAGAATCACTCAGTGCCCATTAAAATTAGTTTAAAGTATTACTTCCAAGGAAAAGCAATGGAGAAAGACTTGTTTGGGAACATGGATTGCTAGGAGTAAACATGACCAAAAGCAGCATTTTAATGAGGTTTTTATTTGCTTAATTTTTATTTCTTTTGTCTAACAGTGCTCTCAGCTGCTTCATCATGGGTGATTTGTACAATTACTGGAAGTCTCAAAGCCAGATTCCTTAAGGGCAGTGTTAGAAAAAGTGGAGTCATGCTTTGAGAGTAGAGAAGGCGCTGGTGGGTGTGGGCTGCCGCAGTTATCTGTGGAATATGCTTCTAACTCAGAGGCGCCTGCAATCTCCCCCTGCCCCTGCAAATGCTGAAAAGGCAGTTACGTTCCCCAACTTTATGCTTTTTGTGTTCTGTTTGCTCCCGGAGAACAAAGCCCTGGTAATCGGAGCTGTCATCTTGGTGTTAGTTTCTTCGCAGAGGGCCACAGCCTTGCTGCTCTTTGATTAGCTGTGTGTCTTAATTACTGGCTTAGGCTATTTCAGTTGCCTTAGGTTTATTTTTAATGTATCCCCAAGGGGTGGATGGGACAAGTGAGTATGGGGGAAGGGAGAGATTGCTGTATGGCTGCATTGAGTGGCGTTTCACCGGAACTTCCTAGAATTTAAAGAATTTTGTTTCACACTGATAAGTGAAAGGTCAGCATGACCATATTGACTATGTGGCCACAATTAAGATGATGGAAACCTCACAAGGAGCTAACCACCTCCTTGCTTTTGGTCATGACTTTTTAGTTTTACTTTTTTTTTTTTTTTTTTTTTTACTGAATTATACAGTTACAGAGAAGTTACTTCTTTATAGTTAACTAGGCCATGGTGGGATTCTAAAAATAATAATTATAAGAACCACAGCTATCCTTTATTCATTTCTTATTATGTATCAGACACTGGACTAAGCATTGCATGTATCTTATCTAATTCTTAAATGGCATCATGAGGTAGAGAGTTAACCATGTTACTTTATAGGATTAGGTACTCTTATTCACATTTCTTAGCAGGGTTAACAGAGTTGGCTAAGGGCACATAGTTAAACATTTATTGGTCCAGGATTTCAAACCAATGTGATTTGACTAGGGCATCCTCGTGCTTACCCAGTCATCTTGGTTTTATAACATCTTAACTGTGTGCACTATGCATATCAGTCATCTTTACTCTACCACACTCACCCCACTCCTTCTCAGTCTAATTGGAAAATCAGATTTCACATATAGAATGAAATCCCATTTACAACACTAAGATCAGTTTTACTGCAGGGATGAGCTTGACTCTTGGTCATATCCTAATTTGATCCCAGAGATTTAAATAATGCAGAATTGATACTCAGATTTTTTGCCACTACCCTTGCTTGACATATTTTTCTAGCAGAACTTGCATATGGGAAAAGCTACACAAATGAGCGTGGGCATAATAGAGTTGCACTAAAAGCAGGTCTTACCTGAGTCAGTAATGATTCAAATTTGTTTCACCTGTCTACCTGTTTTATCAACTTCAGGTGTCATGACATTTGCATTCCTTGGCAACACTAGGCAAGGACAGAAGAGAAAACTTATCTCACAGCCAGGAAGGTGTACTCTGAATCCACCTCTTGGGTCAAGAAGATAAGAGAGTTATTTTGCTGAGTGTATCAGTGGCTAAATCCAGACGCTGCCTATCTCTGACAAAATACAAGAATGACAGTCTTGTGTAATATCCTGGAAGCCTTGTGTTTAAGCAGAGCTGATACAGTCATCTGTGCATCATCTTGCCCATCCCCAGCTACCCACACCCAGCATCATTATTGGGCTCTAAGGGGTGTTCTTTGTTTGACTGTGGGGCTAATGCACGCACTGATGGCATATTGATATTGATTCCAGTGTGGTGAATACTTAGAAATAGTATTCCACAGAGCTCAGTCGCCTTTTCTAGGTTCTGGGAAGAAGTTCACCTTTGTCCTAGCCTGCTCCAAGGAGGCCCCAGTTCTTGTCTGCATGAGCTACAGGAATGAGAAGCTGATCAGAAAGCAACAGAGTTATGAAGTGCAGTGACTATGGGAATTAAGTTCCAATTAGGGAGTAAAAAAGCAAGTGGACGTTAAGGAAGTTGGTTGTCCTGCTACATGTCTCATTTCCTTCTCTTTCCAACCCTAGAATTAGTGAATAATAACTTGTTTTGATCCTATAGATTCAATTCAATTCCTCAAGTATTTATTACTATGTTCCAGGAGTAACAGCAAATAAGGCTGATGTAAATCTCTTCCCCCACCACATTCTAGAGGGGGAGACAAAAATAAACAGTTATATTTGTAGTGGAATAATTTATTCTCTCTGATACTGTAATATTATTTCTATTTACTTCTATGTGCTAATAAATAAACCCATTATCTCTGCACATATCTCTGCAGATGCATATATGGCCCATATATGCTGGTAAAATCACAGCATTAACTAATGGCTTTTTAAAAAAAAATGTTTTTATTGATTTTTTTAAAGTGAGAGGAAGGGAGAGGATAGAAAAATAGAAATACCCATGAGAGAGAAACATCATCGATCAGTTGCCTCTTGCATGCCCCCTACTGGGCATTGAGCATGCAAACCAAGCATGCAACCTAACTAGGAATTGAACTGTGACCTCCTGGTTCCTGGATGGATGCTCAACTGCTGAGCCACACCAGCTGGGCCAGCTTTGTGCTTTTTTCCTGATTGTGTTTGGATTAGAATATTTCTGGGTGTGGACAAAGCCAATATGGCATTAGCATTTTGTTGGCATAAGCTATCCTAAACACTATAACTGTAATCAACTGTAAAAAAGTACATGTCTATTTCAGTTGACATAAGTAAATATGAAAGTTTGTGACAGATTAGTTAAAGAGATATTTTTTATTTTTATAAAAGATATTTCTCAGCTTTCAAAACTGTCCAGGTGGTTGTTACAGAATAGTCATAGAGGTATAACGTACAGCATAGGGAATATAGTCAATAATATTGTAATAACTATGCATGGCATTGAATGAGTGCAGGATTTATTTGGGTGATCACTATAATCACTGGAGTGTATACCTGGAACCAATATAATGATGTATGTCAACTGTAATTGGAAATAAAAATGATTAAAACAAAACAAAACAGCAAAACAAAAAAACTATTTGTCCAGACAGCCCTATAAAACTAAAGTTCTAGCCAGCATGCCAGTGAGGGTATGTGCCACATTGGGGTAAGTGTACCAGTCACCTCCCACCATGAGCAGCCTGTCCATTCACTCTGGTGTGCCTTACAAATATCACTTTAAATGGGAAGCATTTCTCTACATTACCATATTAATGAATGTATCGAAAACTATCATTGTACTTTCATGAAACTTTTCAGGTGCTCATTCACTCGTGTACAGGGTATGTCTGACTTGTGACAGTCACTTGCAGATTGACTATTCCTCTTTTATGGCAATTGCACACACCCAACTCTATAAATGGGATGTGGGTGGGAAGGCTTTTCAGGGGAATATAACTTTTCATAGGACGTTGGCAATAGCTACAGACTTTTTAGGTATTTTGAATTAATAAGGTAGATTTCTTCCCTTGGTTGGTTTTAAGACTTGCAGTGGACAAATGAGAGACTTCGTTTCCTTTGTGAGCCACCTGCCATGTTTTATTCTGTTCTTCCGAACTCATGCTCCAAACTCCTCCCGTCATCTTGCAGCTGCTTTGGGTCACAGGGGAAATGAGGAGGGAATGTGGAACCTCTAGAACAGGCTCATGAGCTGAACCTGGCCTGCAGCTTGTTTTGTGTGGCTCTTAGACAGGCTTTATAGGGCGCTGTGCTTAGCAGGATGCACACTTGGTTTAATACATCTTGAAATTCTTAATAATTTTTGAGCCCGGAATTCTGCATTTTCATTTTACATGTAGCTAGTCCCATATGATACTTTTGATATAAAAATAAATGACACAAACACATCTGAGTTTTAGGCTTATCATTAAGATTAGATGATGTGGCTCACTTGGCAAGACTTGACTGCCTTAAATGGAGCAGTATTCTCCCAATCTTATTGGTCTCCATAACCTCATCCATTTATCCCACTGCTGCTGCTGGGTCCTGGAACAATTCTAATAGAAATTGTGGCACTTAAAAAACTAAAGGACCATTGTCAAAACAATCCAGAGCAAAGGCCCCGTGCATGGTAATTTAGAGGCACCCATGGCAATCAGCGCCACGCACAGTAATTCAATGGCACTTCTTTTATAGGCAGTGGGGGACATACTACATTACACTTGAAGATATTTGGTAAGTCAGGCTTATTTGTCACCACCATTGCTTTCAGGGGAGAAATTAAATCTTCTTTGCAAAGCAAGCTAATTAACCATCCTGATGGTTCATTGTTTATATTATTTCTCCTGCCCTTTGTTTTACTACTTGATTACTTTTATCACCTTCTTTGTTTAACTCTCATTTAAATTACACAACATTTTTATGCAGGCTGGCTGGGTATTTTTGCCTTTTTAGTATTATCCTTTTATTTTATTCCCGTTCCTGGAGCCTGGGGGCCTATAATTGGAGGTTATAATATTACAGGAGGAGTTTACATTTTTTTTTTTAATTAAAAAGGGAATTACAGTCAATATTTATAATGAACCCTCTCCAGTAGGGCAGTTCTAGCCATGCTGATGTTGATAAGTCCAGATCTGCCGTTACTGCTTATACTAATGAGAAGCTGGAGACAGACTCCTGGACCTTATAGTAGTGAAGCATTCTCACCCATCATGTCACAAAGAGAAGTGGCTATATTAATCTACAGATGTGCAGAAAATTGTTAGAGAATTAATATGAATGACCGCACTTGCCATACAGGAAAAAGGACATTTTTAAAAATATATATTTTTATTGATTTCAGAGATGGAAGGGAGAGGGAGAGAGAGAGAGAGAAACATCAATGATGAAAGAGAATCATCGACCAGCCACCTCCTGCATGCCTCCCACTGGGGACCGGGCTCACAACCCAGGCATGTGTTCTTGACCGGAATTGAACCCTGGATGCTTCAGTCCACAGTGCGATGCTCTATTCACTGAGCCAAACCAGCCAGGGCAAAAGGACATTTTTTTGGGGGGGTGAGGGGTTGAATGTAAACAAGGACCTGAAAAAACTAAAAGGGTCTCTTGTTATCTCTTAGAAGACAGGTGGAATAGAACTCACAGGGTACGCTGTACCCTGAAATAATCCTAATGGCCACCATATTCACCACTGTATAAGCTGTAGAACCAGCTGTTTCAGATAACTACACCAGTAGTCAACAATCAACAAACGTGTGAAATGTCTACCATGTCCAAGATCATGTGCTGAAGGAACATACACTTTCAAATTAGGATGACCAAAGAAAGGTATGCACATGTATGTTACTTGGACAGCTTGTCACAGATTTAACACCAGGTTGCTTGGGATCCGCTGGGGAAGGACCTGATTAGTTTTTCCCTTATTCTGCAGGCATCGAGGTGGAGCTCCAGGCACATTCAGGGCTACCCTCTCGTCTTCTGTTTTTTTCATTCAGTTGCTTGATTTAAATGGTTTTTTTCTTTAATAACTCATTACTTTTTCTGGCCCACTCAAAATTATTGCCCTCTCCCACCTCAGCTTTTTCAATTCATAGTGCTCATTGCTTCTACCCCACCAGTCTCCTTCACTGTCACCTGGGATAGCTCTGAACCCAGCATCACCCTTCCCAGCAGCAGTCCCCAGGCCTCCGTCTCTCCTGCCACTGTTAATTCCCATTACATCAGCATAAACATAGCCCATCCAAAACCAAATAACTGCAGCTTGTAAGTAATCTGCTCACATTTAGCTTTTAATAGTTAATTCAAATATTGTACTGTATTTAAACTGTTTTTTGTTTTTGTGTGAATTAAAAGGGAATGACTCTTTAAAACTCAAATTAGCCACTCTTGTAAGTAGTCTGTGTGGGACATCAACTAGAAATAATTAAAACAGCAGCCTTATTGCTAGGAGACTATATGTAGACATGAAAATAGGTGTGCAAATGTAGTTTTATAATGATTTGTCCTTTAGTGTTATTATTACATTGCATTTTCAATTAAAAATAAATAAAAATGAGGGGAAAGGGTATTGGGAAGGTGGGCAGCATGCAAGGTACCCGAAAGATGCACATTTGTTCAGCTTTGGCTAGGAGTGGCATGCAGCTTCTAGAACACTATCAGGAAACTCCTGTCTCAGAAAAGCAGCTGTGTGAAGAGAAAGAACAGTTCTGGAAATAAAGGTAAAAATAATGACAACCACAAAACCAGGCATGATTGCTTAGAGAACTAATAATCAAAGTGGTGAATTAAGGTATTATTGTTTTCACTAATTTAGTAATAAATAATTGGTAACATGATTTTCAAACATTTGAATTTTGACTAACCAAACTGAAAAGGTGTTTAGGTTTAGGGCATCAGGAGAGGGAGTGAGTAAGAAGGGAAACATGGCCATTGCTCTCCCAGGACCACCTCTCTCACCACTAATCTCCTGCATAGAGAATATCAGTCAATAAGCATATATATGTGTAAATTGCTGGATTTTTGGATTCAAAAATCTAAAATAGAAACTTCTGATTTGGGGCAAGCTATTGTAAAAAACAAAACAAAACAACAAACAAAAACCAAAAACCAGAACAACAACACTTCAGGTTTGGTAATGTGACCTTTCCATCGCCATTTGAGGTTCTAGAGCAGGGGTGGGCAAACTTTTTGACTCGAGGGCCACAATGGGTTCTTAAACTGGACCGGAGGGCCGGAACAAAAGCATGGATGGAGTGTTTGTGTGAACTAATATAAATTCAAAGTAAACATCATTACATAAAAGGGTACGGTCTTTTATTTTTTTTAGTTTTATTCATTTCAAAGAGGCCAGATCTGGCCCGCGGGCCGTAGTTTGCCGACGGCTGTTCTAGAGTATCTTTGAAAAGGATCATTTGTTTTTATTTCCAGCTGGTATACAGTGCTCATTTTGCTCACCTTTCTAGCCAATTAACCTAATATTACAAACCAGAGCAAAGAACAAAAAGAAAAACCCTATAAGAAGTTAAATATAATATGGAGAAACATGTCTCTTCTTCAGCTGGCTATGTTGCCTTTTCCTTGGTCCTCTGCCTCTTAGCCTGGTAGGTGGGTTTTGGAGTTAGGTGTATTTACCTTTGAATCTTTTCTCTAACAGAAAATTATTAGATCGGTGATCTTGAGTTTCTTAAAGTGTCATTTTTCCCCAAGTATAAAATGGGGGAAATATTCATTTTACAGGATTAAATGAAGTATTTTTACATAAAGTTATTGGCACAAAGGTAGTATTTGATAAATACAAGTTATCATTTCACTACTGAGAAGTAGTGAGATAAAATTATTACTCCCCCCCCAAAGAAATGTAATTTTTCCTCCACTCCAATCCCAAAACCAAGAAAATAATTTTTAGAGCTTTTGTTAATGGCAAGAAAACCCCTTTAATAAATTTTAAATGCTTATGCTGTGTTAGTCGCATATATTATATTACTTACTTTCATTTCCTTGCTTAATTTTTCTCCATAACACTTATAACCACCTGCAAACTACACAATTCACTTATGTATTGTTTGTCACCCTGAAGTATAAAGCATGTTGCATGAAGGCAGAGATTTTAGTCTATTTTATTCATATATGTTTCCTTAGCTCTTAGAATAGTGCCAGACACGTGGTAGGTGCTCATAGATATTTGTTCCAAGAGTGAATGAATTCACATAGCCCTGTGAGGAAGGAAGCATGATTGCATTCCATATGTAGAAAATGAATTCTCTTTTGCAGTGATGCTTTCCAAGATTCTAAACACCCTTGAATGATTCTTGCTATTTCATATAGCATGCCCAGAAACCCTTGTGGCTGATGGTTAAAGCATCATGCACCGCCCAATTTTTCTACATTCTTCCACTGAAAGTAGGGATGTTGCCTCGGCAGTTCTGATGGGCTCCTCTTCTCTATGAGGTTTCTACGAGGGACCTGGGCTTTCACAGGTCATTTGAAAGATACATTGGTTCTTCTAGCTGTCTCTTTCTTTGCATTTCTTTGGTGTAGTTGAGTCTCCTTCAGGAACAATTATTTATTCTCCTTTAAATCATGAATCTTAGCTGTAAATCTCAGATTGATTGATGAATTGGTGGATTTTTGAAAGAATCGTCAAGAAAAGCACCAGATAGGGAGAATGATATGCTATAACAGTCAACCATTCTTGCTATCAAAATGCTCTAATGAGAAATAAAGCAAAGCACAGGCACACAACAATACAGTTGTTTGGCCAGAAGAACATTCAGCCTCACAAGTGAAGGAAATAATTAAGAAAGCTGATCTAAAAGTAGGATGCAGTCAAAATGGTTTGATTTTCAAGAAAAAATTTCATACCTGCTCACTGAGAAATACTCAATTCAAAAGCAAGACGTATTTTAAATGTCATACTTTTGAACTATTTTTCAGTGAGCAGGTGTGAGATATTTTTCCTTGAAATTCAAACCATTTTGACAGTACCCTATTTTTAGAATGCCTTCCTCTTTAAAAGGGTATAACAATATCCAACAATTTCTCATGGCAGGCCCTTACATCCAATATCCAAAAGCAATTAGAAAAACATCCTGGGAGAAGGCAGTGTTCTGGTTATACCATAATAATAACAGGCTGAATAAAAAAAATGTAATGCTGTTAAAATTAAAAACTCATAGTGTTTTTACTTTATGGTTATGAAACATATTTAATACATTTACTTTGAGCAACCTCATACTACAAGATAAAAATTATGCCTCATGAAAATTTTCTTACACCTGCAGTGCATCCCATGGCTGTTATAATACACAAGGACATTATTGTGTTTACATAGCATGTTATTCTGATATTTTAAAGAACTCTGAACTGGAAGTAAGGAACCTGAATTTTAGTATCTGCTGTCATGATCTTCCTGAACTTTAATTTCTTTCACAATAAAACAAGAAGGTTAAATTTAAATGATTTTTTTGTTTCCTTTTAGCTCTAGTATTTTTGTGGCTCACTTATAAGGATCTCTGTGTCTCTCTGAACTCTCTGACTGGAGTACAGCCTTATCTTCAATCCCATCCTTCAGGGTAGAGACTGGGTGTCATCCTCAGCCTTCTATTCCATCTCTCCCCTCACCCAAGTCCTGCTGAGTCACCAAGTCCTGTAGAGTTTCTAACTCGCTGGGATTTGGTGAAAATGCACTTAGGATCACCCCAAATAATTTTTTGTTGTGTAATATAGATCCAGGGCATGCTCTTCACCGCCGGGCTTCCCCTTTTCTAAACCATAGGCTTGATATTATTAGAGATTTTCTCATGGCAGGCCCTTACATCCTCACGATCTTTCTAGCTGTGCTCTGAACCTTTTCGAGCTCTGTTCAAGCCTGTGTCCAGGGCAACGTCAGGTATCCAGTGTGGCTGGTGTACTGTGGTGAGGAGGGGAGAAAATGCGGGGTGAGCACTGAACTGGGGACTGTAACGAACAAGAGATGTGTTATCCTAGATGAAAAGAGTTTGTTATTTTTTTCACTTTGAAGTAAAAGTTTATCTGATCAGAGAGTTCCAAAGTTGCTATATAAAGTTACTACATCCTGACTCAAGAGGATTGCATACTGCTGATTTCAGCACCAGAATGTATTTCTTTTTTTGTAGGCACAATTCTCATTTGTCTTTTGAATTAATTCCAATGGACAGGAGCCAGTTTTAACTCAGTGGCCCACAACAGTGGCATTGTTCACAGTAATGTTCACAGGAGAGCAACGCAGCAGCCTTTTTTCTCCTTGACGGAGTAAGACGCCTGGTTCCCATGAAGAAGGCAGGTGGCCTGTTTTTGAGCTGGGCTTGGGGTCAGTTAGATCTTCTGAGTTCACATCCCCGTCGCACAGCAGCTCTATGCCTAGGGAAAGCTGCCTCACCTTTCTGGGCTCTGCTTTTCTTCACAGTACCTGCTCTGCTAAGCGTTGTGTAGTTTAGACACAATGTGTGTAAAGCACCTAGCACAGCTCCTGGGATACAGGAAATGAATTCTCAGGAGTGGTCAGTGGAGGCTGGGGCTATTCATAATGTAAAAGGAGGACTACCTGGGGCCAGCTTCACTGCCTGGCCTTGTTGTAGGAGAATTTCTGTTCCACTCCCAGACCTGTGGGATTTCAGTGGTCACTTTAGTTTGTACCAGCATCTTGTCCAACAATGTGATTGTTCCCTAAATTGGACAGGAACAATCACATCACATGATCAACATCTATACTAATGAAAGCCTAGGTGGTCCTTGCGCCCTCACGTGTGACGTTGTCACAAGATGGCTGCCACAAGATGGCCACAACAAAGATGGCCACCACAAGATAGCTGCGTGCATGGGGGTGATCAGGCCGGCAGGGGAGGGCAGTTGGGGGTGATTGGGCTGGCAGGGGAGCGGTTAGGGGGCGATCAGGCTGGCAGGCAGAAGCGGTTAGGGGCAATCAGGCAGGCAGGCGAGTGGTTAGGAGCCAGTGGTCCCGGATTGTGAGAGGGATGTCGACTGCCGGTTTAGGCCTGATCCATCCCCTGAGGGGTCCCAGATTGGAGATGGTGTTCAGGCCAGGCTGAGGGACCCCCCCCCCCCCCCCCGCCACACACAAATTTCGTGCATCAGGCCTCTAGTTTATATATAATATTTTATCTTTCTTAAGCTTCTTTTCTAATTTGGGGAAAAGTTTCCATAGAAAATTATTTTGAGCTCAGTGAATAATAACTTACTGTTAAAACTCATAATCTTGTCAAGGGGAATTCCACATTTTAAAATGTGCATTTACTTCTTTAAACAGATTTAATTCACATGATGTGATGAACACCCAGGAATTAAAATGCTCTATATAGTTAACTTCATATTTTCCCCACAGGTGTTGAATATGTAAGCAGACACAGGGGTTATGCATCCATGCTCAGGGGACAAAATTGCCTAGAGGGGTTTTCCCAGTACAGGTAAAGTTTTACCTTGGAAATGATTATGTGATTTAGCAATGAAAGGTTACTATTCCTTACTCTGTCAGCTGTGGTGTAGTCTGGTGCCTCTCAGCTTGAATCGCCTTCCTCACTGAGCTCCAGACATGTCTAAGCACATCTACTGAACATCTGCCCTGTGTCTGTGATGAGCTGATGGTCTGCCCCATCAGTGGCACCAGAATCAGAAGACATTTCTGGAGAGAACTCATCCTAAGAGAGGCGGAGTGATTCTGAGCCCAGTATGCTGTGGATCACAAGGAGGCATTCTCTCCTGGTCATTCCCTGGAGTCAGGACCGAGTCCTATAAAAGGGAGGGGCCAGTGGGCTGTACATGTGAGCTCCTCCACTAAGGAATCTGTACCTCATTTCAGCACAAGAGCACTGCTTTAGCAGCCTTCAGCAGAGTGTATTGTACAGGAGGGAGAAAGGCATGTTTCCCCCTATCCACAGATGCTGTAATCAGAGGTTTCCAAATTCTTTTTTTTGAAATGTTTTTACTGATATTTAGAGAGGAAGGGAAAAGGATAAAGAGATAGAAACATTGATGAGATGATAGAGAAACATCATTGATTGGTTGCCTCCTGCATGCCCCCTACTTGGGATTGAGCCTGTAATCCAGGCATGTGCCCTGACCAGAATCAAACCAGTGACCTTTTGGTTCCTGGGTCGACACTGGTCAGGACCAAATTCTCCTGATTGTTAAAAAATGTCTAAACTCTCTCTTGTATTAATATATTATATATTTTATTAAACATACACAAAAGTAAAAATTAAAAAGGATAAAACAAAAATTAAACAGAAACTCAAATATTTACCTCACACTCTCCAAGGTTTGCCTGACATCTCCCATGGAGTGAGCCCCCACTCTGCAGACCACTGCTCTAGAGCATGAGTGGGAGGTGCCTGCTGGGAGCAGGAAGTAGCAGCTCTTCCTGGCAAATGCTGTAATGAGTGTGGGCAGCTCTTCCTGCCTACACTGTCATGAGTGTGTGCACACATGAGACCCATGCTGAAACTTCATGAAATTCTACCGAGGGCCCTCTTTTAGGTAGCTGACTTTGGTGAGGTAGGTAATAGAGGAGAAAAGGTTAAGAAACAGAAAACTATAATATATTACCAATAATGTCACTTCATTTGTACTTCCAGAGTGGTGAGCCCTGAGAAAACTTGGGTAATACAAATAAAAAAATATTTCCGAGATAGTATGTTTGTACTGGACTCTAGAGTTTACCATTGGCTTTTGTGTGTAACTCCTTAACAACTCTATAGGGTATAAAAATTGAGAATTCCTGTAAGCCAATTTCATCACACCCAGTTCTAAGGTTCTTTTTGATGTCATACTAGCCACCCAGGAAGTTTGAGATGATGATAGCTGCTCTTCCACAAACTGATTATCAAGTTGTAATAAAAGCAAGCCTCAGACCAACATTTACCATACATTGAGATATTTATTAGACTAACATTCATTGGTAAAGTTGGCACAACATATTTCATACAATCTGTAGGTTTGATAGAGGCTCAGCTCTATTTCATTTTAGGTGCTCCAACTATATATTGAGTAAAAGTTTTGCTGGAGGTAGGATTCTGCGTCATTTAGTAAGCATTATGCAATTAGGAATTCTTCTACATCAGTGATTGCAGACCGGGACATAGTAGGGATCAAGCTTTAGATACCATTACAAGGAGTACATCTCCTCCGAGGATTCTTATCCTTTCTTCTTGAAAGTGTTTCTATAATTTTTTAGCGAACTCACATGCTGTGAATACCTTTAATATCTCCAAGGAAAATCCATTCCTAACTTTAAGTTTGCTAAGTGGTATGGTAAAGCAATGGTTATTGATAAAGTAAGAGTGAGGACATCTTATTTCTGATATAATACTGGCTGGCACGTACCTCCCCCCCGTCCCCCCACTGGACTGTATATTCCATATATCACTTTAGCTGACTATGTCTAGAAATGGAGTTTAAATTAATTGTAATACATATCACAGATTAAAGTATTTTAAAGTAAATTACAGATCTTGCAATATTGCATTACCATTTTATGTTAAAATTTATGATCTGTGATTTGAAAAGTGTATTAGTTGGTGAGGAATGAATAAAATATGAACCTAGGCATAAATGACTCTCAATCCCATGCTTCCTTTGTAAAACCAATGCACTTGGTTATATGAACTTCCGGTCCTGGCCTCCAGGGATCAAATCCCTCTGCCCATTGACCACCTTTTAATAAAGTCTAAAGTTTAGTTAATAGGAATATTTCAATGTTATAAAGTAAAGAATCTGCTAATTCTGCTGACTTGGGCCCTCCTGTACCTCTTCCTGAGGAGAGGAAAGACAGTCCCCATCAGAATTATGAGACTTTTCTTAAGTACTCAAAAGGTGGCTTTGGTTACTTTGTTTCTTATAACTTTTTTCCTTAAGGAAATTGGGATTGTATTCCAGGGCCTGGGGGATATTTTTGTAAAGCCACATGACCCCTGGAGGGCCATTAGTAAAGGCCAGGGACTGTTCTGGACAGTGAGATAGAGATGAAGGTCTATGCAGGTGAAGGATCTAGAGGAGAGAGCTGGGTGGGATCATGCTGGGAGCAAAAGCAAAAAAGTTCAAGGTGGGCTAGACCAGACATATGTTATACAGGTGCCAGGAGATTTTAGAAGTTGCAGCCCATAGTAGGGATCAACTGGCTTTGCCCAGACGAATGCAGGACTGGGACAAAGGAAGAATAACCAAAACTAAAATCAGTACATTATGAAACACCAAGAGCAAAATGCAGTTATTCAAAAACAAATACAAACCCAGAGTGTTTGGTAAGAAGAATATGGATACTGAGAAACGCAGAAGAGTTTTGTCAGATCGGGGAACTTCTCTCCCTTTCATCTCTTAGCATTCCTCCTGTAGTGCTTTTTATTTTTTAATTCATCACCCGAGGATATGTTTTTATTGAGAGAGAGAGAGAGAGAGATGTGAGAGCTACATCAATCAGTTGCCTTCTGTAACTTGAGTATGTGCCCTGACCAGGAATCGAAATCATGACCTTTCAGTGCTGGTGCTCCAACCCACTGACAGCACTGCCCAGGGCCTCCTGCAGCACTTTTACCCTGTAACCTCAGCAGTGCTTCTCACCCAACATCTTTGTAGCACTCAAGTAATGCCCTGAAAGCTGTGAATGGCCCTATACCTCGTACTCATTCCTGTTCTGGTGTCCTGAGCCTATCCATTGGTCCCAGGGTCCTTTTTAGAACTGCCCAGTACACACCTCTAATTCTCATGCCCAGAGGATTCCTGGTGGTCACTCTAACTGGCGAGAGTACTTGAGGGAGAGGACCCCTTTAAGTCACTTACTAGGACCCTTGCTATTGGTTATCTGATTCATAAAATGGACTCTCTAGTATCTATCTTATCTAATAAAAGGGTAATATGCAAATTAACCATCATTCTGTCACAAAGATGGCAGCACCCATAGCCACAAGATGGATTGGTATCCACATTCTTCTTACCAATCCTCTCAGCACCGCCAGAGTCCCCCAGTCCGGGGAGAGGCAGGGGATGGCCACTGAAAGTGGGCAGCATGAGCAGCCTGATGGAATGCTTGCTTCATTGCTGCGGCAACAAGGCAAGCATTCCAACCCAGCTGTGGAGGGCCTCTGGGCACTGGGCACGGAGTGGCTGGGTGCGGGGGGAAGGCTTGCCTCATTGCTCCGGCAACGAGGCAAGCGTTCTGTGCCCGGCCGCGGAGGGCCTCTGGCCAGGTGGGGCATGGAATGCTTGTGTCGTTGCAGGCCAGGCTGAGGGATTCCCGCCCCCCCCTCCCCCCCGTGCATGAATTTCGTGCACCAGGCCTCTAGTTAATCAGTAAGAACCATGGCATTGAAGTTTGACAGAACAGGAATTGTTTGAAGGGACTTTTACAGATCTATTGGACAATTGCCATTCCCATACTGATGACATTGCAGTGTTTCAAAACAACAGCTATTTTAGGCAGAAATTCAAAACTGCACTTTATAGATCCAAAGTGACTTTGGTATATGAGATTATTTTTAAATGCCCTTCAAATATTTCATTTAAACTTAAAAACTTGAAAATCAAGGGACATCTTTTCCCACAGAAGTGCTTTGATTTTATGTTTTTTTGTAGATGCTAAGAAAGGAGAAAAAGTATTTAGTGGCTGGAGAATGCAGAATCCTGGGTCAGAGGTGGAAGAACAATTATTTATTGGCCTTATATGGTTCTGAGCCTCAGAAATATAGAAAGATTCATGGGCCTATGAGGGCTGGATATAATGACTAAGAATTTTGGTTTAGGATTTAGAAGTTCCAAATTTACTAAAAATATGCATAATACTAACAATGACAACAACACTAATGGCTTTCTTCCATTTATTGAGTGCTTACTATATGTCAGGCTCTATGTTAAGAAGTGCTTCACACACACTAATTAAATCTTAAACAAATGTATTCAAAAGTAGTTGAAGGGACACACTCAATGTTCTGATCTTGGTTTCTAAACAGTATTCTTCAATAAAAAGAATAAGGACTCCTTTGAGAAATGGCTAGTTGTAGGACTAGGGTAGGGAAAAATTTAGATGAGTATGAGCATCAGTATAGTGTGAGAAAGTAAGGAAACAAAAAGGTGGGGCATGACGAGTGACACAGGAGCCAAGCAGAAAGAGCTCATAATGCCAAATTGGAAACAATTTGAGCAATAAATAAATATACATGAGTGCATATTAATATAAATAAATGATTGAATATATAAACGAGGGAGAGGAGACAAATCTTTTTTATAGAAGAATTCCAAAAAATGCATATAGGTACTACTTTCTCTAGGAGTAAGAACTTAACCCACCTCTCCGTCCCCTGGAGTGTGGGTTACACATAGTGACTTACTGCCAAGGAACAGAGTATGGAAAGGGAAAAATAACAAATTTACAGTGGAGCAATCTGGCAAATACCTACTACCTTAGCCAAGTGATGATGGTTAGCATCATCAGTGATATCATGCTGATATGTACCCCTGATGTGATATGATGATATCATCTCTATGGTGTTCTTTCCAGAAAACAATCCCATTCTAATCATGAGGAAATATCAGACAAACCCAGATTCAGGAACATTTTATGGAATGGCTGGCCTGTCTTTCTCAAGACTGTCAAGGTCATGAGAAACAAGGAAAGCCCAAGAAACTGTTACAGACCAGAGACCAAGGAGACATGACAGCTAAATGCAATATGGTGCTCTAGACTGGGCTCTGGAACAAAAGGGGACATTAATGGAAGAACTGGATTTTAATTAATAGTGATGTACCAAGTTCAGCTTTATAGATGTTAACAATGGAGGAAACAGGGTGGGGGTGTCATGGGAACTCTCTGTACTGTCTTTGCAACTTTTCTGTAAATCTAAAATTATTCAAAAATAAAAAGTTTATTAAAACAGATATATGAATAAATAAATACACAAATAAATAAATAAAATAGTTGAAAGTTAAAAAAGAAGTATCGCCCTAACTGGTTTGGCTCAGTGGATAGAGCTTCAGCCTGAGGACTGAAGGGTCCCGGGTTTGATTCCAGTCAAGGGCATGTACCTTGGTTGTGGGCACATCCCCAGTGGGAGATGTGCAGGAGGCAGCTGATGTTTCTCTCTCATCAATGTTTCTAACGCTCTATCCCTCTCCCTTCCTCTCTGTAAAAAATCAATAAAATATATTAAAAAAAAAGATGAGAAGGAAACATGAAGTAATGACCTTTAAAAAAATAATAAAAAAGAAGTATCACAGGCTTACTTTAAAAAAACCAGAGTATTGTAGAAAAGGAAAAATAAAAATTCCCCTTTTCTCTGAGTAGGAACTTCAAGCCCATCCCATCCAATCCCAGAGGTAAATATAATTTAACATTTGGTATAAATTTTCTCAGATATTTGCTATGATCTATATGTACATACTTTAAAAATGTAACTAGAATCTTGCTTATTATTTTGTCCTATGACTTCTTTTTTTCTCTACTAAACACTAAACTATGGACTTGGTTTCAAGACAGAATGTAATAATTTTTCAGGTGATTTTTAAATGTCAGAGAGTCTTGCTTTCACAGAGGACTATCAAGTCTACTTAATTTTTAAGCCTTTTAGAAATACTTTTTACAGGTATTTCTTAGGCATTTCAAATTTTTGTCATATTATTCAAGAGGCCTGTTGCATGAAATTCATGCACTCAGGGGGTCCCTCAGCCTGGCCTGCACCTTGTTGCAGTCCAGGAGCCCTCAGGGAATGTCTGGTTGATGGGCCTAAGTCGGCAGTCGGACATCCTTAGCGCTGCTGTGGAGGCAGGAGAGGCTCCCGCCACCACAACTACACTTGCCAGCCGTGAGCCTGGCTCCTGGTTGAGTGGTGCTTCCCGTGTGGGAGTGCACTGACCACCAGGGGGCAGATCCTGTGTTGAGCATTTGCCCCCTGGTGGTCAGTGCATGTCATAGCAACTGGTTGTTCTGCTGTTTGGTCAATTTGCATATTAACCTCTTATTATATAGGATTTTTACCTGCTGTGCTCTAAAAATAGTATTTGGTAATCATGGATTTAAATTTTTTTTTTTTTTAGAAAGAGAGAGGAAGGGTGGAGAAAGAGAAAAAGAGAGAGAGAGAGAGGTTGATTTGTTGTACCACTTATTTGTGCATTCATTGGTTGATTCTTGTGTGTGCCTTGACTGGGTATCAAACCCACAACCTTGGCATATTAGGATGACACTCTAACCAACTGAACTATCTAGCCAGGGATATAATCATGGAATTTTAAGAAACAAAGATTAAGAAAATAAAGTTACTAATCATTAAAAAATATAGAAGTAGAAAAGGTATTGCTAGTTGATCACATTTAGGTCATAACTTTGTAGATAGATGCTAATTGAAGTTGTTATTGATAGAAATTTTTCCTGACACTAAGATAAGACTAGTAACCTCTGATTATCTGAGTTTAGACCCAGAAAAATTACTAATATGAATAAGATTTTCTTTATATTCACCCCTCCTGTAACACAGCAGAGCTGGGACTTGAGCTTAGGCCTGTCGTAAGTATTATGCTGCACTGCCTTTTATTCCCACTGGGTAGCCCTCAAGTAGAAGTCATAGAGCAATATGGCGGAGGGCACTTATTCCTCTGCAATATCAGGGACTGTGTGTGTGTGTCTTCAGCATGCTCCTCAGATCATTTCTCCTATCATCGCCAGTCCTCTCCCATTCCCAGTCACATTGTGACAGTCTTTCAGTGGTCAGCCTCACTGTATCATCCCCAACCTCCCATTTCTCAATCAATGTGTGAAAACAGTGGAGCAAATGATAGAAATCTCACCCATATCCTACCTCCCTGATACAAATCTGTAAGTTGTTACTCCCTCTTTTCCTACTTTCTCTGAGTTTTAAAGAAAGAGGCAAAATCTTGTTAAAAGAATCGAGTTTGGTGTCAAGAATAAATGTATCTGTTCCCCCACTCTGCCATTTTGGCTGTGTGACCTAGGGCAATTACTCAAAGCTTTCTAATACTCAATTTTCCATTTTGTGAAATGGACATAACTATAATAACTACTTGGTATTATCCTATATAATAAAGAGGTAATATGCAAATTAACCCTCACACCCTCACAAGATGGCTGCCTATGACTAGGCCGGCAGGGGGGTTAGTGAAGGATGACCAAATGACTGAACAAGCAGGCTGCGTGGGGCAACCAGGCCAGTAGGGGGGGCATGAGGGGTGACCAGACTGGCAGGGGGGGCAGTTGGGGGCGACCGGACTGGCAGGCAGGCGAGCGATTAGGAGCCAGCGGTCCAGGATTGTGAGAGGGATGTCCAACTGCCAGGATCAGGCCTAAACCAGCAGTTGGACATCCCCCGAGGGGTCCCGGATTGAAGAGGGTGCAAGCTGGGCTGAGGGGACCGCCTTCCCCCCTGCATGAATTTCATGCACCGGGCCTCTAGTTAGAAGATAATGCAGGTGAAGTCTGTGCATGGTGTCTCATACAATAAGTGCCTCACATGGCAAGTGGCATCAGTAACTTCTTTCTGTTAAGATTAAATTTCTCCTATTGCTCTGGCTAGTTCCTCTACCCATAAATATGCTCAAATGATCCAAAACCCTCCCTAGATCCCACCTTTATTCCTACTGTTGTTCCATTTCTCTTTTCTCACAGTCAAGCTTCTAAACAGAGTAGATCCCCTGCTTTAATTTATGTCAGCTGTTAACCTAAAGCAATCTGGATTCCAAGCCCCTTACTTGGAAACTGCTCTCGCTCAGGTTGCCAGTAAGACCCCCTGAGGTGGACATCTGCTTTTGCTTGCCTCACATCCTTCCCCCACTGGTACCAGTGTGCCATCTCGGGAGCTGCCTCTGGATGTTGGGTTAAGTGTCAGGTCAGGTGCCCTGCTCCCTCCCAGCCCAAGGGGTGGACACCAGACTACAAGACAGACCAAGCAGACAAGCAATTAAGGGCAATGATGGATGGTGGCATTTCCTTCCCGCTACCCTGATCGCCCTGGACACTCTCTTTTCCTGTGTTTTCTGTGGATGAATCTTCAGTTTTTCCTTGGAGTCAGTGATCTGCTCCGTTTTTTTTTTTTGTTTGTTTGTTTTATTTTTTTTGTGTGCTTACATTAGATAGTTGACTCTATTGCTTAGCACAACAACAAAAAATCACCAAGTGACGCAAATTCTCTGAAGCTTCTTCCATGCCTCACATATAATTGATGCCCCCCCTTTTTTAATCCTTGAACCTAGCATATGTCTCTAGTAAAGTTCATTTTACTTTGCTAGTTCAGAATATATGAATTACAATCATGTTTTCATATATTACTCTTTTCCACTAAAATTCTTGAGGAAAAGGACTATATTTTATTCATTTCCAGCTCCTAGCATGGTAGGTAGGAGCTCTTGCCCTATGGTTATTGTTCCCAACAAATATTTGTTGACATATTCAGTGTTATTAAAAATCACTATTATGTTATTCACACAGAGAGTAGTTTTTTGTTTTTTTTTGGGGGGGGGTGGGGAGATGAAAGCAAATGAATTAGTCTCTTTCTTTATAAATTTAGGTCAAAATTTTAGCCTCATGGTGCAACATAATTGGACCTCTCCAATGGAGAAACTAGGTCAAGGAACTATTCTAGTGCAGGGAAAACACAATTGTAGATATTTTAAAATCTGGTATGAGTTGCTGTACTTAAAAGCTCAGCCAGATATGTCTGTTTTAAGGTACTGTTTTAATGAGGTATTATTTTGTCTAAAATTATTTTTCCCCATATTTATAAATGTTTATCTGAGTTGAGGTTAGATTTACTGCAAGTGGTAATTTAGAGAAATAGACAAAAAGTTATGATTGTTTGTGGGCTCTTACTGTGGACTGATGTTTAAGAATTCAGAGGCAGAATTACGGAGTGGAAAGCATTCTTACAACATGCAATAATATCATGGCTGCCGCTAGCCCATAGGACACCTTCACATAAATTAGCAACAGGCATCCCTCCTCAAAACACTTTACATCCACCTTTAGGAGATTGTCATCATAGACTGCTTTTGTTAGAACAGTGTACTTTCCTGACATCTGGAAAGCCACACTAAATATGTAAACCTGTGATATCTATGATGTGAAGTCCAGAAAGAGTGCCCTTGTGTAATGTACAGCTTACACTGTGACATGTATGGCTGCCTTCGCTATGGGATTGTATTTAGCGCTCTCTCCTTGTATGTGGTTTTGCTATCAATTACTTGCTGTTTAAAAGAGGGTGAATGGGGGACAGGGACAGGCTAGAAGGGGTCAGTAGGCGTGGAAAAGGGGACATATGTAATACTTTCAACAATAAAGGTTTAATTAAAAATGTGTTCTATAAAAAAATAAAAGAGGGTGAAAGTTTGCAGAGGAAACATAAAACATATCGGCTGCACTTTACTGAACGGGAGAAGAAGCTAACTTAGGGTACATCCAAGTGCCTCTCAGGCCACATCAGACCATTGTCTCCCACAGAATTGAAACAGGGGACCAAAAAGCACCGTTTAGGCTGTTGCTTACCTACCTTAAGAAATACAGCTTTCAAGGGTTCTGAAACACTTGCAGTAGCTCTGGCTCCAAAAGGATACCCCTTCATTTCCCACCTTCTCATTCTAGAACGCCGGGACAGATTTCCAAGTACAGATTTCAGGTTTATTGTAAAACACCAAAAGTTGAGGTTGGCATATGATCTTTGCCAGTTCTTAAACTTTGTTGGTCCAGAATTTGGAATCTCCATTCCTCCTCCCCCTCCTCCCCCTCCTTCTCCTCCTCCTCCTCCTCCTCCTCCTCCTCCTCCTCCTCCTCCTCCTCCTCCTCCTCCTCCTCCTCCTCCTCCTCCTCCTCTTCCTCCTCCTCTTCCTCCTCCTCCTCTCCCTCCTCCTCCTTCTTCTTAAAAAAAAGATTTTTAAAATTAGTTTTTAGAGAGAGAGGGAGAGAGAGAGAGAGAGAAAGAGAGAGAGAGAGAGAGAAACTTGATGTGAGAGTGGAACAGTGGCTGCCTGCCTCCCACATGCCCTCTACTGCGGATCAAGCCTGCAACCTGGGCATATGCCCTGACCAGGAATGGAACCAGCAACCGTTCAGATGCACGGGGACGACACTCAACCCACTGAGCCACACTGGCCAGGGCTGGATTCCTTGCTCTTGTGCAAATCCTGTGGTTTATGCTCAACATAAGAAGCCAGGAAACTCTTTGTTCCCCAAATAAAAAGAAATCATTGCTTATTTTCTCAGAAAGAATGAAGTTTTGGAGCTAATACATTTGGATATGCCTTGTTCCTCTTGTTTCCCCCTCTGGGCTTGGGGTCTAACCTGTGTGTTGGGCGACGGGCCACGTATGCAGTGAGCCACAGCAGTTTACTCTAGGTGTGTTCTGGTTTTTAACCTCTCAACAGGAGCATCATAGCAAGAGAGCCATGATCCTAATAAAGCGGGTATACGTCTGTAATATTCTGAGGGTGGGTGTAGCTTGTAGGTGGGCTTATTTTGGAGCTGGGGTGGTGGGTGGGGATAGTGCAAGGGGAGAAAAGTTGTGGTATGTGGGCCAGATAGGAAGATGTCTGGATCAGTACAAGAAGCCCTCTGATAAGGATCAATGATCACACAGGCTCTATTTTCCATGGTGACCAGGAGTGGTAGAGATGTGAATTGTCACAGGACCAATTGGCCTCAGAGCTCTAATATAAAGTTGCATCAGAGCAGACACCTGCTGAGGCCCCAGGTGCATATGAGGCCTGGAGAAACAGCAGCTGGCAGGCTGGTCTCCAAGCTCGGGTTGGCTCAGGGACTGGTCTTGGATGGATGGGGGCTTCCTTCCATGACAATAGCTCAGCTGACACTCATTGGATGGCAGATCCCGGGTGGGATTAAAGAGCCCTTGCTTCAGTAGAGCTTCCAAAAAGAGAGACACATAAAAACTGAAGGTAAAGCGGGTGAACAGTGTGCTGCACCAGAGTTTCCGAACAGACAAAATCCCGAGGGAGTGCAGCACAAGGAGCCATTCACCCTCTTGAAAGGGGGCTTTCTCCAAGGTGGTCTCTGAATATGAACATTTGTTCCTGATTTTTCAAGGAAATAAGCTCATTTTAGAAAAATGAAGTACATAATACATATAAGAAGCAGAAAAAGAAAATACTTTTAAAAGCTATTTATTTTGAAACAGTTTTAGACATGAGTTGCAAAGATAACAGTGAATGTCCCCATATATCCCCTTTTTAACCAGCTTTCTCCCATGTTATCATCTGAAATAACCATGATGTATTTATCAACATTAACCCCTAGAGTGCCGGGGAGTGCGATCAAGCTCCTCCTGTCTTTCGCCAGTCTATGACAATTTCTTTGTTGTTCCTTGCTTTTCATAACTTTGATACCTTTGAAGACTAGTCAGGTATTTTTTCAAATATCCCTCAACTTGAGTATGTCTGGTATTTTCTCCTGCATAAACTGAGATTATGGATTTTGTGGAGAATACCATATAAGTGATATGCCCTTTTCATCACATCATATCAGAGGGCTCGTGATATCCACACACTGATTGCTGGTGAGTTTAACATTAATCACATGGTTAAGGTAGAGCTGCCAGTAAAGCTACCATTTTTCCCTTCCCATGCTCTATTTCTGAGTCCATACACACTCAGAAGGGGACTGAGCTTTACCTGTTGGAGGGAAGTCTGTTAAAGAATCTGTGTACATATGGTAAAAGCACCCTAGTCATTAGCAAATTTGAGGGAGGTATTCTGAGGCTATGCAAATATCCTATTTCTCCTGAACTTACACAGTATCCCAAAATTATATACACACTTTAACAGCTGATAGCTCAATTTTGAAAATGAAATGTATTTTAATAAACACTACCTTTATAACTATTCGAAGTGTGCATATAGATTTTTTTTGGGATATCCTATATTTGTCACTGGTTATGGCATTCATCAATGGATCTTTCCTGTAGCAATTATTACTGTAGTGTTGTAATGTGTCTTTCTATTTTCCTCATTCCTCTACATTTATTTATTAATTAAATTTACCTTTAATGTTGAAAGTATTGCAGATGTTTCCCTATGCTTATTTATTACATTGCTCAAGTTGCTTCACCTTTGGCTATTGAATATATATTTTGAGAAGCTGGGGAAGGTCATCATAGGCTGAGAACACAGTGTGAGCAATGAACTGGTCGAGGAGGAGTTTGGTGGGATCAGGGAATTGAGGTTGGGCTCTACCATAAATGTTAGAGGATGAAAGGAATAGGGGTGCCAAACACCAGCTAGGAGGCCAGTGAGGCCAGCACTGGAAAGGAGGCAATGAACATCCCAATTGGCAGCTGTTTTAAAGCGCAGTAGCTAATGAATCACTGGACCTTTTAAAGGGATACCATCTAGAGTTTTGTTTTGGATTCTGCTGAGTGAAGCGTGATGTCGGGGACTAATTAGAGTTTTCTTTATTGCCTCTGAAATCTTTCTCCTTCCTGCAGGAGATATTTCCAACTGCAGTTGCAATAAAGATTGGATTTTTATTGGTTTATATTAAGCTCAATCTCAACAGAGACCAGAATTCACTTAGACTACAGGAAAATTAGTTTGATTTCTGTTTGTTCATTTATTATCCTTTGATTGCTGTTTCCCACTCATTAAGGTCAGTAGGGTGCTGCTGTGCTTCAGTGTTTAAAGAAGGCTCACTTCCGGTTGTGTAGTCAGTAGGGGCCTCTGCTGACAGCCGGCTGCAGGAACTTGGGCAAGTCTTTTCTCTTTTCTGAACTTCTCTTTCTTGAGTACTGAAAAGGAAAGAATTTGCCTATCTCATAGGTCTGTTGTGAAAAATGAATAAGATGATTGAGTTTTAAAAATCACCTAGTACAGAGGTTGGCCCATTGTAGGTACTCAATACTTAGGAGAATCAGATTAGAACCAAGAGTGTCTTTGAGGGAAGACTACTCCCTTGACTTTAAGAAACTATTGACATAGGATGAGCACTCCCCAGCTTCTGTGGCCCAGGCATGCTTATTGCCATGCAATTTGTACTCACCATTTCCTCCTTTCTCAGGGGAGAGGTGTCTTAGTCCTATGTGCAGTTAGCCACCCCTCTCCCCTTCTTGGGGCCCTTGCCCACTGTGGTCCATTGGACAGCTACTCTCTGAATCTTCAAATCTTTGTCTTCATTGACCCTTCCCCTTCAGATATAAATACCCTCAAAATCTCTCCCATTAAAATAACCAAACATATAAATAAACCCACACACATCAAACAACCATCCATTGGCCCATCTTCCCCCATTCCACTCTTCCTTGTTCGTCCCCTTCCATGAAGAGCCACCGCTGCTCAGGCCTCATGCCATCGCTCCCCATCCATTTGTAGTGAACTGATGCCTAATCAACAGACTACATTTTTTTTTTTAACTTGGTAAAAGTTCTCCTTCACTTAGGACTCAACACTTGAACTAAACTTGATTCCAGGAATCCCCAGAGTTAATTCTTTGTGGGGAGGTTCCTTCTGGGGTCAAAGTCCCCTCTGGTTGGATTGTCAGACTGTGAGCTGATAGCTTATCTCCTGTACCACCCAGTGGCCAGAAGTGACCGTAAGTAGAAAGAGGGGATGACTGAGATCCTAGGCAGATACTTTCTGACTTCAGTCCAAGGTCTTCAGAAAACTACTGTGAGAGCAAGACCATCCGTCCTGAAAATCAAGCCCTCTAAATTTTAGAATGTTGACTTTAACTGGCCTTGCATTTTTTATCTCTTGCTGTGTTTCCTTTCTAAGTAGAACGTGAAATCTTTCTCTCTTTAAGTTGTATTAGAAAGTGCTGTGTGTGTGTGTGTGTGTGTGTGTGTGTGTGTGTGTTGGGGAGTAGCAATGGAAAGTGGTTGTGTTCATTAAAAGTGTAATAAGAATTTCCATTTATGTTTAGTCTGTTTAGTCAAAATGCTATGAAAATTGTGGTGTTCAAATCTCAAATTTGTCCTCTAGGAGAAAGAAAGGTTTGTGCAAGGTCCTAGTGCAACTCAGAGGAGGCTGGGGGAAAGAAGTTCCAGAAACCCACCAGGATACTTTACGAACCATCCTGACCTCCCTCTTCATGAAACTCTAGAATAGGTTCTTGAAAGGAGCTGTATCATAGCCATACATGAAGGCAGTATACCATTTCCTGTGGTGGGTTGCTTCACCTAAAACTGAATTACCGAGAAGATCTTTTGGAAGCCTTCCTGGGAACAGCTGAGACAGGCTCTTTTGAATGAGTCCCAGCCACTTCCTTACACCTGTAGCCAGTAATTTAGTTCCTACTCCACTAAGTCCACAAAACAATAGGGCCTCCAAAATATAGATCAGTGCCATCAGTTTGTCACCCGCAGTCTCATATCAGAGCCCAATATGACATGTACTTCTACACCAGTGACTAGAAGGGTGGGTTAAGCATATGAAGTGGTCAGAAGTGATTATGCTCCTGGAATGAAGTGGTTGAAGAGTCCATTTCCTTGCTTGTTTGTTTTTCAAAATTATTAATTGCTCAGGAGCTAAGATTATGAACATAAATGTTATTAGATATCATTTATTATGAAAAAAATCACACCTTTCTCTTCATCTTGAATTAAAGTGAAGAGATTGTTTTCTCTGTTTTCATTAAAAGTTGACTACCATTTCCCATATGTATTTTTAAATTTTTATTGTATTTTAAAACAGGAATGGCATATCATCAACCATATTTTTATGATTTTAATTTTGTCCTCAGTGACTGTATCACCTTTAGGATCCTATTTATTAAACCTTATTTCTTGTGCTACTTGATTAAGACTAGTTTTCTTCACAGGAATGTGAAATGGGGATAGGGATGAATTCCCAGCTAGGTCAGTGAGGTGTGTGTAGGTGCAGTTTTTGTACTTCCCGTCTAATCTGACCAAGCTGCTCAACTACTTCAATCTCTACTACTTTTCTTTGCTACTTATTACTAAAAATAATCTAGTCCAACCTTACATTCCCACCAACTCACAATTAGGCCTACCATGAATGCCTCTGGAGACAGGAAACTCAATGCTTTATAGACAACACATTTATTTTCAGGTAGCTTTTACTACTAAAAAGTCCAAACCTGTTGCCCTCAATTTCCTTCCATTGATCCCACCAAGATCATATGAAACATGTTTAATCTTCTTCTAGAAATTTTAAGGCAGTTCTCATGTTCTTTATTTCTTCCTTCCTTCCCTGCCACCCTTCTTTTCTCTCTTTTCTAAGCTAAACTATTTCAGTTTCTGTTTTGTAGTCCGTTAACCCTCCTGATTGCTTTTCTCTGAGAAGGTTGGGCTGTTTCCATTAACATATAGAACTCAGGATTAAACATCCATTTCAGAGCAAGGCAGACTGTCATAGCATTTCTTCTTTATACTGTACCTTTAAGATCATATGAGTTTATTTTCATTTATTCAACAGTAATTTATTAATTGCCTACCGTGATAGACATTGTAGTAGGTATCTGGGTGCTAGGAATATGTATAAGTGCTATTAGAGAGCAAACGAACCAGGAGAGGGAAATGGAGAGGGGAGGATGCATATAGTTAACTGGAAAGTACAATGAATATTAGCCTAGGAGAAGCACAGTGGTGTAGGCAGAAATAAATAGTGGGGGGACATTTCCTAACTGGAGGGTAGGGGAAGACCTTCCAGAGGAGATGACTTAAAGCTGGCCCCTAAAGGAATTAGGAAATTAGGGAAATAAGAGAGTTAGAGGTTCAGGGAGGAGGAGAATGTATCAAGCAGGAGGAAGAACATATGCAAAGGCCTAGAGGAGAGAAAGGAGAGAAAGGAACTGACCATAGCACAGTCTGACTGAGGATTGGCTTGTGAAGAAGAGAAGGCAGAGCTGAAGTAGGAATTGTGGGCAGTGCCCAAACTGTGGGCCCCTTAAAAGCTAATCATTCAAAACATGTTTGAACACCCATTAATGTGCCAGGTGCCATTTCGGGATCTGGGGTTATGGCAGTTAACAAAAAAGACCCCCCCCAAAAAAAATCCAAAGCAGAAAACATTCTGCCCTCATGATATTTATAATTTAGTGGATATTCAGAAATAAAAAAAGCCTTGTCAAAGAAGTTTGGGCTTTGCTCTAAGGTCAGGAGAAAGCCACCGAAGAGTTCAGTGGGGGAGTGATGTGGTTAGAATCGTGCTGTTTAAAGTTAGGCATATAATTCCACCCACAAGGGGAAACTTTTGAGAATGAAAGTAATTATTAATAAAAATTACTACTATTAATTGTTATTAATCATCATCATCAACTTGGCACAATAGGCATAGACTTGGCAATGCAGTAAAGATGGGCACCCTTTTAAACTGTGGAAAAAAGACTGAATGGAAGCAAGACTGGAGGAAGAGACTGGCCATTGAAGAAACCCAGGGGAAAGATAGCCAGCTGGGACAAGATGTGCAGTGAAGGGGAAGGAAGTGGATGGGCGTGAGAATTACTTCTAGGGAGAGACCTATTGGGACAGTGAATGCAGCGTAGCACAAAGACCTCCTTCCAGACTGGTAGGGAGCCAACAATCAGTAACAGTTAGATAAGGTTGTTAGCTCTGTTATTTATTTCCTGTTGTCCTATCTTGTCCACATCATGGTCGATTTAGTAAAAAATTTTGATGAGATTTAGATAGATACTAGTATACACATCTATTACATTTTCTGAAATGTTTGTCCAGAATCTGTTTAAAAACAGAGAAGTAGGGGGAGGTTAGCCTGACAGGACTTATTCAGAGTGAACATCCTTTTGGTCCTGATATTGTTGCTTCCTTTCCTTTCAGGTGTTGTCTTATGGTTAGTGCACTATATTAGTCAGGGTTCTCCAGAGAAACAGAACCAACAGGGTATATAAATACAGTTGACCATTGAATAATATGGGGGTGAAGCATAATGATTTTTGACTCCCCTAAAACTTCAGTTGTCCCTTGGTATTCACATGGGGGATTGGCTCCAGGACTCCCTGCAGAAACAAAATCCATGGATGCTCAAATTCATTTTTAAAAAAAGGTATAAAACAATGCTATACAATTGAACTTTCATGGATTCCTAGCCACGGGTTGAAAAATTTTTTTTTTGATCAGCAGTTGGTTGAATTTACAGATGCAAAACCCAGAAATACAGAGAACTGCTGTATATTTATTGAAAACAAATCTGCATGTAAGCGGACCTGTGCTGTTCAAACCCATGTTGTTCAAGGGCCAACTGTGTATTTGAGGAGATTTATTATAGCAATTGGCTCATGCAGTTATGGAAGCCAAGAAGTCCCACAAGCTGTTGTCTGCAAGCTGGAGAACCAGGAAACTGGTGGTATAGTGCAGTCCAAGTCGGAAGGCCTGAGAACCGGGGAGCCAAAGGTTTAAGTGCCAATTTGAGTCCAAATGTCCTTCATCCAGGAGCACTGATGTCTGTTCGTAGGAGATGAATGTCCTGTTCAAGTAGAGAGAGTGAATTGCCCTTTCTCCACTTTTTTGTTCTATCCAGACTCTCAGTGGATTGGATCATGCCCTCCCACCTTGGGGAGGGTGACCTTTACTCTGTCTGCTAATTTAAATGCTGATATCTTCCAGAGACACCCTCGCAGATACACCGAGAAATAATTTTTTCTCAGCTATCTGGGCATCCCTTAGGCTAGTCAAGTTGACACATAAAATTAACCATCGCATGCACAATATATTTACTAGTATTATATTGAATTAAAGAATCTTTCTCAGCAGGTGAGGGAGAGAACTATCCACTTTAAGCATTGACTTTATCCCTTAAGTGGTTGACCTTTTCCAATCATGTAAATAACGAATCTCAATGTTCTCAATGATTTTTTTTCTTTTTCTTTAAGTGTGTACGTTCCCTCTAAATCATAATCCCCTAGAGCAGCTTACCACGGGCCGTGCATGCCCATTATTTGTAAGTCAGCTTGTTGTGTTGCACTTTGGCCACAGAGTGCATGATGCATGGCATTTTCAGGACAGGGTCAGAGGTTCTGAAACATCTGCCATCTGTCAGGAGGGGGCCTAGTAAGACGAAAACACTGTGGACAAATCAGCACAAATCAGAAACTACAGTTGGAAAAGCAACTTGGTGCCGGCCCCCAGGGGAGGAGAGTCACCTTCACACAGAAGGGAGAGGACTTCTTGGTCCCTGGCCACCATCATTTTGAATCTCATAGAGATGATACTATCAATCTGTTATTCTAGGTTCTTCTGAGGAAAGCTTATAAAAATTGTTGTTGAACATGCTAGATATGCTTAATTATTTAAATGCTTAATTACCAGAAGTGCACTCAAATAACGACTGTTTGGTTCCTGCGGACTAGAACTGTTCCTGATGCAGGGCCATTAGCAGAGTTCTGCTGTGTTTCTGATGCACAGTCCTGAGGCTTAGCCATACATCCATTACTTATTGATCAAGGAGGAACGCAGTGGCTCAGTCAGTGCTGGAGAAATGGAAGAAGGACCGAGTAACCTGCATAAAATAAATCTTTTACTTCACTGCTAAATGATGGGGAGAAGAGAAGACAGCTCCTTAAAGCTAAAATAGATTACTTTTATACAAGCTGTAAAAAAGTAAACAAATGAGTAAGCAGTTAAGGATCTGTTTGGGGTTTATATTTTCTAGGTTTACTGGCAAGTAGAGATGGGCAGGTTTGGGTTCTGGAGGGACCTGCCTCGTTCTTTGTGTAATCTATCCATAATTGGGCCCTCCTTCCTTGTGTAAGAGGAAGAGGAGTGACTCATGATGACTCCTGGTTTTAGTTTCAGTTGGTTCCTGAAGGTGCAAAGCTGAGTCAACAAATCATCTTATTTAAACTCACTCTGGTTGATATCTTTATATCTTTAAAGGGAAGCAATTTTGTAATTTAAGCAATAATACTGAGAATTCAAAGATTATCTATTAAACCATGGAAAGAGGACTCTAGCAACATGAAAATTAACTGTTAAAATAAATGCTAATCTTGTTTTCTCTGACCTAAAAGATGTCATAATTAAGACAGATGAACCATATCCTCTATCTCTCCTCCCTTCCTTCCTTTCTCTCTCCCTCCCTCCCTCCCTCCCTCCCTCCCTCCCTCCCTCCCTCCCTCCCTCCCTCCCTCCCTCCCTCCCTTCCTTCCTTCCTTCCTTCCTTCCTTCCTTCCTTCCTTCCTTCCTTCCTTCCTTCCTTCCTTCCTTCCTTCCTTCCTTCCTTCCTTCCTAGTTTACTGAGTACCTACTTTACTCCTGGTATTGTACTATGTTCTGTGAATATAGACTTCCCCTATCCCTTATAGAAGAGATGAACAATCAAATTGCCATACCAAAGGACACAAGTACATCTGAGGAGGCCAACATACTGAGGGAATGGCTAGCAGGCTGGGAGTAAGGAAAGGCTTGTTATGCAAATCAAAATGATAACCACTTTGTAAATGCTGTTTATTAATTTAACAATTTACGTTTGCTTTTATGGGCTCTTTGTAGAGTTTTGTGCTGTAGAAGATTTCTGAATCACCATCAGAGATTTTTGTAAAGAAAAAAAAAAACCATTAGCAGGCAGAGGAGGGGATGTATTAGTTTAGTGAACCTTGGACTGATGCAAATTTATTGGATCAAATATAGTGTTTGTAATTGGATAAGAAATACTAGTCATCCAAATCAAATGCCATCACAAAGAACCCAGAAACAGTCACTTTTTTTTTAGAGAAAACTTCTTTACGATAAATAAAAACACATTTTTGACCTTTGGGCACTGGAGACAAAGTAGAGGGAATGGCAAGACTTAGATTTTTGGAACCAAACATTGACTGACTAACTGACAAGAATTTTTCTGAATATGGTATGAGCAGGGATTAGGAACTCCAAAAGCAAGATTTGGGTAGTTTTGGAGGATGTTTCTCATGAGAACACACATGATTAGAAGGAAGTGAAGTGAGAGGTGGAAGTGTTACTGCTAATGGTTACCTATGAAGTTTTAGAGAAAGATGGGAAGGTTAGATGTAAACTTTGATAAAAATTTCTAGGGACATTTTAGTGTTTCAGAGTCTAATGGTTCTTCTTCTTTATAATATAAAATTTCATTTTAAAACTTACTTTTTAATATAAAGTCATTTTTAGCCCTTCCAGAAATAACCAAGTGTCAGCTAGTCTTAAATGAGTTTCTTCTCTTTTATTTGTTGATGTAAAAGTGTTTTAGGGGAAAAAAAACACCTTACTACATAATTACAGAAAACAGACTTGAAATGCGTGCAACCCATTTGGATTAACACATAACAGCTGTACATCCTGATGTCACAGTTATCCCTGGTTAAAGATGAGGGTAATGGAAAAACTCCTCATGTGGAACAGAGGACAGGCAGATTGCTATAGAGTGAAGTAAAAGGGAGAGCAACTTACAACTTTGTACAAGAAATAGCCCACTTAGTCTGGTGTTCAGTTTAATTCACAGACAAGATTTGAGGGCCTAGAATGTGTTGGGACTGTGCTGGATATTTTGTATGCAGAGATTGAAAGACATAGTTCATCGGGGAGCTCCTAGTGCAACTGGGAAAAACACATATATAAGCACCAACTATAGCTCAACAATAACTGATATATCAATCAGTTAATTTTGTCCAGGAAATCGTCTCAGAGGAGATGCTACTATTAAGAACAATTAGATAAGTGCCAGATAGGGAAATAATGGAAGGGTCTTCTAAGCAAAGAGAAAAAAAAGGATGACAAAGCCTGAACAATAGAAGAGTATATAAGACATTGCTAGGGGTTGTTGACTCATTCCATTTGGCTAACATAGGGTGCAAATTGGGAGGAGCTAATGGGAGCCTGGAGTGGTAGATTGGAGCCAAATTGCGAAAGACTCAGCTAAGATGTTTGGATGCTATTCTCTAGATAACGGGGAGCCTTCATAGTCCTCCCTCCACCAACATTTTATTATGAACAGTTTTTAAACATATAGCAAAGCTGAAAGAATTCTCCAATGAGCACTTGTGTAGCTGTCATTGAGATAGTACTGTTAACATTTTACTATACTTGTTTAATCACCTGTCTACCCATTTATTTTTATTTTTTAAAAAAATGTATTTTATTGATTTTTCACAGAGAGGAAGGGAGAGACATAGAAAGTTAGAAACATCGATGAGAGAGAAACATCGATCAGCTGCCTCCTGCACATCTCCCACTGGGGATGTGCCCGCAACCCAGGTACATGCCCTTGACTGGAATTGAACCTGGGACCTTTCAGTCCGCAGGCCAACACTCTATCCACTGAGCCAAACTGGTTTCAGCTATCCATTTATTGATCCCTTTATACTCTATCAATCCATGTTTATGCATTTCAAAACAAATTACAGATTTCAGTACATAGCTCTCTAAATACTTCACCATGATTATCATTAATCAGAGTTCACTGTTTAAGGTATTTTATATAAAACTAGAGGCCTAGTCACAAAATTCATGCACTGGTCCCTACTGCTGCGGGCACTCCCTCCCTTCGCCTGGGGCCTCCCTCCCTTCCCCCCAGCCAGCCCCACCCACTGGTTGAACTCCTGGATGACCTCCCTGTCAAGGGGACAATTTGCATACTATACTTTTATTATATAGGATTATAATCTTTATAGGTTATAAAGTTTGAGAATAAGATTATCAATTTTATTTATTTAGTTATTTTTTAATTTCAGAGAGGAAGGGAGAGAAAGAGAGAGAGAAACATCAATAATAAGAGGAAATCATTGATTGGCTGCCTCCTGCACACCTCCCACTGGAGATGGAGCCTGCAACCTAGGCATGTGCCCTGACTGGGAATTGAACCATGATCTTCTGGTTCATAGATTGATGTTCAACCACTGAGCCACGCCGTTCAGGCAATGACCAATTTTATATTTAGGAAATATGATAGTGTGGAGGATCAGTTGGGGAGAGGAAAACAAATTAGAAACCAGCTTCTTCAGTCTAAATGAGAGAGGTAAGAATGTGATGAGAGCTTGTGGTAGGAATGGAGAGGTACCAATTAATTCAAGAGATAATCCAGAAGTGGACTTAATGGATCAGTTCACCAATGTAGGGAGGGAAGAGTAGTGGAGGGCATAGGCAGGGTTAGGGAAGTATGAAAAGTGAAAAATTGATTTTCTAGCCTGGACACTGGGTGTTTGATGATGGTAAATGGAATACAGGGGCTAAAAGAGGTTTGGAAGTAGAACGGAAGATATAGTAAATACAATTAAGGGCATGTTGAGCTCAAAGTAGTTGTAGGACATTTCAGATAGTATGTTCAGGTGGTATTTGGAGCTGTTCTCGGGAGTTATGGAGGAATATCAGAGCTTGGATTGTAGATATGGGATGCTGGTAAGTTGAAGCCATCTCTCAAGGAGAACATTTAGGAAAAAGGGGGTCAAGGGGAAAACTCTGGGGAAAGCCAATATTTAAGGAACAAGAAGAAAATGCTGACATAATAAAGGAGATAGAGAAGAACAGTTGGAAGGCTAAAAAGGAAACCAACCCATAGCTAGATAGATAGATAGATAGATAGATAGATAGATAGATAGATAGATATTATGTGTTTGCTAGGTATGATAAGCGGTTTATATTCATGGACTTGTTGAGCCAACTCTATTTTATCGATAAGGAAATAAGGAAACTCAGGGACAGAAAAGTCACGTATTTGCCGAAGGTTTTGTAGTTAGTAAGTGGCAGAACCAGTTTTTAGATTGAAGTTATTCAGATTTACTTTATCATGGTGGCCAAGGAAAGAGGGGATTTCCAGGAGAGAGTAGTCAGCAGGTTACAGTCCTTCCATGATTTAACCCTAACCTACCTTTCCAGCGTTGTCTTCTAATTACTTGGTATTGGTCAATTTGAAGTGCTCCAAGTCTTTACATAAGCTCAAACTCTATTAAGGTGTTTTGTGGGTCACTAGTTACATGAGATGCTCTGTGAAAAAAAGTGTGCTGCAGTCAAGTAAGTTTGAGAAATGCTTCCAACTCTCTTCTCCTTGGAAACTTGCAAGTTAAAAATTTGTATGCCCATCAAAGGTATTGGGAAATCCTGCAGTAAAGAACCTATCCTAACTTTGTCTACCAAGTGTTCACTAAACTAATTTAAACTTATTTGACCTTGGGACACATCTCTTTTCCCTCATAGAATATAAACTTCTCTCAAAACGAGGGTTCTGAACACTCCAAGTGAAACATGATTTTATTTTTTCCTCAGGTGGTTTTAAGTGAGACAGATATGGCTTTATCTGCCTCTCACTCTTCATGGCTGTAGAATACATTCTTCTGTGATATTGTTATTTGTGCTACGTACCATTGCTCCTGTGCTCCAGGAGAATGGAGTCATGTCTATTTCATTTGGTGTCTTACATAGGCCTAGCACAGTGCCTCTCATATACTTAATATTTCATCAGAGTCTATTTGTGGATAAATAAAATGCACAAAACACAGAGGAAAAACACAGAGGTGCTTTTCCTCTCAAATAAGTGTTCTCTATTAAAAGGGCTTATCTAGTTAAAAATGTGAATAAAAATTTAGACCCAAACCAGGCTTTTATTTGATAATAAGGATAACCTATGTTTTCAGGTGGTTTTTTTTCACCATTTGAACTGTTCGTTTTTGGGTTCAGCTGAAGAGTAAACTGAGGAAGAAAATTAACATTTTGGTAATTTCTGTCCTAACTGCATATAGGATATACTGTAAAGTCTTGGAAACATCACTTTTATTGAGCAGTGTCTGGTATTGCCATATAATTTAAAGTCAGGCTTGATTTTTTTTTTTTTTTTTTGCCAAATCAGTTCATGTCTATACCTTTTGAATGTTTCTTACTGGTTTGATGCAATTATTTCTCATGTTCATTCTGACTTACTGTTGTCAGTAGTCCCTTTGGTTTTATTATTTCATTTGTGAATCCTTATATGTAATTTAACCAAATGTAATGCTGTGTCTGATCTTTCAATCCTTTAAATGTATAACACATTCAACTATGTCATCCTCTGTTTTCCCTCTGGGGTTAGGCGAGATGTTTCTCTGACTCCACATTCTTTTCTGCTTCATGTGACTCTTAACTCCCACATATGGATAAGTCATATAGAAGAGTGTGTGTGTGTGTGTGTGTGTGTGTGTGTGTGTGTGTGTGTGTGTATAGCCAGTGTGAGTCATGCTGAGGGAGATAGGCTAGTCCTAAGTTCCACAGTCACAGGAGCCGGGAGATCCCCAGGAAAGGCCTGAGTATTTGGGCAAAAGGGCTGCCTTCCTCCTACACAGTAACCGCACCTGCAGTTCAGCTTTTATTTGTTAGCTGGATGTCCCACCTCTAGAGCAGAACACCAGAACCCTTGCGAGTTTAGAGAGCTCTATAGGAGTTTTATTAGCTCACAATATTATTTAATCATAATTACTGTTTTAGAAAGAGTGTAATTTTTTTTTTTTATGGAAAAGGAGAATCCTACTTGGGATATATATATATATATATATATATATATATATATATATATATATTCATTTTCAAAGTCTCTTCAATGCCATGAAGAGTGAGCTATTTGAATTTGCATATGTTATGTGGTAACTGTACACTGATAATTCATTCAGAGAGGCAACAATCACAGTGGCCACTTCTACTGAAAGTTCCAGACTTATATTAAACTGGAGGCCCAGTGCACGAAATTCGTGCACTGGTAGGGTCCCTAGCGGCTGCCAGCTGCCGGCTGGGCACTCCCTCCTTTCCCCTGGCTGCCTACTCCCCCACCCGCTGCCACTGGTTACAGTCTGCAGGTCCCAATCGCCCTGTTGATTGCCCCACTGCCGCCGCCTAGCTCCCAGGCACTGAGGGAGCCAGGCAGTGGCCCTGCCCCCTGGTGCCACCACTGGTCACCCTGCAATTGGATCGGCTGGGCGATCAGCCCCCTGCCCGGTGACCAGTGGCTAGCACCCACCTTGGCCTGGTGCTGCCCGCTCACCTGCTCCACCATCCCGTTTCAATCCTGCTCTCATCGGCACCCATTGGGGCCTGCAGTGCCTCCACTGCTGCCCACTGCCAGTGACGTGTCACTAACGCCTGCCATGTTCTGTGCCGCCCCCTGGTGGTTAGCGTACATCATAGCAAGTGGCCGAACTCCCGGTCGAGGGGACAATTTGCATATTAGGCTTTTGTTATATAGGATGATTTGCCGTTTGGGAGAGGAAGAAAGTCCTGAGCATCAGATCTGGCTGTGTAAAATAAAAGAACATTATGCTATCATGTACTCTCAAGAATAATTTTGGTGGGCTCTCCCTCTGTGGATCAGGCCTGCACCTTTCCCTCCCCCCTGGCCTTCCCTCCAGGCCTATTCCCTTTACCTTTCTCTCTCCAGAGCTCCAAGGGCCCTTCTGCCTCTGTAACTTGTTTCCTGAGTCTGCGCAGCTCCTCCCTGCTGGCTCACTTCTACTTCTGTAACTTTCTAAATAAACTTTCTCTTATAATTTGAAAAAAAGAGTAATTCTTATAGTTTTTCCATAGTGACATTATAGCATGCAATTAAAATGGCAATATTCTGTATGGTGTGACAAAATTGTATTGTTATGGCCACCACATAAATAAGGAGAAAAGTAACATTTAGTAACAATGTAATAATACTGAAATATCTTAAGCATTTTATATATATACTAGAAGCCCGTTGCATGAAGATTTGTGCAAGAGGCCTTCCTTCCCCTGGCTGCTGGCACTGGTTTTCCTCCAGCACCCGGGACCCAGACCTTTGGTCTGGCTGCAGCGGAGAAGCCAAGCCCGTTCAGTCTTCAGTCTTCAGTCTTCAGTCTTCAGTCTTCAGTCTTCACTGTGGCTGGAGCCTCCAGTCTTGGGTCCCGCGCCTGTGTATGCAAATTAACTGCCATCTTTGTTGAGTTAATTTGCATAGTCACTCTGATTGGCTGGTGAGTGTAGTGGAGTGACACCAATTTGCATGTCTCTCTTTTATTAGTGTAGATATTTTTAGTATGAACAACTATTATGATGTCATCAAAATGGAAAGTGTTGCAAAGGGAAGAAAACACACTTTTGGCTGAGTACACAGGGAATGCTGATGGTATTCATTAAGCATGAAATAATAAGAGGAACAAAATTTCCATCCGTCCCCTCCCCTATGAAATATCTTCTGTGTTTTTAGCATTCCCTTTGAAGTCAATATATGATCTTTGCTTTAATCCATTTTTAAAGTGTCCTTTGAAGTCATGGGAGCTTGTGCCTGGAAAAGAGGAAAGTGGTTGGAGATTGGGTGCCTGCTAGGGAAGAGGGACCAGCCTAATCATCACCAGAAAATAACATTTATTGATTATCCTCATGTGCATGGTCTATTAGGCTCCACATCAAAGTGACTTTCAAATTGGTCTCATTCATTTCCTAGTATTATAAAGCTATTAAGATGACCCAAACTCGTTACTTCTTTTTAGGACACTGTTTTCATGTCAAATGACTAGAAAAAAATGAATATTTATAAATGGAAATAATTCTTTTATCTTGACCCCAATTCTCAGAAATGCTATGTTTCACCTAAGTGAATTTTCCAGATAACTGAAACTAATAATTATCTAATAAAGTAATTTCTTCTAGGGCAATTGAAGGGTATAGCATTATTTTCTCCTATATGAAATTACTTCAAACTGCTTAGCTCTTTAAAAATTTTTTTATTAAATACTTTGTAGAAAGGTAGCAAGTAAATTATTTCTCATTCTTCCTGCCTCTTCCTAGCCTGCTGCCAGTTGTCCTCTGTGATTGTTGAGCTCTTATTTTATACTGTTGCCTAAAGAGGAGTGGGAAGCCCTGAGGTAGCTTTATGCCTTTCCCCGTAGGGTAGGGTATAAAGACTGTCCTTTCTCTCATTTCCTTTTCCTCTTCTCTCATCTTGTCCTATTTCTCACTTCCTGTTCCTTCTCTCCTTGGATGACCCATTTCTTTTCCTTTTCCCTGTGGTTCACTCCCACGATGTCAGCCCCTCCTATGAGCAGAGGGGTCTCCATTATGTCTGGCTCATGGACTTTGGTTGCAGGCTTGAGCTCTGCATCTCTGATCGATCTTGACCTGGATGGTTCTCAGGGTCTCAAACTCAACGCTTCAGTGCTGAGCTTAGCAGCTCCTGCCAAAATCTTTATTTTAATCTACGAGTGGCATCATCTTCTATCTAGCCTGAAAATTTGTGAATTGGCCTTGATAGCACTTCCTCCTATCTTTCTACCTCTAATCATTTAACAAATCCTGTCACGTTCACATGGGAAATCTATGATATGCCCATCTCTTCATTCCTCCCTGTCCTGGTCTGATCTGATCCTGGATCACATCTTGCTGATGACCACAGCTATCTCCTCTCTGATCATTTCCTCGTACAGACTTGTCTTCACACAGTTGCTCGTTTTCTTCCTAAAATTTGATGCTAACCATGTCATTCTCAGACTGATTGCTTCAGTTGAGCATCTAAAGCAATTTATAATTTCCAGAACTTCTCTATGCCATAAACCCATTGCTCCTACTTCTAAAAAAGCTGCTTAATTCACTTGGCAAATGTCAGTGTAGCTTTCAAACTTGATGGAATGATTTCTTTGAAGCCTTCCCCAGTGCCCTTAGGCGGCCACCTGCTCCTTCTGGGCTCCCGCCCTCGGTTCTTTCCTCACTTGCAGTACGTGGTGAGGTGATCTGAGATGAGCTGTTCTTTGTGTGTCTCCTGGAGAGTGCAGTTTATAGTCTATTTTTCTCTTAATCCCCATTCCATTGCCTACCTCACATCCGCTACAAATCAATAAAGTTTGATGAATTAATTAATGGAGATCTTGAGAGGTATTTTTCACTTATATTTGGGCTTGAAGTTGTATTTTATGTTATTAAAAATTGTGGCTTAGTCCTGGCCAGTTTGTCTCAGTGGATAGTGTTGGCCTGCAGACTGAAGGGTCTTGGGTTTGATACTGGTCAAGGGCACATGCCCGGGATGTGGGCTTCATCCCCAGTGTGAGGCATGCAGGAGGCAGCCGATCAATTATTCTCTCTCATCATTGATGTTTCCCTCTCTCCCTCTCCCTTCCTCTCTGATATAAATAGATATATTAAAAAAAGATGGTGGCTCAGACATTAAAATAATAAAATATTTCCATAGATTCTCCCTTCAAGAGGCATATAGAAAAGGTATAATATTTTTTATCTTTTTAAGGGAAAACAGTGCCCACACACTGAGCGTGGTCCAGCCGGGGGACAGAACGTTTTCTCCTTAGCTCTGCCACAAACCCTTGCACCACCTTCAGAATCATCTGCTGTTAGCATCCTTATCAAACGAGAAAAGCAACACCTATCATAAAGCCACTTTGATTTGAGTACAGAGGGCATCATCTGCTTCCAAGCTTCTACTTCTCAAGATTTCCGAGAGGATTTCAGCGAAGAGCCTCTTACAAAGGGTTTTTTTCCTTTAGTGTTTTAGCAGGGCCTATACATCAAACATACAAATCCCTAAAGTCTTATTTTTAAAAATGATAATACTGTTAGAGACACACACAGCCAAAGTACTGATCTATGATAAGAATGCAAACCTTTAAAAAAAAAGAAATGTAGAAAGTACCAGTAAGATCCCATTATTTATGAAGAGGTCTTAATTTCAGTGATGATTCCGGGCCACAGAAAAAACAGAAAGTGAACTGCTTAGAGCATTAAAAATTGAGTAAGAGCATCTCACTTTATTCAACAAATATATGAAAGATGCTTCAGCTTCATTGTTTGGGAAATTAGAGGAAAAAAAATACAAGACAGATGTGGAGGCAGAGCAGTGGGACAAGTAGGAGGCAGAGCAAAGTTTGTGTCAGAGGGAAGGCTGGGAGGGGAGAGCAAGCCCAGGAGAAGAGGAAGTTATTCCCTTAGCTCCTCCCACTGCTCCTTAACCTTCTCTTTGAGGTCTGTGCTTCATTGTCCCTCCCTCCTTTCTAACTTACCTAATCTGGCCCCAAACCATCCTTCAGTGGCATGTCTGCCTTAGGCCCTTCAGGTTCATCCCTTGGTGTCTAATGGTCTCTCTCCTCAGCCTCTGCCCCTAGACCTTCATCTGCCTAGGGTCCCACTCGCTATGGATCTCATCTCCTCCTCTCATTTCCTAGATGAATGGAATTTCTGTCTGCTCATCCCCAGTTCAGTGCAGGTCTGACTTACCTTTGGTGTATTATTGAACCCTCTGAGGCTCAGTATTCCCATCTGTGAAAAGAGAATGAGTAGTACATACCTCACAAGACTGAGTCAACTGGCAGGTCCTCAGCAAACATTCCTCCCTCTGCTGTTTGCTGCTGTTCCTATTGCCTCACTTTCGCTCTGTTGATACCAGTGTTCTCTATTTCTCTCACCGGCTAAGCCAGCGGCTGGGAATTTGCCTCTGGAATTCTGCCTGGAGTTTGCCCTGTGTGTCTGAGAGTAGGGTTTCCCAGAAGGTTCTGAAGTGAGGACACCTTGTACCAGCTTCAGAGTCAGACATCACAGTTCATGTCCTGGTCCACCATGTACTGACTGTGGGAGCTTTGAGCAGATTCTGTAAGCTGTTGTTGACTCAGTTTCCTCATCTATAATTTGGGGATAATATTTATTTCTACTTTATAGTAAGGATTAAATAAGCTACTTAATGTAAAGTGTTAATGCAGTGTGTAGCACATTGTAAGTGCTCAATAAATGTTATAGGTACCTGAATTTAGAAAATTTGCTAAGTGTCTTATGACCAATGGAACTATGTTCTCAGTGCCCCAGTATCATCATCTCTCAGAAAGAAAGTTTGTCAGGATTCAGGAGCCAGTTACAAGGGTGTTTCCAGAGCAGGCCCTTGATAGAAATTTGCTGGGTTCCCTGCCTGTGGTGGGAGGGGAGTGTGGAAGGATGCACCACCTTTATTTTGTGTGGAAAGGAAGCTGTGCCCACAGGGAAGGATGCAGTGACTTGGATGTGGTTGTCTGGGACAGGAGAGGTGGGTAGCTGAGCTAAGGAGAGGGGACCAACAGTGGGTGCTGCTGCCATCACCTGACCATTTTTTGGTATCTGCATTGGCCTCTCACATTCAACTCAGAAGTTCCATAATAATACTAGAGCCCTACAACCCCTGCTTAAAATAAAAAATCACACAAGAAAATATGCTTTAGAAAGATCATGGTCCACAGATTTAGGATTCCTAAGGAGTCTGGTACGTATGTGTTATAACATGAGAGAGACAAAGGTCCCAAACTGGAACTATGGGGGGAGTCGAGTATGGCCTCTGGTCTTGTATTTCCATGGGGTAAGATGGACCATCCTTTCCTAGTCAACTGAAACATGTGTGTTTCTTACTTTGGGTTCTATCATTTAGTTAGAGAAGCAGTTCCTGACCTGTAGATACAGCTTTATTTATTTTTAGAGTATATTAAAGGCTCTATATTTGCCATTCTTAGAAAGTAAAGGAAAAAGGCCCTGGTCTCTGAAAAATTGTGGGGTGAAACAGATTGTACATGTAAAAAATGAAGTGTCTGCTAAATAACATCATTCATTACAGAGTGGATCCTGGTGCAAGTGAGGCCACCTTGGTTTCCTTTCCAGGGGCCGTGGTTACCACAAGTTAGGAGTTGACTTCAGGAATTAATAACTACTTTCAAGGATCAGCAAAATATTTAGGTGTGCAAAAAAGAAAAAAAAAAAGAAAGAAAAAAGAAAAGAAAAAGAAATGTCTTAAAGCAACTTGAAAAGAATATCTATTACTTTAATTGTTTGTCAAAAATAGTATTATTTTACATCTGGCCATAGAAATAGATCTTTTAAAAAGGAAACAAGGTAGGTCTGTGTATGTATATACATAAAGGCACTGTGTCATTTCCTACTCTAGTCAGAAAAGGCAGATGGATTATCTTTCAAGGGTTTGTATTATTTTCTGGAATGACTATGGTTTCTGAAACCTGTAATTTATCACATATGCTGCAGCTGAGACAGAATATCTGAATTTGGCTAGTCCCAGGAAGTCCAGTATGCTTGCCTGTTGACAGTGAAGTTACATCTGTGTTATGTACAGGGTGGGGCAAAAGTAGGTTTACAGTTGTTTGTATGGAAAATAATACAATATTTAATAAATAATAATACAAGAATATACTCTGTTTAGCATATTCACAGCTGTAAACCTACTTTTGCCCCACCCTGTAGTTATATGATGAAGTTTTATCATGTGACATTTAATGTATGCAAATTCACCAGGGTATCATTTGGAGAGAAATTGATAGATTGTGAGTCATTCTCCTTGCTGATTCACTCAGTAAGCCTAGGCCTTCCCTGAGAGCTCCCTTAGGATGGGAGATTGCCTTTGCTTTGCTCCTTAGTCATCTCAGCTCCCACAGGCTTTCCAGAGTGGAGCATCTTCCTGAGCTGAGGGTGATTCTGGTGTTTACATGTAGCTCCTGAGCACAAGCAAACTTGTTTTCTCTTGTTTAACTGAATAAAGAGTCATCAATACAAAAAACATAGTATTACAGAGGAGCCAAGTATCAATTTCCAATGTGGTGCTTTCCTATTGTATTTTCAAGGTTGATTTTCAAAAGGAACATCTTTGGCCATATGTGCTTCCGTGAGAATTTATGCCCTGGTGAAATGTACCTCCTCACTTCACCGTTAGTTGCCTCTCTTATATGACATTTCATTCTCCCTCCCTAGATTCATGTTCTCTTCCTTTGTCATTGTGCATATAAGGTACCAGGGGTAGACTATAGAAGTGCTGGTTCATGACCAGTAAGCAGCCACCAGTAGTGGGGTGCTCAGTGCTGAGATTAGGAACAACTGATTAGGAGTTACCACCCTGAAAAATAAAGGCTTAGGTTTGGGGAAACACTGTGAAGGAGTAAAATCCCTTAACTTGTAAAACCAGGTTCTAGCCCAAGAGGAATCTGGTCATTGTGTTTCTGTCTTGTTAGAATAATGGGAGGAGGGCTTTCTTTCTAGACAGGTTAATTCTCACAATGACAGAGCAATAGGTAGAGTATGCTGGGTATAGATTCTGTTTTGCATTGCCCTATTCTGCAGAGTTTTCAGGATGTTTTTAATACCACCTGACAAATTCTCATGGGGGAGTGTGAGGTAAAACTGGGAAATTCTAAGATTGTCACCTCATGTTTTGTTACTGTTGCTTAGTGATATTGGGGAAGAGAGAAGCTACAGGAAGTCTTAGAATCAGAATTTTGGTGATGGAGGGGACCTCAAAACTACTTCTTGAGGTGTAGGGGGGTAAAATGATTTAAGGTCAAATATGTGGCAGAGCTAGGAGCAGAACTTCAGTTTCCGGGCCTCAGGCTGGTGTTCCTTAGGCTGTTTCGATGTCTCTGATGAACTGGTTTAATAGGAACTGGTTTGGCCTGTTTTGTGGTAGTACAGCCCCACCCTTCAGTGAGCTCCCAGAAAAGGGGAGAACAAAGTCCACGTTATTCTTACTTGTTTTGGTTTTAGGGGTATGATTGTTACTGGCAAAGTTCCAAGTATGCCTAAACTCTGAAAATGTTTCATGTTTGTATGTGCTGGGGGTGGGGAGGGATTAGAATGGGGTGGGTTGGGATAGGTGAAGGGTTATAGGAGATAATGAAAGCCATAACTGCAAAAATTGATTCCACTTAGGATAATAGATGCTTATGGAATTGATGGGTGTTTTATGAATATTCCTTGCTTTGATCTGTTTGGCATTAAGCAGATCTGCAAGGAGTACATTTAAAATGAGAAAAAGTTTTAGACTACTTTCTTGATATTTCACCTGTCATGGTGCCTGTGATGGGTCTGTTAGGTTAGGTGGCTCAGGAGGCGGCGCAAGAAATAGAGTCCAGTGAATCAGAAAAGAAAGGAAAGGAAAAGGTTTATTCTGCGTCCCCGGGAGACCCACGTACCCCAAGGACAGGGCACGTGGATTCACGCCAACAGGGAGGGGGGCGCTTTTTTTATACTGCGGTTGGGTGAGGGGCGGGGACATGAGCTGAGGAATTCTCTGCTGCAGGGAATGGGCGGAATATTCAGGACGAAGTTCTTATCTGTGTGGGGGTATGTGAATTCAGGGAGAAGAAGCTGGTATCTGTGTCTGGCACCTTGATCTGTGAGAAATTCCAGGGGAAGTCCATTATCTTGTCATGTCTGCATGTATCCGATCCTGGGCTCTCTCCGACCTAACATCCCGGCCTTTTGGTGATAAGGGACGACGACTCTTTCTAGCTACTTCCAGCTGACCACGGGCGGCGAAGTGGAAGGAACTTTGGGGGGGAGGGGGACGGGGAACGCAGAGAGATGGAGAGAGGCTGAAAGAGAGACTGAGAGAGACTGAGAGAGAGACTTGGGCAAATTTCCCAGTTCGCTGGCAGAAATTACTGAGGTCGGTGTGACGGTAAAGTCAGGGTCCCGTTTTCATACTGAGGACGCAGGTCCGGGGCAGGCCCAGCGTTTAGCCAGATCAGCGAGCAGGCACCCTAGAGGTGTGCTCAGGTCAGGTTTGGAATTTGGATTCCCCCTGTGCTTGATCCCTGTGGCCTGTAGCGGGGCTAAAGGCTGGCGTCCCAGCGGTTTAACCCACGCTACGGAGGGACGGAGGGACCGTGGGCGGGGTAGAGGCGTCCCTGCTACCCCCCCAGGTCCGGAGGAGCCTTCCTGGAAGGGTCCGGAGAGGCAATCTCTGACGTGGCCACGGTTTACGGACAGAGATGCCGGCGGGCGGGCGGCCACCTGGGACCGGCACGGGGCGGGGCGGGACTCACCGCTGATGCTGCCAAACTGGGAAAAGTTGCTGAGCTGAAGAGATGAGGTCCTGATGGGTCCAGAGCCACGAGGAGGGAGAGGCGGGCACCCAGAGCCGTGGAGAGACGGCCAAATGGAGTGCTCGCGCCACCCGGGTTTCAAGGCACCAAATGTTAGGTTAGGTGGCTCAGGAGGCGGCGCAAGAAATAGAGTCCAGTGAATCAGAAAAGAAAGGAAAGGAAAAGGTTTATTCTGCGTCCCCGGGAGACCCACGTACCCCAAGGACAGGGCACATGGATTCACGCCAACAGGGAGGGGGGCGCTTTTTTTATACTGCAGTTGGGTGAGGGGCGGGGACATGAGCTGAGGGTACATGGGTCTCCCAGGGATGCAGAATAAACCTTTTCCTTTCCTTTCTTTTCTGATTCACTGGACTCTATTTCTTGCGCCGCCTCCTGAGCCACCTAACCTAACAGGGTCTTGCTTTGACTTCACCTTCAATAAGAAGCTTTCTTTAGCCCTGGCCCATGTAGCTCAGTTGGTTGAGTGTCATCCTATGCACCAAAAGGGTTTCTGGCTCGATCCCCAATAGGGGGCATAAAGGAGGCAGCAGATCAATGTTTCTTTCTCCTTCTCAAGACACCCTGAAAAGAAGGGTGGGCCTAAGAAACCAAAAGGTACTTTTTCTGAGGGGCAGCTGGCAAGTGTCCACATAGCGCTGATGGGAGTAATTTGATGGGGATGGGGATAGCTCTTAACCCATTTCTGGGTGAGCTAAATCAACATAAATTAGTACTCATGCACAAATGACTGTTATGAGTCGTAAACCCAAATGCAGCTCAGCAAGTTTACTAACTTTCTGATTGTCAGCTAGGCTGCCTTATGCTGTCTGAGAGTGAGCAAAGAGAGGGGCGGGGAGGAGAGGCAGAAAGAAGGATAAGCAGACTGGTATGGGGGTGCAGAAGAAGGGCAAGGGGAATGAAGGGTAAGAGACTGGGAAAGAGAGAGGGAGAGAATCTCTTTTTGAAGGTCGGAAAAAGACACAAAAGGAGGCTTCACCTTCTGTTGGACTGTGTTAATCTGTGATTTGGAAATTGGTCCCGTTTCTCAACAGTGTCCCCGAAAATGAGGATGATATGCCTGCTAGACTTTCAGATATACCATAGGAGGAATTTGGCTCTATTCCAGAATGTCATTAAAGAGCAGAAAGTATCTCTGAATTCTGGCATGAGAGTTGGAAAAGATCTCAATTTAGCTTTTCATTTCCCAGAATAAGTGTTGCTGACTTTTCCAGAGATCACCAACTGGTCAGAGGCAGAGCAGGGACTAGACACAATTCTGAGTTGTATTCTGTGGGCTTTCTATTGCACCCGGGACACATATGCCAGAGAACTGACAATATCTGACAGACTCCAGGAGAAAAAAAAAGGATTGGTTGGAATTGAGTTTGAGGCGAATGCAGGAGAGGCAGATCAGATCTGATCTGCAGGAAGAATAAGGCAGAGGTAAAGATTTCGAGCAAGGGGGCCTCCTCCGTTAGCCTGTGATGGAGCAGGGGGAGGTCTTCCTGGAAGAGGAACCTGGTGGTAAGTGATGCTGTCTTCTGCAGGGAATAGACCTGTAGGCTGGCCTTTAGCTGGTGGTGACCGAAGGAATGATAAGTGTACATGGCTGATATACGTCATATCTTGACTCATTTGACTAAGAGGAGAGAGGACTGGAGAGAACAAGGCATCTTGATGAGGCTGGTTGAGAAGGAGCTACAGGGAAAGGAAATGTTAGAGGTGCCTAAGATTTGTTATGTTGACTCTCAAGTCTTATCTAGTGTTGGTTCTTTGCCTGCCACCTGTATATAGGTAAGTAGATTTTTGGGCAAATATGTTTTAGGGCAGAAGCTCCCACACAAAGATCTTACTGGGAGTATTGTCATTGATTGAAATCAACAAAAGTGTGATTTAAAAAGTAAAATTCAACCATGTTTCAGTCCTGAGAACAACCCAGGTAAATATTTGGGGAACTTCCTTCCTGGTATCTGTCTATGTCTATTTACATGTTTATACACACACTTATTTTTATGCAAATGTGATCACACTATTATACATCTTGTTTTATAGTATTCTTTATTTAAATTTTAAGTCACTGTTATTAAATCCAAGACTCAAAGAAGCAGATGACAACTTAATCCTCCCTCCAACTTAAGCTTTAGTTTTATTTTTTAAAGTCAATTTTATTAATGCATAATTTATATAAATATAATATATTGATTTTACTTTTATTTTCTTTTTTATATACTATGATACTGGAGTAGTTCTAGGGAATTAGCAGGTAACAACTCTCCATCCTCAACCCTGGATTAAGTTAAATCCAGTGTTTTATAAGTTGTGTGTTTTTATAGGCTATGCTTTCAGTCAATATTAAGAGGAAACAAAAAATTATGGATCCATAAGCATCCATGCTTGGTTTCCGTGTTCTGGAAGGGCCAGTCTAGTGCTAATACTTTCATCTCTTTATAGCTGGTATTCTTTCTCTATTCCTAAATTTTTAATGGTTAGCCTCATTTTCCCAGAATATCAGAGGCTTTGAATGACATCTGTTTCACTGCTTCAAAGCTAAGCTCACTTGAAGTTTAGATCAGAATTCTTAGCACTTGGTGACAATGCAATAGTATGTGGGTAGGGCTTGAATGAAGAGCCACTATAATTCAGTTTCTCTCCCTTCATCCTATTCTACACCAGATGAGATTCATCCTTTAGGTCAGGCCTGATCATACCACTACACAAATATTTTCCCTGGTTTCCCAATGTCTACGGAATAGAGTGTATATACCCCAAGGGGCATGCAAACTTCCATTTGTTGTGGAAAGAAAATGTCAGAACCTCTATGCCTAGTTATTATTTTTCTAAATAAGGAGAAAACAAAGCTTTATTAGTATTCTATGTATAGATTGACACAGATTCCCTTACTCAGTTTTTATGTTGGAAAAATCCCTCATCACATGCATTATGCTCAGATTAAGCTGAAGGAAGAAAGGGAATTCCACTATGGGGCAAGGTTGGCAATGGAGCTTTGAATTATCTTTTCTCATTGCAACTTACTGCTATTTACATGGCCACATGAATTGTATTTATGGGTTATATTCTTATATGCTTTTTATTATTAAGTATTTCATTTCTTCAACCCTCCTCCCCCTGCCTCTGGCAGCCACCAGTCTGTTCTCTGTATCTATGAACTTTTTTCTTTTTTTTCTTTTTTGCTATTGTTAGATTCCACATATAAGAGAGATCATATGGTATTCGTCTTTCTCTGTCTGAACTTACTTCACTTAGCATATGCCCTTGAGGTCCATCCATGTTGTAGCAAATGGCAAGATTCCATTATTTTTTGGCTGAATAATAATATTCCTGTGTGTGTGTGTGTGTGTGTGTGTGTGTGTGTGTGTGTGTATGCCACAATTTTTTAATCTGTTCATCCACTGACAGACATTTAGGTTGTTTTCCTATTTTGACTATTGAAAATAATGCTGTGATGAACATGGGGGTGCATATATCTTTTTTCCATTTAATTTATCTTTATTGTTGAAAATATTACAGATGTCCCCTCTTTTCCCCCCGCTGACCCCCTTCCTCCCCACTCTCTTCCCCTCCTCAGGCCTTCACTCCACTATTATCTGTGTTCATGGGCACAAAATAGATCCAGAGACATGGAAGATTATATGCATATATCTTTTTGAGTTAGTGTTTTCGTTTTCTTTGGATAAACATCTGAAATACCCTTATTTTAAATGTACAATTCAATGAGTTTTGACAAACATAAAAAGTTGGATGGACCTAGAAGTTATTATGCTAAGTGAAATAATTCAGACAGAGAAAGACAAACACCATATGATTTCACTTATATGTGGACTCTTAACACATTGCAGGCAGATAATGAGCATTCTCGTGTTTTCATATTACACAGTGTTTTACATAAATGTTAAAGGCATGCCTTAAAATTAAATACCCATTGCATTTTGAAGTTATTTATTACATTCTTATAAGCTAATATCTTTTAAAAGTATGATGCTCATTCAATAGAAACTTATCTGGCCACTGGGTAAAGCTAGCAATAAAACTACTGGTGCGTAATGTGTTAAAAACAAAGTAAACAAATTAAATAGAAACAGACTCATAGATATAGAGAACAGACTGATTGAAGGGAAGGGGTTTGAGGGGCTGAGTGAAAAAGGTGAAGGAATTAAAAATAACGAATTGGTAGTTACAGAATAGTCACAGAGATGTGGATTATAGTATAGGGAAGATAGCCAATCCATATATATAAAAGCTTAAGCAACCATTACAGCAGAACGACCGGAACCACTGGTCGCTATGATGTGCACTGAGTAGGCAGGCAGGCAGATGGTTAGGAGCGAGCAGGCAGGCAAGGCAGGTGAGCAGTTAGGGATGAGCAGGCAGGCAGGTGAGTGGTTAGGGGCAAGTGATCCAGATTGGGAGAGGGATCCCAGATTGCAAGAGGGATGCCTGACTGCCAGATGTCCAACTGCAGGGATCGGACCTAAACCAGCAGTTGGACATCCCCCGAGGGGTCCTGAATTGTGAGAGGGCACAGGCCGGCTGAGGGACCCCCCCACCCCCGCCCCTGCACCACGTGTACAAATTTCTTGTACCGGGCCTCTAGTAATATCATAATGACTATGTATGGGGTCAGGTGGGTGCTTGAAATATAAAGGGGACCACTCTGTACATGATTGGCTAACACTATGCTATACATCTGAAACTAATACAGAATAATATTGAATGTAAACTATAATTGAAAAATAAGAAAATAAATCCTAAAGTTTATCTTTAAAAAAAGAGACTCATGCAATTAAATAAAACAAACGACCCAATAAAATGGGCACAAGATTTGAATAGATAGCTTGCAATAGAAGATATTTTTCCATTTGGTTCCATCAATTTTTGCTTCTTGTACTTTGAAACTCTATTGAATGAGTTTGAAACTTGATAGGATTGTTATATCCTCTTGATGAATTGACCTCTATATCATTATCATATGTCCCTTTTGCTCCTTGGTATTATTCCTTGTTTTGAAGTCTACTTTGATTTTGAAATAGAATTTCTAGATTTCTTATGGTATATCTTTGTTTTCCATTTTTTTACTTTTAAACTATTTGTCTCCATATTTAAACTGAGTTTTTTATAGATAGCATGTAGTTGGGTCTTGTTTTATAATTCCAGACTTTTAAATTGAAATATTTAGTTCAATATATATTTAATATAATTATTAATGTGTTTGAATTTAAACCTACTAGCTTCCTGTTTGCTTTCTATTTGTTCTATCTAGTCTTTGTTACCTTTTTCCTACTTTTCTGCCTTCTTCTGGGTGGAGTATTTATTTTAGTATTATTATTTAGTACTAGAGGCCCGACGCATGAAATTTGTGCAAGGGGCTCAGCCCTCGCAGCTGTGGTGGCTTGCCTCGGCCCTTGAAGCCCAGACTTTGTCTGAAAGGTTGTCCGGGAGGACGTCCAGAAGGTCGTTCGGCTGTCCAGTCTAATTAGCATATTACGCTTTTATTATTATATTTTATTTAGTAGTGAATGTTTATTATTTTGTTATCTATATTTTTATACTGCTTTATTGATATAAAGTTTGCAATATGCAGCTTTATCATCACAGTTTATCTTCAAATAATATTTTACTACTTTATCTATAATGTGAGAATCCAACAACCTTCAATTTCTCCCCTCCTGGCCTTTGTGCTATTATTGTCATATATTTACTTCCATATATACTGTGAATCCCACAACACATTGTTATTAATTTGATTTAAATAGTTATGTCTTAGCCGAAACCGGTTTGGCTCAGTGGATAGAGCGTCGGCCTGCGGACTGAAGGGTCCCGGGTTTGATTCAAGTCAAGGGCATGTACCTGGGTTGTGGGCACATTCCCAGTGGGGGATGTGCAGGAGGCAGCTGATCGATGTTTCTCTCTCATGGATGTTTCTAACTCTCTATCTCTCTCCCTACCTCTCTGTAAAAAATCAATAAAATAAAAAAAAAAGTTATGTCTTAAAGACATTTTAAACAAGAAAATGTTTTATATGTAGTTATATATTCACATAATTGCCATTTTTAATGCTCTTCATTTCTTTGTGTAGTTCTAGATTTCTATTGTGTTATTTACCTTTCCATAAAGAACTTCCTTTAACATTCTTTATAGTACAAGGTTGCTGGTGATAGATTTTTTCAGCTATTTTTTTTTTTGTCTAAGAAAAAATTTATTTTTGAAAGATATTTTCATTGGTGATAGAGTTTTAGCTTGACAGTGTTTTTCTTTTAGCACACTAAAATTGTTATGTAGTTGTCTTTTGCCTTGCATAGTTTCTGACAAGAAGCCTAAGATCATTTTTTATTTGTTTCTCGTTACACAAAGTGTCTATCTTTCCTCTGATTGCTTTTAAGATTATTCTTAACACAGATTTTGAGCAATTTGATTATAGTGTACCTTTGTGTGATTTTCTTTGTGTTTATCCTGCTTGGAGTTCATTAAATAGCTGGGATTTGTGGGTATGTATTTTCCACAAGAGAGAACATTTTCTGTCACATTTTCGATAGGATACCAGCCATTGTGAATTTTACGCCGTGTGTGCTGGATTTTGTTGTATTTTTTTTTTTTTTTTAAAGAGAGTTGAATGTCTTGTAGCAAAAGGTAGATATCTTGCAAACTATTTGAACATGTCAGAGTTTTATTCATAAACTATTATAGAACAGCTTTTACTCTAAAAAGGATTTAGTCCTACTACTTGGGTCTGACTATTCTGGAGTCTCTACTGAATACCCTATATATTCAGGGAAGTTTCTCTACTCTGACTAGTGGGAGTTAGGATTCCCAGTTTTGTATGAGCTTTGGGAATTGTTCAGCTTACATCTCTCTTTAATTGCTATTTCCTAGGAAGTTTTGTGGCCTTGAAATATTTCATTTTGTGTATGCACAGATTGTATTCAGCCAAAAACTCAAGGAGGCTAAGCTACTACTTATATTTCTTTAGCTTTTCCTCTGTCTAGCTTCCTCCTCTCTGCAATTCTGCCCTATCAATTTAAGCTTCCATACCTTCTTCAAACTCCAATTTCTCTCTCCTTAATTCATCAAGACTACTAGCTCTCTTTGCATCCCTTGCCTTGCGGTATCTACCATAGGACTGATCTCATTTCCCTCGCTTTTTCCAGGAGTCAGAGTCATGTTGCTGTCTGTGGTTCACTGGCTAAAACCCAGGGCTGAGGCTAGGGTGAGGAGAGGTACAAGAGTACAAAATTTAAGAAGGCTGAACTCAGTCTCAGGGTCATGCAAGTGCAGATCAGCCTTAAAAAAGGAGTGCATTCTTAACTTTTGTACCCTAAGCACCTTTCTTGCTTGCCTCACCCTAGTCCCAGCCCTGATGAAAATAGTTGTTTTATATATTTTATCCATATTCTTGTTTATGGTGTGAGGAAAATTCTGGACTTTGCTAATCACCCTCATTGCCCAAAGTGCAAGTCCCCTGTTATCTGCATGTTTAACTCAACAATATGTTATAGACATCATTCTAAATCAGAGAATTTAGCTATTCACCACGTTTTAAAATGATTGCCCCATATTCACTTGTGTGGATTGATCTGAGAAATTATTGAATATAAAACTCATTTCTTAAAAAGTCTCCTCATTCTCAGATGTGACATTAATGTATCACTGAAAATAAAATATGTGAGCATATATTAAAAATTTCATTTAGAAATATGCTTTGCATTGAATATATTAATTAAGATGCAAAAATAGATGGCTTTTCTGTGTGCTTCTTGATTTGTTACCTGGAAGTGTTTGTTAATCTGGAAGAGTGGCCTGGGAATTAAACCTGTCACGTGGCAGTGTTCAGCATTACATTCTAAAGCTTGAGAAACCCTTTACAATGAAGCAAAACCAGAGTTTTAAAAGACTGGCAAAATAAAAAAAAATTACTATTTTTAGGATTTTATTCAGCTATTTTTCCTCATTAAATAATTTTAGGACAGAGATAAAAATGAAATAAAATTATTAAGGTTAAGGTCTAAGGTCTATTTATGATTTAAAGCAAATATGAATGGAGAATAGACTATCTGACATATATTGTCTTCTTTTTAGTTTACCTACAAACTAGGTATCCAAAAAGCTTACTGTTTTAATAACATTTTAAACTACCTAAATATTATTCTCTTTTAACTATCATTTGGAACTTAAAATTTTTTTTTTTATTGATTTCAGAGAGGAAGGGAGAGGGAAAGAGAGATAGAAACATCAATGATGAGAAAGAATCATTGATCAGCTGTCTCCTGCATGCCCCACACTGGGGATTGAGCCACCAATCCAGGCATATGCCCTGATCAGGAATCGAACCATGATCTACTGGTTCATAGATTGACGCTCAACCCCTGAGCCACGCCAACTCTGTCATTTGGAACTTTTATGGTGCCTTTTTAAAAATATATATATATATATTTTATTGATTTTTTACAGAGAGGAAGGGAGAGGGATAGAGAGCTAGAAACATCTATCAGCTACCTCCTGCACACCTCCTGCTGGGGATGTGTCCGAAACCAAGGTACATGCCCTTGACCGGAATCTAACCTGGGACCCTTCAGTCCGCAGGGCAACACTCTACGCACCGAGCCAAACTGGCTAGGGCTATGGTGCCTTTTTCATTTCTGAACCTGATATATAAATCCTGTCATTTTATTATTAGATATTAGGTAAAAGCAATAAAAATACCAGAAGGATATACAGGAAAATGATAAAACATTTATTTGTATAAGTGATAGGATTTGCAGTAGTATTTCTCTATCCCCCCATTTTATCCATTGTTTTTAAATGTAGTTATCACACTTTTAGACTAGAAAAGTGCTTTTCTATATTAAAAATTCAACATATTAACAAAATATTAGCAAATAAAATCTAACAATGTCTGAAAGAACTATACACCACGACCAAATGGGATTTATCCCAGGTATGCAAGGCTGGTTCAGCATTAGTAGATCAATTAATGTAATCCATCATATCTACAGGCTAAAGAAGAAAAATCACACGATCATATTAGATTCAAAAAAGTATTTGGCAAAATTCAACACTCATTCACACACACACACACACACACCCACACACACACACACACCTCTTAGCAAACTAGGAATAGATAGGAACTTCCTCAATTTGATAAAGAACATCTGCAAAAAAATCTATATCCGCAACATACTGATGGTGATGAACTGGAAGCTTTCCTGCTAAGACCAGGAAGAAAACAATGATGTCTTCTCTCACGACTCCTTTTCAACATTGTACTAAAAGTCCTAGCTAGTGACTAAGACAAGAATAGGATATAAGAGATATGCTGCCCTGGCTGGTTGGCTCAGTTGGTTGGAGCATCATCCTGTACACCAAAAAGGTGGTGGGTTTGATCCCTATTCAGGGTGCATACGGGAAGCAATCTCTCTCTCTCTCTCTCTCTCTCTCTCTCTCTCTCTCTCTCTCTCTCTCTCTCTCTTCATCACCCTTTCTCTCTAAAATCATAAACATATTCCCTGGTGGGGATTAAAAAAGAGATATGCTAATTGGGAAGAAAGAAATAAAACTGTCTTTGTTTATGATGACACGATTGTCTATGTAGAAAATCTGAAATCATTGGATTTAATAAGTGGTTATAGCAAGGTTGTAGAATACAAGGTTATTTAAGAGTCAATAATTTTCCTATAAATTAGTAATGAACAAGTGGAATTTGAAATTAAAAACATGGTACTGTTTATGTTAAGCATCGCAAATATAAAATACTTGCTTACATAACAAAATATGTGTACGATCTATAGGGGAAAAAAGCACAAAACACTGATGAAAGAAACCAAAGAAGAATTCAATAAATGGAGAGGTATTCCATGTTCATAGATAGGAAGACCCAATATTGTTAAGATGACAGTTCTTCTAAACTTGATCTATAGATTCAACATAATCCCAAACAAAATCCCAGCAAGTTATTTTGTAGATATTGACAAACTGATTCTAAAGTTCAAACAATATCGAAGGAGAAAAGCAAAGTTTGAGGACTGACACTATGCTAGTTCAAGAGTTATTTTAACGCTTCAGTAATCAAGACAGTGTGGTAGTTGGTGAAAGAATAGACAAATAGAATCAATGGAGTGAAATAAAAATAGACACATACAAATGTAGTTAACTGATCTTTGACAAAGGAGCAAATATAATACAGCAGAGCAAAAATAATCTCTTCAACAAGTAGTACTGAAAAAACTGGACATCCACTTGCAAAAAATATGAATCTAGACATAGACCTTACACTCTTCACGAAAATTAACTCAAAATGGATAATAGATCTAAATGTAAAATTCAAAACTATAAAACTCCCAGAAAATGATATAGGAGAACATGTAGATGATCTTGGATATAGTGATGAATTTTTAGATACAACACAAAAGGTGCAACCACAGTTCATGAAAGAAGGAATTGGTAAGCTGAATTTTATTAAAATTAAAAACATTTGTTCTGCAGAAGACATTGCCAACAGAATAAGATAAGCCACAGACTGGGAGAAATATTTGCAAAACACATATCTGATAAAGGACTTATATACAAAATGTACAAAGATCTCTTAAAACTCAGCAATAAGAAAATGAACCACCCAATTAAAAAATGGACAAAATACTTAGTGACCAGACATGTCACAAAAGAAGATATACAGATGGCAAATAATCATATGAAAAGATGCCCAAATCATATGTAACTATGGAATTACAAAACACAACAATGAGATATCGCTATACATATATTAGAATGGCCAAAATCCCGAATACTCACAACACTAAATACTGGTGAGGATGTAGAGCAACAGAAACACTCATTCATTGGTGGTGGGAATGCAAAGAGGTACAGCACTTTGGGAGATAGTTTGGAAGTTTGTTATAAAACTAAATGTACTCTTAACATATGATCCAGCAAATTGCACTCGTTAGTGTTTACTCAAGTAAGCTGAAAACTTATGTCCATACAAAAACCTGCACATGAGTGAATATAACAACTTTATTCATAACTGCCAAAGCTTGGAAGCAACAGAGATGTGCTTCAGTAGGTGAATGGATAAATAAACTGATACTTCCAGATGTACCAAAAAGAAATGAGCTATCAAACCATGAAAAGCCATGAGGAAACTTAAATTACAAAGTGAAAGAAGTCAATCTGAAAAGACTCATACTGTATGATTTCATATATATGACATTCTGGACAAGGCAAAACTATGGAGACAATAAAGGGATCAGTTATCAAGGGTTATCAAGGGTTAGGAGGGGGAGAGGGATACATCAGTGGAGCACAGGGGATTTTTAGGGCAGTGAAACTATATGATAGATACTATAATGGTGGATACATGTCATTATACAGTTGTCAAAGCCCAAAGAATGTACACCATCAAGAGTGAACCCTAATGTAAATTATGGATGTTGGATGATAATGTGGCAATGTAGATTCATTGATTGTAATAAATGTGCCACTCTGATGCAAGATTTTGATAGTGGGGAGATTGTGCACATGTGGGGGCAGGGAGTACACAGGAAACCTCTATACCTTTAGCTCTATAAAGCTGTGAACCTAGAAGCTCTAAAATAAAGTCTATTAAAAATCAATGCAACACTGCATATTTAATATTGTAAGGCCAAGTTAAGAGTCTTTGCTTAATTTTTCTAGAAAGCAGAGCCCAAGGCAAGAATTCAGATGCTTTACTTGAAGATGCAAATCTAAATGGTAAGGATTGAGAATAAAAGGGAAATGAAGCAAGGAAAGATACCAAGATATGTGTTGTAAAGCATTATTGTATTTGCTAGCACTTAACAATGAGAAACAGTTCACTCAGTAGGCAGGTGCCCTTGAAGACCCCTCTGAAAGAGTTGCAAAAAAGATCCCCACCTTCAGGTATTCCACAGAATCGGAAAGTGGAGGAGCAACCCAGTGCCAGTAGGACACTAACCAAGAGAAAGTAAAAGGGAGGTGGTTAAGGGAAAGGAAGACATGTAGATTTTGTGTTCCAGTGCATCAGGAAAGAAAGAGTGAAGCAAATGTAGGAAGACATGGCAGTAGCATTAAAAGTCAGAAAGGGCCCGACTAGTCTGGCTCAGAGGTTGAATATCGACCTATGAACCAGGAGGTCATGGTTCAATTCACGGTCAGAGCACATGCTCGGGTTGTAGGCTCGATCCCCAGAAGGGGATGTGCAGGAGGCAGCCGGTCATTGATGTCTTCTCTCTCTCTCTCTCTTTTTCCCTCTCTGAAATCAATTTAAAAAGGAAAAGTCAGGAAGGGCAGTAGCCGACTGTGTTAGGATCCTGAATCTGCCCTAATGGGTTTGGCTTAGTGGATAGAGTGTAGGCCTGCGGTCAAGGGCATGTACCTTGGTTGCGGGCACATCCCCAGTGGGAGGTATGTAGGAGGCAGCTGATCAATGTTTCTCTCTCTCATCGATGTTTCTAACTCTCTATCCCTCTCCTTTCCTCTCTGTAAAAAATCAATTTTATATATATATATATATATATATCCTGAATCCATGGTAGAACAAGGACATTAATTTTAGAGTTAGAGCTGGGTCGAAATGCATGTTCTATAATGTAGTAAGTGTCATCCTGGGGGAAGTTAAATCACCTTTCTAAGCCATATTTTCCCCAACTCTGAAAATGAAATGAAATATCACTTCCATAGTGTGGTTTTGAGAAATAAATGTATTAACTTAATGAAATTCTTGGCGCTCAATGTACATTTCTTTCCTCTATTCTAATTCTGTTATCTTATTTTAATTTCGTAAAAGCCTATCATGCCAGTTCTTCCAAATTGGGACATTCGAGAGGGAAAGACTCATTGTTGTCCCCTAACTTTATTGGGAAATGAGCCAATAAATTTAAATTCCCCATAGCATCATCTGTACTCAGCATGGCTAGAAGGGGAAATTTCTCCATTTTTGCCATTTTATAGAATTAAAAAAGACCAACGTGTCTTATTTTGAAAAACAGGTCATTCATTCTCAGATTGCAGACAGTCCTTGGGTTACACTGGACTCGATGTACATTGTTTCGTGGTTACGTCATCATCTCCCATTTAGTTATAAAAAAAAAGTTCCGTCATTTCGACGTATGTACATATGTGCTTTATATTTTTTATTATTTATTTACCACAAGTAAAGGTCCGGAATTGTTATCTTTCTTTTAAATTTTTTTTTTTACTGTTTCACTTCATTACTGCTGTGTATGTGCTCCATGTGAGTGATGTAGGTGCTTATGTAGGTGGGTTCCAACACAGATCTCCGACATAATCCAAGGACCTACTGTACTTTCTTTAGGTCCACTTTTACAATCTCTGATGATATTTTTGCCTTTTATCAAAAAGGTGACTTCATTAGCTGCAGGTAAGGCCATGAGTAACAGACTGGCTGAGTATGACTCAGTGCTATAGCATTTGGTGTTTTACTGCCCTAGGAAAGTGCAACTTCGGTTTTATCATCAGTGAAGATACTTTTCCTTATCAATTGAGCATGAGGTTCAGGATTGTCAAAGACAGATAACTTTACTAGGTAGCCATTTCCAACTGCTGTGGAGTCTTATTAATGCATAAAATCTGTTTCATTTATCCTTGATTTATATTTGCATTATATAGTATTTCTTTTTTTGTTATTGATAATAGTTTTTCTTTTTTCATTACAGTTTCTAGTCAATATTATTTTGTATTAGTTTCAGGTGTGTAGCATAGTGATTAGACAATCATATACTTTACAAAGTATTCCCCCCAATATTGCTGGTACCCTCATGGCACAATATGTAGTTATTACAAAGCTAGAGGCCTGGTGCATGAATTCATGCACAGGCAGGGTCCAGCCGGCCACCCTAAGGGAGGCTGACTGGGGCCAGGCCCGAGAGGGGGAGGGGACGTGGGAGGTTGTAGGGGGAGGTGATTGGGGCCCTAATTGGGCTGGTTGGCCACCACAGTGCGCATCATAGCTACCATTCATTCCAGTTGTTTTGTCATTCTGGTCGCTTGGGTTATATATACTAGTATATAGATTTCTCTATGCTATATTTTATATCTCTGTGACTATTTTGTAGCTACCAATTTGTATCTCTTAATCTCTTTACCTTTTCACCAAGCCCCTGACACCCTCCCCTCTGGCAAATCTGGCAACCATAGTCTTTTCTTTGTGTCTATTAGTCGGTTTTATTTGTTTTTCTTCTTCTTTAGATTCCCATTTATTTAGAAATCATATGTATTTTTCTTTTTCTGACTTACTTCACATAGCATAACACCCTCTAGGTTCATTCATGCTGTTGCAAATGGTAAGATTTCATTCTTTTTTATGGCTGAGTAGTATTCCATTGTGTAAATGTACCACAGCTTTATTTTTTAAATCCTCACTTGAGGACACTTTTCCCATTGCTTTTCAGAGAGAGTAGAAGGGAAGGAGGGTGGGAGGGTGGGGAAGACGGGGGGGGGGGTGCGGGGGAGAGACATCGATGTGAGAGAGATACATTGACTGGTTGCCTCCCACACATGCTTCGACCTGGGGCAAGGAGTGAACCCGTAACAGAGGTACATGCCCTTGATCGGGAATTGAACCTGTGACCCTTCAGTGCACAGGCCGACACTCTAACCACTGAGAAACAGGCCAGGGATATACCACAGTTTTTTTTTATCAGCTGTCTATTGATGATCACTTGTTTTGCTTCCAGATCTTGTAAATAACACTGCAGTGAACATACGGGTGTATATATGTTCTTTGAATTAGTGTCTTAATTTTCAATGGTTAGCTATTTTCTTTCCTTCACTTTTTTTTTAATGTGTTGCTCAGTATTTTGGTACTCATTTTATTATTTCTGTCTTTTCATTTTCATTTTGGAGATGGAAGACTTTTAAATAGGAAAATGGCATCTGGAGTATATTGAGCCTATGTTCTGAACAGAGATAGTATCACCCTACTCTCCAGAGGGTAGAAATTGGTTCTTGAAGGATTAAAAAAAATCCCTACTCTTAATATAGAGTGCACAGATATACATATAGTAGTTGTATAGTATATCTGTGGTAGTAAAATTTTATGAGGGGTGATTACAAAAAAAAGAGTCTAAAATAGCATCTGAAGGGTGTGGTGTGATAATGAAAAAAAGTTGAGAAACATTGTTGGTTCTTGTGGCTATTTTTCATTGTTTTCCAGTGACTGTGTATATATATATATATATATATATATATATATATATATATATATATATATATATATATATATATATATATAAGCTTAATCCACCTGAATGCTGAAGCAACCAGAAAGACCAGTTGCTATGATGCACACTGACCACCTGGGGGCAGACGCTTAGCACAGGAACTTCCCCCTGGTGGTCAGAGTGCTCCCACAGCCAACCTCCCACAGCTGGCCAACCTCCCCTGGTCCTTCCCCATGGCTGGCCAACCTCCCGTAGTCCCCCCTCTCCCCCCCCAGGCCGGCAGTCCCTGGCCAGCAGTCGGAAGGCCCCGATCATCCCTGATTGCCCCACCCATGCATGAATTTCATGCGCCGAGCCTCTAGTTTAATTATATATTAACAGGATCAGAGTCGGGGTCCATTGAGTGGTTGGAGTAAAGTTTGGAGTTTATAATTATGCATTGTTTTACACTCTACCACAAATGAATGCTCTCTCCTTTTAGCTTATTTCTTGAGTCCATAATATGTCATTAGTTTAAAAACAGAACAAAACATAAAAACCAGAACCATTGGTTAAGTAATATCAGTAACAAACACACATTTTCTAGTGTCCTTAACTATTCCCTTGTACAGTACTCTCTCTTTTGAATTTCCAGGGCACTTTTTACACCACTTTCCTGGCAGATATCTTGGCTTTATAATCTTTTCCTTAGTTCTCCTTTATAGTAGTTCTTATTTTTCCAGCTGCAGAGAGTTCTAATCTATAGTTACTGGCATTCAGAAGGTGCACAATAAATATTTATTAATACTTTATTAATTTATCAGATAGTTAAAATATAGTTTCAAAAAGAGATACCGGAAATGATAAAATTAATTTAAAGTCTATATGGATTTTTTTCTAGATGAGATACTTTATTGCAGATGAGTGAGGAGCTGTTTTATGCAATAAAAGGAGGCACCCTGCCAGGTTTAGGCATAATTATTTGTGCAATGGGTATTTTAAGAGACATTTTCCTCTAGGAAATATTAGTTCAATTACTCTAGAATTTGAATGAGCTGTCATATCATTTTCCTCCATTCTTCTGAAGAAAATGTCATCCTCACAACAAAAGACAAAAATGAACTATAATATCTATGAGCTGATATAGAGTGGTTTCTCTGACATAATAAGAGAAAAAGGCAAGGTGTAAATGACTATCTGTAATATTATACCTTTCATATAAGAAAGACAAGCAAATGGTAAAATATTTATTTATGAAAAAGAAATACTGTTTGGATAAACCAGAAACAAATGAGATGGTTACATAGAGAGGGTGGGAGGGAAAAAGATGTGTGTGGTTGGGGAGAGAATGAAAATGAAATAGAAGAAATAAAGGGAGTGACTCTTCTCTGAATATGCCTTTTTGTATAGTTCTGTCTTTTGGAACCATGTTAATGTTTCACTTACTCAAAAAACAAAAAACATCCAAAATAGAATACCAATAGTAACAACTGAACCTATCTATTACACATGAATAACATAACCCAGATGAAGGAATGGGCCTGACTGGTCATCCCATCCTTCCTGCCAGTAATTGGGTCAGGAATGAATTTGTGCTGCAATTTGGACGATGATAAGAGAGTAAAGATGTGCTAGATACTTCTGTGAAAATTTTCCCTCACTCTTTTGGGAGATTTCCCAGAAGTAAGCCCTCTTTCTTCCACTAGAGGCCTTTGTGTGCAGATGTGAGGCTGAACTTCTGTTGCTGTCTCACCAGCAGCCTGAGGATGAAGTTACCCTTCATCTGAGGGCAGAATTAATAGGATTATTGAGAATCCCAGCCAGGGCGGGTGGGTTAGGTCAACCATGGAACTTACCCTTATGCTAGTTTTCCAGTTACATGAGCCAATAAGTTTTCTCATTGTTTCAGCTAGTTTGATAAGTGTCTACTGTGACTTGCAGCCCAAAGTGTCATGACTCATTAACAAAACAAAATCTTCTTTAGTTTTGAATAGGTGGAAAGTGGAAACAATACAAGATAGTTGGCAGGTAGGAGAGCTTTACAAAAGCAGATTTTAAGGCCAGTGCTTCTCAAACTTGAGCATCTATATTAAAAAAGGCCTGTGGCCCTAATGTCGTAATGACCAAAGACTGGCGTGGGTTCGTGGGGCGGCCGGCGGGTGGGTGAGGCCACATGATTTTGCATGCTGGGCTTCTAGTATATTATAATGGCCTGAAGAAATTGTTAAAACACAAATTGCTGAGCCTGAGTCCCAGATCTTCTGATTGTATAGCTTTGGGAGAGTCTGAAAATTTGCATTTCTAGCAAGTTCCACAATGATTCTGATGCTGCTGGTCCAGGGACTACCTCTGGAAAACCACTACCTTGGACTTCCAGATATTCTGCCTTTTCTGCCAGGCTGGCCAAGGGTGTGGGGCAGGGCCATGGTGCCAAGAAAGGAACTCTGGCTATTCCTGAAGGAGCCATCAAGCACCTCAAAGCAGGTGGAGCGGGTAAACGACATAATAGAACAAGGTAGCAAAACCAAATAGGTAATTACAAAATAGTCACAGGGATGTACAGTACAGCATAGGGAATAAAGTCAATAACATTGTAATAACCATGTATGGGGCCAGGCGGGTACTGGAAATATCGGGGGAACCACTTTGTAAAGTATATGATTATCTAACCACTATGCTGCACACCTGAAACTAACACAAAATAATATTGCATGTAAACTATAATTGAAAACACACACAATTTTGTTCTTAAATGGACCATATACTTGATGACGAGAGCGTTTATGACTTGAAATCTTTGTTCCTCTTAGGACTGAACACATATCTCTAAGCACACTATAGGCACTCAATAATACCTGGTTAATTTACTGGAAGGATAAAGTTATTTGCCAACTTTTTTGTCGTTAGATGTTTTAAGATAAGGGAGAGTACAATACAAGGAAGGCTAAAACTGACTCAGGATGATGATTATGTACTTAAGAGCTCACCTAGTTGCAAAGAAACGTCGGCAACTTGTCCTTTAGGGAAATGGCAGCACTAAAGTTTCCTCTTTGAATCCTTTGGCTTCTGAATAGGAAAGCTAATCACCCCTCACTTTCTACTTTTCATGCCAACCACAGAGTAAATCTCTGATACTGCTGTACTAATTTGGCAATGTTGCTTTTACCTTTAAGTATTTACTCCCTCTATAGACACATTAACTCCAAATCCTATCTAATAAAAGAGTAATATGCAAATTAACCATCACTCCGCAACAAAGATGGTGGCAGCCACAGCCAATAAGGAGGGAATATGCAAACTGACTGTCATTCCTTGACAAAGATGGCAGCGGCTGGGCCAGGATGCTTACGTGTCACCATGGCGACAACGCAGGTGCTCTGCCCCAACCCGCCCAAGGACGGCCTCTGGGCCTGCTTCATCGCCACTGCCACGGGGGCTGGAGGAGCAGAGACACAAACCTTCAAGGGGGCCCAGCACCCAGCAGCTCCAAGTCCCACGGCCGCAGTGGCACTGGGGCCACTGGGGCCGCAGCGGAGATACAAACCCGCAGGAAACCTGCAGAAAGGGAGATAAACTATCATAACTTTATCTCCCTTTCTACAAGATGAGAAAACTGACCCTGATTTATTTAGTGATATGGCCCACACCTTTCTACAAGCACAGGGTATGTTATGACCACTCTCAGGAAGGTCTGTCAGAATACTATCTCCAGGGAATAAGGCTACTATGGCAAATCATCTAAGAGAGGAAACAAGTTTTTGTTGGGTTTATTCTGAAGGTCAGAGAACAGGCCACCCCAATGTATGCCATGTTGTTATATTGATGATCTTGAGCTGCAGATGCTTGAAAAACAGCAAATGCAAGGAGAGGCTTTCACTGAAGTCTCCTGATCTGCTTAAAATCGGACCCCCCCCAAAAGAGCTTAAATGTCATAGGTCCCCTCAATGGGAAAAGTGTCATCAGCCAGCGAAGACTCACTCCTATCACAAGACAGGAGACTAGAAGTTGACATCACACCCAAACTTTGTTACAAACTATCTCTCCCCAACCCCCATTCATCTTTCCTAAAAATCATTTACTCTCCTCTAAGAGGCCTACATCTCCCATCCCTTCTCCCTAGGAAGAAGGTATTTAAATCTGGATTCTAAGCCACCTTGGGGAGTTATTCATTTTTCCCTGGGATCTCCCACATATACATGAGGAACACATGTTAATGAACTTTGGTTTTTCTCTTGGTAATCTGTCTTTCATTACAAGGGCCTCCGCTAAGAACTCAGAAGGGTAGAGGAAAACTATTTTTCCTCCTCCATAATTCTATCTCAGGAAATCAAGTCCTGGGCTGAACAATGAAGTTGGCTCAAATGCCAAGCAGTCCTGGCTGAGGGAAGGGAAGCTTCTAGGGGGAAATCAATGATATTGGCATCAAAGTAGGACGCATGGTTGCTGGTGGGAGTTTAAAGTGGTTCAACATTTTTGGAGGAGGATTTGGCAAAATCGATAGAAATGTTCAAGGTACATCCAAGAGCCTTCTTCTAGGAATCTCATCTGCTGAGATAAAGCACGAGTGCATAAGCCCTGGTCAGAACCCTGGATTCTACTGCGGGCTCTCCTTCCATGATAGGAAAACCTGCTAACAACCTGCATTTTTAGGACAAGGTGACATCTATACCAGTGGTCGGCAAACTGTGGCTCAGCAAACTGCGGCTTGTGAGCCACATGTGGCTCTTTGGCCCCTGAGTGTGGCTCTTCCACAAAATATCATGTGCAGGCGTGCACATACAGTGCGATTGAAACTTCATGGCCCATGAGCAGAAGTCGGTATGTTGTGGAAGAGCCACACTCAAGGGGCCAAAGAGCCACATGTGGCTCGTGAGCCACAGTTTGCTGACCACTGGTCTATACTAATAAAAGGCTAATATGCTAATTAGACTAAACATCTTCTGGGCGACCTTCCGGACGTCCTTCCAGACAAAACCATGGTGGCGGGGCTGAGGCAGAGGTGGTTAGAGGAGATCAGGCAGGCAGGGGAGAGCAGGTAGGAGGATCAGGCCAGCAGGGGAGAGCAGTTAGGGCAGCGGTTCTCAACCTGTGGGTCGTGACCCCTTTGGGGGTTGAATGATCCTTTCACAGGGGTTGCCTAAGACCATCAGAAAACACATATATAATACATATTGTTTTGTGATTAATCACTATGCTTTAATTATGTTCAATTTGTAACAATGACATCGGGGGTCACCACAACATGAGGAACTGTATTAAAGGGTCGCGGCATTAGGAAAGTTGAGAACCACTGAGTTAGGGGGATCAGGTCAGTAGGCAGGTGAGCAGTTAGGAGCCAGTAGTCCCGAGGGGTCCCAGATTGGAGAGGGTGCAGGCTGGGGTGAGGGACCCCCCCTCCCATGCATGAATTTCGTGCACCGGGCCTCTAGTTTATACTAAAGGAGACCTTTGTGTTATGGGTAGATAAACTCTCACTCTCTAAGACAGGGGTCCTCAAACTTTTTAAACAGGGGGCCAGTTCACTGTCCCTCAGACCGTTGGAGGGCCGGACTATAGTTTAAAAAAACTATGAACAAATTCCTATGCACACTGCACATATCTTATTTTGAAGTAAAAAAACAAAACGGGAACAAATACAATATTTGTATTTGCATGTGGCCCGTGGGCCGTAGTTTGAGGACCCCTGCTCTAAGAGAAGACCACCTTCTTGCCTGTATGTAGCTTTCATTCAGACAAATGACAACTATTTTATAAGTAAGGAAGATAATTGCTGTTTGTACCAGGGTTGGAAGTGCTTCCACACTTTCTTCCCAAGCAGCAAATGGTGGTTCCAAATGCAGAGAGGCTCTGTCTCTGATCTGTGATGGAAGGAAGTTGGCAGCTGGCAGATGTAAGGACTTCCCCTGGCATGGAGTCACGGCTTCCTCCAAACTTCTGTTTAAACCAGGTGTTTGTTCACCCTGAGGCAGGGTCAGGCAAGGGCTTCTTGGCATTAAGTCACCCTTTGCATTTCTTTTGGTGTCAGGTTTGGCCAAGTGATTCACCCCTGTTGGAAACACAGCGAGGAGCCTGAAGGAGCAGCCTTTCTCTTAACCAAGAAGGATTATTTAGAAACAACAAATTTGACACAATCCCTGTGCTTTTCAGCCGTCCACATGATGTATTCAGGCCTCTGCTAGTTTAAGCAGCAGAAGAGGCAGGGCAGTCTCTGTCAATAAGTAAATTTGTGATGATTACTAAACTGTAGGCCTTCACAGCGGCTTTTCTCCAACATGAGAATTGCATTTTTGTTTTAAAGATTGCTTTCATTGATTGTTTTAGAGAGAGAGAGAAACATGGGCCGGCTGCCTCCTGCACATCCCGGGCCTGGGATGGAGCCTGTAACAGAGGCATGTGCCCTGACTGGTAATCAAACTGGCAACATTTTTGTTCATGGGGTGACTCCCAACTAATTTAGCCACACCGGTCAGGATGAGAATTGAATTTTTTTCTGGTGAAAAATGATGACACTCTGCACCTTGCATTTTTCCTTTTATATTTCTACAAGTTATTAGAAATAAATCTTCAAGGAAACATTCTTCACTTAGGGAGTCAGAGCAAAAAAGCTATAAGTATGATAGACAAGACGCAGATAATCAGAGGTTTGAGTTTAATGTGGTAATTTCTGAACTGTTGGCCTTTATTGTGAAATACTGTAAAATATAAATATTTAGCTGAAAGGTGAAACTTGATAAAGAGGTTCTGCAGAGCAAGACATTTCACAAAACTTTTCATGAAATGTTCCTCCCATAAAATACCAGAAATACCATCACCAGTCAGTTAACCTGTCCAGGTTTCACTGTGTTACAGCAGGAGAGAGGGGCAAATCTCTCCATGTTGGGGTAGGGGTGGACATTGGATACCACTGAAAGCAGGGCATTTGGGGATTCCCTGCTTAGACACACAAATTACAAAATGCTTTATGGAGCAATTATATTAATCTTGCATTTCCCTAGCTTCTCTGACAACTTTTGTTCCAGCCCAGGCTGATTTCTCATGGAGGTCATACATTTGTTGTTGAGAAAGATATGTTTAAATGTTCCCTTCTGTATGTCTTTTAAAAATCTGCATGGTTTTTAAATAGTATTTTGTTTCTCATATTTTAAATTCCTTTATTTAAATTAAAAAAAATAATATAAAGCCGGCTTTCCTGATCATTCTGTTGGGTAGAGTTCATATTTGTCATGTGTGCTGACTTTGGCCATGATGAGACATGTTCTTCAGGATTTGTTATTTATCTGTGAGAAGCCTGTGTTGAGTTGAGGATGCATCTTTACAAAGAGGCTTTGTTTTCTTCAGCCAGGGCCTCAGGGGCAGTGACAATCTGGGAACCAACTTTTATGTTAATTTTTGTTTGGAATTTACCTGCCCTTGCAGGTAGTATAAATCCATATCTCAAATCCACACAAGGCAAGCCTGTGGTTACACTTTATCAGGGGAGATACTTTTTCCCTTAAGAGTTCTGCCTTAGATAGAGAAGGTCCTTGTTGCCTTCCTCTGTATGTAGAATTTTTTTCTAGTTCACCTGTGATCAGAGTGTGTAGCCTTTCTAGGGTCCTGCCTGGCTCAACATAAAAATCTCAGTTCTGTTGCCCTAGTGTGTGGCTCCCCTATATGTCATTTACATACAAGGCCCTTTGTTATTCAGAATGGCAATAACCACCAGAGTATCAGAAACTTGAGTAGCGGTTTTTCAGATTTCTCTGTGTTTTGGGTCTATAGGGGTTTCTCTGCCAACCCTGAAAGGAAAAGAAGGCTCCGTGTATTTCTGGGCTATCTCTTGAAATCTGGTTAACTCCAGACTCTACGAAGCCATTGAGAACCCTCAGGGAGGTCTCAGAACCTGGAAATTCCTTAGAATTCCAGAACCCAAGGCAGACTGTGGACTAGAGGCTATTTTTCTGGTTAATTTCCATTTAAATGTGAATACCAAGGAGTGTAGAGCCTCCATAGAATATAGAGGTATGGGTGAGGGCAGCCTATGTCCTTTAGCTCTGGCATAATAGAATGAAAACTAGATTTAGAATCAGAACATCTAAGTTCAAACCTTGACTTTGCTGTGTAAAATTGGGTGTGTTAACTTAAATAGTCTGAGCTTCCATTTCCTCATCTGTAAAATGGAGACAATAACACCTGCCAGAGTTGCTATGAAAAGTTAAAGGGTATAGTGAAGGTAAAAAAAAAAAAAGTTGGAACAGAGCAAGCATTCAAAAATACTAGTGAATATAACTCCTGGTCACCTTGATAGTTGTGGTCTGCCTCAGTTGCTGATTCTTTGACCAGTGTCCTGGTCACTGTGGTTGCAAATCCAACACCCATTCCACTCTAATCTAAACCAGTGGTTCACAAACTTAAGTGCATCCAAATCACCTGGAATTCTTGTTAAAACACAAGTTACTATGAACATAGGGGTGCCATGTTCTTTCTGATTAGTGTTTCAGGATTATTAGGATACTAGAGGCCCAATGCCTGAAATTCCTGCAAGCGTAGGCCCTCGCAGCCCCAGCTACCTTGTGGCCTCCCTCCCTCCCCACTGGTCGTTCTGGAAGGTTGTTCTGGAAGGTCATTCTGGAAGGTAGTTCCACCAGCTGGTCTAATTATCATATTAGCTCTTTATTACCAGTATATAGGATATTCCTAGAAATGGGATCACTGGATCAAAAGGCAGTTCCATGTTTAACTTTTTGAGGAAACTCCATACTGTTTTCCATAGTGGCGGCACCAGTCTGCATTCCCACCAGCAGTGCACGAGGGTACCCTTTTCTCCACATTCTCTCCAGCACTTGTCAATCGTTGATTTGTTGATAGTGGCCATTCTGGCAGGTGTGAGGTGCTAAACACATTGTTGTTTTAGTTTGCATATCTCTGATGATCAATGACTTTGATCATTTTTTTTTTCATATGTCTCTTGGCCATCTGTATGTCCTCTTTAGAGAAGTGTCTATTTAGGTCCTTTGCCCATTTTTAAATTGGTTTTTAACAGTCCAAGTGCCTATCAGTAGATGAGTAGATAAAAAAGATCTGGTAGCCCTTGCCTGTTTGGCTCAGTTGATAGAGTGTCAGCCTGCAGACCAATGGGTCCCAGGTTTGATTCTGGTCAAGGGCACGTACCTCAGTTGCAGGTTTCTTCCTGGTCCGGGCCCTGGTCAAGGCTCATGCAGGAGGCAACCAATCAATGTGCTTCTCTCACATCGATGTTTCTCTCTGTCTTTCCCTCTCTCTTCTACTCTCTCTAAAAATCAATGGAAAAATATTCTTAGGTGAGGATTAAAAAAAAAAAAAGAAGAAAATAATTTAAAAAAAACCTTTGGTACATTTACACAATAGAATACTACACAGATATAGAAAAGAAGAATCTCTCACCCTTTGAGACAGCATGGAGGATCTGGAAAATATTTTGCTAAGCAAAATAAGCCAGTCAGAGAATGACAAGTATCACATCATCTCACTTTTATGTGGAATCTAATTAATAAAATAAGCTGATAAACAAAATAGATCCAGAGATATCAAAGCATGAAACAGACTAACAGATCTCAGAGGGAAAGGGGGAGGGTGAGCAGGAGGAGATAAACCAAAGAACTTATATACATAGCCCATGGATATAGACAATAGTGTGGTGAAGGCCTGGGGAGCGGACAGGAAAGGAGTGGAAGGGGTCAGTGGGGGGAAAAGGTACATCTATAATACTTTCAACAATAAAGATAAAAATAAATAAATAAACAAACAAACTCTGGAGATTCTGATCAGTAAGTCTGGAACTGGTCCCAATAGTCTGCATTGTCCCCCAAGTACTGCTGATAATATAGGGGCCACACTTTGACAAGCACTTATGATAATCCTATTCTTCCAATTGGTGATTGATTTAGGAAGGGGCATGTGATCTGAATCTGCCAGAAGAGATGTAAGAAGAAGTCTGCTGAGAGCTTCCAAGAAAGGTTACCTCAGTCCTGAGAAAGAAATAGGAAAAACTGGTCCTGTTTTTCTTCTGGACATGGTGTCAGGACATGATGCCTTAGAACTGTCATAGGCATCTTGCCTTCATCCTGAGGATGAAGCTGGTCTAAGGTAGAGAGCAGAGCCAAGAGAATCCCAGGCAGCAGAACTGCAACCCTATAGTGTCCCCGTGACTATGTACTACCCTATTTAATTATGTGAGCTATTGTGTAAGCAAAAAATTAATACAAATTTTAAATACAGTTTGAGTCAGAGTTGTCTGGTTTACAGCCTTAAATATTCTAAGTGATGAAGCCATTGTATTGATATGTTAAATCTTATTCTCTGCAACCCTAAGCTATAGAGTGGGAAAGTATTTGAGTTCATTTAAAATTGTGCTTTCATGTCTTTTTTTAGACTAGTCATTTCCTTTGATACTTTCTTCTCCATTTACCACCCCCACTCCCACATCTCACCCAGTCCTCTGGGGAAATGCTATAACTCTGTCAACATTGAAAGGAGGTAACTGCTCCAAACCTGCATCTCATTTACACACGTGGGGCTGTAGAATGCATTTCTGGTTGAATGCATGATTACAGTTTTACTGGATGTCTTCTTGCTCTTATGTTCTGTTTCTATGCATTATTATTTTCTTGCAACCTTAGCTAATTAGTAATTTAATCTGTCTCCTTTCAGACTTTAATTTCAAATTCTAGAATTTCCCAATCAAGTCAACATTAATTCTACCATAACTTCAAATGTACCCAGGCCTTCTGTGTTGAATTTTTGCTGAAAAGAACTGCAGCAATAATTAAGACTGCATGATGCAAATTCCTGAATCCCAAATCATGACTAGGATTGCTAAATAAATAAATAAGTCAGTCAGTCAATAAATAAGGAGCTCTCTAGGGAGCTGAGCCAGCTCAGCACCTCCACATGGAGTCTGAGGAAGGGGGCAGTGATCCCCACTCCCCCTTTCTTTTAATCTTAGTTTGGACAGCTTCTTTATTCAAAACATCAAGGACTGTTGACAGTTGAATAAAAAGAGTAGAGGCTCATGGGATTGCTAATGAGATACAAAATGACCTTGGAATCAAGATAAATTTCTGTCTGTTGGCTCCCCTGACCATGGGGAAATGAGTTAAGAGCCTCAAGCCAATTTCTACTGACAGGTATTCTTATCATGGTTAACAGTGCGGCACATGTTCTCGTTGGCTTCTGAGAGGGAAGGCCACGGGCCTCCAGTTGTGTGCTGTCCTCCTATCAGGGAGCTGGGATGAAGTGAGCAGATTGGTACTGATGTAGCGTGAAGCACACTATCTGGTAGGAAAATACGGTTCTTAGTAATTACAGTGGGGCCTTGACTTACGAGTTTAATTCGTTCTGAGACCGAGCTTGTTAAGGAGCTCATTAACTCAAATTACTCTATCAGCTCAATGCAAAAAAATCAGCCGAGAGACAGCTGGTATCTCAAAAAACTCGTTAGTCGGGACACTCGTAAGTCAAGGCCCCACTGTATAGCTGACATTTATCACAAAATTAAAATTTTCAGTGCACAAATTCAGGCAAGTACTAAAATGAAGATTTTTTTCTGTCTTACATGGAAATATATAATTGATAAGACAACATAGTAGGTTTAAAGCTTTACAGTCATAACTCAGGTGTACAGAAATGATTCTTTATATTTCTATTACTGAACTTAGCTCAAGCCTCTATTTGCTTAGTGGGCTGAGAAGTGTTACTTTTACCATAACATGAAGAATTCTATTATTTCCTGATATTAAATGCATTTTCTCACTCCCTCTCCAGCCCTAATCATTTTTCTAGACCAGGTCATATTCTAAGTCTTCTTTTGAAGTCTTGCCTGATAATTCAAGCTAGAAGTCCTCTGAGTCCCTGGAGATGTTAATGACCCTTATCTTATCCTGTCTTATTTTGCAAACTTGACAATGCAGCTCTGGGAAGGCAGGACTATAGAATATCTTTTCTTATTCTCTCCATACAGGATTCAACACAGTATGCTTTTGCATGTAGTAGTCACTCAATAAATAGTAGTTCATGGGTTGATTCTTTTTTTAAATAAAGTATACAGCACTGTAGACTCAGAAATAATCTATGAAGAGAGATTTCACTCATAGGGCCTAAGAATGGGCATCAGGGCTTTTGCAAACTCCCTGAAATTGAATGCAAAGTAAACATTTTATGGGGAGAAGGACCATAGCTGCAACAAATTCACAAAGGAGCTCTTGATTACTTCCTAAATGGTAAGAATTACTGAACAAATTTATTCATTTTCTTTTCTTCCTGACAAAACTAGGTCATAACACCATGTCCATGCTCTCTCAAATGGGTTGGTAGTGAGAGTTCTCTTGGGATGCCTCAGTTCCAATTTTTAAGTTGTTTCTAAAAGAGACACTGAGATTACATGGAATTCATGTACAGTGCTAAGCTGATTGTATTTTTTAATTACACACTATTCAAAGGACTGTGTCTCCAAGTTCCAACAGAGATGGTGTATCTTGGTGATTAGAGATGTGTGCTCGAAGCCAGATGACCTGCACTTTAATCACAGCTCTGTCATTTACTAGTGTTAACCTAAAAATAAAAATCCAAAATGAGAGGCAACAAACATTTTTTTGAGATAGAAAAGAATTGTAATCCTGGGTTTAGATTCAGGCACAAAACCAAATTATGGGGTTAAGGCAAGGAATTTTATGAGAAAGGGAAGGGAAATCATTTCATGAATAGAAGAAAGGAATTTATATTAGTGTTAACCAGTTACCTTTAAGCTATACATGGCTAGTTACTGATTCTAAAGACTGTCCATAATCATCAGTTCAGGTGGTCAGGATTTCTGCTTTCTGTTAGCTTTATAAACAACTATTTTTATGAAAAGGTTGGTTTGGTCTAGTCCAGTGGTCGGCAAACTCATTAGTCAACAGAGCCAAATATCAACAGTACAATGATTGAAATTTCTTTTGAGAGCCAAATTTTTTAAACTTAAACTATATAGGTAGGTACATTGTTATTAACTTAATTAGGGTACTCCTAAGGCTTAGGAAGAGCCACACTCAAGGGGCCAAAGAGCCACATGTGGCTCGTGAGCCGCAGTTTGCCAACCATGGGCTAGTCCAAAGGTTATTTTGCCTAGTTCAAACATTACAAAGTTCCAAGGGGTAAGACGTGCAAGGCAGTTCCTCTGGAATGGCTGGTCTAGCTCTGTTTTGAAATGGCTCCACTAATGTCAACTTTTCATACTAGCTGTCTGATGTTCAACAAATTACTCAAAATCTCTGAATCTATTTCTTCATCTGTAAATGGGAATAGTAATAGTGATTAATTCCTGGGATTTCTCAGAGGGTTAAATGAGTTAATGCATGTAAAGCACTTAAAATAGTGCCACGCAAACATTAATTAGAAGAAGAGTCAAGATGGTGGTGTAGGTAAGTGCAGTACTTGCCTTCTCACACAACCACATTAAAATTACAACTAAACTATCATTAAAAACTGCCTAAAGTCTGGCTGAATGGAAGTCCTACAATTAGAGAATTAAAGAAGAAGCCACATTGAGACTGGTAGGAGGGCAGAAGTGCAGAATAGGCTGGTCTGACACCCATGTATGGCATATTTTTTTTAATCAGGAGGGATATATTGGCTACAGAGGTCCCCTGTGAGGAACAAGGAGTCCCAGGCCCACACCAGACCCCTCAGCCCAGTGACAGGAAGAGAAGTCCCTGTAACTTTGGGCTATAAAAACCAGCAGGGATTGTAGCTGAGTGACATGGAGGGTTGCTGGAGTCCCAGGCACATGGACTTACTCAGAATTACTCCCTCACTGAGCTCCAGCATTGGGGCAGCAGCTTAAAGGATCCAGAGATATATGATGGGGAACTAAATTGTCTGGCAGCTTTCTCCTAGACAAAAGTGCTGGCAGAGGTCATTGTTCCTATGCTGAGACTTTCCCACCACAGTGCTGATAGGCAGTTGCCATATTTGAGTCTCCATCAACCTGGCTCACACTGTTTGCTCTTCCCTGGTGATTCCCTGAAGCCCTGCCACATCCAAACTGCAGCAGCTCTTCCATATGAATGTCCTGTTCTGGCTCAGGCTTCAGATTTTCCTAAAATCTCTCAAACATGCAGCACTTGGCCTCAGCATGCCCCATACCTCTCAATAAGTGGCCCCAGGCTGAGCAGCCTGCCAAGATTCACAGATTGGCCTCTCCTGGGCACCTCCAAGCCCAACACAAGTAGCAGCCATCTGCAGATTGCTGTGCTGGGTGGCCCTAGGCAGGTCACAAGCAGTAACTGCATTCACACATCCCAAGAGGCCCCAGAGCCAGTGTACCTGGTGGTCAGCTTCAGACCACACCAGATTACAACCTTACCACATCTATGAGTGACACACTGAAGAGGCAGACTTGGTGAGCAACAGAGCCCCACTGAAGTAAGTCCTGCTCCAGAGGGGTGTCTCCTGCACAGCAGCTCTTCTGCTGTAGTCACAGATTGTTTGCACAGTCAATTGGCCTGGGGGTCAATCCCTCTCAGTGACGCCAACAGCAATTAAGGCTCAACTACAATAGGATAATGTACACAGTCCACACAGGGGTGTACCTAGAGTGCCAGGGGAGGCTAAGCCACTGGGTCCTATAGGACACCTACTACACAAGGCCACTTTACCAATTCCAGCAGACATAGCAGCTCTATCTAATACATAGAAACAAACAAAGTGAAACAGACAAAATGTGGAGACAAAAGAACATGTTGCAAATGAAAGAACAGAAGACATCTCCAGAAAAAGAACTAAATGAAATTGAAACTAGAAAGCAGGAGGAGAGTCTAAGGGAGCTTTGGGACAAGATGAAATGAAGTAACATGCGGATAATAGGGTGCCAGAAGGACAAGAAAAGGAGCAAGGATTAGAAAACCTATTTGAAGAAATAATGACAGAAAACTTCCCTGATTTGGGGAAGAAAAAGTCACACAAGCACAGAAAGTCCCAAACAATATGAACTCAAAAGACCCACGTCATAATTACAGTGGCAAACATTAACAACAAAGAGAGAATCTTAAAGGCTGCAAGAGAGAGACAGAGAGTAACTTACAAAAGATCTCCCATCATTATCAAATGATTTCTCAACAGAAATACATTAGGCCAGAAGGGAATGGAATGAAGTATACAAAGTGAGGCAAAGCAAGGGACTAGATCCAAGAATACTCTATCATTGAAATGCAAACTACCAGATACAGAGTTCAAAACAATGGTTATGAGGACGCTCAAGGAACTTAATGAGAACTTCAAGGAACTTAGTGAGAACTTCAAGGAACCTAGTGAGAACATAAAAAGGACCAGTCAGCAATAAAGGATACACTAATTGAAATGAAAAGTAATTTACAGGGAATCAACGATAGAGTAGAAGATGTCAAGAATCAAATCAGTAGTTTGGATTAGGAGGAAGCAAAACACACCCAACCAGAACAGCAAAAAAATCCAAAAATACGATAGTGTAAGGATCCTCTAGACAACTTCACGTGTACCAACATTTGCATCATGGGGGTGCTGGAAGAAGAGAGGGAGCAAGAAATTGAAACTTATTTAAAAAATAATGACAGAAAACTTCCCCTACCTGGTGAAGTAAATAGACTTACAAATCCAGGAAGCACAGAGAGTCCCAAACATGACCCAAAGAGGCCCACACCAAGACACATCATATTTAAAATGCCAAAGGTTAAAAACAAAGAGAGAATCTTAAAAGCAGCAAGAGAAAAGCAGTTAGTTATCTGCAAGGGAGCTCCCATATGACTGTCAGCTAATTTACCAACAGAAATTTTGCAGGCCAGAAGGGAGTGGCAAGAAATATTCCAAGTGATGAAAAGCAAGAACCTATACCCAAGATTACTCTATCCATCAAAGCTGTCATTTAGAATTGAAGATCAGATAAAGAGCTTCACAGACAAGAAAAAGCTAAAGGAGTTCACCACCACCAAAGCTATATTACATGAAACGTTAAAGGGTATTCTTTAAGAAGAAGAAAAAAAAGATAAAAATACAAACAATAAAATGGTAATAAATACATATCTATCAAAAATTGAATCTAAAATTCAAAATAAATGAATAAGAAATCTAATGAACAAAATAAACTGATGAATAAAATAGAACCAAAGGCATGAAACATGGGACAGACTGATGAATCTCACAGGGAAGGGGGGAGAGAGAGATTAACCAGAGAACTTATATGCATATATGCATTACTCATGGACACAGGCAATAGGGTGGTCACGGCCTGAGTCAGGGAAGGATCTGGGTGGAGGGGAGCAATGGGGAGAAAGAAAGGGGGACATCTGTAATACCCTCAACAATAAACATTTAAAAATAAAATAATGCTTTGCACATATCATAAGCACAATATGTTAGCTATTATTATTGTTTTTGTTGTTAAACTCTACCTCTTATTTTCACTAATACAGATTAGTCACAGTAAGTGCATCCTCAGTGGCCCTTTTCACCATCGTATTCTTTCCTGGGTAATCACATTAAGGTCAATCAGAGTGATTAATTGATTAGCAGAAATTATACAGTTTTACTCTTTATTAGATACTAGAGGCCTTGTGTACAGATTCATGCACTGGTGGGGGTCCCTCGGCCTGGTCTGTGCCCTCCCGCAATTTGGGAACTTTTGGGGAGTGTTGGATAGCTGGTTTTGGCCCAATCCCCACAGACCTGATCCAAACAGGAGGGAACCCGATACCTGCAGGCCCAATCCAGACCAGAGGGAACTTGATCTTGTGCATTGAGCATCTGTCCCTTAGTGGTCAGTGCGCATCATAGCAACCAGTTGTTCGGTCGTTCGGTTGCTTAGGCTTTTATATATATAGATAATTCTGTGTTATTGCTTGAGTTTACTTGGTACTCTGAGTAAATTTCTCACACTATGGGACTATTTCAATCATTTTACAAGGGCAGAGAATCAAGATATTTTGAATTTCAATGAATGTGTCTTTTTTTCCTAGAAAATACTTTTTTGAAAAGTATTAACAAAAATATTCTTTATTCTAAGAAAAACTTAGTAGATTATTTTTAGTAGTTGCTGTTAACTTAGAAGGATGAAATGAATTGCAGAGGATGTGCACAGATTAAAACCAGTACCACCTTGAATTAATTCTTTCCATTAGCTTTATGATTAGCCCTTTTAAAATGATGAAAATCTTTGATTAATCTCAGAATGTATAAATTTAATTTGCAGAGATTATATGACCAGTGAGTATTTAGTTCCCACTTTTGAGATAAGAAGAAAAATAATGAAGGGTTTTTTGGTGGAGGGAAGGATTGTGCCAAATGAGGCAATTTGTCCACTATTACATTTATGAGGTGACTGGCAAACATTGAGAAGGCTGATAATGTATTGAGACTGTGCTGCAGAGATTCCTCAGCTAAGTGCACATGCTGTGATATTCCCCCTGAATACTGAATCTGCAATTACAATTAATACCAACTACTCCATTCCTAGGAGCCTAAGAATCCATGGAATTAGAATATATATTTAACGTAGAGAAAATTTTCCATTTGAGTCTAGGATAATGAGTTGTGATAGAAATTGGGGTAACAAGGAAGTAAGAATACATATTAGTCAATGTCTTAGCAGAAAATAGTTGATACATACAAATTGTGTAATTTTCAGAGAGTTTAAATAAAGCTAAATTTATAAAGGTGCTGGCAGAGTATAGAGAAATGACAAGGATAGTGCAATATTCTTAGTCTCCTAAGGGAAAGGTGGTGCCTGTCCATCCCTGGGTCTGAACTAGTGAGAGGAGCTACCAATAATCATAAGCCAGGAACAGACAAAGGCAAGTATTATTTGATATCATTTATATGTAAATAGCTAAAAAACCTAAGTCAGAAAAAGAGAGCAGAACAGTTTCCAAGGGCAGAGAGGTGGGGGAAATGGGGAGATATTAGTTAGAAGGTACAAAGTTTCAGCTGTGCAAGATGAATACATTTTTAAGATCTAATGATCAGCATGGTGACTGTAGTTATTAATACCATATTATGTACTCAAAATTGGTAAGAGAATAGATCTTAAGTGTTCTCACCACACACACAAACAAAAGGAAAATATATGAGGTGATAGATAGATTAATTGGCTGACTGGAAGAATCATTTCACAATGTATATCTAAATGAAAACATCAGGTCCTGATGTGCACCTTAAATATATACAATTTTTATTCATGCACCTTACATATATACAATGCTTATTTCTGTACCTTAAATATATAGAATGAGAGTTCCGGTGCATGAATTCGTGCACGGGTGGGGTCCCTCTGGGTGGCCTGTGGGGATCGGGCCGAAACCCGCAGTCCAACATTGCCTGCAGCTCCTACCTGCCGCTCCTTCTCATCTCGGCCTCACTGCTTGTGCCACAGGCTTGCACCCAATTAGTCCCCATCGGGTGAGTCTCATGCTGCCCCAGCAGTGTTCGCCAGCCGTGAGCCCTGTGTCTGACGCCCTCCCGAGGGGAGTGGCCTTCGAGATTGGGCTGAAACTGGCTCTCTGACATCCCCCAAGGGGTCCTGGATTGCAAGAGGGCACAGGCCAGGCCGAAGGACCCCATCAGTGCATGATCAGGGCTGGGGAGGGACTGCGGGAGGGCTCCAGGTGTGTCTAGCCCAGGTGTGGGCAAACTTTTTGACTCGAGGGCCACAATGGGTTCTTAAACTGGACCGGAGGGCCGGAACAAAAGCATGGATGGAGTGTTTGTGTGAACTAATATAAATTCAAAGTAAACATCATTACATAAAAGGGTACGGTCTTTTTTTTTTTTAGTTTTATTCATTTCAAACGGGCCGGATCCGGCCCGCGGGCCGTAGTTTGCCCACGGCTGGTCTAGCCCATCTCGCTCAGTCCCAATTGGCTGGACCTCAGCATCAAGCTAACCTACCAGTTGGAGCATCTGCCCCTTGGTGGTCAGTGCATGTCATAACGACCAGTGGTTCTGCTGTTTGGTCGATTTGCATATTAGCCTTTTATTATATAGGATAATGAAATATTTGAAAGAGAAATTAAGAAAACAATGCCATTTACAATTGCATCAAAAAGAATAAAATACTTGGAATAAACTGAACCAAGGAAGTAAAAGACCTGTACTTGGAAAACTATAACACATTGAGGAGAGAAATTGAAGAAGGCACAAATAAAGGGGTCATATTCTGTGCTCATTAGTAAGAACAATTAACATCATTAAAATGTTGATATTATCTACAGATTCAATGCAACCTCTATTAAAATACCAATGGAATTGTTTTTACAGAACTAGAATAAATAATCCTAAAATTTATATGGAACCACAAAAGACCCTGAATAGCGAAAGCAATATTGAGAAGGAAGAACAAAGTTGGAGGTATCACACAACCTTATATCAAACTATACTACAAGGTGATAGTAATCAAAATACCATGGTACAGATATAAAAAAAAGACACAGATCAATGGAATAGAATAGAGAGCCAAAAAATAAACCCAAACCTATTTGGTCAATTAATCTATGACAAAAGAGGTAAGAATATACATGTGGTAAAGATAGTCTAATCAATAAACTGGAATGATGCATGCAGATAAAATGGAATTAGACCACTTTCTTACACCATATATAAAATAAAATCATAATGAATTACAGATTTAAATGTGACACTTGATATAATAAAGCTCCAAGAAGAAAATATAGGTAGTAAACTCTTTGACATTGCTCAGGTAAGAGAAACAAAAGAAAAAATAAACAAATGGGCCAAAACCGGTTTGGCTCAGTGGATAGAGCGTCGGCCTGCTGACTGAAAGGTCCCAGGTTCAATTCCGGTCAAGGGCATGTGCCTGGGTTGTGGGCACATCCCCAGTGGGAGATGTGCAGGAGGCGGCTGATCGATGTTTCTCTCTCATCGATGTTTCTAACTCTCTATCTCTCTCCCTTCCTCTCTGTGGAAAATCAATAAAATATATTTTAAAAAAATAAATAAATAAACAAATGGGACTACATCAAACTCAAAGTGTTGGCACAGCAAAAAGAACCATCAACAAAACAGAAAGACAATCCACTGAATAAGAGAACATGTTCACTAATGATACATCAATAAGGGGTTAATATCCAAAATATACAAGGAATTCATACAACTCAACACCAAAGGAAACAAACAATGCAATGAAAAATGGGCAAAGAACCTGAATAGATACTTCTCCAAAGAGGGCACACAGATGGCCAATAGACTTATGAAAAGATGCTCAACAACACTAATCATCAGGGAAATGTATTTAAAACCACAATGAGTTATCAACTCACACCTGTCAGATGGCTAGCTACACAAATAAAAGAGAAACATGCAAATTGGTGTCACTCTGCTATGCCCACCAGCCAATCAGGATGAGTATGCAAATTAACCCAACAAAGATGGCGGTTAATATTTGCATATGCAGGCAAGGAGTGAAGACTAAAGACAGCCTACAGTGGTTCTCAACCTTCCTAATGCCGCGACCCTTTAATACAGTTCCTCACGTTGTGGTGACCCCCAATTTCATTGTTACAAATTGAACATAATTAAAGCATAGTGATTAATCACAAAAACAATATGTAATTATATATGTGTTTTCCAATGGTCTTAGGTGACCCCTGTGAAAGGGTCATTTGACCTCCAAAGGGGTCGTGACTCACTGGTTGAGAACTGCTGGCCTATAAGGAAGCCAAGCACTGCAGAAGGGAGCGAAGCAGTGGAGAAGGGAGGGAGCTGAGGCAGCAGACACAGGAGTGGAGCCAAGGCAGTGGAGACAGGAGGGAGTAAGACAGTGGAGAAGGGAGTGTAGCCTGCTGAGGTGGACTTTGCTACCTTCTCTGCTTTGCTCTGGCCACAGGAAGCCCTATTCTGCAGGAATAGGCCCAAGGAAGCCCTATTCTTGCAGGAATCTTCCTGCAACAGGCCTCTAGTCAATAAATAATGAATCACTAAACAAGTGTTGGCAAGGATGTGGAAGAGAAGTCTGCATTGTTGGGATTGTAAATTGACACAGCCACTATGGAAACCAGTATGGAGGTTCCTAAAAAAAATAAAAATAGTACTACCATATGACCCAGCAATTCTAATTCTGTGTATTTATCTGAAGAAATCCAAAACACTAATTTGAAAAAATATCTGCACCCCCCTCCCCCATGTTCATTGCAGTGATATTTACAATAGCTGAGATCTGGAGGCAACCTAAGTATCCATCGATAGATGAATAGATAAGGAAGTGGTACGTGTATACAGTGGCATATTACTCGGCCATAAAAAAGAATGAAGTCTTCCCAGGACAGTGTGATGAGCCTAGAGGAAATTATGCTAAGTGAAATAAGTCAGACAGAGAATGACAAATACCATATTATTTTACTTTTATGTGGAATCTAAAACAAAATAAATGAACAAACAAAACAGAAACAAACTCATAGATACAGAGAACAAATTAATGGTTGCCAGATGAGAGGGGGATGGGTGAAAAAGGTGAAGGATTAAGAAGTATAAATTGCCAGTTGTAAAGAGTCATGGGGATATAGAGTACAGCATAGGGAACATAGTTAATGATATTGTAATAACTGTGTGTGGTATCAGACGGATACTAGACAGGTGATTACTTCATAAAATATATGAATGTCTATGTTGTACACCTGAAACTAATATAAGATTGCATATCAAGTGTAATTGAAAAATAAATCAATGTACCCCCTCCAAAAAAAAAAAACAACAACTCAACAATGATGCATTAATAAAAAGTGCATTTAAATGCACAGACATGGCATGAAATTTGCACAAAAATTCTTGATTGGGCAGCCCAAGTTAATGCATCAGTAATCTCCAATGTAATAAAATTTGGTATGTGTCCATTAAAAAAATGCTCACTAGAGCTTTCAGGAAATGCCATCTGGGATCATTTTGTAGCATTCTATACACATATTCTCCTCCTCTGGAGTCCACACCCCTCACCTAGGTGTTTCCTGTTTATCTGCCTTCCACTTCTATAAGTTTCAAGGACATGCTGCTTCCTTTTGTCCTCTTGGCCTTCTTCTCACCCCCTTCTTGGCTCCATCTGTTTTTTTTTCTTTTGTCTTCACTGGACTAGACATACATTTCTTCTGGGAACTTTTACTCATCTATGGATAAAGGCTTTATGTCAGATGTTCAGTTGCTTGGTAACTCAAAGAATGTACTGCCAGGTTTATGTTCAGAGAATTAGACAAAATATCCGGTCCCCATTGTTTTCAGTCCTGGACAGTATCAGTTCCCCAGCTCAACTATGTCTGAGATGCCCACACAGGAGAGAGAGGAGGCTTAGCCTCCACAGAGCATCGAGGATGGGGCAGAGGCTGCCCACCTCGCCAGGCCTGAGGAGGCACCTGGGGACACTGACTTGCTCAGAGGTGCAGGCACTTTTTCAGAGCAACATTAACTGAGTAATCACTGCATGTTGGTGAAATGGTTGGAAGTTTCTCTATTTCTTCCTTTGTTCTACCTTATGATCTCTCTCTCATTCTCACTTCTTTTCCTAATAGGTTTCAGGAAACCCATTGTCTTGGACTCAGACTCTAAAAGATGGTGCCAGGTAACCTCAGAGCAATGGCATAGAACTCACTCTTGTTAATCACCACAAACACACAAGAACCAACCAAACGAAATCTCTTCAGATTCTGGGTTGGAAGATACCAACCTGGAGGAAACAAGGCTTCCATATTGATGGCAGGATGAGTCTGGGTAAAATATTTGGTTTTAATGCCTGTTAGAAGCTGGAGCTCCAGAAACACCCCAAGGTCCTGCAAAGAGTTCCTTGCTGGACTGCAGATGGCATGCACTGCCTGGTGACGTACAGAAAAGTGCCATAAAAGCAGGCTCCTTCCGGGCAGTGTCAGATCCTCTCTTACCTGCACAACTCGTCAGCCTTGTAACTCCCCCAAACTGTATAACACAGGGGAGATGGAAAAGCTTCTAAGAGCAGAGGAGCTGCCACAGCATGAATAAAAATTAGTGTTTGGAACACCAAGCTGGGGGTGGAAAGGAGTCGGGGACCAGGATCTTCTTCAAGACTATCTTGTCTGGGAGCCAGGATTATTTAAGTGGAAATGAACAGGGAAAGAGAGGAAAAGAACAAAAGTCTATTGAAGGGCATAATAAACATTTTAAAGGGTCTTCAATTGTTGCATTATCTGGTAAAATTAGTCCTTGAATAATTTGCAAATTCAACTTTGAAATGATTGACTTGAATCGGGCTAGAATCTTAAAAACGATTACAATAAAGGAAAAGATATCACTATTTATATTAAAATGTATTCAGTGTTCAGAGTAACAGACAGGATTTTTTTTTTGGTGATGGTTTTAGCTGTCAGGAGTGCAGTTGATTTTCACTTGGATGGATGAGGACTCTTTTTTCTGAAGATAATAATGAAAACTCAGGTATCTGTTGCAGAGTTTTCCTTAAGAATACAAGTAAATTGCATGTGACTTGATTTTAGCCTCTTTTCATAATCAGGACTATTAATTATACTCTGTTGTAGTTTTAAATTATCTCCTAGTAGGTATAAGTAAGAGAGGAAGATGGTCTTTGTGCCTCTACTCTCCTGGCCTTGGAGTAGAAATGAGGATCGCTCCTGGGTGGGTGGATATTGGTGAAGGGTGAGGCTCATATCCATGGAGAGGGTGATGCTGGTGACAGACTGCATGTGTGGGATGATTAGTTGATGTAACCAATTAAGATCAGTTCATAAACCGATCTTGTACAAAGATTTTCTTTCCTTTTGAAAATGCTAACTGCCTAATGTGTTTGAAAGGAGTTGGGTGCAGGTGGGAAGGATTTTGGTGGCACGGATGCCTTGTCAGTTGTCCCAGGAAGCTTATTCTGCTTCCTCATTTCCTAATGGTGCTAAGCCTTAGGCCTATTTGGGGGCTGCTAAATGACATGGTTGAGGGAGGACCCCAGAGCTCTTGAACTGAAACTGATAGATTTGAAAGAAAAAAAGTTTTTTCTTTATAGGCTAGCAGGGGTGGGCAAACTTTTTGACTCGAGGGCCACAATGGGTTCTTAAACTGGACCGGAGGGCCGGAACAAAAGCATGGATGGAGTGTTTGTGTGAACTAATATAAATTCAAAGTAAACATCTACACTAATAAAAGAGAAAAATGGTAATTGGCGTACGATGCTACCCTTTTCATTGGCTAATCAGGGCTATATGCAAATTAACTGCCAACTAAGATTGGCAGTTAACTGCAACAAGATGGCGGTTAATTTGCATATGTAGGCACAATGTAGGGAGGCGAAAGGGAAAGCAGGAAGAAGCCCCCTGCCACTGACAGTGATCAGAAACCCAGGGGGGAGCTAAGAGCTGGGGGGCAGGGCAAAGGCGGCCCCAGGGCCGCCTTTGCCCTGCCCCCCAGCCATGATCGGAGAATCGGGCACCTTTGCCGCCCTGGCCAGTGATAGCAGGAAGTAGGGGTGGAGCCAGCGATGGGAGCTGGGCACGGTCGAAGCTGGCAGTCCCGGGAGCTAGGGGTCCCTTGCCTGGGCCTAAAGCGGAGCCCACGATCGCGGGCCGCTGCCCGGGCCAGACGCGTAGGCCAGAGGCGTTAGGCCTGGGCAGGGGTGGAGCCTGCAACCGCGGGGAGCTGGGGGTCCCCTGCCCAGGCCTGACACCTCTGCCGGAGGCCTCAGGCCTGGTCAAGGGGCCGATCCGGTGATTGGTGATCGGAGGGTGATGAGGGTCAACTCCTCTGGCCAAGGCATCAGGCCTGGGCGGGGGGCAGAGCCGGGGATTGGGGGGATATGATGGTCCCCTTGCCCAGGCCTGAAGCCTGGGTCAGAGGCGTCAGGCTTGGGCGGGGGCTGGAGCAAGCGATCAGAGGGAGATGGGGGTCCCCTGCCCAGGCATGATTCCTGGGCCAGAGGCCTCAGGCCTGGGCGGGGGTCAGAGCCAGTGATCAGGGGGAGATGGGGGTCCCCTGTCCAAGCCTGACACCTCTGGCGGAGGCGTCAGGCCTGGGCAAGGGGCCGATCAGGCGATCGGAGGGTGATGGGGGCCTACGCCTCTGGCCGAGGCATCAGGCCTGGGCAAGGGGCAGAGCCAGCAATCGGAGGGGTCTGGGGGTCCCCTGCCCAGGCCTGATGCCTGGGCCAGAGGCATCAGGCCTGGGCTGGGGGCAGAACCAGTGATGGGGGGAAATGAGGGTCCCCTGCCCAGGCCTGACACCTCTGTCAGAGGCGTCAGGCCTGGGCAAGGGGCCGATCCTGTGATTGGAGGGTGATGGGGGTCAACGCCTGAGGGCTCCCAGTATGTGAGAGGGGGCAGGCTGGGCTGAGGGACACCCCCCCACACACACACACCCAGTGCACGAATTTCGTGCACCGGGCCCCTAGTCATTACATAAAAGAGTACGGTCTTTTTTTTTTTTTTTTTTTAGTTTTATTCATTTCAAATGGGCCGTGCCCGCGGGCCGTAGTTTGCCCACAGCTGGGCTAGAGTCTAGCGCCCATGGTCGGCAAACGGCGACTTGTGAGCCACATGCGGCTGTTTGGCCCCTTGAGTGTGGCTCTTCCTAAGCCTTAGGAGTACCCTAATTAAGTTAATAACAATGTACCTACCTATATAGTTTAAGTTTAAAAAATTTGGCTCTCAAAAGAAATTTCAATCATTGTACTGTTGATATTTGGCTCTGTTGACTAATGAGTTTGCCGACCACTGGTCTAGACCAATGGACAAAAGTTATAAAAGCAGATTTGGCTAGCTTTCTACTTGATTCACAACAGATCCATTTTATTTAAAAAAAATAGCAGCCCTTTATCCTTGGACATGTTATGGAATCTTGCTTGCAGCGGTGATTTCTTCCTGGGATGGGCAGTTGACAGATGGCTCTTGAGATTCCTTTATACTCCGAAATTGTGTGGTTCCCATAAAAGGGTTTTTCTTATTTGCAAAATGTACTTCACATATTGATACGGCATTAGCAAAGGTTTTCTTCCTCCTCTAATTTGAAACTGACATTAAAACTAGTAAACAGAGTGAAAGGTGATAAAATTTCACATGTTCAAACTGTAGATGCTCATCTCTTAAAAGCCGAAACCTCAGAGATAGCCTCAGGAGCATCCACCTGGCTTACCTATTTCTCTTGATCATGTTTGATGAGAATTTTTAAAAGATGATGATGATACATCTTCCTTGAGTGAAAAACAGCAAACTATTTAGAACTTTATAAAGAAAGCCCAAATTTATTTCAAATAGGTAGACAATGTTAATAGTTTTTAAAAAATATTTGTAATTCTTTTGGAATTTTTAAGCTTTAGATGGTGTTTTTAGGAAGTTTTTTTAAGTTTAGATTTTATAAACTATAAAATAATTTTAATTGAGAAGAACTAAACCATATATGATTTGTAAATGATTAATTCAAGCATAACTTGAAAGTGTATCTGTATTCACCCTCTTTTTAAAAAATTGATTTATTGGTTTTTTTAGAGAGAGAGGAGAAAGAGGGAGGGTGGGAAGGAGAAAAAAGGAGGAAGGGAGAGAGAGAAAGACAGACAGAGAGAGAGAGAGAGAGAGAGAGGGAGAGAGAGAAAGAGAGAGAGAGAGAGATCAGTTTGTTGTTACACGTATTTACGCATTCATTAGTTGATTCTTACATGTCCCCTGACCGGGGATCGAATCTGCAACGTTGGTGTATTAAGAATATGCTTTAACCAACTAAGCTACCCAGCCAGGGCGTCACCCATAGATTTCAGTTAATATCCAAGATGTTGATTTGAAGCTCTGAGTATGTGGGAGAGGCATGCCAACTGTGATTTTCACCAGGAGTGATTTTTTGCTCCCAAGGGACATTTGACAATATCTAAAGACATTTCTGATTGTCATGACGGGAAAGGTGGGAGGACTACTGGCATTTGGAGGGTAAAAACCACAAATGCTGCTAAATACCCTGTAATGCACGGGGCAGATCCTCACAACGAAGAATGATCTGGCCTAAGACGTCAATAGTGTCAAGGTTGAGAACTCCTGCTGTAGAGTGATATGGGCAGTTTTCTGATGGAATATCCCCCCCCCCCCCCAATGGTATCTTTAGGTCTTTCCTTTAGGTCTGATCAGATTCTAACCTCCTGACTAGAGGGTTAAAGTTATGCTGATAACATTTTTTTTTATCTGAGTGGAAGAAGAAATGAAATCTAAACATTCAATAGTTATATTTGACCTAGTTTCCCAGTTTAGGGTAAAGCGCCCTTGCCTTCAATTGTGTTTGGTATTTTCTAGTCCAGAGACCTTCCATTTCTCTCTCTAGAGAGGAAAACTCCCAGAAGGGGAACCTGGGCTTCTAGCAGCTTTGTACATGGACTTTCAGGCAATTATCCTATTTTTAGGCCTGCCTCACCCCACTTCCAGGGGCATTTGGGGTGCTCCATACTTAAACTGAGTTAGTCTGTAGTTTTCCCAACTGCCAGCTTTAGCTTTCTCAGATCTGCTAAATCAGTTATTTTTTGCCCATTTGTATTTGTATTTTGGTTTCCCAAATTCTCTTGCCGTTATTATCTCTCTTACTCTGTGTTTTTTATTTATAATTTTTAGTGATATTTATGTGGGATTTTGAGAGGGAGCAGAGGCTAATGAGGGCATTTGATTTTCTATCTTCACCAGAAATATAAAATACATTTTGCTTCTCCAGTATGTTTTTGTAATAATGGTTGCTCCATTTGCCTGCTAATACCAGGAAATGGCTTTTCTTTTAATTGTTAAGGGAATGGATTTATTGGGAATCTTGTTTTTTGTTAGATAAGGCCCAGATTGAGTGTTACCTCCAAGGTTTCCATTGTTACTAAAAACAAAACAAAATAAAACATTTCCCAGTATTGCTTTTAACCTCTCTGTATTTTTTTTCTTTAACTATTTCATAGCCACTTATTTAAAAGTAGCATACAATTGTCTACCAGCTTATCCATATAAGCCTTATTTCCTCACTAATTGAATCATTCATGTATTCACACTCTCACTCATTCTCTGACTCATTAACATATTCAGTACATGTTAATCCATGCTATGCATAAGGGTCTGTGTGAGACTTATAGGATATGAATTTGTCACATAATTCCTGCTTTTAAATAGTTTGCAATCTTTTTTGAACCTTTTGGAAGTAAATTAAATTGCATGACATATATCCATGATAATGTGACATACATATCATAATCTGCATATCTATAGTTAATCCTCACCCAAGGATATTTGTTCCATTGATTTTTAGAGAAAGTGGGAAGGATGGAGGGAGGGAGAGAGAGAGAAAGGGGGGGGGGGGGGGGAGGGAGAGAGAGAGAGAGAGAGAGAGAGAGAGAGAGAGAGAGAGAGAGATGCTATAGCCAAAGGAAAATTACTGCTTACTTCCCTTTGTGGCTGTATTGAATCCTTAGGCGGTGAAGCTAAAAACTCATTGCTAAAGACCACAAAAGAGCTTCTAGTGGTCATGCTCTTCAAGTCACCAGGAAATGATTTCTCTAAAATGAATCAGCATATGCCAGTGTGTCCATATGCACAGTAGATCTTCAGTGATACATGGCAGGGATGAAGGTGTCAGCAACCTGCCTTGGTCTAGTCTTATATTTCTTAAGAAATACAAATGCCTTTGGTTAAAGGAAAAAGATGGTAGGAAGGGCTGAGGGTAGGTGTAGACAATGCACTTTTGTGTATCTTAATCTTACACTTGGAGGTTTTCATTGTAATCAAGGCAATCAATCCTACACTTGCCATTCTGTATACATTGTCTCTAGATTTCTGCTGTGAAGGCTATCCAGGTCCTTATGAGTGAACTGCTTTGAATTGTCTGTCTGTCTTTTTAATAGCTTGTCCTGATCACCCAAAGCTAATATATAAGAACTAAAGGCGTGCACTGAGGGGGGGGGGTGTCCCTCATCCAGGAGCCCTCAGGAGATGTCCTACTGATGGCTTAGGCCTGCTCCCCACAGTCTGGCCTCCCTCTGTGGGAGGCAACCAAGTCGGCTGATCAGGGGATGCCACCACCCTCATCGCCCCTCTGCTGCTGGTTGCTGCCACCTCTGTCCTCCCCCCCCCCCCCATCACTGTCCCCTTCCTCTGGCCACTGGCATGTGCCTTGGCTGGCCTGGTGCCTCCTGCTTGCTGGTCTTGTCCCCCGCTGACTGGTTGTTCCACCATTTGGTCGATTTGCATATTACGCTTTCATTATGCAGGATAGTATTGAACACGTGAGGGATAGTCATAGGGACTAAAGCAAAAGTTTTTAGGGCAAGCCATTCTTAATACATCTATGGGATAGGGGAACCTCACAATTATTGAACCGCAAATTTCTCCATTGCTTTCTACTCCAAATTATCCCCAAAATAATAACTCAGAGTGAAGGTCCCTGCCAGAATGCTTTCCATTGAATTCACCACAGCTTTTAGCACAATGTCTCCATGAGAGAAGAAGCACCTCAAGCATTTCTTCACTGACTGATGGATGAATCCAAGCTGCAAGGAACATTGTTGGATTTCTAGGTCTCCATGGAAGAAGGATGAGCCCAATGTAGAGACCTAAATTGACAGGTCTATGCAGAACATCAAAGGGAAAACCTAGACATTGAGCACCAACAATGCCAGTGTCAGAAATTAGTCAGAGATTTGGGTAGCCAATATCTAGAAGACTAGATGAAGGGTCCCAGTCTGAAACTAAGAACATCTTGAAAGGGGCCCTTGTGAGGAAGCAGTTGTTTAGAATTTCGTCCCAATACGCCAAGATTGTGGGTTTGTTCTCTGATTAGGGCACCCACAAGAAGCAACCAATGTATGCCTAAATAAGTGGAACAACAAATTGATCTCTCTCTCTCTCTCTTTCTCTCCCCCCCCCTTCTTCTTTCTCTCAAATCAATAAATTTAAGGTAGGGTTATGTGTCCGCAACAAGCAGAAACCGAAGTAACTGCTTGAGCTAAAGCTGACCCATCAAATCAATAAATTTAAAAGAAAATATTGAAAGGGTCATAAGCTTATCAAAAGCAGAATGAGAGAAACAGATCTAAAATTAAAAGGTAGTCCTAACCAGTTTGGCTCAGTGGATAGAGCGTCGGCCTGCAGACTCAAGGGTCCCAGGTTCGGTTCCGGTCAAGGGCATGTACCTTGGTTGCGGGCACATCCCCAGTGGGGAGTGTGCAGGAGGCAGCTGATCGGTGTTTCTCTCTCATTGATGTTTCTAACTCTCTATCCCTCTCCCTTCCTCTCTGTAAAAAATCAATAAAATATATTAAAAAAATAAAATTAAATTAAAAGGTAAATTAAAATGGGAAAATAGGCATGACTTGCAGTCTTTTATCCTTTTAATGCTGATAGATTGAGGTTGGGTGGCCTGGGCACTGCCAAAGTCAAAGGGCCAGGAGGCAGGGTAGGAAAGGCTTCTTGCTTTTGGCTATGTGAGGTCTGGAATCCACACTCCTTTTATATACAAAGAATACCTGGAGTTTTCTAGAGCAGTGTTCCCCAAAGTGTCTCAGGGAGCACTAGTTCTGTTACTGCAGAAAAATATTTGGAAAATGTTGGATTAAACAAAATTAAAAATTTCTTCCTGAAGACTCCTAGGAGGCAATGTGCGTTGTGTATAAGGACGTCATAGGACCAGCATGATGTGGGCCACATTTGGGGAAATGATGCTCTGGCTGCTATCTATGCTCATGTAGAATCTCCGTATCTTCTGCTATGAGCATTTTGTTCTGCTGGCTGACACAGATCACCTTGTGAAGTTTTTCAGCTGAATGAATACACTGATATATTTTATCACTATTCTCTAGGCATAGTTCATTAAGATGACACAAAGCGATGAGAAAAAAATTGAAGTTCTTTTACTTTATAGACAAGTTACAAGGAGAGAGTGACCACAGTGAAATTTTGGGGCTGTTCAGATCTCTGTTGAGTTTTGCCCTAGGGAGCAAATGATCTCAAATAGTTCACCAGACTAATCCATTCACTGAGTTAAACTCATCTTTGTTCAGATAACTAAAATTGGATGTATGTTTAGTTTGAAGAAGTAAATACTTTATTTATTTTTAACCCCCTTAGCCCAGTTCAGTTTTAAATAGAATTGATCCAATTACAATCTAAGAATGAGATTTTGGAATGAGATTTTTATCTTTAAATATTTCATGGACACAGAAATAAGTGGTGATAAGTAAGAGACAACAAAAAGAAGGGGTTACGGGTGAGGAAGACCCTCTTTAGCTATTGGATATCATCCTGCATGTGATGCCTATGCATTTCCCAAGGTTATTAGTGCAGTGATTTCTGTGTGAACTGTGTGTACCCCACTGTGTGTACTCCAGTGCCTTAACTAAACAAATGCTCAGTAGGTATTTAAGAATTGCCTTTGTTATTTTAAGACTTTTGATTACTTTTTGAATAATAAAAATATTATTTAATTCAAGTGACTGCTTCATATTCTGAACCCAAGATGCTATTTTAAAATGTTCTTTCTTCATGAAGATAGATAGTTTAAATGTTCTTCCCTCATAAAGATATTTTCTTGTCTGCGTCCCTTGAGATCCTGAGAGAGACTCATACTAGGCATTAGCCCAGTGGTTCTCAACCGTGGCTGCACATTAGAATCACATGGGAATCTTTTTAAAATCTTCATTTCTGGGCCTCACCCTCTGGAAATTCTGTTTCTTTGTTATGGGGCGGGACCACAACATTAGTAACAAAGAAACAGAATTTCCAGAGGATGAGGCCCAGAAATCGGGATTTTAAAAAGATTCCCAGGTGATTCTAATGTGCAGCCATGGTTGAGAACCACAGCATTAACCCCTTGCCAGCCACAGTCCATGAGCAGGCCAGTTGGCACAGGGGGTAGGCAGGAGAAACTCTCACTGCATCCCTGGAGTCCCTGAAAGGACTGTATATGTGGCTCCAGCTTCTTCACAGCCACGGCCTGTCAGCCTGCCGGCAGTTCTGAGGGTCCAGGGTCCCAGTGGGAGACACTCCCATGCGTGCGCTGGGGGATCTTGAAAGGGCTCTGAACCCGTCCCCTCATACCCTCAGTCGGCCCGCAGTTCTGCTGGCACAGAGACCCCTGAAGATCCCCAAAGGGCGCTTTAGTTGGCTCTAGCTCCTCTAGTCGCAGTCAGGGGCCAGTCCAGCCTGCTCAGGCACCTGGCAGGACATGCTTATCCATGGCTCCAGGGCCAGGTGGCAGACTTCAATCTTGGTTGTGGAACCTGAAATAATCATGTTCCAGGGCCAGACCTTCCCACCCAGGAACCCATCCAGTGATGAGGGTCCCAGGGTCCTGGTGGGAGCTACACCTGCTGCACGCCTGGTAATAGGCCCACTGTCTGAGGACACAACTGTAGACCCTGAAGTGGATACTTGTTCCAGCATCACTTTACTGAACAAGGTACTTGAGGCAGCCTTATCCACGTAGTGACATCCACATGAGGCCTTGGTAACAAGACTGCCAACCACCGATCTCACTGCATCCCCTGCCGCAGCCTCATATCAGCTCCAATCCAGCACAACCATGATTCTGGAGGTCATCCTATCAACCAAGGAATAGAGAGGAGGTTTTTACTTGAAATGACTGGAGGAGGTGTTTGCTCCTGCAAATACACAGACAAAAGTGCAAGGCTACATGGATCATGAAGAATCAGGCAAATGTGACAACACTAAGGAAACTAATACAGCTCCAGGAACCAGTCTCATAGAAGTAGAGATCTATAATTTGCCTGACAAAGAATTCAAAATAATCTTCATAAAGACAGTGAATGAAATGCAAGCAAACACAGACAACTAAACAAAATCAAGAAAACAAGGCATGAACAAAATGAGTTTAATAAAGAAATAGAAATCATAAGAACCAAACAGAAATATGCCTTAGAGGCAAAACTGTCCTTCAGAAATGAAGGAGATAAAGATATTCCCAGACAAACAAAAGCTAAGGTAGTTCATTACCACTAGCCCTGCCTTACAAGAAATTCCAGAAAGTCCTTCAAGTTCAAATGAAAGAACACTAACTGCATGAAAACAAAACTCACTTGTTAAGGTAAATATACAGCCAAATTTAGAATCCTAATAATGTGATGGTGGTGTGTAAATCACTTTTATTTTTAGCATAAAAGCTGAAAGAATAATATTAAAAATAACTATAGCTACAATAATTTGATAATGGATGCACAATATAAAAAAGATAAAGTGTGACATCAATAGCATAAAATGTGGTGAGAAGAGGAAAGCATGGAGTTTTTTAAAATGAGGTTGAAATTAAGTTATTATCAGCTTAAAATAGACTTCTGAACCTTGTAAACATCTATAAAATGTTTTATTAAGCCTCATGGTAACCACAATAAAAAACTTTTAGTTTTTTCACTTTTAGTTTAGTTATACTGAAAATATAAATCATGAAGAAAGACAATAAGAGCCCTAATGGGTTTGGCTCAGTGGATAGAGCGTCAGCCTGCGGACTGAAGGGTCCCAGGATTGATTCTGGTCAAGGGCATGTACCTTGGTTGTGGGCACATCCCTAGTTGGAGGAGGCAGGAGGCAGCTGATTGATGTTTCTCTCTCACCAATGTTTCTAACTCTCTATTCCTCTCCCTTCCTATCTGTAAAAAAAAGAAAAAAATCAATAAAATATATATTTTTAAAAAGAAAGACAATAAGAGAGGAAGAAAGCAACAAAGGAACTAAAATAACAGTCAAAAAACAACAAAATAGCAATAGCAAGTCCTTACATACCAGTAATTACTTTAAACATAAATAGATTAAATTCTCTGATCAAAGGATGCAAAGTAGCTAACTGGATTAAAAACACAAGATCTAACAATATGCTGCACGTAAGAGGCCCATTTTAGCTTTAAGGAAACATATAGGTGGAAAGTGAAGGGATGGAAAAAGATACTCCATGCAAATGGTAACCAAAAGAGAGCAGGAGTAATATATTCCTCTTCCTTATAAATCTGTCTTCTTTTAAATTTTCATGTTATTTCACACATTTTGGTGGAAGCAGAGAAAAAAATCATATTCTCTCAGCTGTTTGTGTTTTATATTATGTTAAAAAATGAAATAAAACAAAACTCTCTCCTTATAAACTCTAGCTTAATTAAAGGTCATTCAGAATGCACTTACTCTAAAAACTGAGTCAGCTGTACATGAATGCAATATTCTGGATTGTTCATTTTCAGGCACAGGAAGTAACATTTCTTGTTGAGGAAACTCATTCAAAGGTCCTTCCAAATTAATGTTTGAATCAGACAGGACTGTTAGCAATGATGATGGATCAGGGCAAAGGGCACAATGGCTAGAAGCTCTGAAAGCAGAATTTGTCTGAGATTCATTGTATTTGGCTGCAATGACGAAGTGAGACCAAAATAGTTGTGTCATATGATTGTGAAGCATTAATTGAAAAATTATAAATGGGTGACTTTTAGAGCCTGTTGGAGTAGGACCAATTGTGTCTGAGTGTCACATCAATTACAACTATTGCTAACAAAGCAAGATATAAAAAGTAAAAAGCTTTCAAAGATCTGACTGACTTTTGGATGACAGCCACGCTTGGATAATGTTCATATGCTTGGATGATGACCACAGCTTGGTTAGTGGTAAGTGATAAGACCAAATGTCTAGGGAGTTTCAACTTAAGCTTTTGTACTCTATGGCAGAGAGGAGAGTGTATGGACTGGCCTGTTATAGTGGTCAGTATCTTTTGTCCTTTATACTTCTGTGACTTAAAGGGGCCCCTAAATTTTTTTAAATCGGTTTTTCCATCTTTGCTGAAAGGAAAATCTGGCAAAACATTTTGTAATATTTAATTTTTTAAAGGTTTATTTTAAAGGCTTTTATGTCATTAGCTCTGACTCAGCAGTTTCTATTATTGCTGTTTATTGCATTAAACAAGATAATAAATAATTTATTGAGAAAAAGACAAAAATTCAATGAAGATGAAGATGAAGTTATGCTAAGATGATTTATGCCTTATGCTTTTATTGTCTACCAGCATACACAGAACAAAATATTTATGGGCTTGTACTATCTATCTACTTTTCACTAGAAAAAATGTATTTTATTTTTCTTTGAAGGTTCATGATATTTAACTTTCATTCTAGGAATTATTTTTTAAAACACCAATTCATGTCAGAACAAGTCATACTTTATCAGACACTTGCCTTCAACTTAGATGGCTGACTAGGCAGAAGTGCTTGAACAGTATTTAATAAACTTGACGCATTTTAGGCAAAATTGTTGTGAAATATTTGAAACAAATAGATTCTACCTTGCTGAAATTATTTCTTTAAAAAGCAGACATAATACCAGACCTTCAATTATTTTTTCTGTAATAAACAATATTCAGAGGGAGGATCTCTGATCACATCAGACCTTTGATAGTTAAGAGACTTTGCTGTCTCCCATGAGTATTTGCAATCTCATATCAGAATCTACTAAAGAAAATCCCTTTTACATGTCTGGGTTGTTGGGGTGACTAGGAAATAATAGTGAGTAGGAAATAATGCTTTCGAAAATCCTGGTCTTTATGAGAGTGTATCCCCCATAAAATGCCTGCTGTTTATGTGAGAACAGCAGTGTGCTCGTTATTTGATGTGTTCTCATGTTGCAGCATCAAAAGCAAAATCGGCTGTAAGGTTAGTTGAAAGATTTGGCTTAAGTTCATGACTTGTTTCAGCCTGACTTAGTTGTCTTCAAAAATAAAAGTTATTCAATCCAGAGTATATCTATTTGTGGGATAAATAATGAAATAGCCTGACCTTCAACTTGATCACTTAATCACCTCTGGCTTTCTTAATGAGATCAGATTTAGTTCATAGAAAGCAGTTCTTTCTTAAAGGGATTATTTGAGTGAAACAAACATTGAATTAAGTCACAGTGAACATTTTATATTAAAAAATGTGTTTTAGGAAGATTGTAGGTACATTTTTGAACTTAACATTTTACCCAAGTGTACCCACTCAGTTTTCTGCAATACTTTACCAAAACAAATAAAAATAATCATTTTCATTAAGTTTGAGAACTAATGTACCTTATGTTCCTTTTTCTTATTTTGAGATATTCAATGTACCTGAGAGTATTAAAGCCCCGTCCTGAAATTAAGAAGCTCTTTCATTTTTTAATATAGTCAATTTTAATTTTTGTTTGTACACAAAATATTAAGAATCAAGTAGCTCTGAAGTTTAGAAACCAGCAGCCCCCACACCCTCTTCTTTTACATTTCCTATTCTTTAGAGGCAACTAAATTTCATCTTTTAGGTGATTCTTTTGGTAACTACCTTCGTTTTGAAACAATACAATATATGCTTCTACCTTCAACTCACAGATCATTTTTTTCTTAATATGATCAAACTCAGGGGCTACTTCCTCAGTATTTTTTCTCTTATCTTTATTTATTGACTTCTCATTATGAAAGATGAGTATTTAGCTTGTTCCCCCACCACATTTCTCTCTCACACACGGTTGCAAGTGTACATGTACGCGCACGCACACATCCCCTTCCCCCAAATCCTCCTGTAAAATCTCCCCCCCCCCACACACAATCCCCTTCCCCCAAATCCTCCTGTAAAATCTCTCCCCCCCCACGCACACATCCCCCTCCCCCAAATCCTCCTGTAAAATCTCTCCCCCCCACACACACACATCCCCTTCCCCCAAATCCTCCTGTAAAATCTCTTCCCCCCCCACACACAATCCCCTTCCCCCAAATCCTCCTGTAAAATCTCTCCCCCCCCCCCACACACAATCCCCTTCCCCCAAATCCTCCTGTAAAATCTCTCTCACACTATCTCTCACAAGGGTCCATTGTGTACACATGTGCACATATACACAATCCCTCACCCCATTCTTCCTGTAAAAGTATGTGAGATTTGGATTATATCAACATTTATCATTTATTATTAAGAATAAGTAACTGCAATTTTAGCAAAATCACATTTTTTTTCTGTTCTATTTTTGTAAAACTTTGTATTTTTTCCTGGAGCTTATAATTATTATTTGCTCAGTTTTCTATGTATTTATCTCTAACTTAACTCCCTAATTCTCCACCAGTTGAATAAAACACTTCTAGGTAGATATATTTATTCACTTCAGGTTTTCTCTCTCAAAGTTGTCTGACACAGTTTTTATGAGAGCCTTGTGACCTGTTCCAATTTGGACTGAATGCTCTCCTTACTTGGTACACAGTTTCCACCCCGAATTTTTGCATTTATTTATTTATTTATTGATTGATTGATTGTTGAAAATATTATGTGTGTCTCCTTTTTCTCCCATTGACCTCTCCCTGCTGCTACCCCCGCCCCCCCCAGCACATGTCCCCACCCCCCTACTGTCTGTGTCCTGTGGTTATGCTTATATGCATGCATGCAAGTCCTTTTGTTGATCACTTACCGCCCCCCTCACCTCCCACCCTCCCCTGCCTTCTGTATGAGGCTAGACAGTCTGTTTGATGCTTCTATGTCTCTGGATCTATTTTTGTTCATCAGTTTATGTTGTTCATTATATTCCACAAATGGGTGAGATCATGTGATATTTATCTTTCTCCTACTGTCATATTTCGCTTAGCATAATGCTTTCCAGTCCATTCATGCTGTTGCAAATGGTAAGAGTTCTTTCTTTTTTAAGCAGCGTAATATTCCACTGTGTAGATGTACCACAGTTTTCTAATCCACTAGTTTGCTCATGGGCACTTAGGCTGTTTCCAAATCTTAGCTATTGTAAATTGTGCTACTATGAACATAGGGGTGTATATATTCTTTCTGATTGGTGTTTCTAGTTTCTTGCGATATATTCCTAGAAGTGGGATCACTGGGTCAAATGGCAGTTCCATTTTTAGTTATTTTAGGAAACTCCATACTGTTCTCCACAGTGGCTGCACCAGTCTGCATTCCCACCAGCAGTGTACGAGGGTTCCTTTTTCTCCACATCCTCGCCAGCACTTGTTTGTTGATTTGTTGATGATAGCCTTTCTGATGGGTGTGAAATGGTACCTCATTGTTGTTTTGAGTTGCATCTCTCAGATGATTAGTGACTTTGAGCATGTTTTCATATGTCTCTTGGCCTTCTGTATGTCCTCTTTTGAAAAGTGTCTATTTAGGTCCTTTGCCCATTTTTTGATTGGATTGTTTATCTTCCTTTTGTTAAGCTGTATGAGTTCCCTATAAATTTTGGCGATTAAACCCTTATCAGATATAACATTGGCAAGTATGTTTTCTCATACAGTGGGTTCTCTTGTTGTTTTGTTGATGGTTTCTTTTGTGTTGCAGATGTTTTTTATTTTGATGTAGTCCCATTTGTTCATTTTCTCCTTAGTTTCCATTGTCCTAGGAGATGTATTGGTAAACATATTGCTAAGAGATACTTCTGATATTTTGCTGCCTATGGATTCTTCTAAGATTTTTATGGTTTCCCGGTTTATATTTAAATCCTTTATACATTTTGAGTTTATTTTTCTGTATGATATAAGTTGGTGATCTAATTTCTTTTTTTGTACGTATCTGTCCAATTTTCCCAACACCATTTATTGAAGAGACTGTCTTGACTCCATTGTATGCTCTTGCCTCCGTTGTCAAATATTAATTCAGTATAATGTCTTGGGTCGATTTCTGGGTTCTCTGTGCTGTTCCATTGGTCTATATGTCTGTTCTTGTGCCAGTACCAGGTAGTTTTGAGAACAGTGGCTTTGTAATATAGGTTGATATCTGGTATTGTGATCCCTCTAACTTTGTTCTCCTTTCTCAGGATTACTGCGGCTATTTTGGGATCTTTTTTTAATTCCATATGAATTTTTGGAGAGTTTGTTCTAGGTCTGTGAAATATGCCGTTGGTATTTTAATGGGGATTGCATTGAATCTATAGATTGCTTTGGGTAGTATGGACATTTTAACAATGAACATAATATATTCTTCCACTTGTTTATATCTTTCTCTATCTCTTTTTAAAATATCCTATAGTTTTCTGAGTACAGTCTTTTGCCTCCTTAGTTAAATTTATTCCTAGGTATCTTAATTTTTTGTTGCAATGGTAAATGGGGTTGTTTTTTAAATTTCTCTTTCTGTGAGTTCATTATTGGTGTATAAAAACAACCTAGACTTCTGGATGTTAATTTTGTACCCTGCTACATTGCCAAATTCATTTATTATATCTAGTAGTTTTTTAATGATTTTCTATGTGCAATATCATATCATCTGGAAATAATGACAGTTTCACTGTTTCTTTTCCAATTTGGATACTTTTTATTTCTTCTTATTGTCTGATTGCTATGGCTAGCACTTCCAATACTATGTCGAATAGGAGTGGTGAAAGTGAGCAACCCTGCCTTGTTTCTGTTCTTAGGGGAAATGGTTTTAGTATTTTCCCATTGAGTAAGATGTTGGGTATAGGTTTATCATACAAGACTTTTATTATATTGAGGTATGACCCCTCTATTCCCATGTTGCTGAGAGTTTTTATCAAAAAAGGGTGGTGGATTTTGTCAAATAATTTTTCTGTATCAATTGATATGATCATGTGGTTTTTGTCTTTCAGTTTGTTTATGTGATGTATCACATTTATTGATTTGTGGATATTGTATCATCCTTGCATCCCCAGGATAAATCCTACTTGGTCATGTTATATGATCTTTTTGATGTATTGCTGAATGAGATTTGCTAATATATTGTTGAGGATTTTAGCATCTATGTCATGAGGGATATTGGCCTATAATTCTCTTTCTTTATAATGTCTTTATCTGATTTTGGGATTAGGGCAGGGGTGGGCAAACTTTTTGACTCGAGGGCCACAATGGGTTCTTAAACTGGACCGGAGGGCCGGAACAAAAGCATGGATGGAGTGTTTGTGTGAACTATTATAAATTCAAAGTAAACATCATTACATAAAAAGGTATGGTCTTTTTTTTTTTTTAGTTTTATTCATTTCAAACGGGCCGGATCCGGCCCGCGGGCCATAGTTTGCCCACGGCTTGATTAGGGTAATGCTGGCTTCACAGAAAAAGCTTGAAAGTGTTCCTTCCTTTTGAATTTTTTGGAATAGTCTGAGGGGGATCGGTGTTAGTTCTTCTTTGGATGTTTGGTAAAACTTTCCTGTAAAGCTGTTCAGACCAGGGCTTTTGTTTGCTGGAAGGTTTTTTTTTTTTTTTTTTTTTAATACTGCTTCAATTTAATTGGTAGCTATTGGCCTATTCAGATTTTCTGATTCTTCCTGATTGAGTTTTGGAAAATTGTATTTTTCTAGGGATATGTCCATTTCATCTCAGTTGTCCAGTTTGTTGGAGTAGAGTTGTTCATAGTATTTTTTAGTTACTTCACCTTTTTCATTTCTGATTTTGTTTACTTGCGTCCTCTTTCTTTGTTTAATGGTGAGCCTGGCTAGAGGCTCATCAATCTTGTTAATCCTTTCAAAGATCTAGCTCTTGGTTCTATTGATCTTTTGTAAAATTTTTTTTATCTCTATGTCATTTATTTCCACTCTGATCTTTATTTTTTCCTTCCTTCTACTTACTCTGGGTGAGTTTCCCCTTTTTTATCACCCGGGGGTGTTAGGTCTTCTGCTTTCTACATACCATGTCTCTTTTTCTTCTCTCTCTCTCTCAATGTCTCTTTCTCTTTTTTTGGGAGAGTGTCTAGAGAGATTCTGGTATCTCATGAAAAAGTGTGCGTGATTTTTCTTTTTGTGAGCTTAAATATCTGAAAATACCTTTATTCTGTCTTAACATTTGATTATCCTATATAATAAAAGGGTAATATGCAAATTGATCAAATAGCAGAATGACCGGTCACTATGATGCACACTGACCACCAGGGGCAGGTGTTTAATGCAGGAGCTGCCCCCTGGTGGTCAGTGTGCTCTCACTGGGGGAGTGCCGCTCAGCCACAGGCTGATGGCTGGCGAGCACTCTCCCGCCTCTGTGGCAGTGCTAAGGAAGTCCAACTGCGGCTTAGGCCTGCTTCCCAAAGGGAGCAGGCCTAAGCCGCAGTTGGACATCCCCTGAGGGCTCCCAAACTGCGAGAGGGCACAGGTTGGGCTGAGGCCCCCCCCTCCCCCCCAGTGCACAAATGTCGTGCACCAGGCCTCTAGTAATTCTATATTATTCTTGGTATACAATTCTAGGCTAGGTTTCTTTTTCCTTCCTAAAGGATACAGTTGTTTTCTAGCATCCAGGGCTGCCATTTTGGAAAAAGACACTCCTCTGTGTCTCCTTTGCTCTCAGTACTACACCTCTGGCACTTATGATCACCAAGTGAGTGGTAGTTTTCCCCACAACTCTCTGATAGTGGATGGTTGTCCTATAATTTAACTCAATTCTGACACTATCCACCTGAAGATAGTGTCAAATCCCCCAGTGTAAGTGCTTAGTCACACAAGACTGTCTCCCTCCCTCATTTTACTTCAGATGCCAATGGCCAGTCCATGTGGTTACCCGTGGGTCTGATTGACTGGCTGCAAATTGGACCCTCCTCAGGTTCCCACGACCCCTCCTCAGCTTGGATTAACTTGCAGAACCACTCACAGAAGGCAGAAAAACAGTTTACTCACTAGACCACCATTTATTACAAAGAATATTAGGGTACAAATGAACATCCATCTGAAGAGATACATCTGGTGAGGCCTGGAAGGGTCCTGAGCACAGGACTTCCATCCCCATGGAGTTTGGGGTGGACCACCTCCCAGCATGTGGATGCATTTTTGTTCACCAGCCAGGAGGCTCTCTGAACCCTGTGCTTTGAGTTTTTATGGAGGCTTTATTACATAGGCATGATTGATTAGATCATTGGCCACTGGCAATTGATTGAACCTCCAGCCTCTCTCTTCTCCAGAGGTTGGGGGTCTCTCACTCTCTCATTTATGTGAGTTTCCCACACATATGTGTGTATTAAATTTGTGTTAATAGCATTGACAAAAGCAACAACTGCATCTATTATGTTTTAGAGTTCTACAGATCCATTTCTTCTCAAGAGGCTGCCTAATGCTCAAAGGTGATCTTAGCAAGTTGGGGTGGGGGTGAGAAATAGGAGCACCCATTAGTGTTCACTGAGTCCAGGCCCACATGCTCATGACCATGGGCACTGTTAGCAGCTGACTGGCTGATGCAGCCAAATGAATCTGAGTGACAGGAACTGGCTGCTGTAATGAGGGAAAGAAAACACAGGCGGTATGACGACTCGCTGAGTCAACCTGGGGGTCCCTGCCACAGGAGAAGGACCTGAATAATTGGGGCGGTGGGTTGGGGGCACGGGGTAGGTGAAGGGTTTAAGCAAGGAAGATGATTGATGAAGTGTGTTATGGCTGACAGAAGACTTTGTGCTCTGGGCATGAAATTAGTGGTGATTGAGGGGGACCTGGGAGAGAGTCCTGGGCTCTGTGTGATTAGGAGGATGTGGTCAGCACCCACCTGGGGGCACAGTGCACACAAAAGACATTAAAGGGGGAAAGGGAGAGAAATGAGAGAAAGGTAACATCAGTGATATCACTGAAAAGATCTTTTAAATTGTAGAAATGTCTGGGCCCCAGTGTTCACTATTTTCATGCTGTCTCCTCTCACTTAGAGCTTAACGTCCTTCTCACTGATATCCACTTGCAGGCTGTCCTGTTATGTGGGAGGATTAGAAAGTGAGACTGATCTGGGGTTTCCTCAGGGATCTCACTAGCCCGTGTTACTACAGCTGAGTTCTAGAGGGTGTGGGGTGGGGAGGAGACGAGGGCCAAGGAGAAGGAGGAAACAGACTGTGTTTGTGCAAACGTCTTTAGGAGCATCTTACAAAAGCCACTCTCCTTTTTAACCCACAAGTACAAATTTAACTTAATATCTGGCAGGAGGTCTTTGGCCTTCTTCTTTAAGAGCTTAAAATGTCCTAACTCTCAGCCTTACAAGAGACCAGGAAGGTAGGTATACAGTAAAACATAAAATTAGGTGATGAGTTAGGGCCTCATTCATCTAGGTAAACCAGGACACTTAATTAAGTGATTTACTGAATGTGTTTTTGTGTTATCTTCGCAGAACCTGATTCTAGACTCCTGGAATCAGATATAGGATGCATGTCTCAAGCTCATTTCTTTTTCCTTATTGCAGTCAACATGAGCACTAACCTCAGACAAAAATAAAAACATTCCAGTGTAACTCTTTTTTTCTTTCAAAATTCAGTGTCTCTATGAATAGCTTCTGTGAAGTATGATTGCAAGCACAGGAAAGCAAAAATGAAGAGGGAGAAAAATGGAGACTTAGTGATGCCTAACAATTCTCTCCACCTTGGTTTTACAACACGTGCTTTAGAGAAAGCAGGTTTGTTCATTTTGGCTAGAATTGTGCTTTCATTTCTCACTTGCTTTCGAAGAAGTAAGCAGAGCACGGAAAGACTACATGTAGGCTTGGCTTTGATTTGCTTAATGATAAGACTGCCTCTCAAACTATACACAAAATGATGCTCTTGCTTGGCAAGAACAATTTCTTCTCAAGAAAAGAGAGAGAGCTTGAAGCTGTTTAACGCAGATTGGCTTTGTCAGCTGGCTATGTTAATATAGCACTATTAATTTATATCCAGAGTTCCTTATCCTGTGTTAGGATTGTTCAGTTTTTGGGGTATATGTCTTGATTCTTCTAAACCAGCGGTTCTCAACCTGTGGGTCGCAACCCCTTTGGGGGTCAAACGACCCTTTCACAGGGGTCGCCTAAGACCATCGGAAAACACATATATAATTCCATATTGTTTTTGTGATTAATCACTGTGCTTTCATTATGTTCAATTTGTAACAATGAAAATACATCCTGCATATCAGATATTTACATGACGATTCATAACAGTAGCAAAATTACAGTTATGAGGTAGCAACGAAAATAACTTTATGGTTGGGGGTCACCACAGCATGAGGAACTGTATTAAAGGGTCGCGGCATTAGGCAGGCCGAGAACCGCTGTTCTAAACAGTGACTGGACGTGCTCCGTCCGCCCATTCTTTTCCGTAGTGATCCTTGTTTTGGCAACTGTCTCCTTTTCCCCGGCTCACTTATCACTGCTTGTTCACAAAGCCTGCCTGTAGCTGCACAGGCCTGGCGCGTATACATTCGCTTCCGAAAAGGGACCGCATAGCAGCCCTCTCTTTGTAAGCGATTTAGGCCACTGAGGGTGTTTGAGGCTGCAGCCCTACAGACCTGCGCTGGTCTCTAGCTTGTTTGGCCACGAGAGGAGAACCGAGGGCGGGAGAGAAGGAGGAGGAGCCAGGCGTTTAATCCTGAAGGACTTTTAGGGACAAAAGCATTTACAGTGAGTACAGTCGGCAGATTCCCGGCTTTCCTGTTCTTTTATTTAAGAGAGAAGACCACAAGAGAAGGGAGAAAGGGTGGGCAGCTCTGATGGCTGTGTAGCTGCAGTTTCTGCCTGCTAGTTTGGTAGAGGAACATTCTCCTGATTTAAGCGTGTTGTGTTCAAATAGAATGTATTCTGCTAATGTCAGGTTTCGACTCACCACCTGCGGACTGTCAGGGAGATAGCAGAACCAGTCCTTGTTAGGAAGCAATCCATGGTATGTTTCTTCTGTTTCTATAAGATAATAGAGTGTGATTGGAAAACCTTTTCCATAGAGTAGAACAAAATAATACTCTTTAAAATCTTCACTGCTTTCAGCTTTTACACTTTAAATGTTGAATCTTCTTTGGATTTGTGGAAATGAAAAAATCTGATCTATGTTATTTTTAACAGTAGCTGGGATAAAGGTGGTATTATCTCTAATGCTGGAAAGGTGGCCACAGATAAACATTTGATGAGGGGGGCAGAGGTCACGGGTGCTGGTTGATCTGTCCTCTCACGGCTCTGGAGTCAGAGTTGTAACTGGGTGGGTACCTGTAAGCACCGAATCAGTGCTTTCATCTGCACCTTCAGGAGTTGTCTACTGACCTCTTCTTCTTTTTTAATTTCTCGGTGACTAGCAAGGAATCTTATTGCCAGATGCCTGGTAAAGGAAGAATACAAAATGTATAGCGCTTAGAAGAACACATAGACTTGTGCTGAATTTCCTGCTATTTATTTGCATTCAATTGGGAGAATTAATTTGATAGGAAAGCAAGCTTGAATAGTTGTGAAAAGGGCAGGGAAAATATACACAAAGATATTACTATAAGTCTTCAAAATGTGAAACAGTTTTCCTTTAAATTATAAACTTTACCTTTTAAATCAGATGTGACTTTGTAAAAATCAGAAATAAAGTTTGTTTACCTGAGGGTGGTCATTTAAATGTGAACTACTAGAAATAATAATTAAATGTTTATAGTAATTATTTTCCATGAAAATTGGTAGCTAATCAAATTTATGCCACTTCCCATGTTTGCTATGCTATTATGACACATATGATATTTCTTTTTCAGTGGCAAAGTTATATGTTATGGAAAGTAAATAGACAGAAGTTAAAATAAAACTTGAGTAAAGTGCTTTAGTTCTCTGGGTTAAGGAGATTTTCTTGTTTACAGTTGGATGAGTTAAATATAGAAACATCACATTCAGGTTGAAATTTTTTAATGCAGAAAAATTTTGTTTTGGCAGCTTGAATGTAAGGTTTATTTGTCATTTACTCATTTGTGATGCACACAGCTATGATTTTATTTAACATTATTTTTATTGTTATCTATATAACCACATATGTTTGTGTTGTCAGTCTTAAATTGTAAGCTCTCAGAGGGGATAATCTCCCATATTTGCTCCTCCGGAAAGAATTAGCAACACATAATGTGTAAATAATGATTTACAAAATGTGTTTGCACGGTGATAATTTCTTTCTTCCCATTAAGTAGGACAATTCTATTGGTGCTGTTTGTGTGCTTTGGTAAAATGGAAGGCCATTGCTTAGTAGCTACACAGCTCTCAGTACAGGCAGGATACTTCTAGTAGTTTTGTTATTTCTGAATAAATAGGTAATCACAGATTTTTAGTGACAGATGGGATCTTACAGATCATGGAGGCCAAGTTTGTCATTTTACAAACAAGGAAACGGGGACCCAGAAATGTGGAGCATCTTACCCTAAATCGCACAAACTGCACTGTGCTTGCTTGGTGCACAGCCTGATGGTATTTATAGAAATGTATGTTGGGACATAAATTGCACTGAGCCAAATCTTTGGCATGTTCTTTAGTTTACAGTATGATGTATATTCCAGAGAAGGCACAGCCTTGATTTAGGGGTTTCAGAGAAAACACCGTGACCAGGCATCCTTTATCAGCTGTGCAGGGCTCTTGGGCAGGCATCTAGGGGCGAGTGGGTGTGGGTGTAACTTAGAGAGTTCATTGTACACTGCCCTGCCATTTAGTTTTCTTGTTTGGATGAGTCTGGTTTCTTAGAAAAGGGAACCACTGTGACACCAGTGTCCCCGCTACTTACCCCCAGTTCTGTGACCTTGCACTGGAAACCTTTATTAACCTTTGTGTATCAGGTTCCTTCTCTGGGATTGTGATTCTAAGCAGATCCCCCAGAGGGCAGGAATTGATTAAAAATTAAAAATTGCTTTTGGGAATTAGAATCTGTCTTAGGCTAGGGTATAGATTTTTAAGAAGTAGTGTGGTAGCTTATTCTTCCTGAAGTTTTATCCCTCCCAGTGAAATTTTGATATCTTCTAATTAAAAATAGTCAGGTATGATAGTATTGTTATTTTAGAAAGGCATTTAAAAATGTAGGGTGTAGGTTCTTCCTCTTATACTCAGGCAGAGGAAACTGTTGAATTGAAGCCTAAAAGGCAGGTACCATTCTCAAAGGCAGGTACCAAAGCGATAAACCTATTTTATGACATAATATTTTACTTTTAGCAAATAACGTTGCTTTCAGAAATTTATCTGTAAACCCCCTTATTATTTAACTTAAAAATGTGATGCTCAATAAGTTGAGTAGGGCAGCATGGTGTAGCATTGGAATGTTTCGGAAACATGTCATAGGAATAACTTATTTTTTATTTTATTTATTTTAAAAATATTTTTTTATTGATTTTAGAGAGAGAAACATCAATGTGAGAGAGAAACATCAATTGGATGCCTCCTGCATACCCCAGTGATCAAACCTGCAACCCAGGCCTGTGCCCTGACTGGGAATCGAACCAGCATCCTTCTGGTGCACAGGACGATGATCAACCAACTCAGCCACACTGGCCAGGGCAGGAGTAACTTATTTTTAAGACTTTTGTTAATTCAACAAGTCTTTTAATTACCTGTGCTCATTCCTGTATGGAAAGTTACATGTTCCTAGTCAAATTGGGATCTTTCTTTACCTCCTTCCCCCATTTTTGTAGGTAAAATATTTTATAAAGAATGTTTATTGATTTTTAAATAGAGAGGAAGGGAGAGTGGGGAGAGAGTAAAAGTGAGAGAGAGAGAGAGAGAGAGAGAGAGAGAGAGAGAGAGAGAGAAACATCGATGTGAGAAGAACATTTATCCGCTTACCCAGGAACGAGTCTGCAACCTGGGCATGTGCCCTCACCCAGAATTGAACTGGCAACCCCTTCATGCCCAGGACAATGCCCAACCAACTGAGCCACACCAGCCAGAGCTGTTAAAGAATTTTTTGTTGATACTAAGTGACTATTCAGAATCTAAAGACATATGGGCTACTTTCTGATAATCACATTTAATTTTATATTTCATCTTTAGATGAAAGGAGCTATAAAGTGACTTGAATGTGTAGAACAAGAAAAAGTCTTTTAAAAGGATATGAAACCCATTGCCTTGGGTAAAAGAAGCTCCTAAAATTAAAAATAATGTCTATTTAAAATGTTTAGTGTACAAAGCCAAAAAGTTATTTTATAATACACTGGTAATTTATCTTTTACATAGCTAGATAATTTATCTTATCAACTTTATATTAAAAAGTAACCTTACCTTATTATGACCTACACTTATATCATTTTTCATGTATTTGATTAACATTTTAATGTTATGTGTTTAAGAGCAACTTATTACTCTTGAAATTCCAGAGCCTCAAAATTTCAGCATGACCAAATACCAATTTCGTTTAGGTTGAGAGTTAATTAATTCTAGATATATTCTATATAGGCCATGATTTATACTTTTCAGGAAAGTAAAGGTTTGGAATTACTACATGATATCTATTTATCTAACAAATCATAGAAAGAAGCAGCGTTCCCTGAATTCAGCACACTGTTTTCACCAGCTCAAGCATGTTCCCTCTCTTGTTTCCCATGTACTGAATATATTGGTTTCAGTAATCAAAATGATGCTTGGGTGCTTGTAGAAAAGCCCCAAACACGTGTGTGGCTTAAACAAGACAGAAGTTTGTCTTCCTCACAGTAAAAAAAGTCCAGGGCAGCAGTCCAGTAGTTGCTCGTTATCGTGTGGGATCCATGTTCCTACCACTTCGCTCTACCATCCTCTGTCTGACATACTCAGGGGCATCTTCTGGTCTGAGACGGCAACTGGAAGTCCACGTTACAGGCTAGGAGAAGGGGGAAAGCAGAAGGGCAAAAAGGGGGCCCCTCATAATTGAGTCAACTCTCTTTAAGCAGCTTTCCCAGACTTTCTACACAGGAGTAGTACTTGCATCTCATTGGTCAGAACTTAGCCACTTGGCCACACCTAGCTATGATGGAGATAGGGAATGCACTTTTAAATTCTTGGCAGGAATAGGCACAGCTGAAAATCAGGATGTTGTTACTAAGGAATGAGGAGAGAATCGATGTTGGGGTAGGCAATACCACATGGTTTTGTGTTCCTATTACATGCTGGGTCTTGGGGCTATGATGTAGAAACTTAAAACACCTCTTTCTGTTTTTGCTACGAGCTATGGTTTCTTAATTTAGAAATCTGGCTTAATTTAGAAATCCTGTTTCTTCTGTGAAGTATCATTTCTTTATTTGGCAATCTTGTCTGACTCTTGCTTTCTTCTTTCCTCTTGCCTTTCAGCTGTTTTGGAAAGAAGTAAGGCTTAGACTTCTCCATGTTAACCATGAGTGTGACACTTTCCCCCCTGAGGTCACAGGACCTGGATCCCATGGCTACTGACGCTTCACCCATGGCCATCAACTTGACACCCACCGTGGAGCAGGGTGAGGGAGAAGAGGCGGTGAAGGATATGGATTCTGACCAGCAGTATGAAAAGCCACCCCCTTTGCATACAGGGGCCGACTGGAAGATTGTCCTTCACTTACCTGAAATTGAGACCTGGCTCCGGATGACCTCTGAGAGAGTCCGGGACCTAACCCACTCAGTCCAGCAGGATTCAGACAGCAAGCATGTGGATGTGCATCTGGTTCAACTAAAGGTAAGGAAGGCTTCTGGGCTCAGGTCCATTCCAGACGGAAGACTGAAAAGGCTGTGGCACGTAGAGCCCGAGTTCTGTCATTCTCAGTGAGAAAAGTCTCAGAAAGAAACTAGAATAACCGGTGTGGGAACATTATCTTTGTAGATGAACATGGACAGAATTCTCTCCTGATTTTACTTCATGGGCTGAGTGTCTAGAATAAAACTGACCTTAGGGGATAATGCAGAAAAGTGGGGAGAATAAAATATTACAAAAGTTTTAGTAAATAGACTCTCATAGGTAAAACCTCAAACTGAGCTGTGGCTGTGTGTATGTATGTGTCTGTGATTATCTCCTGTTGGATGGATGCTACCGCTATGGTACACAGTGGGTCCTGGCGCAATAGGGAAGGGCATTGCTCTCTTTTTGGAATGAGTCATTTCATCCAGGCACAGTTCATCGTGTAGGGCAAGAGTTCCTTTTTAACAACTAATCTAAAGTTCAGACATTGAAAAATGTCTGGGGTGTTTAGAGGCCTTAACAAGCCTGACTGTTGATAATAATGAAATGAAGGTGCTAGTAAAGAGTGCTATAATAGAGATTTTGACCTAGGGACCCCAAAATACAGTGACTCTTGCCCTGCCATAGCCATTCCTCTATTCCAGGTTCCTGAGAAAAATGCATGTTCAGGTCAATGACTAGCAAAGCAAGGCAGGTTTATAACTAATCGGGGCAATGGACCCAAACCCCAGTGTACATTTCTAGTCAGTTGCATGAGATCTTAGGGAGAATTCTTTTACCTAAGACAGTTCATCCTAAATAATTTTGAAATCAAAGACCAGCTGGCCAGCATGGCTCAGTGGTTGAGCCTTGACCTATGAACGAGGGGGCCACAGTTCAGTTCCCAGTCAGGGCACATGCCTGGGTTGTGGGCTCGATCCCCAGTGTGGGGCATGCAGGAGGCAGCGGATCAGAGATTATCTCTCATCATTGATGCTTCTATCTCTCTTTCCCTCTCCTTTCCTCTCTGAAATCAATAAAAATATATTTAAAAGAGAAAACCAAAGACCAAACAGATTCTTGACTCTTAACACTCAAATGTCTTATGCAGCCATCAGGGTGAGAGGAAAGATGCGCAGGTGAGAGAACAGCAAGCAGAGCTGGCTCCGCTTTCTCGGCTGGTTCAGGGGATTCGGGACCCCGCTGCCACAGGAAGGAGTGTCCAAGAGGGGAAAGGAGGGGCTGAGGAGAAAGAGAAAACAAACAAGCCCGAATGCCAAGCTGACTGGGCTCTCACCGGTTCTTGAAAAAGAGACAGCACTAAAGGGTAACAGAAATGGCTAGGAACCAGCTTCAATGGAATGCAGGCCTGGCTGGTTTCCCGCTCTGGCAGCAGGGAAGAATGTGTCTCAGCCCCGAACACAGCTCCTTTAGTTAAAGGGGCAGCTCTGCGGCAACGTGGGGTGGGGTGAAATGGAGGCATGTAGCTCCCATAAGTAAATACAGGGTTGGGTTTTTAAGAAAAGTTGACTGTTGCTCTCCAAAGTCTTTCAGATTTACACAGAAAAAATGGTAAATGATAAAGGAGAATGGGGAGAAAATGGAAATCTCTTTAAAAGACTCCACTAAAAATGCTGTTTAGGGCTCCTAGAAACATTAATGTGTCGATTTACTTCATTTAATTACTTCAATAACACTGAAGTGAAGATGAAAACTTTTATTCCAAGTAGGAATGTAAAGTCTTTGTAAAATCAACCAAGGTTATGTTCAGTGTTTGAGAAATCACCTCTAAGGTGATTTGCTTATCTTTTCACATTGGAATTACCTATCATCTTCCTGCCTCCGTAGAAAGCATCTTACACCTGCCTCTATCCAGCTCTGTCGCACAGCATATCTGTCTCCTCTGCTGAGAAAAAAGCCCTAGCAATGTAGGAGGTCAAGACAACAATCGCATAGTGGTAGTTAATCAATGACTGAAAGGGATGAATTGAAATCATTTAATGTTAATTTAATTCTAGAGTTTCTATTAATACTTTTTTATGTTTATTTCATCAAGTGATTTTTACAACCATCATTCTCTTATAATGTTCTCAAATATTCTGTAATGATAGAGTACAAAGTCATCAACTCTGGTCACTGAGTTGTGGCCACCTCTAAGCTAGGGTTTAGTTTTGGACTCCTAATCTGCTTAACATTTCCCCTTTATTTGTGTGATATTTCCTTATTCAACCAAATAAGCATTGCGATGCATTTTTTAAAAAACGTATTTTTATTGATCTCAGAGAGGAAGGGAGACGGAGAGACAGAGAGAAACATGGATGAGAAAGAAAAATGATTGATCAGCTGCCTCATGCATGCCCCCTACTGGGGATTGAGCAGCAACCTGGGCATGTGCCCTGAAGGGGAATCAAATTGTGACTTCCTGGTTCATAGGCAAAGCAGAGGGGCAGGCCCAACTTGGCTCCTTCTGCCTTCGTGAATTACTCAATTTACTAATCCTATATAATAATCCATATAATAAAGAGGTAATATGTAAATTGACCATCATGCCCTTGCACAAGATGGCCACCCCCATGTGGTCACAAGATGGCTGCCACAAGATGGTCATCAGGGGAGGGCAGTTGGGGGCAATCGAGCTGGCAGGGGAGCAGTTAGGCGTCGATCAGGATGGCAGGGGAGTGGTTAGGGGGTGATCAGGCTGGCAGGCAGAAGCAGTTAGGGGGCAATCAGGCAGGCAGGCAGGCAGGCAGATGAGCGGTTGAGAGCCAGTAGTCCTGGCTTGTGAGGGATGTCCAACTGCCGGTTTAGGCCCGATCCCTGTGGGCAGTCAGACATCCCCTGAAGGGTCCCAGATTGGAGAGGGTGCAGGCTGGGCTGAGGGACAGCCCCCCTCCCAATGCACGAATTTTGTGCACCGGGCCTTTGGTTTACAATAAAAAACAACTGTCACAGGGATGGAAATATCATGATTTTAAGGGTCCATTTAGGTGCAGATAATTTCTGAATGTATAGATTCACTCTGGTATTTTCCCATGAGCCCCACCCAACTGCCTAATTGATATTTCTGCTTATGTCTCTAGTGAGCATCTCAAACCTGATATGCCCATCAACAAGCTCTTAATCTCCCCTCCCCATGCCTCCCCCCCTCCCCCAGTCTTCCCAATTTCAGTAAAAGTTACCACTCTTTGCATGATTCCCACTGCACCCCCCGCCCCTCCCCATGTACATGTATATGTCTATTAACAAGTTCTGGGTATCCATCTCCAAAACGTGCCCTGAAGCCATTCCTTCTCCCCAGCACTACTGCTGCTGCCCCTGCCTTCTCTTCTGAGAAACCCCCCTTCCCCCCAGAAAGGTCACTGCTGCTTGGGCTTCTTCTGGAGCCCCTCTGCTACCCTGCAGTTCATTCTCCACACAGTAGCCAACGGATCTATTAAAGATGTAAATCAGGTCATGTTAGGCCCTTGCTTCCTATTAGCTTACAATAAAACAAAAATCTCATTCTGTGGCTCTGCCTCTGCCAGCTTCTCTAGCCATGTTTCCTGTTACTTTCCCATTATTCATAAAGCTCCAGGCATATTGGAAATTCCAAAGAAATGTTAGGCTTCTTCTTGCCTCATAGCTTTTCCTGTTCCCTCTGCCAAGACACTCTCTTCCTCTGTCCTTGCCTGGCAGATTCTGGATCCTCATTAAACAGTCAGCCAGAGGTGCAGACAAGTTCTAACATGTAGAGACACAAGCCTTGGAGAAGTTTAGGAGGAAGGTGGGGCCTTTGCTGTGTTTGGTGAAGAGCAAGAACAAAAAAAACCTACCTCTACCTAATTTGTCTACATTCCTCACATGCCCTTTCACATTGCTTGCTCTAAATCATTATAGTCTTCTCTACCATTGTGTTGATGTATAACGTAAAAAAAATTACTTGAAAAATGCTGTTAAAAAACCCCAAAGTTCAACTGAGTAAATTTAAAGATCTATTTGCCTTTATTCAATAATTCATGAATCAAGCAGCATCCCATCTAGCAGAAAAACGGAAGGCTTTTATATGCAGAAAGGGAGGAGGGACAGGGAAAGAGTGGCTTGTTTCAGGCAAGGGCATCTCATTTTAGGGGGTAAAAAGGGTCTAACCAAGTGGATTACCTCACTAGTGCTGATCAGGAAATTCCAGACTGACTGACTAAGATTACATTCCTGAGAAGCTACAACTGCAGTTAGGTTAGGTCTCAGTTTGGTGACATGGGACTTAGCACAAATGACTCCATTTGGGCCAGTTGTATCTTTTTTATTGAACAATGCTTTTGGAAAATGCTTAGAGTAGAGTCAGCCTCTGGTTTTATATTAAACTAGAGGTCCGGTGCACAAAAATTTGTGCACTCAGCGGGGGTGTCCCCCAGCCCGGCCTGTGCCCTCTCGCAGTCTGGGACCCCTCGGGGGATGTCCACCTGCTGGCTTAGGCCCACTCCCCAGGGGGATTGGGCCTAAGCTGGCAGTCAGACATCCCTCTGGAAGCCCGGGAGCCCTTAGGGGATGTCCACTTGCCAGCGGGGAGCAGGCCTAAGCTGAAGTCGGACATCCTTAGCACTGCTGATGAGACGGGAGAGGCTCCTGCCACCACCGCTGTACTGGCAGCCGTCAGCCTGGCTTGTGGCTGAGCAGAGCTCCCCCTCTGGGAGCACACTGACCACCAGGGGGCAGCTACTGCATTGAGCGTCTGGCCCCTGGTGGTCAGTGTCTGTCATAGTGACCAGTCATTCGCAGTCGTTCAGCTGTCAGGGTCAATTTGCATATTATCATTTTATTATATAGGATAGAGGCCTTGTGCATGGGTGGGGATCAGCTGGTTTGCCCTGAAGGGTGTCCTGGATCAGGGTGGGGGTCCCACTGGGGTGCCTGGCCAGCTTGGGTATGGGGCTGAGGGCTGTTTTCAGACTGGCCACACCCCCTCCAGGATGGGGGTCCCCACTGGGGTGCCTGGCCAGCCTGGGTGAGGGGCTGATGGCTGTTTTCAGGCTGGCCACACCCCCCAGCGACCCAAGCTCCTAGCCTCTCCTTTTTTTCTTTTTTTCTTTTTTCAACGCCTCCTTGAGTGGAGGCCAAGGTGGGCTGGAAGCAGGTATCTGGGATTTATTTATCTTCTATAATTGAAACTTTGTAGCCTTGAGCAGAGCCCAGATCCAAAGGCAACCCAGGCTCCCAGCCCCTCCTTGAGTGGAGGCCACAGCCAGCTGGAAGCAAGTATCGGGGATTTATTTATCTTCTATAATTAAAACTTTGTAGCCTTGAGCAGAGCCCAAGGCTGGCCAGGGCAGGCGGGAAGCTTGGCTTCCTCCATTGCCAGAGGCAACACAAGCCTCCTGCTCACTCCAGCTCCGTGGCCGCTGCCATCTTAGTTGGGTTAATTTGCATAGTCACTCCTGATTGGCTGGTGGGCGTGTAGCCGAGTGGCAGAGTGATAGTTAATTTACATCTTTCTCCTTTATTAGTGTAGATGTTTTATATCTCAATGTAGCTATTCCTGATACCTCTTCTTAAAACATGTATCCCCCTTTCATGCAATTATCTAGCCCATTTTTCAGCTTATTTTGTATGATGGTTCGTATCACTAGCTGCAGTTCTCTTGTTTGCTTATCTGTGTTAGCCCCAAGGACCTCAAATGTTTAATTCTCCACTGTATCTCTGTTGCTTAGGACAAGGACCTTACATGGTGTGGGCTCAGTTCACCTGTTGGATAGACGAGTCCAAGTTTGTATGGTCAGTGCCTTCTCTCCCATATACAGGCTTGCACCTGATGTCACATGGGGAAGGCTGCTTGGTGCGGACTGAATTAGGACAAAGGCATTGGATGAATTAAAACCCAAGTGCTTGGGAGCATTACTGTCCATCTGGGAGTGTCTGTTTCAGAAGTCTTGGAGAGCTTGCCTGGGGAGTCTGCCTGGGAGAATCTGTTCTTCTTTCTGTAGGTGGCTGTGCCTGGTTCTCCTCCCCGCTCTCCCCATTTCTGTGTGACTCCTTCTTTAGCAAGGGTTGCAGTCAGTAAGTGTACTCTTAGGTCTTCTAGACCTGGAGCCACTCTTTGTCTTTAAAGGTAACGTTATCTTCTTGTTCATTGTGCTGATCTTAAAATTTATTTATCAGAGACTGCTCTTATCAGCCTTATTTCCAAGTTCTTAGGGGAAGTTTTATTGTAACCCCCAGGATGAACTACAAACCACTATTATAATATTCCCATGTTAGGGGAGGAGAGGAGTGATTGTTCTAGAGAGTGAATAAAAACATCTAACCTTAAGATTAAAATGTGGAAACAATGCAATATATTATACTTATGTCATTTTTTCCATTTTTTAAAACTGAAAATGTAATCCACATACTTTGCTTATGCTTCCAGATATTCTTTAGTAAGAACTACGAGAAGCCAGCTGAGCCATTTTTAGAAACTCTGCCTCTCCTTCTCCCTGTCCTCCTTCGGATTCAGACACTGTGCTGGGAGGGAAAGTCAGACCAGGACCCTTAAAAGATTTTGACTTTAACTGAGACTTCTGATCTGGATGAATGTATTTAGGTTTTAAATAAGCAAATTAGGCACCTCTGCTTACTGATTAACAGTCTTCTTGGAGAAAATATTATCTGTATCCTAGAAACATGATAGCAAGAAAGAGGCGATGCGTAGGCTAGTTGCATAAGCGAAATGATGTGGCTGGATGGCAAAGAGAAGTGAGTTAGCTGGAATCAGCTCCCCAAACAATCCCCTTTAGATACATTTTATTCTCAGCCGCCTCCAGGTGAAATTTGTGTCGGTTCTTTGATTTTGGCCGGATTCTCAAAATTAGAACCCAGTGGCTCACATGGGGTCTGGATGGTTTGCTGGAAAAAGGCTTGAATTCTCTCCACAGCTGGGGTTGGCACTTCAGAGGTGCCTGCCGGACTGAAGATGGTGGAAGTCTTGGGATGATGGAGCTCTTAGGAGAGGATTCACCCTCACCATGTGGAGAGGAGTCTGCCCCTGCTCAGGAGGGAGGAGAGGGCGTGGTGGTTTGTGGTAAAGTGTTCCCAGCCCTGGAGCCCATCCTGAGCAGCCACCCCCAGGGCAGCGTGGGAATGCAGTGAGGGGAGAGGGCTATGGGTGTGACTGGGAGGACCTGTCTCAGCTGACTCTCCCCCTGGGCTTCTCCCCTCCCCTTGTTCAGCGGGTGTAGGGAAGTGTCCTCTGCCTCCCACTGTCGCAGTGTTATAGCTGAGCTCTGCCTGAGGCGGCAGACATGCTACCAAAGCGACAGCCATGGAGCCCAGGGTCTGCTGGCTGTGACGGTGCGCAAGTCAGGGCTGATTCTTGGGCACATCTACAATGCCCTAGGAGTCTCAGAAATTCTTGATAAGGGGAATTCTGAGTGGAACTAGACTCCTAACATCAGTAGTTTGGGGAGTGGAGAATTCTGAGCCTGAAACATTCAGTATCTACTATTTTTGAGTGGTTTCTTAGCTTAGCATCTTAAGCTAAGTAAGCACCAGTTTAAGTTTGAAGACAAAATATCTTTGTTTGGGGGGAAGTACGTAAATATTTTTCTTTCTACCCTTTAGACAATATTCATTGTGTAAAATTTATGCCTTTCTTTGAGTCAAGGCCAGAATACAGAATAGTTAGATAGTTACTGTTTTAGACCACTCTCAACTTTCCTCAACATTTTTGATATGTACTTAAACTTTGGAAAATATTATGGAAGTAAATGTAGCCTGGTGCAAATTTTTGCAGCATCATTGCTTTTTGTTTATTTCATCACAAGTAGGAATGCAAGGGTTTTGAAGAGGGGATATGAATGAAATCTGGGGTCCTTTTGAGTAGAGGTATTAATAGCTACCCTAAACTGGGGAGAGAACTTTTTTTTCTGTCTCTTCATTATTTTCTGCTACTTTGTCTAGTCTCCCCCTTCAAAATTTTACATCTCAAAAGAGGGAAAACGCGATATAATTAAAGTGAAATGGCACTGATGTGTGAATTACTAGTATCCCAACATGGAAGTGGGTAGAGCAAGAGATGAACAACTTTAATGAAGAAATGTTAACAAATAACTGATTTCTAGATATGGTATGCATAAAACGACAGTTGTGGTACTCATCTTTGGCTGCGCAGTAAAATCTCCTGGGAAGCTTTAAAAAACCCATTTCCCAGGCCATGTGCCAGACTAGCTACATCAGAATCTGGGCTTGGACCTAAAGCATCAGGACTTTTAAAGGCTCCTCACGTGATTCCAGTGCAGTTGGAGCTGACAACCCCTGGCGGAGATGTTTTTGAGCAGAGGGCGTTTGGATACATCTTGCTTGTTCCATGCATTCTCCCTTATCTCCAAAAGGACAGCCATGGGTTTCTTTATTTAGGAGTAAAGACTCCTCCATGATTCTGAACTCTTCAGTTTCTCAAGTGACTCATAAAGTCAGTTAAAAACAATGGGAGGGAGGGAGGTAAGTCCATGCCAGTCACTAGATCATACATTTTAATGTACTACCTTATGTTGTTCTCTTAAAATTTTTTATACACAAAAGAAAAACCAAATCCAGATAGAGTAAATGTTTCTGTCTCACTTAATTCTCACAATGTTTTGAACTGGAAATTATTTGACAGAGGGGTTCAGGCACAGGGCTGCCTCCCTATAGTGGTTGTATATGAATAGCCCCTCTTGAGGTTGTGCAGTGCACCACCTGCACAGCTTTCTAAGGCCTCCTGCCCAGGCGGGGAGAGAGCCTGAGAGAGAGTGCTTTGAGTATGAAAGACAGAGGGCCTCTTTCCCTGGAGCCCAGGAATGATGAATGACATTATCACTGAGCTTAGTGGAGACGTTTTGAAGGACCATAAATACTTTGAATGCCTCAGAGGAGTCTGGGCTTGATCCAGTGATCATAAAGACATCTGCAAACAAAGAAACACATGGTAAAAACCCGTGTCTTGGGATGAGTTTGCAGGCATGTGCACGTGACCTGGGAAAGGGAGGGAGTGAGACAGTAATGAGGATGGATGTTTATGGAGTGTCTGGGCTTTGGTGGTGGATGTGGGAAGAAAGGAAAAGCCCATCAGACCAAGGAACTGATGCAACCCCAGAGAGGCAGCAGGGAAGTCAGAGCCCACTGGTTCTCTGTGGCTTCATTTGCTGTCATCAGGCTCAAGCTGAACTGATATGTCTATTGTCACTTGGTGTGAGGACTGAGGGCTGTATTTTTTCTTTTTTATAAATGTGAATAGAATAAAAAGGAACAGAATAGAAATTGCTGCTGTGCTCATTTCAGCAGCGTGGGTTTTCCGTGTAAGCTGCTTCTGTTGCTCTGTGACACTGTAATGCACAAATTTTCCTCATTATTCGAATGAGGCAAATACGCCAAATGCATCACTAAATGGAAAAGGAAGGTGTGAGATGAACATGGGAAGTAATCTGCTCCTTTCCCGAAGAAGAGGGAAGGGGGGAGGGTCCGCTGGAGAATCGGTTCACATGGAAGGACACTGGCCTTCGGAGGCAAATTAGGAAGAAAGTCTTCAGTGTTTCTTGCAGTTTTCCCTCTTTCCAGAAACCTAATTTCTATCAAAAGACCCGATAAAGTAATTCAGAAAATAGTTGTAACAATGGCTGTAGCTCAAACTTTGCCTCTGCGGGGAGTTAATGTTATCACACCGATCGTCTCTGTATTTGAGGGAGTCATGCATTAGTAAGAAGGTGGGGAGAGCCCTAGCCAGTTTGGCTCAGTGGACAGAACGTCAGCCTGTGGGCTGAAGGGTCCCAGGTTCGATTCTGGCCAAGGGCACATGCCTGGGTTGCGGGTTCAATCCCCAGTAGGGGCTGTGCAGGAGGCAGCCAATCAATGATTCTCTCTCATCATTGATGTTTCTATCTCTCTCTGCTTCTCCCTTCCTCTCTGAAATCATTAAAGAAATATATTTTTTAAAAAGTTAAAAAAAAAAAGATGGGGAGAGAGTCCTGCAAATACCTGTATAGAAAGCTGCCTCCTTTATGCATAGGTATATGTCTCATCCTGGAAATCTCTGTAATTGTGGGAGTCAGACATTAGTAACAAGATGGGGAGCGAATCCTTCAAATAACCACATAAAAAGATACTTCCTTTATGTGTAGGTCTATGCCCCATCCTGGAAATAACTAGGAGTGAAATGTTGTTTTAAAAAACATTTTAACTCAGTGTTTACCTCCCGTAGCTTCCAGCTGCCCGCCCAGATAAAGTCTAAATGCCTGGGCACAGCCTGTAATTACCTTCACAATCTGGACCCAGCTGGCTTATTGTTTCTCCTGACATTTCCTTTCCTGTACCTCTAAATAGTAGGTCCTTTCAGAAATCCATTCCTTGGAACATGGTTTCCCTCTCCCTGGGAAATCACCTCACTCCTTACCCCAAACTTCTCTCTCAGAAAATTGCTACGCATCCCTGAATCATAGCAAAAAATGTCACCTACCTGGTGAAACCATCTTTAAGACCAATCTGATTGATCCTTGTATGGGTTCACCCCTTACTGTAGCATGGTGGTGGAAACAGCGTTCAATCTGAGTTATTATTACTCTAGCTATAATGAGGAATCTTGTTGTTTTTTTTCCTATCCCATAACTGTGTATCTCTATTGATACATTTGTATGATTTCAAAATCAGGACAGAAGAAAACAATCAGCATACAAAACATCTCCTCTGATTATTTTGTTGGACAGATAAAAGCCTCTATACCTAGACCTGTGAATAATTAGCAGGCCTTCCCCAGGTAATGTTAGTTCCCATCCCTCTGCTGGAATCTGAGGGCGTGCGCTTTTTCACTTTGTTCGACCTTTGACAAGACATCCTGGATACTTTGCACTTTAGAGATATGACTTGGGCGGATCCTCACCTCAAAACTCTGCAGTTTCAAAAATAATGCACTAATGAACATTCAGAGGTAAATCATATTGATAATGAAAACTAGGGCATGAGCGGGGGGGGGGGGGGGGTAGAGGGTAACGTGGGGACAAGGACACATATGTAATATCTTAATCAATAAAAATATATTAAAAAAAAAAGAATTGTTATTGCAAGGAGATATATTCAAAGATGATGAAGTATTTTAATTTACTTATTTGAGTTTTTATGTACTATATTTTATAGATAAATGTAGGATTCGTATAAGAGGATATATAGATAACTCATTATTGTTGCAAAAACTATTTATTAAACACCCATGTGGGACTTGATGATTTGCTGGGTTCTATTTAAATGTGTTGTTAACTCTAGTAGTTCTCCCTAGAGTTTATATATATTTTTGGATTCTGGTCTTATACATTGAGTAATGAGCTCGATAAATCAAAATTAATCTAAACTCTGCATGGATTAGTATAGTAGCTGCATTATTTTTTGTGCTTATGATGATATACTTTCCATTTTTTATCTTTTCTGTTTATGATCTATATGTAACTCTTCTTAATTAGTTATAAACCTGAGGTATCTGTTTTTAAAATATTTCTTTTTAAACTTTCATAAATAAAGTTTTAGATGTGTAAAAATCTATTATGTTAGAAAAGTGGTAAATTTTCTTAGGTTTTAAAAATTGTTGGGATTAGCGTTCCCTATAATCTACAAGCAATTATTTTTTCTGTCACAGGATCATAAATAAGAATAAATATTTCATGACTGTTTAATGTGGTTATCCTAAAATTTAGTACATCCTTTACAATGCAGCTCCATAAATGTGTTGCAGGTTTCCAGAACAAATTTATTAGAGCTCACAGCACAAGGCGTTCTAAAGAATATGCACTTATTTAATAGAATTTTATGGTCTCTGCTTTTATCTTAAAAAGCAAATGTAGTATATTGTATTCCTTATAAAAATTAGGTTCTTTTGTTTATTTTACTTTGGTCTTTTATTGATATTTTTGTATACTTATTAGTCAAAGATAATGAACAAAAGTCTTATTCCAAATTGAAGCTATTTAAGATGATGATGCTTTTCTTACGTTATGACTTCAGCTAGACATTACAGCACAAATCCTAGACTCACTACTCTTCTCGTCCACATCTAACTTAAAGCTATTAACCAAGGCTCAGCACACAGCTCCTCTCTCTGCTGCAGAGCCGTCCTGGGTGCTCTTCCCCACACTCTGAGATAGCACCCACTCTCCTGACCCATAATTTAGCACCAGTGTTTGCTATCTTGCATTCTTCTTTGCTTTTTCATATGTTGTTTTCTAAATTCCTCAAAGAAGTCTAAATGCTTTTTAAGGGAAATTTTTCCCACTTCTTTTTTTATAAAACATTTTTGGTCAGCTGATTGACTGAATCCTCACATGCCATTTTAAACTTTTCCTTCTGCTCTAAGTGGCATTAGCATGCCAGGGAAACCATAACTTCCCAAGGATATTTCAGTGAAATAAAATGTACTTACAAGCATTTTTAAAATTAATATAATTATTCACAGAAGTTTGGTGTTAGGGCTTGGCCAAAACAAGCAGAATTTTGCTGGAATTAACTCAGAGCAAAATTTGACATTTTCCTAATAAGAATGAGGTGTTGAGTAACCTTAATGAAGTTCCTTTTAAGACAACAGACTCCAGTTAATATAACCCAAAGTTTGGGCCAAATTAAATCTCTAAGTTCTATGAACTTTTTAAAATCACTTAAATTCTTCTAAATTGTTAGTGTAACACATATTTATGTTTGAGAGAAGTGGAATTATGAATCCAACTCCATCTTGGACTACTTGGCGGCTTAATATCAATTTACATCCATTCTCTGCCCAAGTGAGAGCTGGTATGGAAATGTGCTTGCCCATGACATTCTAACAGCTTCTCTGGTAGGAGTCTTGATTTCAAAGGTTAAAACAGGTACACCAATATATTTAAGTAAGTCATAAATCCATCCATGCACACTGCCTTTTCTGTGGTAGGAGAGCACAGGGGAGGAATCAGAAATGAAATACACTCACATTTTGATTAATGATGCTTGGGACCGAAGGCCCTCTTGCAAGGGAGGAAAAGCATCTATAAATCAGGCGAAGCTGAGCTTTTTCTCTGTAGTTGGATAACAACAGTACCTCAGTGGCAGCTTCTCTTTGTTCTTAACTGCTTGGAATGGGACCAAAATCCGGTGTCCAAGTTCTGTCATTAACCTTATGATGTGGCAACACCTCCCTTTTCTGGGTCTCAGCTTTCTCATTTGTAAAATGAGGGACCTACGGGTCCAGCCCTAACATTTTGTGAAGATAACCAGGCACACCCTAAGCAAACTGTAAATTCTGCCAAGTGGGTGGCTCTTGCTGCATCTGGATGAGGACCCTTCCTTCCTCTTAAAGCTCAAGTCTGTACTCTGCTAATAGTAATACTAATCAGCTACCTAGTATTTCTGCTAGCTTTCCTCTGAGTGGTTCGCATGCATTATCCCAGTTAATCTATACCTAGACATCTGTTGAGGGACTTGAGTCACGGAGGGGTTAATTGACTTGATTATGGGCACATAGCTAGAAAGCGGTGGAGCTAGGAGAAAAACTAGGTCTTTCTAATCCTCAAGTCTGTGCTAACCTTTTCTAGATTATACATTTCTTTGAGAATATGATGAAAACTGTAAACCATCTTCTCAAGGTATTGTACACACATACCCATGATATTTTGCATACTGTTTCAAGAGATCCTTTGAAACCCATTCTCTGAGATTCCAAGTTAACTCTTGTAGTATACCCTATATTATACTGCTTTTTCAGGTTTGTTTTTTTGCTGATTTCAAAATGGGAAAATCCTAAGAGAGAGAGAGAGAGAGAGAGAGAGAGAGAGAGAGAGAGAGAGAGAGAGAGAGAGAGAGAGAGAGATTGGAAATGCATACCTTATTCCTTTATTCCACGGTCTTATGTTTAGTAGAAAATAGTTACCTGGATTCTAGTTTGTGTTTGGTTTCTTCACATTCATGAATGTCCGAGGTTTTGGGGAGCTTCCCAGTCCCAGGTAGATGGTGGGATTGCAGGAGAGATCTTCGCCTTGAAAAATTAACTTTCCAGTCTGCTCTTTAATACCTGAATTTCTCTCTCCTCCACAAGGGTTTTCTTTCTATAATTAGAGATAAAGCATTACAGAAACACGTCATTGGGAGAAGTAATGCATGGGCTTACATTCACATCAAGAATCCCAGAGGCTTTCTTACAAAAGGGTTTCTAATGGAAGAGAGGGCTCTGGGCCCATGAAAGGTAGAGGGAAGGGAAAGGCTTCAGAAAGAGGCCCTGTCCATAAACCCCAATTTTTTACTTCAAGGCTGAGGAATGCTGATCTAATTCAAGCAGAAGAAACTAGATTCTAAACACAGCACGTTGGTCATAACTGCTAAAACACTTAAAGGTATCCTTAAAACTGGGTAAGGCTGACTCCTAGAGTTTATAGGGCATATGGGAATGTCCCAGTCCCTTTTTTTTTTTTTTTAAAGAAGTATTGACAATCATTTATAAATTAGAACATAAAATCCTTTAACAGATTTGGCAAAAACTAGTCTTGTAACGTAGGAGTGGTTTGCTTATTCATCTTTGACAAACAAAAAGAACATGGCATTATTTACATGAGGTACAAATAAAATCCATTGTAAGTGAGATTGGATATTACATGAGGAAAGAAAAAGTAAAAAGCATGTGAGTACAGGAGTACCAGCTACTGAACTTATCTTCATTATTGAAAAGTTCTTTTAAAGAAAATAATATTCCTGCAACAAAGCATAGATAATCCTTTAGAATTAAAAAAAAAGATTGACAACTTATTTTAAAGGTTTGATAATACTACAATTTCATGGAAATCATGCTTTTAACCTGGTAATGAAAAATGTTTATCGGTAAAGAATCTCTCTCCTCTTGGCCAATGAAAATAAATAACCTGACCAATATTTGGCGAACACGTTCACTATGGAATGAATTGTAAAGAAAGGGAAGCTGCATTTTCAAAAGTTGCATTTTCAATCACCTCTTTTTTGATGGTGGCTCATTTAGTGCCTCAGATTTCAGAAGCACGTTGGGAATAATGAAAGATTGATGCTTCATTAGTATCAGCCAGCGTATAATGCTGGCATGGGAGTTCTTCCAATCAGTGACAGTCAGTTGTCATCCTGTTCCTCTGCCTCCTCCTCTCCCCTCCACATTCCTGCTGGCCTAGTGCCAGCAGTGAGGCAAAGTGGAAAGCCCCCAGGATGTGAAGACAGCCGGCCTGGTTCTGATCCTGTCTCTTACTAGAAGTTAGACACCAAGCAAAATGCAGTAATTTCTACAAGTCTTACTCTCCTTAGCTGAAATATTTACATCTAAAGGCTGTTGCAAAAATAAAGTCAGATCATTCTTTATAAAAACTCTAAATCTCTCAGGTGCTACATACATGTTAGTAGTTCTGCTTTTGATTATAAGTTCTCAGTCCACACACTGCGTGCTATTTTTGTGACTATGGCAGAGTGAGTTTCCAAGTGTGTGTATGTATATGTGTTAGATTTGTGGCAACTGTATATACTGCCAATCATAATACACTCTTCTATGATTTGCTTTTGGCCATTAAAACACTATAAAATATAGCCTTAATTGACGAGGCCTGCAAGGAGTAGGATATTTTTACTTAAAAGAATGGAATAAACAAATTTGATTTTATATCATGCAAAAAATATTCTACTGTGTGTTACTATACTTTCTCCCCATTTCAAGTGCTTGGCATTGAATGTACCTAAATCTTTCTTGGATTAAGGGTACTGCAGCTGTTGACATCATCACTTAAAACGTTTTCACAAAATAGAGCAATGTAGATTTAGATGTCCTAAGAGAGTTATGTTCAAGTTTCCTCTTTCTTAAATACCCTTTTTTGGGATTTGTTTTTCTCCTAAAAAGTGGAGTAAGGGGAGGATCCAGTTAATTGATGATCTTCGTTAATTATAGTTTTACGGTGAAGAGAGCTCCAGTTTGGGCCAGTTCTGTCTTTAGAAGGCCTCTTTAGATCCCAAATATAGAAACAAGTATTTTATATGAATTTGTTTATTATATCTTGTTTAAAATAGCAAAATATTAAGAAAAACACAAATGGGAAAGTGGCTTCATTATTATATTTCATCTATCTAATAATCTGGTAGTGGAAAAAGTTACTTGACTTGGGGAAAATGTTTTTTTAGATTTGCAAATAGATTGGAGTTTGGAAATACCTGTGAACCAAAATCCCTTCTGCTTTGTGCAGGTCTAAAAGTCAAATTAGCCTTTTGCTAATTTGCCTGATTCCCTAAGCCTAAATTTTATACTGGCTGGATATAAGAAAATAAGATATTTTGTAGCTTCAGGGTATGTTGATATAATCAAAACTTTTAAGTAGAAAATATGAGCTTCCTAATCTCTTACAAATCCATTCAGTGAGCTGAGTAACTTATTCTTTCAAAAAATCTGGCCCTGCTTTCAATACTCCAGCTTCTATTTTCTGCTTCCTTCCATTTATCAGTTTCTTTCTGGTCGATTCTGCGGAACTAGCACAAAGGATATAGCTTTCTTGGCATAAAGCTATTTATTTGCTAGTGTGTAAACCAGCATTTAGGAAACTTGTGAAATTAGCATGATCATGCCCAGGTAAGGAAACCAGGCTGTAGGCATAGCAGCTCCTTAGAGAAACCTATTTTTGACTAATTTATTCCTGTATCTTCTGGTTGTCTCCTAAGCACAAGAGGGTTGATTTTCTGTTGTGTTGATATTTAAACAAAACATTCAATACTTTTTATGATGACAGAGTAACACACGGTCATAAAATAAATATTGATGTCTATTGTGCTGTCCAATATGGTACCCACTGGCCACATATAGATATTTATGGATTAAGTTAATTAAAATTAAATAAAACTAAAAAAGGTAAGTTCCTTAGTTTCACTAGTCACATTTTAACTGTAGTTAGTGGCAACTGTATTTGACAGCACAGAAGAACACTTCTATAACTGCAGAAGATTGTTGTTTTAGCCTGTACATCCTCCACCCCTCTTCTTATATCTATATTTCCAGTAAATTAACTATAGGTCTGAGTAATCCACCACCTGAATGTGCCTTAATTTATTTGCCTAGTCAGTCTGCTAATGATGGACATATAGGTTGCTTCTATTTTTTTTTTTTTTCTATTATAAAAAGTACGAATCCATGCACTGGTATGGTCCCTCGACCTGGCCTGCGGGAATTGGGCTGAAACCATCTCTCTGATATCCCCCAAGGGGTCCCGGATTGCGAGAGGGTGCAGGCCAGGCCGAGGGACCCCACCAGTGCACGAATCCATGCACCAGGCCTCTAGTATGCATATGAGATCTTTGGTTAATCTCTTCCTGCCTTCCCCTGTTTCCCTCTGAGATTCATCAGTCTGTTCCATGTTTCCATGCCTGTGGTTTCCACTCTTTCATTGAGCATCTGCCCCCTGGTGGTCATTGCGTGTCATACCTACCAGATGGTTGGCTGGTCGGCTGGTCACTTAGGCTTTTATATATATACTAGAGGCCCGGTGCACAAAAATTTGTGCACTCGGGGGGAAGAGGGGGTCCCCCAGCCTGGCCTGTGCCCTCTCACAGTCTGGGACCCCTCGGGAGATAACGCCCTGCTGGCTTAGGCCTGCTCCCGGGTGGCAGAGGGCAGGCCCAATCCCTAGGTGCAGCCCGTGGTCGGGCTCAGAGTAGGGCCGATTGGGGAGTTGGGGCGCCGCCCCCTGTCATGCACAGAGCAGGGCGGATCGGGAGGTTGCGATGCCACCCTCAGTCACTCTCAGGGTAGGGCCGATTGGGGGGTTGGGGCACCGCCCCCTGTCACACTCAAGGCAGGGTCGATGGGGAGGTTGCGGCACCACCCCCTGTCACGCACAGAGCAGGGCCAATCCGGGGATTGGGGCGCTGCCCCCTGTCACTCACAGAGCAGGGCCAATCAGGGGGGTGGGGGCTCTGTACCCTGTCACGCACAGAGCAGGGCCAATAAGGGGGTTGGGACGCTGCCCCCTGTCACTCACAGAGCAGGGCCCATCAGGGGGGTTGGGGAGCTCCCCCCTGTCATGCACAGAGCAGGGCCGATCAGAGGGTTGAGGAGCTCCCCCCTGTCACTCACAGAGTAGGGCCAATAGGGGAGTTGGGGCACCGCCCCCTGTCACACACAGAGCAGGGCGGATCAGGGGTTTGGGGCGCTGCCACTGTCATACTCAGGGCAGGGCCGATGGGGAGGTTATGGCTCTACCCTGTCACACACAGAGTAGGGCCCGTGGGGGGGTGGGGGGGTTGGGGCGCCGCACCCTGTCACACACAGAGCAGCAGGGCGATCAGGGGGTTGGGGAGCTCCCTCGTATCAGGCAAAGAGCAGGGCTGATCAGGAGGTTGGGGCGCCTTCCCTTGTCATGAACAGAGCAGGGTGGATAGGGAGGTTGTGGCCCCGCCCCCTGTCACACACAGAGCCGCAGGGCGATCAGGGGGTTTGGGCACTGCCCCCTGTCACACTGATCCCAGTGCTGGGAGGCCTCTTGGCTCTGCTGATCCCGGTGCTGGGAGGCATATTACCCTTTTACTATATAGAATAGAGGCCTGGTGCACGGGTCGGGGCTGGCTGGTTTGCCCTGAAGGGTGTCCTGGATCAGGGTGGGGGTCCCCACTGGGGTTCCTGGCTAGCCTGGGTGAGAGGATGATGGCTGTTTGCAGCTGGTCACACACCCTTCAGGGTGGGGGTCCCCACTGGGGTGCCTGGCCAGTCTGGGTGAGGGGCTGAGGGATGAAGCTCCCAACTGCTCCTTTTTTTCTTTTTTTTTTTATTCTGGGCCAGCTTTAGCTCTGGCTCCAGCTCTGAGGCCTCTGTTGCTGAAAGCAGGTATCTGGTTTGTTTGGGTTCTATAATCGAAACAATGTATAACTCCAGCTCTGAGATCCCGGCTCGCTAAAAGCAGGTTCTGGGGTTTTGTTTAGCTTCTATATTTGTTACAATGTTTCGAACTGCAAGCTCAGAGGCCGGCAAGGCAGGCGGGGAACATTGGTTTCCTCCGTCACTGAAGCAAGCAAGCCTCATGTTCGCTTCAAGCTGCCTGCCTGCTGGCTGCCTTCTTGGCTCGCAGTTAATTTGCATATCGCCCTGATTAGCCAGTGGGAAGGGTAGCGGTCGTATGCTAATTACCATTTTTCTCTTTTATTAGATAGGATAGATGGTTATTATTATCTTTGAGCATATATATATATTTTTGTACTTGTCTAAATTATTTAATATTGGAATTGTTTGGTCCAAGGCTATGTATGTCTTACATTTTGGTACATATTTCAGAGCTGCCTTCCAGATACTGTGTCAATAACATTTCCTTGGTTGATTGTGAAAGGGCATTCATATCTGGAGCCTCTTTAATTCTCATTTAATTTTTCTATTCAATATAGTAATAATAATACTACTTACCTTATTGAGTAGTTATTAGAAATTAAGTAATAACTGTGAATACTTTAAACAAATAAAAGGAAAGTTGCTGCTGTCATGTGTGATATTCATATTAAACTACCTGTTGGTTGTAAGGATAGATGTCAGAGACTGTTAATCCTCTGTGATTTAGTTTAACACCCAAAATAAGGAATAATGGTGGTGGTAGTTGTGAAAAGAACATAACTTTGAAGATTTCATCATGGGAAAGGAACCCCTGGCTTCAAAAACATCATTTATTGTTGTAGGTATAAATAAACCAATATAAAGATAGGATTTTTTATACAAGGACATTTAGAGAAGTGGGATAATTTTGTTTTAAAATTAGAATGGAGTGAAACCTGAGAGCTCATCCAGCCCCACCCTTACTCTACAAATGAGAAAGCAAAGGGCTAGAGAAGTTAAACGAGTTCTCAGATGCACATACCTAACAGGGCTAGACCCCAGCCTTCTGATCGCCATCCAGCATCCTTTCCTCTACATCCCACAGCTCTAAGCGATACAATCAGGATGTGGCAGGATCTGTACTGTCCCTCAGATAGAGTTCAAGCCAGTGTCGCAATTAGGTTTGATAACTAGTATTTATCTAGAAGTTTATTCTTGAAATAAATGGTTATATAGGCTAACTGGGCCGTTTGAAAGGCAAGCTGTCAAATGCTGTTTAGCTATTTGAACTTCCTCTAGTGATAATAGAATTTTTCAAACTGACTCTTTAAGCCAAATTAAAAATCACATTTGTTTTTCATGCATGGCATCCAAGTTAGACGGTATTCCTAAGAAATGAATTGTTTGTTGAAGCTCTCAGTTTCTGTCTTTAGCTCATTTCTGAAACTTGGACTTGATACCCTAATTTACTGTTTGACTTTACATAAGAAACCAACCTTTTCTTCAAGTTTTCCAGGACAGCTTCAAGTTTTCCAGAAGATTGTAATCAGCCTGCAAAACCAACCTGGTGGCCACTTCTTCCCTGTTCCGTCTGAACATGCCTTCAAAGAGCTTTCTCTCTGTTTCTGTGCCATTGCCTCCCTCAAGATCTCTCTTTTTACTGGCATTTTTGAATGTTTAATAGCTGCTGGCAATAAGTAACTTAGGGAAATTATGGTTGATGGCCCTCCTCCTATTTGCATCTGGGTGTCCTAAGAAACTATAAGAACTCTTAACTTTAGAAAGGACAGACCGCTCTCCACGGAGTCATGTGCTAGATCGCAACACAATGAAAATGCTTGTCCTGCAGGAACCAAAGCCCCACAAGATTTCTAGCAAAACACAGCTTCTTGCATGGCCATGCCAGATCCCTATGTTACAGGGCTCTCCAACATGGCAACACCTGATCTTGCACCTGCTGATATAAAGCAGTAGAGAGTGAGGTGACAATGTAAGGACCAGTGGTTTGTTGGAACAGACCAATAGGGAGATAAATTATAGTGAAAACTTAATTTTTACATGAGATGAAAAGATGTGGGTAATATACATTTTTAGGTGTTTAAAAAATTATTTTTTATTTCACATTTCTCTTTTGCTATATATGTAGTTTAAAAAATGCATATAATTATACATTTTGAACAGATAGGTTTATTTTTCCCAACATTAATGCTTCCTTATTGACTCATTTTCTTTTTTTTATTCATTTAAAAATGCGTTTGTATGTATTTATTGAATATATAACAATTGAATAGTGTGTTTTTCTTGAACATGTAGCAATTGAATGTTGTAGATATGGGAATTATCCATTGGAATAACGTCTCCGTGTATTTGCCAAGTTGTTATGAAGCATGGTTTACTCAAAATCCCAAGAAGTTCTTCCTTGAAAATAAATTTGCTTGCCTTTCCCTTTTTGTTGAAGCAAAATTGTTTTTTTCCAAAATTTGCCTTTGTGATGGTGATGCAAGGGGGGAAATGGTGAGCCTGATAGTCCCTACCCCCTTATCTCCTTCAGAGCAACTGGTCTGTTTTTATCAGTGCTGTCTTATTTTTTAATATATAACATTTGTAACTGCCTGAAACCTACTTTGGAAATACATGAAGGAAGTATAAATCCCAAATAAATGACTGACTGTCCATCTGCTTAGATAAAATGAGGTGGTGTGGGAAGATGATTGATTGGTCAATGTTGTGGAGTGGCCACTTCAATGACAGTGAGGGACAATAAAGGGATTTTGTTGTAATCTTTACCTCATTTATTTTAAGGGCTAAAGTCGGTCCTTCGTTTTGTTTGTTTGTGTAGTATGGTATTGTTTCTGCTTTTTTAGTGGTGGAGAAGCAGATGTAGAAAAGAACAGATATACATACATTTCAAATATAAAAGTGACTAAGAATTAACATTTCAAGATGTGATAAATGCATGAGAATATTTTATTAAAAAGTATGTACAGTAATAGTGCTAAGGCTGAAAGGATATGGAAATTGGTCTAAACATTATCACAATACCTTATATGAAAAGGAACATTCATCATAGTTTCATTTTAATGCTGAGCAGTCTTTGACTGTCATACAGTGCCATTGTATTTAATGTAGTAAATCTTTCCAAATGAAGAAAAGAGTAGAAATATTGTCTTTACTTCATAGAAATGAAGATCAATTTTGACTTCAAAAAGAACAAAAAGTAGAGATTAAATTTCTTTTTACAAACCCAAAATACAGAGTAAAAAGCTATAATACTATGCAAATAAATCACCAAATACAATTGTTTTCAGAAGTAAACATGCAAGATTTTTTTAAATTATAAAATAACAAAAATATGTAGCTGATACCAAGTCTTATAAAAATAACTATGCTTTCAAATTGAAAAAAAACAAACAATTTTGGTGAATGTGAAATCTAAATGAATGAAACTTAGATTATGGTTTTATAATGGTTTGTCAAATGGTTGGGTCAAAATATCTGTTTCAAAATAGGTACCTTAAATTATCATGTATCTGTGGGTGGCAGGCAGGGCTGGTCATTACCGGAGTCAGAGAACTGGATCATTTCCATGGGCCTCAAATACAACTCTAGTAGACTTGGTACTTCTTTAGGGCTAATAATTATGTGCATTTTAATCAAAGAAAGATATTATCTTACCCAAGAGGAGGGAAAAATACATATTAAGAGATATAATTTAATATGAAAAAAAAAATCAATGGTCTTCAACTTGTGATATCCAAAAAAATGATAGTCTTCAAACTACTTTGGAAATTTCAAAAAGCCTAATAGAAAATATTTATCTATGATATGTTTTCACAGACTGACATTTTTTATTGCCTTCTGTCTGAAATTCTATCAAGCCCATGAGGTAACTAACAGCTATTATCTCATATTGGTTAGGGAGCTCTGAGAAGCAGTTGTGTTGTCATTGAGTAAACGGGAAAATGGAAAAATAATCATTTCCAAATAAATTTAGCTTGTTCAACAGCACAGTCTTTCAAAACATGGCGCTTATGGTAAGAAAGGGTTGGATATAGTGAGAGAGCTAACAAAAGAGGTTTCTTGGAGAAGGCAAGGTTGAAGAACCACTGAATTAATACACTGAATAGGGCTTTATCATCTACTAATAGAGCCTGAGGAAATTCAATATAAAAAAGGGATGTTTTGATCCAGTGGGGAGGGGAAGGGCCTGAAGTCTCCCTGGGAATGGGCGTGTTTAGCAATATCAGGTGAGGTCATGATGATTTTATCAGTGTCACAGTTTGGCCTTCAAATGACCCTGGAGTCATTTGACCTTGGCGGCTCAAAATTAGAAACTTGCCTTGGCTGAGAGTTCTGTAATACAAGCAAGTATGGTAAGAGGACCTGTTCCCCCTCCTTCTCAGCACTGGGTGGGGCAGGCAAAACTCTGAAATCCCAAGCTTCTTGTTAATCTAGGATTAACTTTAGGGCTTTAACACAGAGCTAGACCAGAGAAGCCAAACAGAAAGACACTTGTGTTGTGACCACATGAAAATGTGTCCTTGTGTGCTGCTGGGGCTGACATCCTGATAACATTCAGGCGCCGCTGAAGCTGCACAGATGGGGCCCAGTCTCTGGACCACATGCTTCTCATCTATGGCATAAGCATGACATTTGTGAATTATTCCTGTTGGCATTTATCTCTGTTCACAGGCCATAAACCTTACTTCTACAATTGGGACCCAAGTTATGCCAAAATAGAAAATTTAAACATTTCTGCTCACTTGCCTGAAAGCTCCCTCCCCCACTTTGCAAGACTGACTTGGTCCTCATTTTAGCAACTCACAATAATTTGCTGTGCTATTCAGGGATTCCATCAGTTTTGCTACAGATATTCACATCTTATTCAATCTGCTTACTTGATAGCAAGTTAGTGTGAATGAAAAGTTTTGGCAAATACATGTAAGTAAAAGAAAGAAAGTTAACTGTTCAAGATGGCAAGTCTTTTAGTACACTAAGGCTGTTAGTAGTTAAAGGTATATCAGATTTACTTTTATTTTCTAAAAGGAATTCAAAGCAGAGAAAAATCTATTTAGAAAACATGATTCTTCAGGTTAGGATAATGAATCTTTATTCCAATTATGTACATCTTTATATGTGATCTGATAACTAGGACCTTAGAGTTATAATATTTCTCTACTGTTAACTTGAAGCTTTTAAATTTCAGTTGTATAAGTTTCTTCATCAGTAAAGTAAGGATTAATATTGACTTCATAAAATTCATGGAAAGTAATAATGTTACCTGCTTCCCACAGATATTAGAAGCTGTATACTTATGCTGCTGATGCTATACTTAGTTTTGCATTCGTTTCTTAGGAAGTTTTCCCATATTATATGTAATTGAAAATGCCCTTAAAAGGGTTATTAGTAACCATAATAAAAATAAAGAAAATGAGCAAATAAAAAGTTAATCACCATACAAAATTACCATTAAAAAAAAGAATAAGGAGCAGAATAACATCTTTACAGACAATGAAAACATGCCAGAAAGATATTAAACATATTTCTAAATGAGCCCAAAGCAATGAAGAAAATGATAGAAATTCTGAAATAAAAACATGAATCAGAATTAGAAAAACTCACAAGCATGATGATTGAAGAGAAGGAAGATTTTAAGAGAGGTGAAAAACTCAGGAAAGAATTGGAAATAAAAGGAAAAATAATGTCAGGAATGAAGACTTTAAAAAAATCTTTATTGTTGAGATTATTGCAGATGTCCCCCCTTCTGCCCCCCCGCCCCCCCCCCCCCCCCACACACACACACATAGCTTCCCACTACCTGGTTCCCACTCCACTCCAGGCCCTTGACACCCTATTGTCTGTGACTACAGGTACTGCATACATGCATATAAGATCTTTGTCTACTAGTAATCCCTTCCCACACCCCCCACAGCTCCTTCCCTCTGAGAATCGTCAGACTGTTCCATTTCCATGCCCCTGATTCTATTCCATTCATCAGTTTGATCTGTTCATCAGATTTTTTATTCATTTGATTTTTAGATTCACTTGTTGATAGATATGTATTTGTTGTCACTTTGTTCGTAATTTTTTATCTTTACCTTTTTCTTCCTCTTAGAGAATACCCTTCAGCATTTCATATAATCCTGGTTTGGTGGTGATGAACTCCTTTAGCTTTTTCTTGTCTGTGAAGCTCTTTATCTGATCTTCAGTTCTAAATGATAGCTTTGCTGGATAAAGAAATCTTGGTTGTAGGTTCTTGGTATTCATCACTTTGAATATTTCTTGCCATTCCCTTCTGGCCTGCAAAGTTTCTGTTGAGAAATCAGCTGACAGTCATATCAGTACTCCCTTGTAGGTAACTAACTGTTTTTTTCTTGTTGCTTTTAAGATTCTCTCTTTGTCTTTAGCCCTTGGCATTTTAATTATGATGTGTCTTGGTGTGGTCCTCTTCGGGTTCCTCTTGTTTGGGGTTCTCTGCGCTTCCTGGACTTGTAAGTCTATTTCTTTCACCAGGTGGGGGAAGTTTTCTGTCATTTTTTCTTCAAATAGGTTTTCAACATCTTGCTCTCTCTCTTCTTCTGGCACCCCCATAATTCGGATGTTGGTATGCTTGAAGTTGAAACCAGAGCAGTTGTTCTCAACCTTGGCTGCACATTAGAATCACCTGGGAATCGTTTTAAAATCCTGATTTCTGGGCCTCATCCTCTGGAAATTCTGTTTCTTTGTTACTAATGTTGTGGCTCCACCCCATAACAAAGAAGGCTGAGAACTGGTATCTAGTAGTTTGCTTTCTTCCATTTCTTTCATTTGTGACATGTTTCTTTGTCCGCATTTTGGCTGCGTCCATGTGTTTGTTTCTATGTATTTGGTAGCTGCTAAGCCTCCTTGAGTTGATAGAGTGGCCTTATGTAGTATGTGTTCTATAGGGACCAGTGGCTCAGCCTCCCCAGTCGCCTGAGGTGGACACCCTTGGTGCACCCCTTTGTGGGCTATGTGCATAGTCTTGTTGTAGTTGAGCCTTGATTGCTGTTGGTATCACTGGGAGGATTTGACCTCCAGGCCAATTGGCTGTGACTACAGTGGGAGAGCTGCTGTTCAGGAGACACCCGTATAGAGTAGGACTTGCTTCAGTGGGGCTTTGGTGTTTACTGAGTCTGCCCCTTGACTGTGTCGCTTATGGATGTGAAGAGTTGTAATCTGGTATGGTCTGACACTGACTACTGGGTACACTGGCTCTTGGATCTCCAAGGAGGTGCAAAGTCAGCTACTGCCTGCAGCCACCCAGCAGGAGCTACAGAGAGGTCTTAAGATTCCTTTTCTTTGTATCAGGTTTGGAAGTGCCCAGATGAGACCCAGCTCTGAAGCAAGGCAGGCTGGTGCTGGTGCCAGCTTTGGGCCTTTTATTGATAGCTTTGGGGCTCTCTGACCCAGCTGCAGCTTGTTTGACAGGTTTTAGGCTGAGAAAGGACAGGGCATTCATATACAAAAGCCTCTGTGCATAGCTTGGGTGGGGTTGTAAATTGGTTGAGGCGGGGTCTCAGGGAATCTCCATGGCAGAGGGAACAGAAATGTCTGCCGGTCAGCCCTACACTGGGGAGGTCCCAGCACAGGAACAGTGACTGCTGCGAGCACCTCCATTTGGAAGAAAGCCTCCCCCGAGTTCCTGCCCTGATACCAGACAGTCCAGTTTCTCCCCATATTTGTCTGGGACCCCCAGAGCAGTGGTTCTCAACCTTCTGGCCCTTTAAATACAGTTCCTCATGTTGTGACCCAACCATAAAATTATTTTTGTTGCTACTTCATAACTGTAATGTTGCTACTGTTATGAATCGTAATGTAAATATCTGATATGCAGGATGGTCTTAGGCAACCCCTGTGAAAGGGTCGTTTGACCGCCAAAGGGGTCGCGACCCACAGGTTGAGAACCGCTGTCCCAGAGCCTCGCCCAACACTAGGCTCAGAGTAAGCGGGAGCTTGTAAATTCAGTTCATATTGCTGGCCTTTAAGAGGAGCAACTGGGTCTCTAGCAGCCTGTGTGCCACTCAGCTTTAATCTGCACTGGTTTTTACAGTCTGTAGTTCTTACGGTCTGTAGGGACTTATTTCCCCAGCTCTGGAACCCTGGGCAGGGGGTCTGGTGTGGGGCTGGGACTCCTTGCTCCTCCAGGCAGCCTCCAAAGAGGCGATCTCCTTCCCAATTAAAAAATCGGTACACCTGGGTGCCAGACCAGCCCGTTCTGCGCCTCTACACCTCCTGCTAGTCTCAATGCACTTTCTTCTTTACCTCTCTAGTTGTAGTACTTTCACCCAGCCAGCTTTCCCATGGTTCTGGATGATAGTTGTTCTGTGTTTTAGTTGTAATTTTGATGTGGTTGTGGGAGGCAGCAAGTACAGGAGTTTACCTATGCTGCTATCTTGGTTCCTCTCCTCAGGAATGAAGGCTTTAAGGAAGGGAAGCCAAGGCAAATAAACATAACAGCTAATACCTTAAGAAATATAAAATGTGAAAAAGAGGAAACATTCATAATAGCCCTCAAATGAAAACAGCCAAATATCCATTAACTGGTGAATAGATAAAGAAATTTTCATTTATCCCGAAATTAACACTGCTTACCAATAAAAAGACTGAACTAATTATACATGCATCAACATGAATAAATCCCCAAAACATTATGCTACATGAAATGTCAGACACAAAAAGTGCTATATGCTTTGTGATTCCATTTAAATTATATTCTTGAAAAGGAAAAAAATAGGATCAGTTCATGGATCATTGATTTGTTAGAGGCTGAGAGTATATGTATGTGGGGAAGGGGCAGGCAATTAACTGCAAAGAGTCATGAGAAAACTTTTTGGGTTAATGGAAATGTTCTTTATCTTGGTTACACTCCTGCCTCCATTTGCCAAAGCTTACCAAACTGTATACTTTAAAAGAATTAATTTTATTGTTTGTAAATTATACTTCAGTAAAAATAAAGAAGTAAAAAAATGAAATAAAAGGGATTTAAGAAAAGTAGATGTAAGTAGATTTCGAAGAAGATTAAACATCTATATATATAAAAGGCTAATATGCACAGTGTCCCCTCAGGAGTTTGCCCATGAGACCAGGAGTTCAATTGCTCGCTATGACATGCGCTGACCTCCAGGGGGTGGCATGGAACATGGCAGGCGACCAGTGGTGGCAGCGGGGCACTGAGGGAGCTAGGGAAGGGGACCAGTGGTGGGGAGGCGGGGAACCTGATTGGCCCTGATCACTGGCCAGGCCTAGGGACCCTACACATGCACGAATTTTGTGCACTGGGCCTCTAGCATATACATAATAGGAATCCCCAAGAAAGAAAACTAAAACAGTGGAATACAATCAATATTAACATCTATACTTCATGAAAACTATCTTGAAATAAATTTTTAAATGTTTTAAAATTATATATTGGAAAGGAACTATAAATATGAGGCAAAGAAAATCTACCAAGAAAACTAAAAATGATTAAACTATAAAAAGAAGAAAAAATATTCTATAGTCATCTAGGCTAAACAACCAAGTCATTAATAAGAGAAAGAATATGAGCTTGTCACTAGATTTCTGTCAGCTGATTAAAAGTATTTATTTTTGCCAGAACAAACTGGAGTAACATATTTAAGAAACTTGGGGAAAGAAAATGGGAGTTAAGGATTTTGCCAAATAGTACTTCAAGTGTAAAGTTCACAGGCAAACTTGCAAGAAATCTGGGAATGTTGTTTCCTGAGCTGTTGCTAAGGAATGCCTGAATATGTGTTAGGTAGAATGACTGGAGACATGTCGTGGAAGAACTGCTGGCAATGATTTCATTGGCTGATAAAAACCACACAAAGAAAGACAACCATATGCAACTCTTGACAAAACTGTACAACACAGTTATGAACTAGTCTTGACAAAAAAAAAAAAAAAGAAACGAAAAAGTAAACAGAAATCTGAATACAATCAAGCCTTTAGATCAGTTTCCAGGAAACATAGGGGAATGGTTTATGTTAAGTAACCCCACCGGGTTGCAATCAGCAAAACCCAGTCTGTGTGAAATGTGAAACTACAGGATAGACCATCTTACTTCTTCAACAAAATTTCCAAGACAGAGAGGGAGAGAGAAAGAAAGCCTAAAGATCAATGGTTCTCAACCTTCTGGCCCTTTAAATACAGTTCCTCATGTTGTGACCCAACCATAAAATTATTTTCATTGCTACTTCATAACTGTAATGTTGCTACTGTTATGAATTGTAATGTAAATATCTGATATGAAGGATGGTCTTAGGCGACCCCTGTGAAAGGGTCGCTCGACCGCCAGAGGGGTCGCGACCCACAGGTTGAGAACCGCTGCTATAGATTAATAGTGATCTAAGAATCAAATGAACTAACCAGTATATGGACCTTGTTGAGGAACTGACACTGATTTATTTAATAATACTAAGGAATTAATTTTTGAAGGGTTATAATAATGGTATTATGGCTGTTTAAAAAGAGGAGTCCGTGTCCTTCAGTAATACATACTGAAATATTTAAATTAAATGACAGGATGTCTAGGATTTGCTTCAAAATAATTTGAAGTTGGTGGGAATGGATGGGACCATAGATGAAGCAGGATTGGTCAAGATGGATAACTGCTACTGCTGGGTGATAGGGGTTCACTATCCTGTCCTCGCTGATTTTGTTTTCTAGGAAATTTACATAATAAAAGATTAAAAAATAGAATGACTGACTTTATTGATTTTTTAAAAATATATCTTTATTGATTTCAGAGAGAAAGGGAGAGGGAAAGAGAGATAGAAACATCAATGATGAGAGAGAATTATTGATTGGCTGCCTCCTGCACGTCCCCTACTGGGGATCAAGCCTGCAACCCAGGCATGTGCCCTTGACCAGAATCAAACCTGGGACCCTTCAGTCCGCAGGCTGACGCTCTATCCACTGAGCCAAACCAGTTAGGGCGAATGACTGACTTTTTACATAATATTTTTCACTAACCTGAAGTGAGACCATTATTGTTCTCCAGGACCTGAGAGGTGATCATTTGCCCTAAGACATGTGAGTAGCGTTTAAATCACACATCCAATCCTGGTCCTCTGAGGCTATCTGGCCATGGACTGTCTAAGCCTTGCTGTCTTAAAAGCAGAGGTGGCTCTTTTCTTTGGTTGTTTGGGTAAGTCTTCCTAGCGGTCTGACCTTCAGTGCGGACTGTGATTCCCGCAGCAGCACACACTTCTCACTCTTCAATGACAAGCTCATAGTTTGTTCCTCCCGCCTACCTTTCAGGAATGACCTCTTTGTGCCAGGCTCAACTTTCTCTTTCTCTTTCTTTCTCACTACATGTTAACTCTTCCCTGTTTTATTTGCTTTTAATTTCTATTTTCTCCTCCCCTTCCCCCCCTTCTGTGGTCTCCTTTTCCCCCTAGTCTTTCTCCATCTATCAAGTGACTTTTCAACTGGTTATGGCCCTTCTGTTCCCAGCTGTGCTGTAGATATTCCTTCTTCCTCATTCTCGCCCTGATGACCACCTGTTTCAAAGACTTGGCTTCAGGTGAGTTTGAGAAACAGAACCCGCAAAGAGAGCTGTCATGAGGCAGCTCACATGGAAAGGAACCCAAATAATAGTAATCCGAATCTAGGAAGGCTTGTGATTTTTTTAGTTAAACATTAGTATGAGAGGAACCCTGGCACCTTGAACAAAGTAGGTATTCCATTAATATTTACGAATGACATCAATGAACAGGAAATGAAACGATGTACTCAGAAGAGCTCATTTCATGACAAAAATATTTCTTTCTCTATGCCTTTTGAGGTGTTGGAGTCAGTTTTCATTCCTATAAGCCTTGCTTTCTATACCCAGGAAATGAATACACCATAGACATGTGAGATAAGGCCTTGCTCTTTCATGGAGTGCAGTCGGCCCACCTGGTCAGCGTAGCACAGAAACACTAGATTGGGAGTTTCTTGGTGGCAGGACCTTGTTGATTCAAGTTTAAACCTCTGTGCTTAGGCACCGTGTAATTTTGGGCTATTGCAGCATGTCATCTCTCTTGCTCAGATCAAATGTTAGGAAGGGTCTCTGCTAGGTCACACTCCTCTGCTACTACTACTTAAGGCAAACTGCAAAACAGGACTTTTGTTCCGGGAGTATTTTGTTGTCTTCCCACCTCCCACCTTTGTCTCTCTCTGCTCTCTTCCAAGTACTCTACACCCTCATGTTTTCCCCTGACGAAAGCGCCCCCATCACCACAACCTCTAAAGACTTGCCAGTCCCCAAATGTCCTGCATTCTAACTGGATTGGCTTCCTTTGCACTAACAATCCTACACCACCTTCACCAACACTGTTATTTCTAGGTTACTGATCTAAGATGGAGCATTTGTTTAAAGTGAGTCTTTATAAAATATGAATAATAGGCAGGTGTTGTCCAAATTAATTTCTGCTTAGTGGAATGTGTAAAGAGATTGTCCTAAATTCTATAATGGGACTCCCTATTGGAAGAGGTATTAATTGGGCATCCCACTAGAAAGTATGCTGATCCCTCCTCTGCTTTGTCGCTCCTCCCTGACTCGTGGAGCTTACTGTGAGGCTGGCCTAGCTTTGGGGAAGTACTTTGCTCTCCTGCCACGAGCCCATGTGCCAGGAAATAATTTCCAGGCTTTGTCTGGTAAAGTTCATCAACTTGCTTTGAAGGAGTCCTGTAGGAAGAATCCAGGAAATCAATAGAGGGTTTTGTGTTGCCCTTAAGCATCTCCAAGGGAAGAGATTTTCACCACCTCCTTGATATGCCAATGTATCACAGACTTTATGACCATTACGATTCTGCGGTGTAATTTAAAGAGAATTAAAAAATGCAGATGCACACAGATGTTCATACATTAAAAAAAAATGTTATGTGACTTTAAACTGTCAGATTTCTATAGTGTTTTCTAGAAGTAGAAAACTTTTAAGACAGATCCAGTCATATTTAAACCCAAGATAAGTTTTGATATTGACCTGTAAGGAAGTAGGCGAGATTTAGTGATAAATTAGATCATAAGAATTGAGACCTAACAAGGGAAGGCATTTGCTGTACATTTACTGTTTACTTGTATTGTAGCACCACCTAGTGTTGATAGAGAAATGAGTTCTCCGCAGCTTTCCTAGCTTTCTTACCTCCCAACTGAGAGATACCTAAAGTATCCTGGTACTCTTGGCCTGCCAGCCAAAACAGTGCTGCTCAAAAATGTTTCTAACTTATAAAATTCAGATAAATGAAGTATTATGCCTTCAATTAGGTAATGATTAGAATGTACGTATTTATTGACATGCGTATATGACATTTTAAAAAACGTATTTTTACTGATTTCAGAGAGGAAGGGAGAGGGAGAGAGAGATGGAAACAACAATGATGAGAGAGAATCATTGATTGGCTGCCTCCTGCATGCCCCATCCTGGGGATCGAGCCCGCAACTTGGGCATATGCCCTTGCCGGGAATTGAACCCTGGACCCTTTTGTCTGCAGGCCGATGCTCTGTCCACTGAGCCAAACCAGCTAGGGCCATATATGACATATTTTATCGTTTTTAGGTCTAATGTCTTTTTATTTCCTAAAAAAAAAACAACAACCTGTAGGGGCTGGGAAATTACTGATGATTTTTAACTTAAGTTGCTCTTTCAACAAATAAATCTTTAAATGGTGAAACATCAATTCCTCTGCTGCTACCATATTCGGTCCATGGTTATTAGTTTTGCCCCAACTCCCTTCCTGCCACTCCTGACAGAGAACATCAGCTGGGGTATTGACTTTTAGAAGTTCACTATCAGCAGTGATGGCGAACCTTTTGAGCTCGGCGTGTCAGCATTTTGAAAAACCCTAACTTAACTCTGGTGCCGTGTCACATATAGAAATTTTTTGATATTTGCAACCATAGTAAAACAAAGACTTATATTTTTGATATTTATTTTATATATTTAAATGCCATTTAACAAAGGAAAATCAACCAAAAAGATGAGTTCGCGTGTCACCTCTGACACGCGTGTCATAGGTTCGCCATCACTGATCTAAAGTATGGCCCAAGGACTGGAAGCTTAGGCAACACCTGGAAACCTATTTGGAATGCAGAATCTCTGTTCCTCCCCCACATCTACTGAATCAGAGCCCAAACTGTAGTAAGATCCCCAGGTGCCTGAAATGCCCATTAAAATTTGAGAAGCACTGTTTTAGAGACTTATTCTCACCCCTCCCCTACCAAAGATTGAACATCAATCAAACCAAGATTAAAGACTCATTATAATTTTGGATTTTCCATTTTATTCTTGGAAAAAGTTACATAAATTTTGTCTAACTCCTGACTTATTTTATATGAATTGTATTGCTGCTGCTGTTGGGACTTATATCAGCAAACAAAGAAGTCACAGTCCTTTTCTACTGGGTCTGTCAGCTTCATCTCTTGGGAGACATAGTCAGAGAGCCAATTAAAGATGCTGAGAGGAGAGTCCCCAACTCTGAAGTTTTAGAGCATGCAGACGCTAACAAAATATTTAGGTTTGCTGTGATAAACGCAGTTTGAACAGAGTGTAGAAATTGAGGCCTAACTAATTCCTGACAATTGAGATAGGAAGGAACACTTAGAAACTGTATTATTATTATAGTTGGAAATTTTAAAGATTGAATTTTTTAAAGCCTTAATTTTATCTCCTCCTTCTATGTATACATCTAGTAAGTTTAATATAAGAATAAGAGCAGTTACTGCCTTTTGTTTTTTGGTTAATCTACATTGGCTCCTAAGTTTTAACAAATTAATATCATTCACAAATTTAGTTACATTTCCTAAAACATTTTAACCTATATTATGACCTCAAACATCTTAGATGAAAAATAGGATAAACGTAAAAGGTGCTCTTTCTATGCACTTAGATAAATTAGAAAATGTAATAAACCAAACTTATAAGTATGATAAGCTAGATATTTTAACATGAAAAGTAATACAGTTCTTTTATTTAAAAAAACCCATAGCTTATATCAATTAAGCACTTCAAATTAAAACTTGAAGGCACTATTATATTTCAGATTCTTTAAAACATCTCAAAAGTTAAGTAATTAACATAGATTATCTGCACAATTACAAAACTGACTGCTAAATTTAGAACGAAGTACCATGGCTTAGGTTACAGTTTTTTACTTATTTCTGCATTTGTCTAGTGTTTCATAGTCTCATATACAACTAAAGGAAGCAGAAGTTATTTGATCCATGACCAGTGTTTCAGTCCCTTGGGGGACAGGTGTATAGTAAAAGGTACTGTGGACCAGAATGCCAGACCTGGGCAGTATTTCCAAAAATGATTACCAGGCTGAACCTTCTTATATATGTTTTTAAGTCTTCCCTGCCAATGGGGCAGTCCCGGTCCATGGCTTTCATGTGGGACTTAGCTACACAACCCAATGCCTCTCTTGTCCCCGGGGTATATTCTACATTTATTCCGTTTTAATTGGAAACTCTCTTAATGTTCTCTCCCTCAATTTGGGTAGATGGAATTCTGTACCCTCCACCAGTGCTGCATCTTAGCATTAATGGAAACCTATAGCCCCATCCAGGATATAAACGGTCTTTGTAGTTTATTACCTGTTTCATCTGCCTCCATTTTATTGTCATGCCATTGACACTGCCTTTTACCTGGAGTTTGACTATGAATGAAACTGTACATGGTGTTACCAGACCCCCCCCCCCACCCCCGCACCTCCCCCAGTAAGCACAGATATTGCAGTGTGTAAAGCATTGTGGGTTATGACTTTTGTGCTGGCACAATTATTGTGAGTAAATCAAGAACAATAGTCTCTATGAGACTTCTTGCAGACTTCAATATATGGAAGCCGAGTGGCTTGTTATTTAAAAGAAACTAGAAGTTTGAGGATGCACTTGTCATAGATTGGGTTCCTAGGCAGCAGATGCTGAGGTTCTGAGATTTGCATGTTGGAGGCTTATTGGGACGAGCCACTGGGAACACACCTGTGAGAAGTGAGTGATGTCAAATCAAGTAGGAGGAGGAACTGAATTCCAGTGCAGCTGCCATAGAGGTCTCAGTCATTCCTACAGGGAGCTCCATGGAGTTGTGCTCCTCCCCCTCTTCTCCCCCCCCCCGCCCCCCCCACAATTGAGTGGGCATTGGATGAAAAGCCCCCAGGGGAGGCTGTGACCTTGGGTGAGGCAGCTGAGGGCAATTCCCAGAGAGGGTCTTCGATGAGAAAGTTGCCAATACTCCTGCCAGCTTGGGGGCTGAGGGGCGGTGGGGGGTGGGTGGTGGTGGTAAGGACATAAGTGTGTCAATCAGAAGTGGTAGGGAGTATAAATGCTTCCCATAGCATTCACTAGTGTTTTCTCTCTTGGCCCAGAGAAGATCGTGGCCTTTAGCCATGGGACTTAATCTAGGAGAGGCGATGTAACAGATCCCCTTAATGCAAATGAAAATGCCTCCCTTTGCTGAGAGGCGTTGCAGAGAATGCATGAAGACATGGCAGTGATGTTGGCAGGGAGATGGCAATGAGGTTCTCCAACCAACTGTCTCCTGCAGCTGTGAAAAGACACACAGCCTGGCTGCCAACTGTTGGGCTCATTGTGCTCTGGCTGAATTTAGTTCCCTCTTATGTCAACTTGGAATTCTATGTGGAAGAAGATCGGTCTGGTCTGCCACCACCTCCATCTCTTAGCAACTGAGAGAGATTGAAACAACAGCTGGGTAATTTGATATTGGGAATTTAAAATAGAATATAATAGCTGTTTGTATTAAAGAAAAATCAAAGAGAAAATGATGTAACTCGAATGCTTAGAAATGTGTAGAATGCTATATGGGTTACAAAGAGTAAAAATCTGACTTAAACTGGGTGGACTCTTCCTCTCTTGGAATGATTCAAGTTGAATCCAGAAGCACTCCCAAACACATAAATTTGCCTAAATATAAATTCCTGTGGAATGGTTGAACTGCAGTGTGAAAAATAATTTCTGTATGCTGCATTTATTTTCTCTAAGATTGACCTACTGCTTTTTTTTTTTTAAATTTATTGCTTAAAGTATTACAAAGGGTATTACATATGTGTCCATTTTATCCCCCCGCCCTAGACAGTCCCCTAGTCTCCCTGCTTTCTTACCACAGTTTTGAAACAATAATTCTCATATAACATAGGTGAACATTTAGCATATGGTTTATTTTGCTTTGGGTGTGCAATAGGGAAGGGGACCAGAGTTGAAGATCGGAGAAAATGAGGGGTCGTCCTCAGAGACAGTGATATGCTGGAAGCCTGCTTCCTAGGCTGCCCACACTGTCCCCTGGGTGCACGTCTAACTGGTAATAATGGATTTGCATGTTGGAAACTAGAAAAGGAAAAGCCAAGTGGAATTGTTGATAACAAGTTGTTTTCCCTCTTCCCTGGAACCAGCGAAGAGGCCATCTGGTTTGCAAATGAGAAAATCCAGAAAACAGAGTGTTTGCTTTCAGAATGAATCAAATGTCATACTCTAATGAACATTCCAAAGCAGAAAGAGAGAAGGCAAGAAAGAGGGAATGGGGAAGAAGAGCTTTAAATGTTTAATTAGTGGGGCAGGCTGCTTGCTGCTTGCATTCCTGTAGACTCATAATCTAAGCATTTTGCAATTGTGTAGTAAACCTGCCTAGACAAAGTTCATTTGAAGGGATATGGATTACAGGGGAGGGGACTAAAAATCTGGAGTTTTACATGGTAGGTGACTGCCTGGTCTTGTTTCTCAGAATAACTTTTCATCCACCATACATGCAGCCTTTGTCCCAGCACAGTGGGCCATTGTTTTCTTTGCGTGGTTAGTGGTTCACTTCTTGCCACTTCTCATACTGTTGGCTCACGGGTCTACTACTACTGTCAACATGAGCATCCCTTCCTTCTTCCATCAATGCTAAGAGAATGCCAAACCTTCCAATTCCTCAACCACTGCTTTTATGACACACTGAAGTGGTGAAGGAAAAATTGATTGAGAACTATAATTCTTCTTATCCATCCGCTTCCTTACCTCCCAACTCCCGTAAGACCACATCCATCCAATTTTCAACAAATGAAACAGAACCATATGAAATTGCTTTCATGCCAGTTAAATATAAGGTAATTTCACATGGTTCAACTTCTACACATACAAACAAGTTCTCTGATAAAAAACAAAATAAAACTGAGTGACAAAGGGGACAGTCTTTAGAATTCTCTAAGGAGAGGAAAAAATACTTCAAGTAAACAGACTGACAAACTTATTTGTAACCAAACTAAATTCCAGATGGCTGGCTTATAGTTCACAGACAGAAAAAAAAATTGCATCTTGCAGGAAACTAGCATTTCTCCCTAAGGAGATGAGGATTTAAGTTCCCTTTATGGGACACGTTTCCAGTTCACTTGGTCTTGCATTTATCTTGCAAATTCTTTTTGATGTTTGCACTTCATTCATTTTCCAACATTTGTTCTGATTCCACAACTCTGTATTACATTTGTATAAATTTATTGATGTTTTCTTTGCTTTGAAAGATAGAAAGTGTATAAACTCTTTTTAGATGAAAACTACCTTTCCACTCATTTGGGAAAGAAAAGTGCATTTGTTCACTTCCATAGCTCTAGAACATTTGTTCTCAATTTTATACTTTTATTTGAGACACAGGAAGTATATTTGCTTAAACTTACTCTCTGGAAATGAATCCAGAGTTACAGTCTGATGAACATTATACAGTGGAATGGAATGGTTTATGGTTATATAATAATCATAGTGAACGTGAATTCAGCACTTACGATATGTCAGGTACTATCACATACTATGCACATACTATCACATTTTTTTAAATTAAATCTTTATTGTTCAGATTATTACAGTTGTTCCTCTTTTTTCCCCCCATAACTCCCCTCCTCCCAGTTCCCTCCCCACCGTCCGCCCTCACTCCCCACCCACTGTCCTCATCCATAGGTGCACGATTTTTGTCCAGTCTCTTCCCGCATCTCCCACACCCCTTTCCCCCCCAAGAATAGTCAGTCTATTCCCTTTCTATGTCCCTGATTCTATTATAATCACCAGTTCATTCTGTTCATGAGATTATTTATTCACTTGATTCTTAGATTCACTTGTTGATAGATGCATATTTGTTGTTCATAATTTGTATCTTTACCTTTTTCTTCCTCTTCCTCTTCTTAAAGGATACCTTTCAGCATTTCATATAATACTGGTTTGGTGGTGATGAACTCCTTTAGTTTTTCCTTATCTGTGAAGCTCTTTATCTGACCTTCAATTCTGAATGATAGCTTTGCTGGATAAAGTAATCTTGGTTGTAGGTTCTTGGCATTCATCACTTTGAATATTTCTTGCCACTCCCTTCTGGCCTGCAAAGTTTCTGTTGAGAAATCAGCTGACAGTCGTATGGGTATTCCCTTGTAGGTAACTGAGTTTCTTTCTCTTGCTGTTTTTAAGATTCTCTCTTTGTCTTTTGCTCTTGGCATTTTAATTATGATGTGTCTTGGTATGGTCCTCTTTGGATTCCTTTTGTTTGGGGTTCTCTGCCCTTCTTGGACCTGTAAGTCTATTTCTTTCACCAGGTGGGGGAAGTTTTCTGTCATTATTTCTTCAAATAGGTTTTCAATATCTTGCTCTCTCTCATCTTCTGGCACCCCTATAATTCTGATGTTGGTATGCTTGAAGCTGTCCCAGAGGCTCCTTACACTATCTTCGTATTTTCGGATTCTTTTTTCATTTTGCTTTTCCGGATGGGTGTTTTTTGCTTCTTCACATTTCAATTCTTTGACTTGATTCTTGCGCTCCTCTGGTCTGCTGTTGGGAGTCTGTATAATATTCTTTATTTCAGTCAGTGTATGCTTAATTTCTAGTTGGTTCTTTATCACAACATCAAGGGTCTCATTAGATTTCTTGAGGATCTCACTATATTTATCGGCAGTTTTTAGAAAATTATTGAAAGGCCTTAAAAGTGTGGTTTTGAGCTCTATATCTTCCATTTCTGACATCTGCGTCCTATTTCTTTGTCTCCACATTTTTTATGCTTTCTTGGTGCAACCCCTAGTGGTCTTTATGCGCAGTCTTGTTGTAGTTAAGCCTAGATTGTTGTAGGTAATACTGGCAGGGATTTGACCTCCAGGCCAACTGGCTGTGAGAATCAGCTGTGTCTGCAGTGAGAGAACTTCTGTCCTCTAGGGAGGTGCTAATCTAGCCTTCGCCTGAGGCTATCTGGCAAATGCCTCTGTGCAGGGCTTGGGCGGGGCGGGTCTCAAGGGATCAACAGGGTGGGCCGGAGGGAGCAGTTATGGCTGCTCTCAGTCCCCAGGGGCTCTGCCTCTCTGAGTCCCAGCAACCGCTGCAAACCTCGGAGAGAAAGCTGCCTTCGAGTTCCGACCGAAGCCAGACAGTCCCGCTTCTCCCGTTTGAGTCTGGGTCCCTAAAGACTCGCCTGGATCTGGAGCTCAGAGTCTGTGACTCCCTCCCGATTGAAAACGCCAACCGCTCCCTCAGCCACCAGCCTGCTCTGCATGCACTCCGCACCTTTGTATGTGACTTCAGCACTGCGCCTCCTCTGAGTCTCGGTATGCGTTTCTCTTTCCTCCTAGTTGTAGGACTTCCACTCAGCCAGCCTTCCTGTGGTTCTGGGTGATGTCCGTTCTGTCTTTTAGTTGTTTTTTTTGAAGTGGTTTTTCGAGGCAGCAAACTCCGGCGTTAACCTATGCCACCATCTTGGTTCTCCTCACATTTAATTCTTATCCTATGATGTGGGCCTGGTCCTAACTCACGTAGCAAGAGAGCACAAAGGTTAAGTTTCTCTCCCAAGGAATCCGAGTTGCAAGGTGCAGTGCTAAGACTGACATGCAGGCTCCCGCCAGGCCTGCTCTCTCCATTCACTGTGACATTTTGCCTTCATGCTGACTGCAGCTAATTCAGACATCTCCCAATTCATTATTTTTAGTGATGATTTTAGTTATTTTGAAGGTGACATTTGGGCAAGGTGTCTTGAAGGACTGATGGTAAGTGTATATTGACTGTTCTATGAAGAGCAAAGCTTCAAAAGAGGCATCTTGATTTTTCTCAGCGTGGAGATTCAAGCAGACCAGCTTCTCTTTGCAGCACTAGCATACAAACAGTCCACACCCCTGAGCCCTTACCTCTTAATCTGAGCCCAGGCTGCAGCCAAAAATCATTTTCAGCTCTAATGACCTATAAAAATGTCTTAAGCCCACTTTTAATTACACAATATTGTAATTATTATCTACCTAGTGTCTTAAAATTTTACTATTTTCATGCTGAAACAAAAATTCAATATATTGTTCCTTAACATATTTATCTGCTTGTTTTCTAGTATCTTATATTTATAATTTCGACAAATCTTTATTGAGAACCCACCACATGTCAGACATTCTTCTTAACATAGCAATGAACAAAACTGACAAAAATTCTGACCTGGAGCACTTCTCATTCTCAGAGTGATTAATTTTTAAAAGAGTTGCCAACAGAAAGCCAGAAAGGAAGAGTGGATCTCTTAAAAGCAACTTCTAGAATGGATTAAGAGGCCTGAGGAAAAATGCATGGTGCCTTCTTAATTCAGGAGCCCCCAAGCCAGCTCAGAATCTACTCAGACAAGAGCAGATAGCAAAATGGGGTTGGTAGACGTTTACTTGTAATTTGAGCTTCCCTTGGGTGAATTACATTAAAAATGCATTGAATTAAGATATTTATATAGCTAAGTCTCCTACTGTATTTTAGCCTTATTTTCAATACACAGAATTTTATGTTGCCATGTTTTAATTGTGTCAGATAAAGATGAAAACCCTCAGACATCAGGCCCCAAGTTGAGGATCTTTCTGGATCACGGAGTTAAAAATAATATAAGAGTTCGATAAGTAGAAACAGCTGAAGAGGGAAGCTGAGGATAAGGTTCATGGTTCCCCCAAGGAGTGGCTGAGACTGGCTGGTGGAGACTCGGCTCTGAGGCACTTGGCTTGCATATGTGTGTGAGTGTCTATCTGGACAAACTAATTTAGTGCCATAATGTCAAGACCAGTGTGTGCCACAGACTTTAGGAAATGCCTTGCGGTGTATTTGCTACTTTGGTTCCCAAAATCATTTTAGCCAGATTTTCTTACTGATGAAGAATTTTTATTTCTAGAGATTTTGCTACAAATGAGAGGCAATAAGAGAGTTAATTCTTAGAGTCCAACTATCTGACTTCAAATTTCAGCCCTGCCTCTTATATGGCTACACAAGGCAGCTCATTGGGCCTCGTTTTCCTTCTCTGTAAAATGATGGTTGTAATAATAGCCTCTACCTCATAAGATTGTAATGAGCATTACATTAAGTGGTGTCTGTGAAATGCTCAGAATGATGCCTGGCCATACGAAGCACTGTATACCCTAGTAAATATAGCTAGTATGAGGAGAGTCTTAGATTCTCCTGTCAATGGGTACTGCCTGGCTGGGCTTTATCACCCACAATAAATCTTTCACATAGGTTGATAAGCCAGATGGGCATCACCCTAAATGCCAAAGGCAAACTCTAAGACTCAGAGCAAAGGCCAGTGCTGAGCATGGCCACGTGTGGAGTTCTGAGTTTTCATATGCAGCAAAGCGGTTAAGAGCCAATATCAGTGAATGTGATTGCCCAGAAGCATCATGCACTCAAGCAGGCACACACACATGCACACGCACACGCACACATGCATGCCCGCAGGCCAAGTCCCTGTGCGATTGCCATCAAATGTGTCGGGAAGACACCATGCTCAGATCTATGAAACCAAGGGAGAGATGTCAGGGACCTGAGGGTCCTTCTGCTAAACAGATGACCAAGTGATTAAGTAAGTGAACAGTGAGGAGGAAAATTCCGCTCCAGCTGGAGTCAAGATGTGAAGCAGCAACAGCTGAGCCAGCAGCCCGGGTGACAAGGTTACAGGTGGACTGCATGGCCTCAGGGGGGAAGCCGAATGAGGTAGAAGGCACATCAGAGGGAACCTCACCATCATAAAACACAAAAGTGTGACTTGGTGTCAGAAAGAGATAACTAGTATGTGGAGAAACTCGATTTGGCCTGAAATATAGGGTGTTCCAAAAAACGTATACACACTTTGATAATTATAAAGGCAGTGTTTACTTGTATTAAAATACATTTCATTTTCAAAATGTAATAGACTCCATAGACATTGTGTGTATACATTTTTTGTCTGTTCAAGGTACAGGTCAGGGAAAGAAGGTGAATACCAGGGAAGACTTTATGGGGAGCTCCCAGAACACACAAACTACATTGTGATGACTGTATATGAAGAAAGATGAGTATGGCTCTTTTAGGCAGGAGATGAGGATGTATAGAGTCTGGCTGAATGGAGAGGGAGAGAGAATGGTTGGATTAATATAGGGTCTGGAAGATATGCATAAATAGGCTCCTTGGTATAATGGAGTTTCATTCACCATGACAATTCCTGATTTCTACTACATTGTCTGTTTTGGCTCAGAATACAATTAGTATCCAGGGGAAGGAGCTAGTCTCAAGTTAGAGGGCTTTGAGAAAAAATATATTGGGAGGAGAGGAGAGGATAGATTTGTCCAGTCCTTTTTCTATGAAAATTTGACATGTTAAAGGACCCCCAGGGATTGGGGAAGAATGCTTTTTGAAAAAGTATTCCATGCCCTAACCTGTTTGGCTCAGTGGATGGAGCATCAGCCTGTGGACTGAAAGGTCCCAGGTTCGATTCCGGTCAAGGGCATGTACCTTGGTTGCGGGCACATCCTCAGTAGGCCGTGTGCAGGAGGCAGCTGATCGATGTTTCTCTCTCATCGATGTTTCTAACTCTCTATCCTTCTACCTTCCTCTCTAAAAATCAATAAAATTTATTAAAAAAAAGTATTCCATTGGGTTAGACTTAGGAGCATGTGGCTTATATTAAGACAAGATCGCCCTAACCAGTTTGGCTCAGTAGATAAAGCGTCAGCCTGCGGACTGAAGGCTCCCAGGTTCGATTCTGGTCAAGGGCATGTACCTTGGTTGCGGGCACATCCCCAGGAGGGGGCATGCAGGAGGCAGCTGATCGATGTTTCTCTCTCATCAATGTTTCTAACTCGCTATCCCTCTCCCTTCCTCTCTGTAAAAAATCAATAAAATATATTAAAAAAAAAAGATAATATCTACTTCTTTGATCAATTTTTAGCATTGCATACAATTGCTTTTAAGAATCACTTCTATTATTTCCCCCTAATTGTATGTATAATACATCCCATATAATAAAAGGGTAATATGCAAATTGACCCTAATGGCAGAATGACCACTCAACCAGTCACTATGCGGTGCACTGACCACCTCTTGGTCTCTTTCCCCTGGTCGGCAGGCTCCCATTGCCTGATGGTGAACAGGGAACCAGGGGTGGGTGGTGGCGGGGGAAAGAGCCAGCTGCTGGCATCTGGGGAAGATGGCCCTAATCGCAGGCCAGGCATAGGGACCATACCCACGCACAAATTTTGTGCGCCGGACCTCTAGTATTCTTATAAAAATGAGGAGGAAAATAAAAATCATCTATGGCTCACTACAGATACTCACCATTACTCAGTTACCCATCCCAGGAAATGAGTTGACCATGCTCAGCTTCTCTGTTCCCTCACCCAACATGTCCAACTAGTTACCAACTCATGCTTATTATAGCTCCCTATTGTTTCTAAAGTTTGTTCACTCTTTTCTTTTCCATCCCCACAGCCTCTGCTTAGGTCCAAAGATCATCCTTTGTTGAGTTATTGAAAAGATCCCAATGCTCATTTCCTCTCAAAACAAGGAATGATCCTTATAAAAATAAATCTCACCCAAGCTTTCACTACTGTACTTAAAATCCAACAATGAGCCTTTATAAATCATAGGATAAAATTATATATATTTTATACTAGAGGTCCTATGCACGAAATTTGTGCAAGAGTAGGCCTTCGCAGCCCTGGCTGCCTTGGCCCTCACAGCCCTGACTTCGTGCGGAAGGTTGTCGGGAAGGTTGTCCAGAAGGACGTCCAGAGGGTCGTTCTGCTGTTCGGCCTTTTGGTCAATTTACATATTATGCTTTTATTATTATAGAATATTACCTCTGTCCTCCTGCAAATATTGAAGGCAGGCACTGTGTGCTGTAACACATACAGATACTCTGTCCTTGTAGGGGCTGCCCCTTCCTGGCGTGTGACTGGAGCAAATGACAACCTCTTTGGGCCCTGGTTTTCCTCTCCACAATAAGAGGAAATTGAATTAGAAGATTTCCTACTCTGATGACTTTGTGATTCTGAATCATTGCCTTTAAAAATGAAGCTTATGTTTATAGTTAAACCCATATCTAGGTTGTAAGTTCTGTATAGAGAGTAATATTAAACATCAACATGTAATTTTAACATATCAACCATTGATTTTATCTGTGCTGATTCATGAGTCAAATGAGAAATGAAATCTTAATTGAATTGTTTTAATGGAAGTGCTCCCCCACTAGAGGCCCACAGTAGTCCCATAGGATCGAGGTGTACTGTAAGCTGTGGTCCTAGACATGCCCTCCTCTGGGCTGGCCTGAGGTGTGAGGAATTATTTTATTCTCTGGTTCCATCTCTTGACTCTCTGCTCACTCCCACCCTTGCATGCTGGGCTCTTCTCATACTATGTAAGCTACAATGTGATGACTTGATATGCATATACACTGTGAAAGGCATCAGTGAACATATTGCAGGATGGTTTTTCTTCCTCAGTGCTTTCCCCCAAATACAAGTCTGGCGCTCTTACTTGTCTTTTAGAACTTGGCTTCATCTCATGTCCTGTCATTGACTTCTCTGTCTTATCCTGAGTTAGGTGCCCCCTCCTTCCTATCCTCATCATTCCTGCTGCAGACACTATCACTGTGCTTCTCCAACTGCATCATAGTTATTTACTTACCTGTCTATCCTTTTAGTGCCAAAGGCTCTTGAGGATGGGGTCATGTTCTTTTCATTTTTAAAATTCTGAGAGCTGAGCACAGAGCTTACTATATAATGGATAATGGATAAATAATTTATATTTAAATGAATAAATTATTTTACAATGAAAGCCATTAAATGCATTTCCCTCATAGGAATATTAGAAGGATCCCTCTTGCAGCTAACTCTGTCAGATACCTTTATTTGGATGATACACACACACACACACACACACACACACACACAAACAATAATCTTTTGGTGTGCCGCTGACTTCTGGAAAATTATATTTGGATGCTTCTTAAATTTTCGGAGGAATATGTAAATTCGCAAATAAGCATAGCTTTTGAGATTGATGTTAATACTTGGCTCTGGTCACCTTTCTTCTTTTGTGCTGGCAAGAGCTGACAGCTATTTAAATGAGAATTAAAAATAGGAGTCAGTGAAGTACATGTTCCTTTTTTTTCCCTGCCAGGATATAACTGACCACAGAACTGGGGTTATAGCTCTCTCTCTTTAAAAAGATGTCAGAGGCTATGCTATTAATTTTTCAGAGAGGAAGGGAGAGGGAGAGAGAGATAGAAACATCAATGATGAGAGAGAGTATGCTATCAAATTTCAGATAAAAACCAGTGATGAAAAAATAACTCTAATGAGATATTCCAGTAGTCCAAATACTTTTACCACTGCTCATAGAAAATATGTTTTTTTCTTAATGTTGAAAGATATTCAAAGAATTTGAAGGTTAAAATTCCACTAGCTTGTAGCCACTATAGTCTGTGATTCATCCGCGTAGTGAGTTGGCTGTGACTGCTGCACATGTCTTTCCTGTCGGTATTTTCATCACAAATGGAAGAACCCCAGCTTGTGGGAAGTGGGAGCTGGTGTGTTGGGGACATGGGGAAATTGCAAGCTAGAGAGGGATCTGTGTGAAAGCCTTTTGGCTTTGGGAAGGCAGATTCAAATTTATCGTTGGACCGACTGACTGGAGCAGGCCTGGCTGAAGATTTGAGCTGGCAATGGGCTCTAACTATCCTCTTACTAAAGAGTGCACATGAGGTACTCATTTGTTTGTGCTTTCAACAGATAGTCATGTTCGATAATGAACTTTATGCATGGCATCCATAGTGCCACCTCAGATCTGCTGGTCACCCTGCTCTAAGTGTCTCAGGAGTGGGAATAGGGTGGGAGGAGCTGGAACCCAGGAGCAGACCACGTGTGCTCTGGTGATTCTATAACATCCCAGACTTAATTTATTCAGCAAACATTTGTTGACATGTGCTAAGGGCCCAGTGCTGTTCTAAACCAGCTCTGTAAAGATGAACCTGACACAGCAACTGCTGCGAGAGTCCCCATGTGGGGAGTGAGGGAGGAGGTAACAACCATTGAGACATCAGGCAGTGGGCAGAGCTGGGAGCCAGGAGCTGACTGTCAGGAAGCTTGTGAATGGCAGCCAAGGAAAGAGGAGAGACTCTCAGACTTCACCCCCTTCGGTGCTTTCTCTTTAAGGAGTTCGTGGCCAACCATTCCTAACAGAGTCATCAACACTTGTATTTAAACTTCTCTCAGAACGAAGTTTGCCTAATTCTTTCCACAAGCAGGTTCTCGGCAAATCCCCAACCCAGGAAATTCTTCCTTATATCTAATTTATTCCCACCCCCTCCTGGGAATTCATGATTTCTCCCTGAGCTCTGACTTTTCTAGAAACCATGAGAAAGGGTGTTGATGAGGAAGTTGAAAGGTTTGTGGATTTATCCTCCGTTGCCTCTGGGAGTCAGAATGCTCAGTGCTGCATGGAGGTAGGTGCTCACGGGTAAGGAGGCACACCAATCCCTGTCTGCGGTTTCTTTTTAGGTTATTTCTCTCATGACATGACGGCATGTCTACAAAGCAGCCATATTAGCCAGTAGGTGGAGTGCTTCAGTAGAAACAGCGGGCCTCAGTAGACTTGAAGCAGTTTATAGAGGGGAACTAACATTCATAACTATGAAAAGCGTCTAGAGTATTTTTGCATTTATAGCTTTCTTTATAAGAACCTGGAAGGGAATGAATAATCTTGACAAGAACCTGGGAGATTCCTTTGTTTTTACTAGGGACCAATACACTAGTATACATTGAGTACCGCCAGTCAGAACTTAGCATTGTTTTATAAAACAGCTGTCCAAGTCACTTGCATCCTTCTGTTGAATTATTATTCACGATGGGTCTAAGCTCTCTGTGATTATTAAAAGATAGGTGTATAATGTCAATGTTTCTCCTCAGCTAAACTAAAATGCCGTGGGTAAGGAAATGCTGTACACAGATTATAAGCTTCTCGAATGAGCTTTCTATTGTAACCAAGCAACTGACACATTAGACACCTCTTTGCCATCAGCTTACATTCTCTGAGAACTTAGGTCAGTGCCGAAAATAACCCTGCTAATTGTGAGGGGCACATGTGGACTGAAATTCCAGTTAGCAATCTGGGGAGCCAGGGACTGAGGATCTGAAGCCTTACTATAGTTACAGTTCTTAACAAGCTGCTAGGCAGTTAGACTCGAAGGCGTAAGTGTTTAGGTATGGGAAGAAAGTTGCATGTTGTGTTTTATATCCTCTATTTGTAAAGCTGGCTAACCAGTGACAGCTGGTAAAAACAAATGTACTTGGGTCACAAGATCTGGGCTGTCTGTGCCCTGCTTCAACCTGTTGGTCGATAGTAGAGTAACAGACAGAAGCGGATGACTTGGCTGAGGGACACGAAACTTCGGCAGCCTGTGTAGGACCCCACAGTACTTTGGACTTCTTGCTTCACACTTCAGGTAGGATGTTGTTTACATGAAATTCTTTATAAGATGGGCAAAGATCGTAAAACTGTTCAATTCGAGGGTTGGACATGAGAGTCTCAAGTGTCTCTCCTGCACACAGCATGCCTGTATCGGTGGGCACTGTCTCTCCGCCCCCTTCCCCTTGACATTAGACTAAATGAAGTCTTCATGCTCTTGCTCAAGTGCACTAAAATTCTAGGGCATCAGGGGGATGATGGAGTTGACACGGAGTGGGATTTATCTGCATGTGGTGAAATGCCTCTTTAAAATGGACCTTCCTCTTTTCTGTTTTATTTCCCTTATTCTAGCTCCAAAAGGCAGACTTTCGTACTTGTGGGAAACAATAGGGAAGATACTAAACCTCATAGTGTAGTATTCATATATTTTAAAATCATGTAATAGGGTCCGGGCTTTATCTTTAGACTAAAATGGAAATCAACATACTTTTTCCAGATAACCTCACTTAACCTTATGTTTATGCCCCATATCAGTGTAATTAACATAAAATGCTGCAGTGTTATTGTTTTTCTTATTCCCGTGTTGACCTACATTATAAAGTAATCAAATTTAGTTTTGCCTTCTATGTATCTGGCACATAATGAAAGTATGTAAATGCTATAAATGGGCCTTTGGAATTTCCGCCTGAGTGTGTTATTTAATCCAGCATTTATTCAAATTTATACATATACTTCATATCATATTACAAGAACATTTCTGAAACATACATGCAAACTGGGTTTTGTAATTGAAATTATTTAAAAGTTATTTTGAAAGTTGACCACTTTTAAGGAACCTATGTGTAAAAGGAATGGGAAGTCATGACTTAGATTATGCTTTGATGGTTCTTCTTTACATATCAGTTTCTTAAATAGAAACACAAAATGTTGTATAACCTTGGATAAATTTCTCAGGAGAAATTTAATTAAAAGCAACATACATGTATATGTATGTGATCACATGAAGCCTTTTGGGTGTCCCTAGAAGGATGTCTGTGTGGAGGAGTTGGGGGTGGCCAATTGGATATTAAATTGTGCCTTTGGTGAGAAAAAATTTTCCGGAGGAAGAGTCGTGATCTGAGACTTAAAAAATTAAAAAATCAAAGTTAAAAAGAATATTGTCCTATTCTTTGTGTATTATGTCAATTTAATAAACCTGAAAAGCTTCCAAATTATTGCTCCTCTAACATTTATATCTATTGCAGTATCAGGAATCATTACCTTGAACAATATGAAATTGCCAATATTTGATAATTTGGGACCTATAAGAATGACAATTTTGTAAGACTCCTTATAATTGTTTACTAAATATTAACTCATTTTAATAAAAGTTTAGCCTTATACCCCCAACAAAAGTAGCAAGAGTCAAATATCCTCATAAAGTATGAGATAACTCATTAAACATATGATCATCAAGGGTTACTTCCTGTGAATAAATACAGCTTGAATGTGTCCTTCTTTCAATTCTTAACTTCTTTGGCCTTTTAAGAAGAACTTACTGTTTCTGCCAAGTGCTTCCTACAGTGTATCTGGTGACCAGGCATTCATCCTCAATGGTTAAGATTGCTATTTAGCAGGGTCTTTGAGAAGGTTCATCTCTGGATCACTTACTAATGACCAAATGTATATTATACTTTTAGGGTTTCTCTGTGTAGCCTATCTCAGTGCTATTCTTTTTCTGTTCCCTACAGTGGATTCAGATGTCATTGATTTGAGACATTTTTTTTTTCATTTTTAATAGAAGGGTTTGATGCTATAAATTTTCTCCTAAAGTACTACTTTAGCAGAGGCAAATTTTTTTGGTCTTGTATATTTATTCATTTAAAATGCTTTCTAATTTACCTTTTTATTTCTCTTTGAATTATTTAGAAGTGTATTATTTATTTTTCAAATATTTGGGGACTTTTCAGAGGTCTTTTTGTTATTTTTTTTATTCTAATTTAATTTCATTGTAGCCAAAGAGCGTATTTTTTATGATTTGATTTTTTTTTAAAGTTTTTGAGACTTGCTTTATAATTATGACATATCATGGTAGATGTTCCATGGGCACTAGAAAATAATGAATATTCTGTTGTTTGAGAGAGAATTCTTAGGCCATATTCATTACTAGTGTTCAAATTTTCTCTCTTTATCCATTTTTATTGATTGTATGTCTATTTGTTCTATCAATTATTGAGAGAGAGGTATTTAAATAGCCAATTATAACTGAATTTGTTTATTTCTCCTTGCAGTTCTATTGGTTTTTGCTTTATGTGTTTTGAAGCTCTCTCATTAGATGCATTTAGGATTGTTATGTCCCCTTGATAAACTTTTCCTCTTATCATTATGAATTGATTCTCTTTATTCCGGGTAAAATATTTTTTTGCTTTGAAATTTACTTTTTCTGATATTAATATAGTTACTCCAGCTTTCTTATAAAGGCTTTCTTTTTTAGGGAGTTTCTATCTAAAGTGTTTTTACAAAAATAAACTGTATAGTTAAGGTATAAATAGAATTCACTGATAGTTTTCAGATTTCTTTCCACAATTCAATTTTAACAGTCAAAAATTCCTCTATTGTTATGTGATTGTCATTTTATAGTAAGTATTCTTCTTTCTACATAATGCATGATACTCCTTTATTTAACACTTAGCATGAAGTAAGCACTGGCCAGTTAGAATGGGTGCCAGCTCTAAATAACAGGGGTGGCCTCCCTGTGGCATGCTAGCTGAATATCTGTCCTGCATGTAACAACAGACGACTCCTTAGTTAGGTGCGGGAAGCATTTTTTCAGTTATGCCTACAATGCTCCACCTTCTGTAGATACTATTTATTTATTCAATCTTCACACAAGGGTATGTTTTATTTTGTTGTTTTTTTAAAAAAAATTGATTTTAGAGAGAGAGGAAGAGAGAAAGGGAGAGAGAGAGAGAGAGAGGCCAATTTATTGCCTCCTATACACACCCCAGTCGGAACTGAACTTGAAACCCAGGTATGTGACAGGACCAAGTATCAAACCCACAACCTTTTGGTGTACAGGACAATACTTCCACCAATTGTGCCGTCCAGGCAGCGCACTTTTTATTTTTTTTTAAAGGATGTATCTTCTTAGAATCCCTCGAGCGCTTCAATAATCAAATTAACATGTATATGAAGATATTAAGGCATGGCTTCTTTATATTATGGGAAAATTCCACAGGACACTTATTTTTAACCCTTTATTTTAGATTTTGGTTGAAATTTCAGGTAGCAAACGTTTGTTTGTTAATTTACCAGTGATTTGTTTATACTAGCATATGTCAGTCATTGGAAATTCAAAGATGAATGACACCACCTGGTCTCACCCTTAGGAAGAAGCTACTGTAGTCAGGAAGAGAGGCCTATTGTGGTTCTAGCACATGGATGAGGTATAGAGTGTGTTAGCAGTGGAGTTAAAGAGGGTATCTCTGGCCTTACAGAATCTTTCAGGATGTAAGAGTCCCAAATAACTTAATTCAGCGGTTCTCAATCTGTAGGTCACAACATCTTTGGCGGTTGAACAACCCTTTCACAGGGGTCGCCTAAGACCATCCTGCATATCAGATATTTACATTACGATTCATAACAGTAGCAACATTACAGTTATGAAGTAGCAATGAAAATAATTTTTTGGTTGGGTCACAACATGAGGAACTGTATTTAAAGGGCCAGAAGGTTGAGAACCACTGACTTAATTGTTCTATTTCAAAAAGGCAGCAACTATCTATCCTATCTAATAAAAGACAAAAAGGGTAATTGACCGTACCTTCGCTACGCTTCCCATTGGCTAATCAGGGCAATATGCAAATTGACTGCCAAGAAAGATGGTGGTTAATTTTCATACGTAGGTGCCAAGCGACGGAGCGAAGCCAGCTGGCCCTAGGCAGGAGCAGCGAGCGAAGGCCGGCGTGGTGAGCAAAGAGCAAAGAGAGGGGCCCGCAGCACGTGGCGAGCTGGAGGCTTAGCTAAGGCTTAGCGCATACTCCTAGGGGGCCCCGCAGCAGGGCATCCTGGCAGCCTCCTGACAGGCGGGCGGCGGGGAGAGCCGAGTGGGGCCGGGGCTGCAGGGAGCCATGGAGGGGCAAGGCATCTGGAGCCAAGTTCCCGGGGGTCTGAGGAGAGTGCCTGACAGGAGCCCGGACTGCAAAGAAGGAAGAGGAAGCGGCCACGGGGAGCTCTTCCAATCCCCCTGCACAGACACCCTACCCCAGCCCCTGCACCCCCAGAGGGACGGGGAGGCTGACCAGACAGGGAGAAGACCCAGTCTTGGGGATAGCTGCAGCCCGTATCTCCGACTCCCAATCTCTTCCCCTGCCACCCCCGCCAGGGGCGCCCACAACAATAGCACGCCTGCGACAACCCGTCAGCGCCCCGAGGCACCCGAAGCCCATGGCCTGCCACTGCTGGGCCCCCTCTGCTGGGGCCAGGCACGCCTCTCCTCCCTACAACTCCAGACCCGGGTGGAGGCAGGCCTAAGTGGCCCCTCAGGGTCAGACTCATCCCCCCCAACACTCCCTCCCGGACAGCAGTGGCGCCGTCTGTCTCTGGCAGCAGAAGTGCACTGAACCTTGCGGGGGTGTGGCAAAACCCGCCCTCCTAGCCCGCCTGGCCCCACCCTGACCCAGCCCCTGCCCTGCTCCAGGAGATTGGAGCCCTGCCCTGAGCACATACAGCTGCGAAAAGGCCATGTACAATTTAAAGAATGGTGCCAAGTGGGGAGGTTTGACAGTTACTCCCCCTTCAGCCTTGCCACCCCCCTAGCACCCCCTTAGCACTCCCCCCTCCCCCTATCCAGCGCCTCCAGGGATGACCACCGCTACAGGGCTGCTGGCCAGAGCCCGCCCCTCCGAGGCCTGCGGAACCCTCTGCAAAGCTTCCATAGCTACAGTCCCAGGAAACAATCAGGCCCTCCTCCCCTAATCAGCACCTGCTACTTGCGAGGGTACCCGTGGGCTTAAAAATAACAATTCCTTCCTGTTTAGACATCACTTACTTGATGAAACATTTCTAGGTTTATTAGCTCAGAACCTCCTCATGACAACCCAGTGAGGTAGGCGGAGAAGAGATTACAATTCCCATGGTAAATGCGAATGCAGAAATGAAGCTCAGAGAGGAAAAGTGTCAAGCACAGTGGTTCCCAAGGTGCAGCACATGCCCCACGGGGGAGCAGGGGGCAATTTGATTTTAAGTGTGGATAATTCCAGAATGAGTTAACAGTGAATTTTTTGCATTTCTTATGGTTCGAAGGGGCCTCATCTACAGCGTATCCTATATAATGAAAGGCTAATATGTAAATGACTGAATGGTGGAATGACTGGTCACTATGCTGTGCGCTGACCACCAGGGGGCAGACACTTAATGCAGGAGCTGCCCTCTGCTGGTCAGTGTGCTCCCACAGGGGGAGAGCCGCTCAACCAGAAGCCAGGCTCACAGCTGGCGAGCACAGCAGCAGTGGTGGGAGCCTCTCCCGCCTCCGTGGCAATGCTAAGGATGTCCGACTGACGGCTTAGGCCCACTAAGCCATCAGTTGGACATCCCCCCTGTGCTCCCAGACTGTGAGAGGGCACAGGCAACACTGAGGGGCCACCCCCCCCCTCCCAGTGCACGAATTTCATGCACCGGGCCTCTAGTCTATATATAAAGGGCTAATATGCAAAGTGTCCCTTTGGGAGTTCGACTGGGAGAACGGGAGTTTGCTTGCTCACTATGACGTGTGCTGACCACCAGAGGGAGGCACAGAACATGGCAGGCGACCAGTGGTGACCAGAGGCACAGAACATGGCAGGCTCTGAGGGAGCGAGGGAAGGAGGAGGCGGGGAGGCAGGGAGACGGGGAAGTGGGGGGAACCGCATGGTGGCAGCACACTTGTGGCAAGGGAAGGAGAAAGTGGGGAAGCAGAGAGGCAGGGAACCTGATCATCCCTGATCACCGGCCATGCCTAGGGACCCTACCTGTGCACAAATTTCATGCACCGGGCCTCTAGATTTTTTAATATAAATCCTGTTTCATTCTTTGAGAGATTTTTACTATTTACCTTTGTCAATGTCTGGGGTTTTACTAGACCTCTCACTTTGCTTACCCAAGCTCCATGGAGCATATATTACCTCATGGGGTGCCTTACACTCTTGAAGCTCAACAAATATTTATTGAGTGAATGAATAAATATTTGCCTCTATGCCAGAAATTGCAGCTTTTGTTCAGCCCTGTCATGAGCTGGATAATACCCAAAGGAGGTGACTAATGCCAGAAAATACTCCATGGCAGCACTCTGGGAAGGCATCTTCAGGGATTAGGAATGAGCTGTCATGATGTGCTATAGAAACTAAATCAGAGCAACAAAATAAGTGTGTGTGGAGAGCCGTCTGCATGCTGAGAACAGCGTGCAGAGAGAAACAGCTTATAGCACTTCAGGCCCAGGTGGGAGTTACATGCCTCTGTTCCTTTGATGCAGTGTAACCTCAGTGGCTTGGCCATGGGAATAAATTTGTGTCAGTCACCATCTAGACCAGGGCAGCTCCAAGGGAGTGGGGTTAGGAGATCAGGCTGGTTTGGCTGCACAGTGGCAAAGATGTTTAGAGGATCTGAACTACCAAGTTAACTAGTTGTTAGTTAACTAGTTCTATGCATCTTTCCTCATTTTAAAATAGTTTGGAAACTGTTAGGAACAGTTTGGAAACCCAGATACGAAGTGAGGGAAGCGTCTAGAGCTGGATGATGGGTTACATGAGTGTTTACTTTATTATTATGCTTTATACTACTTTACACACAAATTAAACATTCTATATATTAGAACATTTCTTATGATAGAAAACACACAGGATAAGATAGAATATTGTTAGGTTAAACATTGTTAGATATTGTTATTCCATCATTTGTTAGTTTAAAGAGGCAAGACAAAAGAATATACGAGTATACTTTTAAAGTGTTTTTAAAAAGAGAATATATACTGTCTGAATCCATTTATATGAAGTTCAGAAACAGGGAAAACAAAATGAGATACATACTAAGGAAGTAAAATGATAAAAAAAGAAGCATAAAGCAATAGGCTTGATCATTCTAGGAAAATGGGCAAATGGAAGTATCTTGGCTGTCAGCAATGTTCAATTCTTCAACACTATGGTGGTTACACTCATACACTTTATGATTATTTAAGATGTAAATTTATGATGTATAAACTTTTATCTATGCAAACCTTATTTTACAACACAAAAGTTTAAAACACATGGAGAAAAATAAAAGTAGTGGGGAGGGGGAGAGAGAGAGAGAGAGAGAGAGAGAGAGAGAGAGATTGATTTTCATTTTTATTCACTTGTTTAAGGCTGTCCTATTTTTATTCAACAAATATTTATTGAGTTTCTGATGCATATAAAGCACTGTTACAGGTGCTGTAGATTCAGTGGTGAATAGAACAAAGTCCCTGACCTCATGACTCAGGAGAAGAATAAGAAATTCTATTTTCATATGTATAGAATATACATATATATTTGACACATTTAGTAGTAATTTAAACCAGTATTGTTATTAATATACTAGAGGCCTGGTGCACAAAAATTTGTGCACTGGGGGGGGGGTCCCTCAGCCCAGCCTGTGCCCTCTCTCAGTCTGGGACCCCTCGGGGGATGTCCACCTGCTGGCTTAGGCCTGCTCCCCTGGGGATTGGGCTTAAGCTGGCAGTCAAACATCCCTCTGGCAGCCCGGGAGCCCTCAGGGGATGTCCACTTGCCAGCGGGGAGCAGACCTAAGCTGCAGTCAGACATCCTTAGCGCTGCTGAAAAGGCGGGAGAGGCTCCCACCACCACCACTGTATTGGCAGCCATCAGCCTGGCTTGTGGCTGAGCAGAACTCCTCCATGTGGGAGCTCACTGACCACCAGGGGGCAGCTCCTGCATTGAGTGTCTGCCCCCTGGTGATCAGTGTGTGTCATAGTGACCAGTCATTCCCAGTTCTGCTGTTAGGGTCAATTTGCATATTACCCTTTTATTATATAGGATGACATCTGAGATTTTGTATAATATTATCAATATATCATTATTGTATATTGGATATTATTACATAGTTATTATCAAACAAAAAATGATGTGAAATGCATATTTCACATTTTAATTGTTTTCAAGCATTAATCACTTAAAAAGGAAGTGAAACAGAGAGACTAGACACAATATTCATTTGTTACAAGTTTCTTAACTTAAAAAATCACAATTACAGTTGATTAATTCTTATTTATAATATATATCTATTATTAAAAGTAGAGCTTATGGCATAAGTACATATGTACCTGATAAAAATTCAATGTTTTTCAGTAAGAATTTGCATTTGTGTGAACCAAAACAGTATATTTTGCTCTTATCTATAGAAGTTTAACTGTAATCAATATGTCTAAGAAATACCTAAGGTTCAGACTTTGCTTCTTTTCTTTAGTATCTTTGTGATCAACTCTCTTAGACAAGATCTTTACTTTCAAGAAAAAAGAGGTGAGAAAGAGGGAAGGAAAACTTCTTAACATGTTTTATTAGCTTGATCCATGGAATTATCAACAGGAAATATGAACAGATTATTCTTAGCAATGATCTCGCTTACAGAGGACTTGAGTGAGCTTTGTGGAGAAGTAGGTAACCACATGCATCCTATGACCTGATCATTTGGCAGGTTTATACACAAATGAATATTGTGATAAAATTACTTATTGATATTGTATGAAAATGAATATTGCAATGTGCCTGAAGGATTCTTATTGCAAAGAAAGAAGGAAAACATACTATCCAACCAATTGCCTTTTCCTAAACTTGTGACAATTAACATACTCTGTGACACTAAAAATACTTCTTCCAAGTCTCTGTTTGGACGCAGGGCACTCTCACCATTCAGGATGCACAGGTGCCTGCTGTTTAAATTGTTTTGATTAGAGTATCTACCCAGAGTTGTATGATGTTGTGAGTGTGGTGCCAGTACTAGTTATGATAGTGAAGCTTTGGGTGGGCAGATAGAACTGAGCAATTCCATACTTAAATGCTAATCACTACCTGTGGTGAGAAGTCTTTACCAGTATATCCTCTAACTTAATCCTGTTCTCTGTCAGTTTTGCCAAATGTTTCTGGAGTCTAAAGTGATGATGGTCATAGCCAAGATCATGTTATACTTTTCCCTTACCTCCTTTACCCTCGGTGTGCACAGATCTCTTTTTCTTGATCTCACCTAGGTGCACACGCGGGGGCTGTAGAATGGCCGCCTGAAGGAACAGGGTTGAGCTCTGCAGTTTCCCCTGGCCAGTGTGCTCTGGAATGGGGACAGCATGGCATTGCAGCAGGGCAGTTCTGCCCTATGCAGCCACTCAGGCATCAAGCCTTCTCCCACCTCAAGTAGCTCTGTCCAATAAAACCTAATATGAGCCATGGGTGTGAATCACGTAAGTTTTAGTAGCCACATTGAAAAAGGTAAACAGGTCCAATAAATTTTAATAATGTATTTCATTTAACCCATTTTTTCCATTTTATCATTTTAACATGCAAATAATATAAACATTAATAAACTTTAAAAAATATTTTCTTCATGCTAAATCTTTGAAATCCGGTGTGCATTTTCCACTTACAGCATAGCTCAATATAGACTAGCCATATTTCAGGTGCTACCATATTGAACACAGCAGAGCCACCTTTCCAAAACCTCAGATTCTTCCACTGGATCTTCTAAATCCAGCCAGCAGACAAGGAAGAGAGAGTGAATAGAGGATCCCAAAGTAGGCTTTAGGGGTCCTGGCAGTGAGGTATCACTTCCATCCGCATTTCATTGGCCAATGTGCAGTCAGATCACCCCATCTAACTTCCTGGTATACCTGGGAAATGTAGTTTAGCCCTCTGCCCAGGAAGAAAAGGAAATGATTTGGTGAGTACATAGCAGAGTCTCTACCATAGCAGATAAGGTATTATTATCCACATTTTATAAATCAGGAAACTGATGCCCAAGCCAATTAAATGATGGGCTAATTAATGGGAAAATGTAAGTAGAATTCAGGTCTTCGCTCTCGAGGGTGATGTTTCTTCCCTTACACTGTCCTGTCTCTTCCTCTTTATTTGTCCCTCAGCCTCCCCTTTAATTCTGTCCATGTAGATACAATAGTTGCAGAAAACCTGTTGTCTTCAATATTTTATCTCATCAGCTCTTCTAGGATGCTCTATGACTAATGACAGAATCCTTTTACTGCTGTTCTGGATTGACGGGCAGCCCAATATAATGAAGCAAATATGCCTTATTACGGAATGGTTCAACTAATAGTACTGTTCTGAGCATTGCATTATCATTGAGTGGGCTTTTTCCTTCCAAACACACTGAAGCTCCTCTTTCAAAGCAAAGGATTATTAAGGTCCTCATCAAGCCATTTCAATCAATGTATAAATTGCATTTTATCTTATAATGAGCAGTCTGTTCAATTGAAGTTTTCAGCTTTTTAAAAGTGCTTAGAAGAATAGTAACAGGAGTGCTCTTAATGGTGAAATTATTGAGTTGAAGTGCTTGGATAAGCTGCTTTATTTCATAGACGGAAAGGGATATTTTATATGGAGAGATAAGATAATATTCTTCAAAGCAGACTAGTGGTAAAGAATTATGGCTCTCTATGAACCACTGATTGTAACACAAGGGTCTATAAGGGCAGGTTTCATTGAAGACAATATAATTGACACACGGCCCTATAGCTTTGTATTACCCACTGCAGACTGGTCTGGGGTTTTGTTATTTAAAATATTTGAATATGAAATAGATTCACAGAGTTCAAAAATGTAAAAATATTAAAGAACAGTGCTAGGTGCCCCTTCCATCCTCCGGTGCAGAGGGTTAACCCTTCTGCTCGGCTTCTTCCTTCCTTACCCCAACTAGGTAGGTACTTAATCTTACTTGTTTCTTTATGGTCTTTCTCGAGTTTGCATTCATATTTATAAGTAAATATGAATTTACTCATTTTTCCTCCCATGCTATTCTATATACATGGTTCCACACTTTGCTTTTTAAACTTAATGAGGATCTTACTATGTCAGAATATAGAGAGCATTTTTAATGATCCTCATTTGTTTTTATAACCATGAAGTATTCTGAGGGTGCCATAATTTACTTAACTAGTCCCTCATTGATGGACATCAAGTCTGTTTCCAATCTTTGGATATTACAAATTGCAACAAATAGGCTTGGACATAAGTAATGTCACAAAAACTCTAAGTATATTGGAGATATAAATTCTCAGAAGTAGGATTGCAATCAATGTGTATGTGCATTTGGAATTTGATGGAAATGGCCAAGTTGCTCTCCCAGGGGTTGTACTAATTTACCCTCTGACTAGAAATTCGTAAGTGTGCCTGTTTACTACACTTTTGCCAATAGTTTGTGTTATCAAATTTTTGAACTTATAGCTTCAAGATGATATTTTGGTATAATTTAAATTTATATTTATCTTACTATGAGCAAGGTTGAGCAGCTTTTAACTTGTTTAAGGACCATTTGTATTATTTTTCTGTGAACTGTATTAATTTCCTTTGCTTATTTTTCTGTTGTGTTGTTGGTCTTTTCTATATTGATTTGTAGGAGCTTTGTGTTGATTAGGAGGTTAGCCCCAGGAATTAACTGCAATATATATACTTTTTTTCCTGGGTGGTCAGTTGTCTTTTGACTTTGTTTAAGGTGTATATTTTTTCTTCACTACACAGTTTTCTTTTCTTTCCATTTTTTCCATTGTAGTCAAGGTTGTGTGTGTGTGTGTTTGTGTGTGTTTATGGCTCTGGATTTAGAATCCAGAATGCATTCCCACTATGGGGTTTAAATAAAAAATTTACCTATTTTTATAGTAAATTTTATATTTTCTTTTTTTGCATTTAAGTCTTTGATCCATTTGGGATTTATCCAGGTACACAGTGGATTCAACTTATTTTTTTTTCCAGATATTTATCTAGTTATTATCTTTCCCCTCTACTGATTTGAGATGCATCATTTATCACATGCTCAAATACCCATGTGTCTTTATTTTTTTTTTTAATATATTTTATTGATTTTTTACAGAGAGGAAGGGACGGGATAGAGAGTTAGAAACACGATGAGAGAGAAACATCGATCAGCTGCCTCCTGCACACTTCCCACTGGGTATGTGCCCGCAACCAAGGTACATGCCTGTCGTAAGTGTTTCCCTCCACGTCCTGCGTGGTTCATGGTTCGGGTCTGGAAGAGGAGCCGCACACAAATGAACAATTCCAACTCAAGGAGAAGGACTTCCACTGTGCTCAGGCCTCACCAAGCTTTTTATAGTGAGAGGTAAACAAGGTAGTGGTTACCATAGTTACACAGTTCTTGTGAGTTTCACTTGTTTTGACCATGGTTACACTTCCTGCACTTCCTCAGCCCATTAGCTTCCCAGATAAGATCTAGGGAGTGTTATAAGGTCAAGCCTAATTATGCTAAGAGGACTGTGCTAATGGGCTTGTTTGTGACTTTGCCAACAGGTCAGTCCTAGGCTTAACCCTATATCAGTTTCCCACACATGCCCTTCACAGGAATCGAACCCAGGACCCTTGAGTCCGTAGGCCGACGCTCTATCTACTGAGCCAAACCGGGCAGGGCCCCATGTGTCTTTAAATATACTTCTAGACTTATTATTTTCAATTGTCTGTCTGCATTTATGTTTCAGTATTGCACAGTTTTAATGACTGAAACTTTATATTTTAATATTTGCCAGACTAGTCTTGTTTGTCCATTTATATATTAGAATGAGACTATTTTTGTCCCCATCCTTCAACCCCTAACCCCAATAAAAACCTGTTGTTATTTGTATTAGGAATCACATTACATTTACAAAATAACTTAGGGAGGGCTGCTCTTTTAATGATGGGGCTGCTCTTTCTATCTAAGAAAATCTTTTGTTAATCCATTTTTTTAAAAAATATATTTTATTGAGTTTTTACAGAGAGGAAGGGAGAGGGATAGAGAGTTAGAAACATCAGTGGGAGAGAAGCATCGATCAGCTGTTTCCTGCACACCTCCTATTGTACATGCCCTTGACTGGAATCGAACCTGGGACCTTCCAGTCTGCAGGCTGATGCTCTACCCATTGAGCCAAACCGGTTAGGGCTGTTATTCCATTTTTTTTAAATTTAAAAAAATCCTCGGTAGTGTTTTAAATTTTTCTTCCACATTTCTCTTAAGTTTATTATAAGGTATTTTATCTTTGTTGATGCTATATCATTAACAAAATCTTCAATTATAGTTCCCAAGAGCTTATTATTTGTACTCATGATAACTATTGGTAATAAATTTTTACTTCACTATCTGATTAAATTTTTTTTCTTTGTTAGAGTTTTCCACGTACACAGTCATATCATCTTCAAATTGTAGGCTTACCTTCTCTTTCCCAATAGTCACTCCTCTGGTTTGATTTGCTTTCACTGTTCTTTTTTTGGCAACAAACAATTCCTAGATATTTGTGACCTACAACAACAAGGTATATTTATTGTCAGTTGTTATGAAATCACAGCATAGCAAACTCTCAATCTGGGCATTTGTAGAATTGCTTATAGAAAAGTAATCAGACTTGTTCCAAAATTTGTAGTCTTGGGAATACTAAAATAAATAAGGTACAATCCTTCCTCTGAGAGGCCTTACAACCAGTGTCTCAGCGTGTAAAAAATAGTCTTGCTTTTTAGGTGTAAGTCTTTATGATTAGCAAACCAGAAACTTTGGCCTCAAATTGAGTTCTACTAGTATGTTAAAAATAAGGGAGGGTAACATGGAACATTAAGACACAATGCTGGGGAGCTGTGCTTATTAAGTGCTGTGTTCCAGTATCAGAATGTATTTAGCTGGCTCAGCACATGTAGTGGTATGTGTGTGTGTGTGTGTCTTTTTCCCCATTTCCACCCCCCTTTTTTTTCCTTCTTAGACATGCAGCAAGCTACTGCACTCAGCTGTGAAATATTTACCATTGCAAGGCAACATATAATTAAGTGCGGGAATGATATGGCAGGCGAGTGCTGCCAGAGATCAGCGGACAAAGCATTCAGTTGGGCTTGGGAAAGGCATTGTAGAGGAGGAAGGGCTTAAAGAGGACCTTGAAAAGGAATTGATTGAGTACAGAAGGACAGTGTAGGCAGCACTAAAGCTGTGAGCAAATATCAAGAGTCCAATGAGTCAGACTTATTTCAGGGACGGTCTGGGAACTGTCTCTGAATCTGGGTAGGAGATGAAGCTGGTAAGGTAGACTGGGAGGCAGCCGGTATGGCCTGAAGGAACAAGCCTTGGCCTGCAGGCCAGACCTGGGTTCTGCCACTAGCCACTCAGGTGTCCTTGGCAAGTCATTGAATCTTCTAAGCTTCAATTACTCAGATGTGAAATGATAGTTTCAGACTGAAAATCTCTAAAGTAGCTTCCTATTTTAAGGGATTCTGTGATTCTTTTATTGTGGTCTTTGATGCGTTAGAATAAAGACTTGAATTTCTCTTAACATTGTGGAGCCTTTAGGTTCTGAGCAAGGGAATAACTTAAGGAAAGGGGGATTCGTCACATAAGTAAAGAGGCATTTATGGGTATTAAATTCAGTGAAGGTGATTGACATATTGAGGAAGAAAACTAACGTGGAGGCTATGCCAGGAGTTCAGAAGAAGCAGAAGCAGTGTGGTTGAAATAGAAATCAAAAGAAGGAAACAGACAAGAGTGGTTGTTTATTCAATTTTTATTGATCATAAGAAACTGTAATAAGGTCTGTGGACCCAGTAATAAGACAGAAAGTGTCTTTATTCTCATAGAACTTAAATTCTAACAAAAGGAAAAACTAGCAGAATTTGTTGATTAACCAACAGGGTATTTGTGTCTTTAAGAGAATGACACTCCAAGGCCAAACATCCAGCTACAAAGTCTTGTTAAAATATTGTAAAAAGAAGGAACTCTTACCATTTGCAACGGCATGGATCGAACTGGAGAGCATTATGCTAAGTGAAATAAGCCAGTCAATGAAGGAAAAATACACATGATCTCACTCATTCATGGTTAATAGAGACCATTATAAACTTTTGAACAATAATAGATACAGAGGCAGAGCTGCCTCAAACAGATTGTCAAACTGCAGCGGGAAGGCCGGGGAGAGTTGGGGGGCAGGAGGGAGGGGGGTAAGAGATCAACCGAAGGACTTGTATGCATGCATATAAGCATAACCAATGGACATAAGACACTGGGGGGTAGGGGAGGCCAGGGGATTGTCAAGGGCGGGAAAAAAAAAAGGAGACATATGTAATACTTTTTGTAATACTTTAAGCAATAAAAAAAATAATTTGATTTATAATATAGTAAAAAAAAATATTGTACTTTTAAAAAATGGAATACTGTGTGGCCATAAAGAATTATGAGACATATTTATTGGCATAAAAAGATATTCATGATATTTAAGTGAATGAAAAACAATACAAAATAAAAAATTATGCACCACTTTATATGAAGAGTAGGATTATTGGTGATTTACTTAATGATTCATCATTCAGTGATTCTTTATTGAGTGCTTACTATGTGCCAGGCATTGTTTTGAACTCCAAGGATAAGTGGTAAATAAGGAAGACATGGTCCCTGATTAATTTTTTGTCTTATGTTTTCTAATTACTTTTGTAATGAACTCACTACTTTCTGTGAAAAATAATTTTAAAAATATATTTTTATTGATTTCAGAAAGAAGGGAGAGGGAGAAATAGAAACTCCAATGTGAATCATTGATTGGCTGCCTCCTGCATGCCCCCTAGTGGGGATTGAGCCCACCACCTGGGCCTGTGCCCTGACAGGGAATCAAACTGTGACCTCCTGGTTCATAGGTCGATGCTCAACCACTGAGCATACTGGCCGGGCAAAAAAATATTTTTAAAAAACCCAACTTTTAAAAAAATCCTCCCACTGGCATGGTGAATAAGTATGTTTTACAAGGTGTGTAAGTATGCTTTATGACTCTTTGTACAAGTGAAGCAGAGAATGCACTGTTATAATGACACTGTCCTGGCCTGTCTAGTCCTGGTGCTTATGCAAGAGAGGAGGTGGCTCCAGGACACCAGCTTCCTGCTTGGGGTGGGTCAGGGCACCGCCTGCTCTTTGGCAGCCAGAAGAGTCAGAACTCCCAGACTCCTCTGGCCCCAAGGCAAATAGAGTTCCGCTGATTAGACATGCGACTCTGCTGGCTTTTTATAGTCCTTCTGAGGGTTGGTTATTCCAGCCTTGGCTGTATGTTACTTGACACTCCTTTATTGAAGTTGCCTCTCCCGGAAATCTCTGTCATTCCATAAACCCTGGCAACTGCCCTGCAGTGCAGCTGACCTCCCACAGTTTGGAAAACAAAACGTATTCTGGCTGCATTTAAAGGAAGTTTGGGGTGAGTTTGTGGGTAAGGATTTGGCTGTGATACCTTTGTGGGCAGAGCACCTACAGAGGGATCTGGCGCTGGTGACTGCCTAGATTCCAGGGCCCTTACACAAAAGCCTTTGTGTTATTGTTCCCTCTCTCTGCCCAGCTCTTCTATGACTACTACTGACCAAACCTTTCTGCTTCAACATTGCCTCCAATTTTTAAAAGGCAAGAGCCTTGCCCTGACCGGTTTGGCTCAATGGATAGAGCGTCAGCCTGCAGACTCAAGGGTCCCAGGTTCAATTCCGGTCGGGGGCATGTACCTTGGTTGCAGGCACATACCCAGTGGGGAGTGTGCAGGAGGCAGCTGATCAATGTTTCTGACTCTCTATCCCTCTCCCTTCCTCTCGATAAGAAATCAATAAAATATATTTTTTTTAAAAGGCAGGAGCTTTGTGTATGTGCTGAAGAACAAATAAGCAAGCAAAACCCAACAAATTATTTTTTGAAAACGTATTTCATATTTCTTAGAATAAATTGTAATATGTAAATAAACATACAGAAACATACATGAGGAAAAAAATTACCTACAATCCTATTCTTCAGAAATGTTGCCAGGAGCTGGTCCATCCTTGCTGTTTCAAGGGACCTGGCATATATGGCATACTGTTCTTAATATGTTTGCTCACCTTCTTGGCACTATGTGTTTTAACCAAGGTCACCTCTCTGAGAAAGGTTGTTTCCCCAGGTAGGGATTTTCCCCTGAAGTTAGGGAGGTAATAAAACCCCTTAACTAAGTGCCAGGCGGGTAATTAATCACTTTAACTACGAACAATCATGCTTAAGCTACATAATTTTTACTCCCTGGAATGGAGATAAGAAACGCCCTAACCTTTGGAATAGAGATTGATAGGATTGGAATCAACTGGTATAAATACAGATGTAACAAGACAAAAGGACACAGAACCTAGACACAGAACCTAGACACAGAGCCTACACAGAACCTAGAGACAGAAGAACTTCGCTGGAGAGAACATGGCAAAAGATCCTGGACAGAAACTGGCCACAGAACCTAGAGACAGAACCTAGCGAGAGAACATGGTAAAAGATCTTGGACAGAAACTGGCCACAGAACCTAGAGACAGAACCTAGCGAGAGAACCTGGTAGGAGAACCTGGATGGAACCTGGCTGAAGAACCTAGAGACAGAACCTGGCTACAGAACCTGGATAGAACATGGCAAGAGAACCTGACTAGAACCTGGTGACAGAACCTGGCTGGAGAACCTAGCGAGGGAACATGGCTACAGAACCTGGCTGGAGAACCTAGAGAACCTGGCTGGAGAACCTAGCAAGAGAATATGGACACAGAACCTGGCTGGAGATCCTGACCAGAACTTCGCTGGAGATCCTGAACAGAACTTGGCTGGAGATCCAGACCAGAACTTGGCTGGAGATCCTGGCTAGAGATCCTGGCTAGGCTGCTGATCAACTGAACGCTGTCTCCGTGTCATTCCTTCTTCGCCAACTCCGTCCACACCTTTGGGGACCCCTGGACCTGCTGGGGTTGGGCCCCAGCAAAATGTTTTGGTGTATTTTATTTATGTGCTTTACTTTCTACTCACACAGTTGTTTTCAGCTTGTGTTCTACCACTGGTAGCCGAATCATAGATCTTAAGCTGTGTCTGTACCAATAGTTTCCTCTAAGATAGGCCTATTCTTTCTATAATGAACAAATGCTATTATAATTAGGTGCTGAGCTGCTTTTTCCAATATCAAGAATAGTCTCTTGGCTGTGAACATTAATGACAGAATGTTATTTCAAAGCAGCACCCACTTATTCTTTCATGTCCACTCCAGCTGAGGGAAATCACTGGAGTCAAGCTAGCCAATCAAATCCTCATTCTTTGTTGCTCTTTGATGAAACCCTAGGGGCCTTTTTAATACAGAGGGCTCCTCAGCGTCACTGATGGTCTTGACCTTTCCACCAACCTAAAGGAGAAGGGAGGAAGGCAGTCCCTCTGCACCATATCATCCTGCACATACCTTCTACTCTATGCTTGGAGTGTGAGAATCTTCCAGACCTTTGTGTGACCCATCCTGGAACACAAAACCTCCATATAGAATAAATGGACAAGCAACCTGGACAAAGTTTAATTATAGACTTCACTTTTTGCTGGTTCCAGAGATACATTTTCTTTAGGAATTTCCCTGTTGTCTACCTTTTTTTTTTTTTTTTTTTTTAAATTGAATTCAGCTCTTTCCAAAGTAGGCCTCTCTGTATCTGTTTCTTTCAGCTGAACCTTGCTTTTGCCTTCCACTCAGAGTCTGAATTATTTTTACAAAGATGTTAAGCAATTCTAAAGAAACAAGATCTTCCTGTTTGGGTGTACCAGGTTTTTAGTTTGTTCTACTCAGAAATCATCTACTGCTATCCCCTTGTATTAACTATTGATAATTCCATGTGTCTCTAATTTCCTAAAATAGGTCTTTTCCTTTAGCCATTTATTTCTGGCCACATATTTTCTCCTTCTATAGTGGTAAACTGAGTGCTTGAGTGCAGCAACTATCTCATTTTAAGTCACTTATTCATCATTTTTCCATCTGTCATTTTTTTAAAAACTCTTAATAGTATACTATTTAAAAATCACCTTCAAACCCTACCCCCTCACCCCTTTTGGAAAGTAGATAAGGTGTAAATTATCTACACTAATAAAAAGACAAAGATGCTAATTGACTGTACCTTTGCTATGCCCCAAGCCACGCCCACCAGCCAATCAGAGCGACTATATGCAAATTAACCCAACCAAGATGGCAGCCACGGAGCTGGAGCAAGCAGGAGGCTTGGTTGCCCCGGTGATGGAGGAAGCCAAGCTTCCCGCCAGCAGCTGTGTGTTCTGCTAAAGGCAACAAAGTTTCAATTATAGATGACAATAAATCCCAGATACCTGCTTCCAGCCAGCCTCCACTGGGAGCTTGGGTGGCTGGGGGCCATGGCCAGCCTGCAAACAGCCATCAGCCCCTTACCAAGGATGGCCACACCCTCATGGAGTGAGGGTCCCCACTAGGGGCCTTGGCCAGCCTGCAAACAGCCATCAGCCCCTCACCCAGGCTGGCCAGGCACCCCAGGGAGGACCCCTACTCTGAAGGGGCTGTGGCCAGCCTGCAAACAGCCATCAGCCCTTTACCTAGGCTGGCCAGGCATTCCAGCAGGGACCCCCACCCTGAAGGGTGTGTGGCCAGTCTGAAAATGGCCCTCAGCCCCTCACCCAGGCTGGCCAGGCACCCCAGTGGAACCCCCACCCTGATCCGGGATACCCTTCAGGGCAAACCAGTGGGCCCCCACCCATGCATCAGGCCTCTATCCTATATAATAAAAGGGTAATATGAAAATTGACCCTAACAGCAGAATGACTGGGAATGACTGGTCACTATGACACACACTGACCACCAGGGGGCAGACGCAGTAGCTGCCCCCCTGGTGGTCAGTGCGCTCCCACAGGGGGAGCTCCGCTCAGCCACAAGCCAGGCTGTTGGCTGCCAGCAGAGTGGTGGTGGTGGGAACCTCTCCCGCCTCCTCAGCAGTGCTAAGGATGTCCGACTGCAGCTTAAACCTGCTCCCTGCTGGCAAGTGGACATCCCCTGAGGGCTCCTGGGGTGCCAGAGGGATATCTGACTGCCAGCTTAGGCCCAATCCCCCAAGGAGCGGGCCTAAGCCAGCAGGTAGTCATCCCCCGAGGGGTCCTAGACTGCGAGAAGGCACAGGCTGGGCTGAGGGACCCCCCCCCCAAGTGCACAAAGACCGTTAGGCGGAACTACCGGACAATCAGAACAACCAGTCGCTATGACGCACATTGACCACCGGGGGGCAGATGCTCAATGTAGGAGCTGCCCGCTAGTGGTCAGTGCATTCCCACAGCGGGAGCGCTGCTCAGCCAGAAGCAGGGCTCAGGGCTGGAGAGTGCGGTGGCGGGAGCCTCTCGGTGCTAAGAAGCAGTGAGCCAAGAAGTAAGAAGCAAGCAGGCGAGCAGTTAAGAGCGAGGGGTCCCAGATTGTGAGAGGGATGTCCGGTTGCCAGAGGGATGTCGGACATCCCTGGAGGGGTCCCGGATTGTGAGAGGGCGCAGGCCAGGCTGAGGGACACCACCCTCCTCCCACACCACCCATGCACAGGACTCTAGTAGAGATATAATATGCTGTGTTATCCTTGTAAATTTTTCTTGCAGTATTTTCTTACTCTTATTTTCTTCATATCCAGCTCATTCACCCCTTTCACTGTTTCTTTAATTTTATTAGTCATTATTAATTTACTTGTACATGTCTGAATTTTCACTAGAAATTTACAAGGTATTTTCTGCCTGAGGTTAAATTGGGCACAGAGGCATAAGACTTAGGATACTGTCAGATGGACCTTATTAGTCACAGATTAAATATTGAAAGGAATGACCTGAGGCTCAGTTGATATTTGGGCTTGCTCAGAGCTCATTTATTGGTTCTGCTTTTCCTTTTGTGATCTTTCTGAAATCCTTCTCATTATTTGAGATGAATGGAATTCTGTGTGTGTAATCAGAGCAAAAAAGTTCTTCCTCGCTAAGTTTATAGTCAATCTAAGTAAGCAATAAGGTTAAAAATGATTTTATAGGTAAAATTAATCTGGAGGTTTGAAAAGTGCATTGAAATTGAATTTCTTTCTTAGCTGGTTGCTGATTTCAAAAGTAAAGTACCATGTTCTTTAAAGAGCCGAATCAGTGTTACAGAAGCTGTTTGAATGGATCCTTCATTCTCCATTGTGGTGTGTCATTGGGGCATTAATAATGGATGGTTGCTGCACTTGGTAGTCAGATACATTACTTTGATCTATTTTTATTTCCCAAAGGGGCCTCTGGAAAAGGGCAATGAGGGTAGATTTAAAGCCACATTATTGGAATTCAATAACTTTCGTCGTGCTCTGTATGCGTCGTGCTTGCTGAAGAGTAGTTCTAATATGGAGAGTCAGTCAAGCATGGAGGAGGCAAAATACCAAAATGGATTTTTATAACTAAGATATAAGCTGAATTCTGTGTTTTAATTTAGGCCCTGTTGCTCAGCATTAACATGTTAGATGTATGCATTTTGCTCTTTTTGATTCTGAAGATGAAGGGATGAGCACAAAAATAAAACAAATTCACCAGTATAAAGTATTTGGTTGATGGAAGCAAACAAAAAAGTTCATATAAGTCAATTAGCAAAAGTTATATGTTTCAGTAATTCCTAAGCAGTTGTGAAGGACTGAAATTTTAGTTGTGTAAAGTATATCCCCAAGGGAACACTGAGTCCTCTTTATTTTTTATTTTATTTTTAATATATTTTTATTGATTTCAGAGAGGAAGGGAGATGGAGAGAGAGATAGGAACATCAGTGAGAGAGAAATATCGATTGGCTGCCTCCTGCACACCCTATACTGGAGATTAAACCTGCAACCTGGGCATGTGCCTTGACTGGGAATAGAAGGCGACCTCCTGGTATATGGGATGACACTCAACCAATTAAGGCATACTGCCTGGGCTGAGTCCTTTTTAGATGGCTTCACTTCTCTGGTAATTACATAAAGGCCATAGCAGCTTGAAAGTGGAAGATTCTAAATCCTAAGGTATTGAGGTCACTCCCAGAGATAAACAATGTCTTATTTTTTCAAGATATTGAATCTGCCCTGAGAAACACCCCCTCCCTTTTGGGTTTGTGTAAAAATGTAGAAGGGTATTTATGATCTAGTCAGTCATACTCTTGGACAAATCAATCAATCACATTAAAAAGGAGAGAAGAGTGATATTTACATTTCTGTTCATTTCAGTTGTTTAATATCTTTCCCTTACCTATGTCTTTATTTAAAGTGTGATAAACTTAAAAAATGAAAGCAAAGCAGAGTTAAATGTCTTAATACCCAGCTGATAATGATACATTATTCATCTGTTAGTACCTGGCTAATAGCACCTGGCCACCTGACAGATCCATAAGAGAATGATGATAGTATGGCTGTGAATGAAATGACCTGTCTCTCCCTACACAGAAAGAATGCTGGGAGTCTGAGGATCGTGTTGTTTTGACAGTGATAATCAATCACCTTGATATTGTACTGTGCATAGTTTGACCTACATTCCTTGACTGTCGTTTCACCATGGGAAATAACTTTATTTTTTTGTTATTGTTTAACTTTTACATTTTTCACAAAAGAAAATTTCTAGTGGAAAAACTTTAAAACAATGCAAACAGTACATTAAAAATCACTGTGCCCTAGCCGGTTTGACTCAGTTGATAGAACATCGCTTGCAGACTGAAGGGTCCTGGGTTTGATTCGGGCAAAGGCACATACTTTGGTTGCAGGCTCCATCTCCAGCCCTGGTTGTGGCGTGTGCGGGAGGCTAACAATTGATATGACCCTCTCACATTGATGTTTCTATTCTTTCTGTCTCTCCTCCTCCCTTCCACTCTCTAAAAATCAGTGGAAAATATCCTTGGGTGAGGATTTAATTTTTTAAAAAAGTCATTTGTAATCTGCGATCTAGAGAAAATACTATGAACAGCTTTGACATATTTTTTAGTTCTTTCTGTAATTTTTAATATACTAGTAACTCTTTAACTTACTTTTTCTCAATTAACAATATGTCTTGAATATCCAATGCCATTCATTATATTTTGCAACATCATTTTTAGCATCTGTGTAATTTTCATTATATGGATTACCACATCCTGTTAAACCAATCTCCTCTTTTTTGATCTTTCGGTTATTAAAAACTTTCATCATTATATACACTCTGTGATAGCATTTCAATAGATAAATCCACTATTGCCTCATTAGATATTATTAGGAGTGAAATTATTGGGTCACTGGAAGGCAACAGGAGCTTTCTAGGAGGTTAACTGATGACATGCATCCCCATCTGCCTTACGTGAAAGGGGAGCATTGGCTTCAGAATCTGGATTTGTTATGATCTCATTTACGGTGTCTTAACCATAGCCTCTGAAATTAGCTCTTCACAGGCCTTGATCCTTTGAGGCCCCATTTCCTCTTCTGGACTCTTGGATGTGAGACTAAAAGCTTGTGTCTATAATGTAAGCTTCCCACAAGCATGTTGTAGGTGTTTAAATACAAATCAACAGCCAAGCCACTGTTGGTATTTATGTGGGGGAGGAAGACATAGAAACATATCCTTAGAAGCTGTGTCATGGTCTTAGTGATCTAAATATATGAAGAGTACATCCAAGAAAGAGGTTGACCTTTCCAAGGTCACACCATGAGTCAGCAATGAAATCCAAAATAGAGCTTTCATTTTTAAAAGTTTCCCCCCCCCCAATATAATGCATATTTATGAATAGGTCAAGAGAAAACATTTGTAAATGAGCTCGTAAGATTATTTATAATTTGAAATGCTCCAAAAAATTTTAAGAGAGTTACTGGAAAATGTTCCTCTCCCAGAAATAAATCTAAATTGCTAAAAGGTATTTCATAATATTTTAGAAAATAAAATCTTAAATAACTGAAATGAAGAGAGAGTAGTGAGTGGTATAGGCAGATGAAAATGAGCCTCATAGGAGAGAGAGAGAGAGAGAGAGAGAGAGAGAGAGAGAGAGAGAGAGAGAGAGAGATTTTGCCAGCAGCTGAGAAATAAGAGGTGGAAGAGTAATGGGTTGACTCTACCATGGTTACTAAGGAAAACACCACCAAAGGGCCTCCTCAGGCATTCATCCTGGGGTGGGAGGATGGGGTCTTGACCCTCATTTGTAATGATCTTCCCTTCTCAGTCTGTTGATGTGGATCTGTGCTGTTATTTTAGATCTTTTGGCAGGGTCACTTTCAGGAGCCAGAGAGATACTTTCAATATCCCCAGGACTGGTCTCAGGTCTCCTGATTCACAATCTAGTACTCATTCTACTACAGGTCGGAAATAACAGTCATATTACAAGGATTTTCAGAGACACACAAAAGCTTCTGGGTAACTGAAGCTCTGAGTATGCATTATATAAAGGGTATACAAAATAAAAGAGGAAAGGACACCAAAAAATCTTAGCACACTTGAGAATAAAGATCATTCATCCAGCACTGTCTTTGTAGATGAGGAAACAGGTTTGGTGATCTATTGGGAGTGATAACCAGCACCCACCAGGGCCAAGAACTCAGACTTTCTGACACTCAGCCTGGTGCAGATTAATCTAGATACATCTTGTGATTCATTTATTCTTTCTCATGATCATCTTCAAACTTCTATTTTCATGATTTGTGAATTCAGTATTACCAAACTCAGCGTGTATTAATACTCTGTGAAGCAACATCTAAAAATGTGGTGCTTGCCAGACAAGAATTTCCCAAGGCAGACAGACCACAGAGAAGTAGACAGAAATGACAGATAGGCCACTGAACAAACAAAGCAAATATGTAAATTGTATAACTTTTCCATATGAGAGGGCAAATGAAGAGATCATCACTTTCCATTTCTTTAAAAGAGAAAAGCCATGTTCATCATGGGGCAGCCCTAAGCTAATAGGTAATAGGAGTCATCCTATCCCCTTAGTTGCCATATTGGAAAGAAAATGAGTGCTTTACCTGGCACACTCAGCACTCAGGTGCACGGTGCAGTTTTGTTGGTATATTGTTGGAAGCACCTTTATTGGATTTTGTTCTTCTGCATGTTCTGTGAGGTCTGCAAAGACTAGGAGGAGCTGCTGAGGCAGGAAGCCTCAGGGCATGCCTTCGAAAACCGAAGGGCTTTCCCTCCCTGGAAGAAAACGAGTGGTCATGTGGTTCACAGCCCTATTTTCCTTGAGGCTTCTGTTTGATGTCCTTCTTGAAGGACTTTGCAGATGATAAATGAACTTACAACACCCCCAAGTGTTTAAATTGTCATATGAACTGTAGTAAATGGGAGACTATGTTATAAGTTCTATTCTTTCCAAAACCACTTAAAGACAAACCAAAGGTAACCTTGCTCTCTTCTGTGGTAACAAAAGGCACCTCGAGCAGGTATCTTATAAAGGCCTGTTCCTAGTCATTTGCTTCAGGGACAGTATTAGTAGTAGTTTTAGGGTAGTATTAGTATTATTATGATAAAAGCATCATATGTATAATGTGAGATAAAACAAATGAGTTGCTATGGGGTCTTCTAATTCTATCACCCTCTGTGTTCTTGGGAACCAGGATTCTGGCACAGAAGAAAGGGGCTACAGATATTGTATAGAAGGACGTTAGGTGAAAACCTTATAGTCATGAATTTGAGTTGGAAATATCAGTTATGAATTCATAAGGTGTTTCATTTTTAAATATGCATACTTCCTAGCTCTGTTAATTATAAAATCATAGAAATAATGACTAACCCAGTAGTAATGAGCATTCCTACTTCCAAGATGGTAGTTTGGAAAATTATTTCCATTAAAGGAAACCAAACTTCTTAGAAAAGTGGCTGATTTCAGGCTTGACAATGTGTAAGATGGCAAAGAAGCTTTCAAAGGCTACTAGGCTAGCCAGCCTAGTCAGATTGACGGCCATCCCGCTGACCAAAGGTGGACAGTTTGAACTTCAATAAGGTTAAGAATTGTAATGGATCAAAACCCATCAAGTATGTTTAAATCTATGAGTACACATTGATATTAAGTAAACCAGCTGGCTGGTTACCTTCTGAATGTGACAGAGAACCAAGTCATTATCTTGAACACTGTGTAAAGAAAAGAATTTGTTGTGATTTTGCTTTATGAATTATATCACTGTAACGAAGAGTTGATAAAGCAAAACCTCTTCTGATAAAGTTATTCCAGCTAATGAATGAAAGCAAAATGATGGAATGAGTGTATCATCACTTTGTAACCCCCATATATTTATTAACCGTTTTAGGCACAGAGCAGCAACTACCAAAATAGTTGATAGCAGCTTTCAAGAAGGAGCAAAAACCAAAGCTAAACGCCTCTTGATAAAAGAACATACTGCTGCCCGGCCGGTGTGGCTCAGTGGCTGAACATCAGCACATGCACTAAGAGGTCACCCATTCGGGTTGCAGGCTCGATCCCCGGTAGGGGGTATGATCAATGTTTCTATTTCTCTCTCCCTCTCCCTTCCTCTCTCTAAAATAAATAAAGACATATTTAAAAATAAGATAAAGTATCAAAAAACAACAACACAATGCTACTTATAGTTTTGTCAAAGAAATTGAACCTGAGACGAATCAGGCCTCAGGATCTGGCTGCCAATTTGAAGAAAGTAAAGAGATCTGAGGAACCAGCACACTGACTGCTTCATGTAGCTGCAACGAACACATCCAAATCGTGGGAAACTCTGCAGGTCTAATGCCCCAGGATCTTTAATGGATAAATTATACTAAAAAGAAAGGAATAGAGATGGAATCTGTAGATTAAAAAAGACTTAAAGGACATATTGAGTGAAAAATTGGCCAAAGGTAAATTACAGTATCCAGGCATGCTTACTTGGGTGATGAAACAATAGAGATACAAGAAAGTGATTGCTCTGCAGGTCAGGATGGCAGTCACTTTTGGAGGGATGGAGGGTCTGTGAAGGGGAGGGGCACATGGAGGCACTGCGGGGGTGGCTGGCCAAGGTCTAGTTTTTGACATGGGTAGCTGCTGCAAGGCTGCTTACCTTATCCATAATTTACTAAGCTGTGGGTTTTTGTGTGATATTTTGTATCTGTTTCATTCTATAATAAAAGTGTAAAAAGAAAAAAACCACACAGGAAAGAAGAAAGCCCATTAGAGAAACTCACAAACCTGATGCTGCCTAGAGCTGATCCCAGCGCTGTCAGTGGTGCGGTGGGTAAATGAAGTTGTGGGAAATTGTGTTCTGGGTACAAAGAATGTAATAGTAAGTCCACCTGCAAAGACATCTGTGCACTGTTAGCAGCGGGCTCCTTTCAGGTTGCTGGGCGGCTTTGTTCTTACAGTTGTGTAGCAGCAAGCTTGCGTGGAGCTTCGTTTCAGGTAGAGTCAGACTAGATGGCCCATTTCTGGCTCAGCGTGCTTTAATGTGTGGTGTCTAGAACACCAGCCTTGTGGTGATGCAGGTTTCAGAAAATGCAAATTCCTTGGTCCCCTCTCTTCAAAAGGAGCAGCCCTGGACTCTGCGTGACTAGCAAGCACGCTGTGGAGTGAGCGGCATCATGACTTCTCTGCCTGTTTCTACACAAAGTCAGTTTTATGACGATATCTGAGGGGAATTACAGCTCAGAGGAATTTCAGAGAGTTGGTGCCATCGGTGTGATTTTCATCAGTGAATGAACTTTGGCCTTGTTGTCAGGTAGGACACTAAACGTGACTGTGACTAGGCAACAGCTCAATTAGAAAAACATTTTCTCCAGTGCACAATAGCAATTGTCAGACTTTCTCTCATCTTTTTGCTCAGGGTTCTTCCCCTCGCACGGCAAAGCCTGGGATTAGGAATTTAAAGTGATATCTCAGCCAGTGAATCATCTGAAGCTTTTAAAATGACAATTCTATACTGACAAATTCAAATCATGGAAAACAGAACAATCCAGATTTGGATGTGGCCAGGCATGACCAGACAGAATTTGGACTCACTCCTTTCTTTCAGAGTGTGAACGCAGATGTGTGAGGCCTGCCACGTCTGTAGTCAGCATTTTCATCCTCCTCTTTCTACCATCGTCACTCTCCCAAATCCACATGCTTTTCGGCACCAATCCTAATCAAAACAGATGATACGATTTCAGTAACTTTTGCTGATTGAGTGCTGATTAGCGAGGATACACGTGGGAAACTAAACTGGGACTTGCAGTTTTAGGCATTTCACTTTGACTTGTGAAATATAATATTTTATCTGATTGACTCTAATTCCAAAAACATCATCTGAACACGGCCCACATGCACGGTAGTGCCCCAGCAGAGTGACATGATTTTCTGCTTCCGGAAAGCTACTCTTTCATCAGGGAGATGGGCCGGTAATCGCTAATGGTATCAGCAAAGTCATTTCCACGTAAATAATGTCATTTTAGCTCTCAGCTCACACTTTCAGAGTTTTAGGAATTTGAAAGGATAACCGCTGTTCACAACCACAGAATTCCTGATACTTTGAAGAGAAGTAATGTGATGGTCTGAAACAATCTCAGCCTCCCTCCCACCACCCTTCACCCTGTCATTCTCAGTATGACAAGCAAGAAACTAGGACCATTAGAAAGTGCACTAGTATTTGCTAGAGCAGTGACTTTCAACTGGCACGCCACAAGAATTTTTTAAAACATGCAATACCAGACTATTTAGTCGGGCACTGACCTCTTTCCCTTAGGTGGAAAAAAAAAGGGACAACAGCCCACACAACATTAGCTGTCTGGTATGAATGATAAAAATTATAGCTATTTTTTGCCAGATCTTCAAAAAATATAGCATATTTTTTGGTGTACCATCGAATTTTAGTAAATAGTTTATGTGTGCCATGAGATGGAAAACGTTGAAAATCACTGTGTTAGAGGAAGGGAAAGAAGGGGGCAGACTACTTTTGGGAAAATAAAAATACTGTCATAGGAACATCCATCAGTCTGTCTTTCGGAGAAAGTACAGTTTTGATAACCAACTGAAGATGACATTAATAGTCTGCAATAGGATGCTTTTGTATAAAGTTGCAAGTTTCAATTCAAAAGGTTCATTTATTAGGTGTTTTGTTTTTAACAAGTGACTGCTGTTCCCTTGATCTGTATTTTAAAATATAAAGTACATGTATTAGGTAAGACTCTCCTTTCAGCTTTTTCTAATGAATACACATGTATATGGTGAGCATATGGACGGGCAAAGACACTTTTCTTCATTCATTTCTATAATTGCCAGTAAACAAAATGAGTAGTCATGATGACATGGCATTTTTCAGTGAGACTTAAATATGTACGCGAAATACATCTTACATTTACTTCTCTTTTGCTTAGTATCTTTAGAGCATGGAAACTTTTCATTCTCAATGTAGTGGTATGCTTTGGATAGACAGGGGTTCAAGAATTCTGAAACTATGACAGGAAAAAGATGGAAGTGAAAAAAAGGAGCGAGGATATCTATCTTTTAAAAGTAGGCCTTACTGTGTGTGTGTGTGTGTGTGTGTGTGTGTGTTGGAATACCATCTGAATGTGTCCTGCAGTAAAACAAATGTTAAGGCAAGAGTGTTTTGAGACAGTGTACCTATTTTTATGGGTAGAGATAGAAAAAAATGGTTGTAGATAAATGAAGAAATGCCAAGCAATTACTGTTTGTGCCTGTGGAGAGTCAGGTTGTAGGGGTTGGGGGGATTTGCTATGTTTTCTCATTTGGGGATGAATGTTGGGAAGGAAGAAGAGGAGAGAAGTGGTTGGGGCTGCATTTGTGGGAGTTCATGAAACTGGGATGCCACGCGTTGCTTCAGTACCTGGTGAGGAAGTTGCTGGAAGGGCAGGTTTCCTTCCAAATGCACAAGGAGCCTTAGAGATGGGTAGTTTTACAGAATGTCAAGCCACAGACACAGAATTTCACAAGGAAATCTTCAAGATGTTTTGAAAAATAAATTGTTGGAAATAGGCACGGCGGCCTCATGATGAGGCAGCAACCAGATCTCCTCCCAGGGACAATTAACAGAGCTGAGGAGGTCACAGTTAGCATTAGTACGGTAAGCGATTAGAGAAATCACAGGAAGGGCACCCTCATTTCTCTCCCGTGTAAGTGACAACTGGACATTCTGGTTAAATACATTACAGTTATCTTAACCGCCCTATCTTTCTGAAAGAAACGATACAACTACAAAATATACAACAGTCTTACCAAAAAAAGGCACCTCTCCCACATAAATATTGAACTATAAAGAAAAATACTGACTCATCCGACTGGAGTTTATTTGTAAACAGTCTCAGGTCAAATCAGTGTTGTGTCAACCACTTCAAAAACCACCGAAGATTCCCGTTTCAGTGACAGGCAGCAGCAGCTGCAGTTGAGACCACAACATATCTAGAAGTTTGAGTGAAGCGGGCAGTTGGCAACATAATGTCTTCATGAATTTACGGTGTGAGTAATTCTGAAGGCTATAGGACAGTGGTTCTCAACCTTCCTAATGCCACGACCCTTTAATACAGTTCCTCATGTTGTGGTGACCCCCGATTTCATTATTACAAATTGAACATAATTAAAGCACAGTGATTAATCACAAAAACAATATGTAATTATATATGTGTTTTCCGATGGTCTTAGGCGACCCCTGTGAAAGGGGTCAAGAACCACAGGTTGAGAACCGCTGCTATGGGAGCTACTGTGGAGTATGAGAATTAAACAAGAAAATGGAGAGTCTAACTTACCCACATTACAGTAATATCCATGGGAAAAAAATCTTACTCAACTTTGAAGGTTGATGGTTTGAGATGGGCTCCAGTTTAACCTTGTTTCCTTTTGTCTGAAAATCCTGTGGAAGCTATGGAATTCGGGCTGATGACTGTAGTGCCATGACCGTCAGAGCTGTGCTCCTTATAATTTCCAACAACCTGAAGGGAGTGTGGGACCCAAAACAAGTATTTATATGCATTTAATAAGGGACTATAAATTGGTTTTCTTTTCTGTTGTTATTTTAAAATTTATGAAACAGACAGATTAACTTTCTTCTTTGGTGTACCTGCCTACAAATTTAACTCATGTGTAGATTTGTGTAACTATCTCCACACTCAGTATGCAGAACAGTGCCATCACCTCAAAAACTCCCTCAAGCTGTCAACCTGTATTCATGCTCCCCCCACCTCCACCCTTGGCAGCCACTCAGCTATTCTTCATCGACACCATTTGTCTCTTGAGAATGTCATATAAGTGGAAATATACACTGTGTCACCTTTTGAGACTGTGTAGTGTATAGATGTTCCATAGTTTGTTTATCCATTTTCCCACTGCAGGTCATTTTGGTTTCGGTGTTTATGAGTAGACCTTCCTTTCATTTTTGTGTTTACCTAAGCTTTCATTTCTTTAGTATAAACCCCCAGGCATGAAATTGCTGGGTCATATTGTAAGTGCATCTCCAACTTCATAAGAAACTGCTGAACTGTTTTCCACAGTGACTGTCATTTTGCATTCCCACCAGCAGTGCAGCAAAGTTCCAGCTGCTCTGGAACTCCTCAGCACTTGGTAATTGTTTGTTCTAGTCATTCCACCAGGTGTACACCTATTGGACCACAGTGGTATCTCGTTGTGGTTTTAATTGCATTTCTGTAATGGTTAGTGAGGATGAACATTTTTTATGTGCTTATTTGCCATCATTATATCCACTTAAAAATTTTTGTTCAAGTCTTTTGCCTATTTGATAATTGGGTTGGTTGTTTTCTTATTGTTGTTTTGAGAGTTCTTTATATATTCTAGATATAAATCCTTTGGTATATATATATATATGATTTGCAAATAGGTTTTCCTGGTCTTAGCTTATATTTTCCTTTTCTTAAAAAATATCTTTTGTATAGCAAGAGTTTTAAATGTTGATGAAGTCAAATATTTTTCTTTTATGGATTCTGTGTAATATACTGTATGTAGGAAGTTGGTACCAAATCCTAGGTCTGTAGTTATGGAGACCTCTGATACTGGCTACTCCCGAGAATGCTCTTCTCATCCCCTTGGTTGTCTCCTTCAAGACCCAAACATTACTTCCTTAGAAGAGAGTTCTTGCCCCTTCCTCTTTGCACCCCTGGGCACAATTATTTCCTTCTCTGTGTGCCCTCTGTGAACACTTACCTTCCTGGCTATAATTTTTATTTCCATCCCCACCTCCTACCAACCAGGGAACTCTAGGGAGCAGGCTCTGGAACTATAACCTTTGTGTGCCCCAGCACATGGATTAGTACATAGCAGGTACTTAAGGCATTTGCTGAAAAAACCCCAGAAACAATTATCCTTCTATCCTTTATAATTATGGGATAGGCTAAGGACAATTTGAGTATCTGTAAAAATGTTATTGCTGGAAGGGCATTTAAAAATTATCTTCAGTTTGTAATTATAGGTTTCTTAGTCTTTGAGACATCTCTTGATTTAGTCATCTGAATGAGCTTGCTGGAGAACATTTTTTTCTCAGAAGAAAAACTATAAGACAATGAATGACATCTATGTAGAATTATGGGAAATTTTAAGTAGTTAAAGCTTTAGTAGACTGTAGGCACCTACTAGAGAAGAAGGGAGCTAGTATGAGGGCAAAAGAGTAATGATCAGAAAGTGGCAAAGAAGCTCTGAGGCCTGTCCTTCCCCTTCAGCCCTACCCCTCCATCTCTCAGGTGAGGCCTGGGCTGATAGGTAGCATCCCTTGGGAGGACAACAGGGAAGCAAGGTCCTTGGGCAGAGTCAGGGTTTGGTAAGACCAGGAGGTAGATAATACAATTATTCACATTATTCTTCTGTGAAGAGGTAAAGGAGTATTTTTACAATGGGATGGGGTTATTAGCCAGAAAAGTACAGAGAATTTGGAAGTGGTCAGCAGTGGGTGGAAGGGAGTTTTCCAAGGCAACACAATACTGAGCATCCTAAGAGGACAAAGGAAGCAGGGCCTGTGCTTTGAGGTGGTTGAGGTATCAGGAATAGGAGGTGTGAGGGATAAATGGAGTGGGTGCTCAAAGCAAGCATTAGCTGAGACCCCAGGCAGTATGGGATATCTGATGATAGCAGTTAGAGGCTGAAAGCAGCAGAGATAGCTAATATGCGTATGATTGGTTCCCAGGTGCTGGTCAGTAGGGTCATGTCGTTTTTGCCTGAAGCTCTTTCGGACTGCACGTGCTCATGGGCCACATTTGTAAGAACTTCACTTAATTAGGACTCCAAAGTCTATTCAGTTTAAACTTTTCATCTCTTTCAAGTTGGTTATTGTCACCAGTTTGTATCACTGTCATCAACTGGTTCTTGGGTTTCAAGAACTAATATTGGAGCATTTATTGGAGTTGCACAGTACTTAATATTCAAAATTCAGAACAACTCTCTATCATTCTTCAATAGATTTTTTTTGGCCTATTTTCACACATTGTTAAATAAGGGTACATTTTAGTTTTTCTTTAAAAACAAGTAATTGAATTACGTGGAATCAGCAGGCTATGTTTCCAGCATAGCATGACTGTTTTGACACTCATGATAGGGCTTCAGAACTCAAATGCTATCTTAAAATGTTAGCCTTACCCCAAATCATCCATTTAAAAAACAAACAAACACTGATCATCACTAAAAATGGGTAACTGAGCAGGTTCAGCTGACATCCGTATCATTTTAATGCTTAATTGTCTCAAATGCTCACATAAATATCACTATTGATGCTGCTCATTCCATGTAGCTGCCTCTGATGGCACAGTGGAGTTTGGCAACTTGTAAGGGCGAGTGCCATATCAGACACCAAATCTGCATGCTTAATAGTATGTGTGGGAGAGATTGAAACCTTGAGTTAGTAATGTTTCTGTTTATATTGTCTCTGTCTTACAGAACAAACTATTTTGTCTTTCTTCATCCTTTGGGTTTCTGTGGCTTTCCTTCTTAAGAGTGATTCTGCTTCCAAAGTGTGGGATGAAATTTAGATATCCATCATAAATTTAGGGATTAACATTCCCTGTGGGAATGTGACAATTGTTCTTTACATTGAAGACTCCGTGGTTCATTGACAATAGGTGGTAATTCCTATGGAACACAGATTCTAGCCCATCTTTCTTCATGCTTGGTGTCTGGATGAAGCCTTATCCTGAAACTGTGTGTTCCATGGAGCTCGCCACCAGCAAAAAGAATAGCTGTTGGCTCACTTGCCAGAATCACAAACTGTAAATAAAGAGAACAGAGAGTGGATTTGTGAGGTGACCTCTCAGCTTGGCACCTGAAAGGATTTTGGTATCTGAAAGAATAAGAATTTTTGTGGGTTAGGAAAAGATCAACTTACCTGTATGCGCAAAAGGCCCGGTGCCCAGGAACATGGCCTGCAGCTAACAAAGGCCCACTCTCTAACATGTGCTCACCTGACCTGTTGGCCCTGATGACTGTTTTCAGGTGAAGAGGTGACCTTTTGGCAAAGAAATCATCCTATCTTTGCTTTTTTTTTTTTTCCCCACTGCAGGACATTTGCGAAGATATTTCTGATCATGTTGAGCAAATCCATGCCCTCCTTGAGACTGAGTTCTCCCTGAAGCTGCTGTCCTACTCTGTCAATGTGATTGTGGACATCCACGCGGTGCAGCTCCTCTGGCACCAGCTCCGGGTCTCGGTGCTGGTTCTGCGGGAGCGCATCCTGCAAGGCCTGCAGGACGCCAATGGCAACTACACCAGGCAGACGGACATTCTGCAAGCTTTCTCCGAGGAGACAGCTGAGGTGGGTATTTTTTTGAAGCCATATCATGTGTTGTCAAGTGTAACCTTTTGAGAATGTTTTCATCACAGAGCTGTGGGGTAGGAATTCTTTGTAGGTAGGTAAGCAGATCCTGAGCTGGGCTTTGAACCGAGGTATAGGGACAGAAGCTCGGGCACTTTTAATGTGAATGAAGCTTTAGATCAGAATTAACTCACACCTACCTGATAGTTTGCCCAGAAACCACCCATACTTGTATTAATTTGGCTCCTTGTTCCCTATTTAATTTATACTTATTGAGCACTTACTATGTATGGGCCAAGCATTATGTGCTAAGAATATAATAGTGAACAAAACATAGTCTTTGCTTTCGAGCAGTTTAGAGCCTAGCGGGGGATGTAGGCACATGAACAGACATTAAGGCCATACGGCAATAGGTCTATCTGATGCACTGGAGGACAGAGAAGGAGCACCTAATTCAGACAGGAAGCCTTCCCAGGAGTGAGTCTAATCTGAGGCCTACAGGAGAATCAGGATCAAACTGGTGAACTGAGGTGGAAAATGTCTAGACAGAGGGAATGTCAGGTTCAAAGGTGCAGATGTAAGACAGAGAATGACAGGCTTAAGGAGCTACAGATAAAAATGGAGCAAAAAGTTCAAGGGACCAGGAAACAGCTTTAAACTAATAGGTAAGGGAAGGTGAGATCATGAAGTTAAAAAAACCATATTAAAAAGCCATATTGAGAGAACTGGACTTTAGTTTTAAGACAGTTTGTTCAGAGAATAGACATGATTAAATTCATGCTTTAGAAAAATCATTCTGGATGTAGTGAATCAATGAACTTTAGAATTTTATACAATCAACATATTTAAATTTTTTGTAGTCATATTAAGTACACTTTAACGAATTTGTTGTTATTCTTGATGCATGGCTTAAGAATGAATACTGTAAATTTGAACCCAAACAAATTCTTTTATTCCCCAATAAAATGGACACATATTACAGAGCAAAGCATTGTGCTAGCTAATTAAGCAGGGGCTGTGTGTGTAGGGAGATAAATAAGTAGGTAGGTAGATAGATAGATAGATAGATACATATATACACACATAGATACCATATATAGATACATAGAGTGTGTATGTATGTATATAGTCCCTTGTCTCTCATCACACAGTTGAGAGCTCCACTGTTGGTTTTGTGGAAGATATGTATTATACAAGTTTATTAGGAACTTATATGAATATATAAGATTAAAAGGCCTTATAAAGAGTGTTGCATAGTTCATTAATTTATTAATGTTTTACTGGCTCCAACATTACCAATAAGCAAAACAGATCTGTGTCTAGTCTCATAAATAATTTATACTTGTTGATTATCTACACTAATAAAAGAGAAAAATGGTAATTGGCATACGGCGCTACCCTTTTCATTGGCTAATCAGGGCTATATGCAAATTAACTGCCAACTAAGATGGCAGTTAACTGCCAACAAAGATGGCAGTTAACTGCCAACAAAGATGGCGGCTAACTTGCATATGTAGGCACAATGCAGGGAGGCAAAAGGGAAAGCAGGAAGAAGCCCCCTGCCACTGACAGTGATCGGAAACCCAGGGGGGAGCTAAGAGTCCCCTGCCCAGGCCTAATGCCTCAGCCAGAGGCATTAGGCCTGGGCAGGGGCGGAGCCTGCAACCGCGGGGAGCTGGGGATCCCCTGCCCAGGCCTGACACCTCTGCCGGAGGCCTCAGGCCTGGTCAAGGGGCAGATCCGGTGATTGGTGATCGGAGGGTGATGAGGGTCAACTCCTCTGGCCGAGGCATCAGGCCTGGGCGGGGGGCTGGGTGGGGTGCGGAGCCGGGGATTGGAGGGATATGATGGTCCCCTTGTCCAGGCCTGAAACCTGGGTCAGAGGCGTCAGGCTTGGGTGGGGGGTGGAGCAAGCGATCAGAGGGAGATGGGGGTCCCCTGCCCAGGCATGATTCCTGGGCCAGAGGCCTCAGGCCTGGGCGGGGGTCAGAGCCAGTGATCGGGGGGAGATGGGGGTCCCTTGTCCAAGCCTGACACCTCTGGCGGAGGCGTCAGGCCTGGGCAAGGGGCCGATCAGGTGATCGGAGGGTGATGGGGGTCTACGCCTCTGGCCGAGGCATCAGGCCTGGGCAAGGGGCACAGCCAGCAATCGGAGGGGTCTGGGGGTCCCCTGCCCAGGCCTGACGCCTGGGCCAGAGGCATCAGGCCTGGGCTGGGGGCAGAACCAGTGATGGGGGGAAATGAGGGTCCCCTGCCCAGGCCTGACGCCTCTGTCAGAGGCGTTAGGCCTGGGCAAGGGGCTGATCCTGCGATTGGAGGGTGATGGGGGGTCAATGCCTGAGGGCTCCCAGTGTGTGAGAGGGGCAGGCTGGGCTGAGGGACACTCCCCCCCCCCACCCAGTGCACGAATTTCGTGCACCGGGCCCCTAGTCTATATGTATAAAACCCTAATATGCATATAGACCGAACGGCAAAACAGCCAAACAACTGGTTGTTATGATGTGTGCAGAACATGGTGGGCGTTGGCCGCGGTGGGATGGTGGAGCAGGTGAGCGGGGGCACCAGACCAAGGCGGGGCGCTGGTCACTGTCATCTAGGGGAGCCTCTGGTGGTTACTGAAAATTCTATGCTTCTTTACGCTGGCCCAGCTCGCACCTGCTGCCAGTACCAGAGCCGCTGCTTGCACCCGGCTCTGCTCCTGACCACTCAGCGCCATCAGCAAGTGCAAGCAGCGGTTGCTGGCCCCGATTGTGCCTCAGGGCTTTTCCACCTCCCCCTGATCCTGAGGGGCAATCAGGGCAAGCAGCCACCTCTCATACCCACTGCCGGCAAAGGCACTGCTCATACCCGCAGCCGGCGCCTGGAGCTGCCACTCGCACCCGCTGCCAGCACCCAGCGCCAGTCCCAATCACTTGGTGCCATCAATGGATGCAAGTGGTGGCTGCCAGCCCTGATCACCCCTGAGGGCTTCTCCACCTCCCCCTGCTCCTGAGAAGCGATTGGGGTAGCAGCCACCGCTCATACACGCTGCTGGCGCCGGCCCCAATTGCTCCGCGTTGTCAGCGTGGAGTGGGGCTGCTGGCAGACAGGGGACTGGGGGCTATGGCAGGAAAGGCTGGGCAGGGGCACAGAGGATGGGCCGAGACCCACCCCTGTGCCCACTGCAGCCTTGAGGCCCACAGTTCCTTTCAAGGTGCATGAATTTGCACACTGTGCCCCTAGTTATTTTCATAACAGTGATGATCTTTCTGTGGCAAAGATCCTGAAAGTTAATGGGAATTAAAATCTATTAGGCTCACTTCTAGCATTAAGTCATGACCTTCATTTTCATTTAGCTTTCCCTTTTATTGTGACAGTGACTGAGGTGATACTGACTTTGGCAGAGTGCTTGTGTATTCATATTCATACTACAGGCCCAGTGCATGAATTCGTGCATGGGTGGTCCGGCCGGCCTGGCCCCAATGGTGGATTGGGGCTGGGCCTGTTGGGAGGAGGAGATGGAGAGAGGTTGGCTAGCCAGGGCTGGGCTGGCTGGGGGGAGGGGCCACAGGCGATTGGCAGGTGGGCTTCTCCCTCAATTGGGGTGGGGAGCCGATTAGGGGTGGGGCCAGCCATGGGGAGGGGCTTTGGGCGGTGGGCCAGCAAGCCCTGCCCCCGAATGGGGTGGGGGGGGCGATCAGGGGTCAGTGGCTTGGGGAGGGGCCATGGGAGGTTGGCTGGCCAGCCCCACCCCCGATTGGTGAGGGGGGGGGGTGATCAGGGGCAGAGCTGGCTGGGGGGAGGGGCTGTGGGCTGATCAGGGTGGTGAGGGCTGATCAGGGGTGGGATCGGCCATGGGGAGGGGCTGCAGGCAGTTGGCCAGCCGGCCCTGCCCCTGATTGGGGTGGGGGGCCGATCTGGGTTGGGGCCAGGTGGGGGGGTTGGCCGGTGGCCCCACCCTCGATTGGGGTGGGAGAGGCTGATCAGGAGCAGGGCCAACTGGGAGGAGGTTCGTGGGAGGTTCGCTGGCCGCAGTGGACGTCATGGTGACTGGTCGTTCTGGTCTTTATGACGTTCTGGTCACTGGCTTTTTATATATATAGATGGGGTGTCAGTCCCCAGATGCCATCCCTCTGAAGTAGGTACTCTTGTGCTTATGGGAGACTATGAAGAATTCCTACTGGCCCACTCTGCCCTAAATCTGGTACCTATGAGATGAATGATAATGAGGTGAAGATCATAGATGGGAAAGGTTTGTCTAAATGCTGAAGAGATCTTTCCTTAGATATCTACCTGGCATCCCTGACCCATGCATTCTTTTTTTGTTCCTTCCCATGTGTTTTGCTGGCTCTGCCCAGCATCCATTGAACAATCATCAGATCTTCCCACTTTCTACTACTAGAGGGACATTAGAAATCACTGAGTCAAACCAGTTCATGTTACATATTTTTTTATTCATTTAATAACCATTTACTGATTGCCAACCCTTGTTGTGGAGCTGTGGATATATTGTTATATTGTTGTTAGTTTTGTGGAATACGTTTACCATGCATATATTTGAATGCATATAATTAGTGAAGTAGTATTCCAAGAATGATGAAAAGCAATTGAGGTACAGGTTCAGGCTGCTATTTTCACAGTTATGTTGCAAGTAAGTAGTATTAAGGTTTTCACAATGTGAGCTCTGCAATTTTTTACAGATTTAATTGGAAGCAATTTCATACATTTGCATGTTTAAAGTCAGTGTTTAGTCTTGTAACAATATGCTATATGAGGGATAAAGGAACAGTGAATTCTTAGCCATCTGCTTTGTGGATATTTTTCTATGAATTAAAACACTGTCTCCATTGTCATCTTTCCCAAAGCTGTGGATTCCTGATCCTATTTGTTTGTGTTTTTAGTGTGACTCCATGAGAACATTTCAAAGACTGCTTAGTTTTATTTGTTTCTGTCAGCACACTGGAATTGTGGGAAACTGGAAGGGAATTAGAATAAAATTCTTGAATTTATCAGAATAAATTCAGCTGTGAAAGATTTATAGAATGAAGAGGGAAATGACATAAAACATGCCGATAAACTAGAATAGTAGATGTCTTTCCAATAAAGGCGAATGCATTTGCCCTTCTTGGAAATTGGTTGAGTTTCAAACCACATTAAAGAGTAAATTTGAAAGTTGAGAAGAAAGTGGCAAGTTCTCTCTCTTCCTGTCCTGGCTAAAACAAAATATATGATTTTTTAACTTAAATATAGAGCAGACCATATCTTGTAAGCAAATTGGCAAACACCTTACTAAAACAAAACCAGCCAAACAAATGAAAAACACTGTAGGGTAAAAATCACCTTCCTATATAATAAAGAGCTAATCCTATATAATAAAAGACTAATTTGCAAATTGACCGAACAGTGGAACAACTGGTGAAACAACCAGTTGCTATGATGTGACTGACCACCAGGGGACAGACACTCAATGCAGGAGCTGCCACCAGCCCAAGCGGGGCCAGTGAGCGGGCAGTGCCAGGCCAGCCAAGGCAGGTGCCAGTGGGGACCCTCCGATAGCCCCACCAATCACCCCACAGATTGGCCTCGATCGCTGGCCAGGCCTAAGGACCCTACCTGTGTACGAATTTTGTGCACCAGGCCTCTAGTAAGCTAATTAGACCAAAGAGCAGAACAACCATCTGACAACCTTCTGGATGAAGCCGTGGCTGCAAGGGCCGAGCCCCTTGCATGAATTTCGTGCATCGGGCCTCTAGTCTATAACAATAAAAGCACAATATACTAATTAGACTGGGCATCATTATGGATGTCCTTCCAGATGACCTTCTGGATGATGCCTGGGCTACGAGGGAAGCCAGGGTCCCAGGTGCCTGCCAGCGGCTGAAGGGAAGCCTGGGTTCTGGGTGCCAGAGGGAAGCTGGTGCCGGCAGCCAAGGGAAGGAAGGACTACTCTTGCACGAATTTCGTGCATCGGGCCTCTAGTTGTGTAATAATGTGTTATACTGAAATGTTCTGTATTTTAGTTACTGTGATAGGCATTTTTTAAAATTTATTAAGGGTAAGGGATATTAAAAATAGTTGCAGTTTATAGATGGAAAAACTGAGTTTAACAGAGGTTAAATGAATGCTTTGTAGGGAAATAGGATATAAATTTAGGAATAATTAAATAAAACAAACAAAACCAGCTTTTAACTGTTCTCTGTTGTAATAATAATTCTTCTCCCCCTCTATCCTGTCTTCCCTCCCTTCTTTCCTTCCTGCTTTCCTTTCTATTTTCCCTAAATATTTATCAATTTTCTATTACATATAAGGCGCTAATCATTCAAAGAAGAATAACACATTAGGAATCACATTCAAAATTTCATGAGATTCATGGGATGACAGGTGCTGTTATTCTTATTTAGTAGGTGATATTATTGCACCCATCTTACAGATGAGAGGACTGAGATTGAGAGAGATAAAGTCACACAGGTAGTGCTAATTATTAACAACAATAAAGTGACTAAATTACCCATCAATAAAGTGAATAAGTCACTGTCTGCATAAAACATAACCTTCATCCAAGAAACTGCTTCATGACATATTAAATGGAGGTATATTTTAATTTAGACATTGCTAGGAAGCCATGGCAAGCTAATGACACTATACAATTATATGTGATATTTATGAAATTAAAAAGGATAGTAAAAACAATGGGCACTGTTACCCTACCTCCATATCCACCTGAAACTTCATTACTTCCATGCTTTAGAAAACTATCTGGGAATGTGGTCCAGAAGAAAGCAATAGGATTACATACATTGGTATAACTAAGCAATATTTTAAGAAATGAAACTTATTAATTATTGATCTGCTCTCAGAAACTTCTGAGAACTTTGTTTTTTAAAAAAATTGCTTCTGCATGATGAAATCTGTAACAATACTTTTGAAAAATGCTCTTTAATAACCAACTGGGTTAAAAAAATATAGGTAGATGGTTGTCACTTGGTCTTTAGGATATGAAATAGATATGCCATGTGCTGTTTTTTTTTGTTTGTTTTGTTTTTCAGGGAGGGATTTTTTTCACATTAAAAATGCAGTCTGAATTAAAAATAGTTCCCCATGAGTGACAATCCACCATGCACAGAAATAGTTGGCCTGGGCGGGAACAGGATGGGAGAGGGTTTACCTTGGAGCATTAAGTGTTTTTGAGTGCAGTATTTTGTTTTCCAAACAAAGGACTGGGTAGGGAAGGGGTCTTCAGGGGAAGACCTAGGAAAAGGGAGCCATACCCTATTCTCTGATATGTAGTCTCATGACTGCCCCTTATTTTCTAGCTAGACAGTGTGCCTGATCTTTAGGTTCTATGACCGTGAAAATGGGAACCAAAGCTTTCCCAGGGCTACTGTGTCCCAAACCTGTCCAGAAACAGGTGGCTGACACTTTCAGTGTCTAAGTTTTACCCGAACTCTCAAATTCCTATTTCTCTACCCATCATAGAAACACTTTTTCTTAATGCTTCTCTAACCTCGCTCAAGTAGCCACAGTGCTGCGCCTTTATGAGAAATCGGGTAGAAAATAATGCAAATTTCAACTAGTTAGTAATTTAAATATCAACTAATGGGATAGCTTGGAACTTACCCATCACTTATAATGCACTTTTAAAAATATTTTTTTATTGATTTCAGAGAGGAGGGGAGAGGGACAGAAACATCAATGATGAGAGAGGATCATTGATCAGCTGCTTCCTGCATGCCCCACACTGGGGATCGAGCTCGCAACTCAGGCATGTGCCCTGACTAGGAATCAAACCATGACCTCCTGGTTCATGGGTCAATGCTCAACCACTGAGCCATGCTGTCCATCTCGGCTATAATACATTTTCAAAAAGGAGTAATTTCTGAATACTAAGCCACTAAATTAAAAAAATAAAAACACAACCTGCCTTTAAATTGGAATCCCCAACATTACCGTATTTTTTCATGTACAAGACATTATTTTTTTCTAAAATCATTAGACTGAAAATCGAGGGGCGTCTTATACACAGAAGTCAGCCGAGGAGGGAGCCTGGTGGGTGCGTAGCTGCCCTTACCTTGTCAAACAGGCTTCCTCCAACCATGACCCTTATTGTTACTGACGTCAGCTGATGCCGTAATTGGAGGTGGAGGTGGAGAGTGCACAGATGCAACAGGGATCAGAGCATTCTGAGCCCATAAAGATGTCAAAAAATAAAAAAATAAATACTGGTAAGCGATTGTCTTACTCTGCAAAATTCAAACTGAATGTAACCAGCTCTGTAAAAGAGCATGGAAATAGAGCTGCAGAGAGACAATTTGGACCTCCTCCCACTGAGTGTATGATCAGACAGTGGAGAAAACAGGAAGAACAACTCCTTAAGATGCCAAAAAAGAAGACCTTAAGAGGAAAACCAGCAAAATGTTTAAAATATTGATTTCTTAATTTGGGGTTGGAAAAGTGGGGGGCGTCTTATACACAGAAAAATATGGTACTTTCTTTAAAAATTGTATAAAGTGTGACTTTATTTGGCTGTCTCATTCCTTGGTGATTTTTGGCTTCTGACTTTGTTATTTAAAGATCCTGGTCCAGGTATGCAGCATTAAAGCCACAAAATTCCATTTAGATCATTTTGGCAGTTAATACTGTTTTCTCACTTTGTGCAGTATAATTGCCAAAAGGATATCTCTCATTTTGATAAAAGTTTCTCCCTAAATATACTTGAATAGTAAAATAATAATATGAGTGAACATTCATTAAATACCTATCCATGTGTCAGACTTGTGTTTTACATATATTACCTCTTTTGACTCTCACAACAGCGCTATGACATGGCTTATCATTATTCCTTTTTTACAGATGAAGGATCACATGACTAACTAGTGCTAGAGGTAGAATTTGACTCCGAAGCTTGGGCTTGTCATCACTGGAGTCAACTGAAGCTACATAATCAGAAGAAGAAGTTACATGAAGGCGTAGAGATACATTCCAAAATGTCATCATTCATTCATGTATTGCAGGGGTGGGTAACATCCGGCCTCCAGGCCTTAGAAGGCCCGCAAAATCATTTGGTTTGGCCCTGCCAAGGCGTTAGCAGTGAGTTAATTAAATGTTTGACTAAATATAGCAGGCTAATTTTTAAGTTGATAATTTGGTATGGCCCTTGAATGATGTTATAAATATCCAAATGGCCCTTGGCAGAAAAAAGATTCCCCACCCTGAAATTTTATTCAACAGATATGTCTTGAGTGCTTGTTCTATGCAGATCACAATGCTAAGTGTTGCAGATATCCTGGTGAGTCAGCCATTTTCTATGTGATTTATACTGTTGTGGTGCATACACACTAGTGGGAGAAACAAGGTAATGAAATAACCACAGAGTATTTATTTAAACATTGAGACAAATTCGTAAAGGAAAAACAACATAGTTTTACAAGAGTCTCTAAGGAAAGATTCTGACTTAGGTGAGGGTTTGGAATTTTGAAGAAATACAACTTAATCTGAGGTCTGAGGGGGTAAGAATTCATAAGTTACAGGGTATTATAGGTGGGAAACTTTCCTGACAGAGGAAATAGCATGTGCAAAGGCCTGAGGCAGGCAGACACTGTGGTCCAGTGAAGCCATGTTTGTTCTTGGAAGGGTTTGGGTTTACTTAGCAGGACACTAATAAAGAACTTTAAGCAGAGAATTAACCATAACAGATTTGTAAAGCTTACTCTAGTGGCAATGTGGAGAACAAACTGGAGTAGGGGATATGTCCGTTTAAAATAATATCTAATGAACCACAGAAAATTATGGTACCAAGGTCAGAGTATGGACATTTGGTAGTTATGTACCTTCTTTTGGCTCAGGCTCTGGTTATATAAAACAATAATATAGACCCAACACCGGAAGAAAGTTGTTGGGACATTTATTTATTTATTTATTTATTTTTATTTATTTATTTTTTAATTTATTGCTTAAAGTATTACAAAGGGTATTACATATGTGTCCATTTTATCCCCCCCCCCCAGACAGTCCCCTAGCCTCCCCTATCCCCCAATGTCTTATGTCCACTGGTTATGCTTATATGCATGCATACAAGTCCTTTGGTTGATCTCTTACCCCCCTACCTCCTGCCCCCCAACCCTCCCCGGCCTTCCTGCTGCAGTTTGACAATCTGTTTGAGGCAGCTCTGCCTCTGTATCTATTATTGTTCAAAAGTTTATAATGGTCTCTATTATCCATGAATGAGTGAGATCATGTGGTATTTTTCCTTCATTGACTGGCTTATTTCACTTAGCATAATGCTCTCCAGTTCCATCCATGACGTTGCAAATGGTAAGAGTTCCTTCCTTTTTAGAGCAGCATAGTATTCCATCGTGTAGATGTACCACAGTTTTCTAATCCATTCATCTACTGATGGGCACTTAGGCTGTTTCCAGATCCTAGCTATGGTGAATTGTGCTGCTATGAACATAGGGGTGCATATATCCTTTCTGATTGGTGTTTCTGGTTTCTTGGGATATATTCCTAGAAGTGGGGTCACAGGGTCAAATGGGAGTTCCATTTTCAGTTTTTTAAGGAAACTCCATACTGTCTTCCATAGTGGCTGCACCAGTCTGCATTCCCACCAGCAGTGCACAAGTGTTCCTTTTTCTCCACATCCTCTCCAGCACTTGTCGTTTGTTGATTTGTTGATGATAGCCAGTCTGACAGGTGTGAGATGGTACCTCATTGTTGTTTTGATTTGCATCTCTCGGATGATTAGTGACTTTGAGCATGTTTTCATATGTCTCTTGGCTTTCTGAATGTCCTCTTTTGAAAGGTGTCTATTTAGGTCCTTTGCCCATTTTTTGATTGGATTGTTTATCTTCCTTTTGTTAAGTTGTATGAATTCCCTATAAATTTTGGAGATTAGGCCCTTATCAGATATGACATTGGCAAATATGTTTTCCCACACAGTGGGTTTTCTCGTTGTTTTGTTGATGGTTTCTTTTGCTGTGCAGAAGCTTTTTATTTTGATGTAGTCCCATTTGTTCATTTTCTCTTTAGTTTCAAGTGCCCTAGGAGCTGTATCAGTGAAGAAATTGCTTCGGCATATGTCTGAGATTTTGTTGCCTTTGGATTCTTCTAGAATTTTTATGGTTTCCTGTCGTACATTTAAGTCCTTTATCCATTTTGAGTTTATTTTTGTGTATGGTGTAAGTTGGTGGTCTAGTTTCATTTTATTGCATATATCTGTCCAATTTTCCCAGAAAGTTGTTGGGAGATTTAAATGAAAAAGAAATAGTAGTAATTAACCATCCCCATTTATAGAGGAGGAAACTGAGGTTTAGAAAGGTGAAATGAGGCCTTTCATCATTATTATTTATCTGGATGATACAGAGTGAGAGTGAGGGGAGTAGGAGATAAAGGTAAGTTAAAGGTCTGAAGGAAGAGAACATTGCCAAAACACAGCAAGCAAATGAACAGAAAAACCTATAGAGAGGTCAGAACTCAGGGTAACCTGGTTGAAGGGACACAGGGTGCAGCAGCTACATGAGGTCCAGCTTCAGTTTGCTCACCTGGTTTCTCCTTCAGGAGAACGGAGATCTGTGGATGTAACAGTTCCGTTTCCATCCATCCTTCGTCTCCTAAGGGACTAGATAAGACCAGGCTGTCCTTCAGCCTGGTTCACATAATGGGATTCCTTTCATCCCGAACAAATCATCAGTGAAAAATTGTTGGCTGTGTGATGCCAGAAACTGCGTTAGTAATGAGACTAAAACCTTAATTGCATAATTAAAGATTAAAAAACTTAAAATACTTGCTTGTACTACTATTTTTTAGCATAGAGAAGTTTCAAACTGGCCTACCCCAAATTATAAATAACATGGAGGTGGTATCTAGTATAAACAAATGGAAGCAGGGGTGGGGGTGGGGAGGCGAGGGGAGAAAAGCACGCAGAGTGATGGGAGCTAAGATGATAAAGTTTTGGTACTGAATAATTTTCTCCAGGAGTTTGTGTGTTTACCTTAGAAAGGGTGGGGCGAAATAGAAGCTAGTCTTGAATTGCTTTTGTTATATGCAAATTCACATTTCACCTTCCTGGGATTTGTGAATATATATTTAACGTGACAGACTTAGTACACTTTAGAAATACTTATTGAGCATCTACTATGAGTTAGCCAGTTGTGGTAGGTGGAGTGATAGCAATAAGCAAAAGAGACACTCATGGAGACGTTATTCCTACATTGATTTGTTCCCAGAAGTTTTATTACATCATTTAAAAAATGTTTATTAACTGAACAATGCATTATTTTAAGATAGAACATTAAGGCAAGAATAGATATTTTGGGGTTGACCTTGACCATTTCTATCGAAGCTTTATTCTCTAGATTAAAGAAAAATCTTTGAATATTTAAGAACAGGATATTATATAAAGTAATGTGATAATTGAGTAATATGCCATTCTGTATGTCAAACCAGAAGCAACGGAGACTGATGCATTTTGACCTTCTTAGCGGCCTCTGCTGAGATTTCATTTGAACAGCAGCTGAGTGTAATTGATGTTCCATTTACTGAAACCACTGCCATTGTCTGTTTCAGGGCCGGCTCGATTCTCTAACGGAAGTGGATGACTCAGGACAGCTAACTATCAAATGCTCTCAAAATTACTTGTCTCTGGATTGTGGAATTACTGCATTTGAACTGTCTGACTATAGTCCAAGTGAGGATTTGCTCGGCGGCCTGGGTGACATGAGCCAGGTCAAAAGCAAACCCTTTGACTCTTGGAGCTACGGTGAGATGGAGAAGGAGTTCCCTGAGCTTATCCGAAGTGTGGGGTTGCTGACGGTGGCCACTGACCCCATCGCTTCCAACTGCAGCGAAGCAGTGAGTGAGGGGGCAGCTCAAGGTTCTCTCTCGGCAGATGATAAAGGTGGTTGTGAAGAAAACAAGGCTCCCGCAGTCGAGGAGCCACCAGGCTCAAAGCAGGGCATGTCATCTCCAGTGGAAGCCCTGACAAATACTGGCCAGTCCTTTTCTAAGACCTCGAAGCAAGAATCCAATTCTCCCTCCCAACCTGGAGCAAAGAACCAACAGCCTCTTCCCTGTGAGAACACAACCCCCAAGCGATCCATCAGGGACTGCTTTAATTATAACGAGGACTCCCCCACACAGCCCACGCTGCCAAAAAGAGGGCTTTTCCTTAAAGAGGACGCTTTTAAGAATAACCTGAGAGGTGCTGACGGAAAGAGGCAGATGGTTGATCTCAAGCCCGAGATGAGCAGAAGCACCCCTTCCCTGGTGGATCCTCCTGACAGATCCAAGCTCTGCCTGGTGTTGCAGGCTTCCTACCCCAGCAGCCCTTCAGCCGCCAGCCAGTCCTACGAGTGTCTGCACAAGATGGGAGGCGGGAATCTTGAAAACACAGTCAAAAGTCACATGAAAGAAATCTCCTCCAGCCTGGGAAGGCTCAACAACTGCCACAAAGAGAAACCTCGACTTAAAAAGCCACATAAGAGCCCAGAAGAGGTGCCTCCGTGCCAAACCCCTAAAGCGGGAACTGGTTCCGGCAAGCAAACCGAAATCACCAGGAGCTCCAGAGTGCCGAACGGAATTCCCTCTTGTACTTCCAAGGCCGTGGAGGGGCCAGAAACCGATTCTGCTTCTACATCCTCTCTTGAGCCGTATCCTCAGAGCAGTTGGAATGCCAAATTACCAGCGCAGTCAGAAACATCCAGTTCCCCACCATTTACTCAAAGCAGCGGATCTCCTGTTGGCTCGGACAGTGTCATGTCTCCGGTACCCCTTCTTTCAAAACACAAAAGCAAAAAAAGTTACTCCTCCTCCCCAAGTCACGTCTCAAGGAATGGTCAGGTTGTGGAGGCCTGGTATGGCTCCGATGAGTACCTGGCACTGCCCTCTCACCTTAAGCAGACAGAAGTATTAGCTTTGAAGTTGGAAAACTTAACAAAGCTTCTGCCTCCAAAACCCAGAGGAGAAACCATTCAGAATATCGATGACTGGGAACTGTCTGAAATGAATTCAGATTCTGAGATCTATCCAACGTACCATGTTAAGAAGAAGCGTACAAGGCTAGGCAGGGTGTCTCCCAGTTCATCCAGTGACATAGCCTCTTCGCTGGGGGAGAGCATTGAGTCTGGGCCCCTGAGTGACATTCTTTCTGACGAGGAGCTGTGTATGCCTCTCTCTGGCATGAAAAAATACATGGATGAGAATTCAGAGAGAGCTTTACCTTCTGAGAAAAATGAGAGCCATGCTGCCAAAAAATCTGCTTTAATTCAGAAACTTATGCAAGATATTCAACACCAAGACAATTATGAAGCCATATGGGAAAAAATAGAGGTAAGCTAGTCTAATTAATCTGAGTGATTTCTTACCTTACCTGATTTTTGGAAGTCATGCTGGAAAAAGTTCAACTCTCTCCACTCATGTAAAATGTGTTGCTATTTTTGGTAAACATAACTGATTCCCCAAAGACAGAAAAAGCACATGATCACTGCACTGTGACAGAGTATGTGTCATTGAGAACATCCCTTGTCAATGTATTAGCTTGGTGTACCCCTACCTGGTATAGAATTCTTGTTTGTAGTGCCCAAACCTAACACAGCACCTGATGAGTGGTGGGACCCTGTGGATGGAATACAGAGTAAAGGAGAGCAGTAGCTGTGCAAACACCCATGTCTCAGGAATATGTGAATAGAATATTCCAGTTGCCCTCAGTGCTTTTTCACTTGCTTGTTCTAACTCCAGAATAGCTTCCACAACTCCATTGTTAACTTCCTGTAGAAATAGACCAGATATTTTTTGGAAACTTTGTTTTGCTTCAGTCTTTCTCTTCTTTGAGGCCCTTGGCTAATAACCGTGCTACCTATACTCTGTACCACCCATGGGCTCTGAGATGGGGACTTGATATTTTCGGTAAATCTGTACTTTTAGAATGAATTATTAGATGTGGTGAAACCTTTGAGGACAGACATCAAAATCCTCAGGACTGAGCTTTATACTATAGGATGTGATTTAAGACTGGATAAAAGTATAGAGTAATTCCCCTTATCCACAGGGGATCCGTTCTAAGACACCTAGTGGATACATGAAACCAGAGACAGTATTGAACCTATCTATATACTACATTTTTTCTATACATACATATATACATACATATGATAAAGCTTAGTTTATAACTTAGGCACAGTAAACAATAACTAACAATAAAATAGAAAAATTATAACAGTATACTGTTCTAAAAGTTATGTGAATGCGGTCTTTCTCTCTTAAACTATCTTATTATAACTATCTCTTACTTGCAGTAAATGGCTTAGTGTCACTCATATTAGGGGACTTCTTGCTGGCGTGTTGATATAGGCTCAACGTTTTCTACTGCAACACATTGCTGTCAGTTGGAAAATGCTTTTTGTTCATATCTCCCACCCACAGATTGCATATATTTTTTTTTCCATCTTAACCAAGCACTTATCACACACTAGAGCCATAACTTTTGCAGTTGGAGGTGCAACAGCAAAACGAGCATGGGTTTCTTTTTCCTTCTTCACAATCTCATGGATAGAAGATGTGTTCTTACTATAAATTTTAGTAACCCAGCATATGATTTTTCTACCTTTATTATTAAGTAGAGAACTTTTACCTTTTTACCTAAAAAAAGAAGTTTAGGGTTTCTCTTTGGCATATCTGAATTTCCAGCATCACTACTCTTGTGCTTTGGGGCCATTATAAGTAAAACAGGGGTCACTGTGATACCATGACAGTCAATTTGATGGCCTAGACAGCTACTAAGTGACTAATGGACGAGTAGCGTATTACAATGTAGATACACTGGACAAAGGGATGGTTCACATCCTGGGCAGGATGGAGTGAGATTTCATTATGCTACTCAGAACAGTATGCAATTTAAAGCTTATGAATTGTTTATTTCTGGAATTTTCCATTTAATATTTTGGGACTACATTTGACTGTTGATAACTGAAACCATGGAGAGTAAAATCATGGGTAAGGGGGGACTGCTGTAGTACATATGGACAGAATAACCTATAGAAAGAAAATGAAGGTACATTAAGAAAAGAGGGGAAGTTAATAGCAATATATAATAATAGCATATTAATAATTGTTTTTACAAAGTATTTATTTGTCAAATCCTCACAACAACCCTAATATTAACACCATTTTATGGGTGAGAGATCAGGCGGTCTGCTCTGGAACCCATGGTACAATTAAATGCTTCCATGCCCTCCTCAAGGAAGCGATCAGTACGTGCTGCATATACATACTACAGTATTGTAGAGAAGAAGTAATATCAGTGGAGCTGGGAAGTTAGAGAGAAGGAAGGCGGGCATTTCATGTAGGAGGAGCATAAACTGAAACATAGGTAAGGATTGGGAATGAGCATGATATGGGGGAACATAGCGAGCTGTTTTGACTGGAAGGCTGTGATCAGAAAGCAATGGAAGTTTCCATCCATTTGATAGACCCGGTTGCTGCAAGGCCCCAGTGGCCAGACTCAGGCAATTAGAATTTGTTCAGTGGATGAGCACCCATGGCAACTTCTTTGAAAGGCACTGAGAGTAGTAATATAACCCACAAATAACTAATGCTTCTTGGACTCTTATTTTGTGCTTGAATCTGTGCTAAGAGCTTTATGTGTCATATGCTACTTAAGTCCTGGGAGCTAGGCATTTTCCAGACAAAGAAGCTAAGGCAGAACATAGTTAGGAAACCTGCTGATGGCCTCACAGCTAGTAAGAGCAGAGCCTGGATTTGAACCCAGAGCCAGCATACTTCAAGCAGCATAGGCCATGGCCTGCCATAGCCTGTCTGATTGGCTTAACTGCCAATCACTGGAAAGCTGGTCAAAGCAGCTGTGGTGGAGACCAGTCCAGAGACGGCAGCCAATCTGAGGGACTGCTGTCATGTGGATGGGGGAATGGAGGGAGGGGAAGCGGGTTATTGGAGAAGGGTTCCAGGAAACTGGTTCTGGGCCACGCTCAGTCATTAAAGCCTGGAGTGGCCCATAGCTAGTTATGCTGCATCTGGGCCTCAGTTCTTCTTTTGTAAACAGAGATGTTTTTTAAGCAGATAATGGCCACAATACCAACTTCCAATGACAGCATCCTTTTATTTCATAATTCTACAAAGATGAAGCTGTCTTCAACCTGTAGGACTGGCATATCTTTAATCAAAGGAAACACTTATTTTATTATTATTATTTTTTAATTCTCACCAGAGGATGTTTTTCCATTGATTTTAGAGTGAGTGGAGAGAGGGAAAGACAGAGAGAAATATCAATATGAAAGAAACACATTGTTTGGTTGCCTCCTGCATGCCCCCAACCACAGCTCAGGCTGGGGAGGAGCCTGCAACCGAGGTACGTGCCCTTGACCGGAATCGAACCTGGAACCCTTCTATCCACAGACTGACGCTCTAACTAGCCATTGAGCCAAACTGGCTAGGGCGAAGGAAACATTTAGATTGGTAACTGGCTTGAAATGGAGGTAAGGTAAATTTTAAAAATAAATATTCATTGATATTGAGTATGTGATGAAATGTTTAAGGGAAGTGTTTTGTCAGAAGTTGGAAATACTGTCCTCAAGTTGGGATGTGAGGTGAAGGCTGAAAGGAGATTAAGCTCCTTTCTCAGCCTAACCTCCTTTCATGACTTCCAATGAGGGCAGCTTCCAATTCCCAGGTCAACTGACCTTTAATATCATACTCTAGCTTTGAGCTCCTTCATATTATCTATTCTACTTGAAAAATATAACATAAAAGAGTGTATTATTTAACATCTTCCTTGTACCAGGCATCTACTAGGCACTTTAACTGCAGTTATTTTCTCATAAGATTCTAAAAGGTGGGTTTTACTATCTTAGATTGGCCACCTCTCTTCCTCTCTAGAGCTCTCACTCTGGTACTAGCCACCACCACCTCCTGCCTGAATTACCGACAGAGCCTCCTAGCTGGCCTCTCTGCTTCATCCAGCTCCCAACACAGTCTCTTCCCAGCACAGCAGCCATAGTGATCCTTTTAAAACATAAATCCGATCGTGTCTCCTTGCACCAGCTCCCGTCACATTCAGAGGTCCTACATGGACTGGCTTCCTGATTTCCTCTCTGGTCTTCCCTGTACTCACTTCACTCCATTCCCACTGGCCTCTTTGGTGTTCCTAGAACAAGCAGAGCCTACCCTGGCCGTTAGGATCCTTGTCAGTTCCCTCTGCCTGCACCCTCTCCAGCAGGTACCCTCATTTCCAACTCCTTCACCTCCTCTGGGTCTTTGCTCATAATAATTTCTCAGGGAAGCCTACCTTGAACACCTTTAAATGATGTAATCTGACTTTTAATTTTTTTCTATAGCTCTCATCATATTCTGTTATTTTATATAATTATCTTATTTATTATGTTTATTATTTTTGTTTGTCTCCCTGCTAGAATAGGAGCTCTGTGTGGGCAGGAATATTTATCTGTTTCATTTGCTAATAAATCACATGTACCTAGAACAGTGCCTGATACATAGTAGATGCTCAATAAAAACTGTTGAATGAATTACTGAATCCCGATTTTAGAGCAGAGGAAACTGAATTCAGGTATTTGAAATCACTTATCCTAAACTGATAGCTACTAAGTCATAGAGCCAGGCTTCAGGCCCCACTGCTTTGCTCTTGCCATCAGGTAAAGTCTTGAGAACAGATGAATTTCCTGAGAAAATGAGAATAGATGAAGGAGAGAAGAGGGGTGGCAACTGAATTTTAAGTTGAGGCAAGAATAAAGAAAAGGCCCGGTTGTGAGGATTAGGAAGGGACTGAGAGATTCTTGGGTGCTTTGTAAATAAAAGGAGAAGAGATATTTAGTAAGATGGATATTAGCTTCATTATTTGAAAAAGGGAGATCAAGATGAATAAGGGCAATGAAGAAACCAACCTTTAGATTTGTTTTAAAGCGTCAATGAGGACTTCAGAGAAAAAGGACTTAATGAAAGTGTGGAGGTAGAAACTGGACTATAGATTATTAAGAAGTGAGAGAAAATCATTCCTAATAGCTCAAGAAATTGGATTGTGAAAGCAATATGAGACAAAGGACTACAGTTGAAAGTAAACAAAAATTTTGTTTCTTTTTAACTAAAGCTTATTTGAAGGCAGAAATAACAGACTCAGGAGCCAGAGATCTTGAGGTGGCTAGAAAGACTGTATAAATGGGCCACACCCTGAGATAAGAGGGAGGGCACATGGAGCTCTGTGAGAAGAATTCTGGCTTGATACTAAAAGTTATAAAACACGGAAGAATACGTCCTGCTCGGATTCCACCTTTACCAAATGAAGAGTAATGTTTCCTCCTCCTGTCATGTCCCAAGGTCCCTCTCTCTTCTCTCTGAGCCACACAGAGCACACGACAGAGGCCCGAAGTCCACTGATAGGTGAGGGACTCCCGTGGCTGTGATAGGATCTCTAGGCTAGCATCCGAGTGGCAAGTGTCTTAGATGCCTTTTTGGTTCCTTCACTCTCTACTCCTCAGATGTGTGTCTTTATTTTAGTAGGCTTGTTTTATGAATGTGAAAATTTTATTTTTAATGTGTATTTTTATTTAGAAAAATTAATTTCTTTTTATAGATAATATACATGATTTAAGAACATATGTTTAAAGGTATCCAATAAAAATTCTCTCTCATCATTATCCCCCATCTTGAGTTCCCACTTCACAATGGTGATCACTGTTGCTTTTAGTTCTTATGTTCTTTAAGAAGTGCTTTATACATACAAGCAAATGCAAACATATTTATGAAGCAATATTTTAAAACCTGGTAAATAAGTTGCAACCCTATCTTTCTACTCAAATATAAGTGCCTCAGTTAACTCTGTGAGTTCTTAAATGATGGTTCCTTTCCCAGTCTCTCAGTGGGGGTTGAGAATTTGGGGAATATGGCTGGTTTCCTCAGAATCTCCTGTGTGGATAAGGTAATGGAGCCTCTCAGGTCTGAGTGCTCACCTTCTGTAGGAGCTTCTCAAGGCCTAAAATTAAAAGTGAAAACCCAAACAAGCCATTGAACTAGACTCAGTTCTGATATATTCAGAGGATACATACGACCCACTGACTCCATTTCTAGGTGTTTATCTGAAAAACCAAAACACTGATTTGACAAGATATATGCACTCCTATGTTCATTACTTTCAATAACCAAAATGTGGAAGCAACCTAAGTGTCCATTGATAGGTGAATGAATAAAGAAGATGTAGTACATATATACAATGGAGTATTACTCAGCTGTAAAAAGAATGAACTATTGTCATTTGCAACAACATGGATGGACCTAGTGGGTATGATGCAAAGTGAAATTAAGTCAGACAGAAAAACAAATATCATATGATTTCACTTATATGTGGAAACTAAAGAAAAAAGCAAACAAACAAAACAGACATGGACTCATAGATACTGAGACTATTTTGATGGTTGTCTGATGGGAGGGGGTTGGGGAGCTGGATGAAAAGGTGAAGGGATTAAGAAGTACCAATTGCCAGTTACAAAAAATCACAGGGATGTCACAGCATAGGGAATCCTATATAATGAAAGACTAATAGGCTAAGTGTCCAGTCGTCTGTTCAACCAATCAAAGTGTAATATGCTAGTGATATGCTAAGACCGCTCAACCACTTGCTATGACATGCACTGACCACCAGCAGAGAGCAGATAGTCGACCTGTTGACTAGTCACTATGGTGTGCACTGACCTCCAGGGAAAAATGCTCTATGACACATGCCTCTATGATACCCATCCTCTTTGACACCCAGCCTCTATGACACCCCTGCATTATGACACTATTGCTCTATCACAACCCTCCTCTATGACACCCTCCTCAATGACACACCTCCACTATGACACCCTCCTCTATGATACCATGCTCTATGACACCCTTCCTCTATAACAACCCTGCTCTATGATATTCTCCCCTATGACACCCTTCTCTATGACACCCTCCTCTATGACACCGCTCTTCAATGACACCCTCCACTATGACAGCCTCATTTATGACACTACTCCTCTATAACATCCTTCCTCTATAACGTGCTCTATGACACCCTCCTCTATCACACTCCTCTATGACAGCCTTCCTCAATAACAACCCTGCTCTATGACAGTGTCCTCTATGACACCCTCCTCTTAGACACCTTCCTGTATGACACTCTTCCTCTAAGACACCCTCCGGGATGAAACCGTCCTTCTATAACACCCACCTCTATGACACTCCTCCATGCACCCTCCTCTATGACACTCCTCGTCTATGACACCCTCCTCTGTAACAACCCTTCTCTATGACACCCCACTCTGACACCTTCTCTCCATGACACTCCTCCTCTATGACACCCTTCCTCTATGACAACCCTGCTCTATGACATCCTCCTCTATGATACCCTCCTCTATGACACTCCTCTACTATGACACCCATCCCCTATAACAACCCTGCTCTATGAAATTCTTCTCTATGACACCTCTACTTTGACACCCTCCTCTAAGACGCTGCTCCTCTGTGACACTCCTCTATGACACCATTCCTCTATAACCCTGCTCTATGACATCCTCCTCTATGACACACTCCTCTATAACACCCTTCTCTATTACACCGTCCTCTATGATACCCTTTTCTATGACACCCTACTCTATGACACCCTCCTCTATGACACTCCCCCTCTATGACACCTCCTCAACTACCCTGCTCTTTGACACCCACCTCTATAACACCCTTCCTCTATGATACCCTTTCTCTATAACAACCCTGTCTATGACACCCTCCTCTATGACACTCTCCTGTATGACACCATCCTCTATGACACCCTCCTTTATGACACTCTTCTATAACATCCTTCATCTATAACGTGCTCTATGACACCCTCCTCTATGACACTCCTTTATGACAGCCTACCTCTATAACAACCCTGCTCTATGACAGCCTCTATGACACCCTCCTCTATGACACCCTCCTCTATGACACCCAACTCTCTGACACCGTCTTCTATGGCACTCCTGTATGACACCCTCCTCTATGACACCATCCTATATGACATCCTCCTCTTTGACACACTCCTCTATGAAACCCCTCCTCTATGACACCCTCCTTTATGACACCCTCTTCTATGACACCCTCCTCTATGACACCCTGCTTTATGACACCCTTCCTCTATGACACCATCCTATATGACACCCTCCTTTATGACACAATCCTCTATAACATCCTTCCTCTATAACATGTTCTATGACACCCTCCTCTATGACACCCTCCTCTATGATGCCCTCTATGACACTCCTCCTCTAAGACACTCCTCCTCTGACACTACGCCTCTATGACACCCTTCCTCTATAACAGACCTGCTCTATGACACCATCCTCTAAGACACCCTCCTCTATGACAGTCCTCTATGACACTCCTCTATGACACCCTACTCTATAACAACCCTGTTCTATGACATCCTCCTTTATGACACCTTCCTCAATGGTACTCCTCCTCTATGACACCCTCCTCTCTGATGCCCTCCTCTATGACACTCCTCCTCTATGACACTACTCTTCTATGACAACCTTCCTCTATAACCACCTTGCTTTGACACTCATGTATGACACCCTCCTCTATGACAGTCCTCCTCTATGTCACCATTCCTTTATAACAACCCTGCTCTATGACACCCACCTCTGATACCCTCCATGACACTCCTCTATGACACCCTCCTCAATAACAACCCTGCTCTGACATCCTCCTTTATGACACCCTCCTCTATGACACCTTCCTCTGACACTTCTATGACATTACTCTTCTATGACACCCTATATAACCATCCTGATCTTACACTCTCCTGTATGACTCCCTCCTCTATGACACCCCTCCTCTGTGACACTCCTCCTCTATGATATCCTTCCCCTATAACAACCCTGCTCTATGACACTCTCCTCTATGATACATCTCCTCTATGACACTACTCTTCTATGACAACCTTCCTCTATAACCACCCTGCTTTGAAACTCTCATGTATGACACCCTCCTCTATGACAGTCCTCATCTATGTCACCATTCCTTTATAACAACCCTGCTCTATGACACCCACCTCTATGACACCCTCCATGACACTCCTCTATGACATCCTCCTCTATAACAACCCTGCTCTATGACATCCTCCTTTATGACACCCTCCTCTATGACACCTTCCTCTATGACACTCTTCTATGACATTACTCTTCTATGACACCCTCTATAACCATCCTGATCTGACACTCTCCTGTATGATTCCCTCCTCTATGACAGTCCTCCTCTATGTCACCATTTTTTATAACAACCCTGCTCTATGACACCCACCTCTATGACACCCTCCTCCATGACACTCCTCCTCTATGATACCCGCCTCTATAACAACCCTGCTCTATGACATCCTCCTCTATGACACCCCTCCTCTGTGACACTCCTCCATGATATCCTTCCTCTATAACAACCCTGCTCTATGACAACCCTCCTCTGTGATAGCCTCCTCTATGCACCACTCTATAACACCCTCCTACATGACACTCCTCCATGACACCCTTCCTATATAACCCTGCTCTATGACATCCTCCTTTATGACCCCCTACTCTATGACGCCCTTCTCTATTACACCATCCTCTATGATACCCTTTTCTATGACACCCTCCTCTATGACACCCTCTTCTACGACGCTCCTATATGACACCATTTCTCTATAATAATCCTGCTATGTCACCCACCTCTATGACACTCTCCTCTATGACACATCTCCTCTATGATATCCTCCTCTATGACACCCTCCTCTATGAAACCTCTCCTGTGACAACGTCCTCTATGACACTCCTCTATGACACTCTTTCTCTATGACACCCTACCTCTATAACCCTGCTCTATGACATCCTCTATTACAACCTCTATGACACCCGCCTCTATGACACCCCTCCTCTGTGACACTCCTCTATGACACCCTTCCTGTATAACAACCCTGCTCTATGACACCCTCCGTTATGACACCCTCCTCTATGACACCCTCCTCTATGACACTCCTCTATGACACCTTCCTCTATGACGCCCTTCCTCTAACAACCCTGCTCTATGACACCCTCCCCTATGACACCCTCCTCTGTAACAACCCCTCTCTATGACACCCTCCTGACACCTTCCTTCATGACACTCCTCCTCTGAGACTCCCTCTATGACAACCCTGCTCTATGACATCCTCCTCTGTGATACCCTCCTCTATGACACTCCTCTACTATGACACCCATCCCCTATAACAACCCTGCTTTATGACATCCTTCTCTATGACACGTCTCCTCTTTGACACCCTCCTCTAAGACACTGCTCCTCTATGACATCCTCCTCTATAACAACCCTGCTCTGACACTCCTCTATGACACTTTCCTCTATGACACACTCTTCTATGACAACTCTATGAAACCCTTCCTCTATTAAACCCTGCTCTATGGCATACTCCTCTATGACACCCTCTTGTATAACACCCTCCTCTATAACACCCTCCTCTATGACACTACCCGTCTATGACACCATCCTCTATAACTACCCTGCTCTATGACACCCACCTCTATGACACCCTTCCTCTATGATAACCTTTATAACAACCCTGTTCTATGACACCCTCCTCTCTGAACCCTCCTGTATGACACCCTTACTCTAAGACACTCTCCTGGATGAAACAGTCCTATAACACCCGCATCTATGACACTCCTCCCTGACATCGTCCTCTATGACACTCCTCTATGAAACCCTTTCTCTAACAACCCTGTTCTATGACACCCCACTCTATGACACCCTCCTCTATAACAACCCTTCTCTATAACACCCTCCTCTGACACCTTCCTCCATGACACTCCTACTCTATTACACGCTTCCTCTATAACAAAACTGCTCTATGACACAGTCCTCTATGACATCCTCCTCTATAACAACCTTGCTCTATGACATCCTCTATGACACCCTCCTCTATGACACTCCTGTATGACACCCTCATCTCTGATGCCCTCCTCATGACACTCCTCCTCTGTGACACCCTTCCTCTATAACAACCCTGCTCTGACACTCTCATGTATGACACCCTCCTCTATGACAGTCCTCCTCTATGTCACCGTTCCTTTATAACAACCCTGCTCTATGACACCCGCCTCTATGACACTCTCCTCCATGACACTCCTCTATGACACCCTCCTCTATAACAACCCTGGTCTATGACATTCTCCTCTATTACACCCTCCTCTATGAAACCCGCCTCTATGACACCCCTCTGTGACACTCCTCCTCTATGACACCCTTCCTATATAACAACCCTCCTCTATGACACCCTCCTCTATGACACCTTCCTTTATGACACCCCTCCTCTGTGATACCCTCCTCTATAAATCCGTCCTCTATGACACTCCTCCTCTCTGACACCCTCCTCTATAATAACCCTGCTCTATGACATCCTCCTTTATGACACCCTCCTCTATGACAACTTCCTCCATAACAACCCTGCTCTGTGACACCCACCTCTATGACACTCTCCTCCATGACACTCCTCTATAACAACCCTGCTCTATGACATCCTCCTCTATAACAACCCTCCTCCATGACACCCTCCTCTATGACACCCTCCTCTATGACACCCTCCTCTATGACACCTTCCTTTCTGACACCCCTCTGTGATACCCTCCTCTATAAATCCGTACTCTATGACACTCCTCTTCTCTGACACCCTCCTCTTAATAACCCTGCTCTATGACATCCTCCTTTATGACACCCTCCTCTATGACACCTTCCTCTATGACACTCCTATGACATTACTCTTCGATGACACCCTCTATAACCATCCTGATCTGACACTCTCCTGTATGATTCCCTCCTCTATGACAGTCCTCCTCTATGTCACCATTTTTTATAACAACCCTGCTCTATGACACCCACCTCTATGACACCCTCCTCCATGACACTCCTCCTCTGATACCCGCCTCTATAACAACCCTGCTCTATGACATCCTCCTCTATGACACCCCTCCTCTGTGACACTCCTCCTCTATGATATCCTTCCTCTATAACAACCCTGCTCTATGACAACCCTCCTCTATGATAGCCTCCTCTATGACACCGCTCCTCTATAACACCCTCCTGCATGACACTCCTCCATGACACCCTTCCTGTATAACCCTGCTCTATGACATCCTCTTTTATGACACCCTACTCTGACGCCCTTCTCTATTACACCATCCTCTATGATACCCTTTTCTATGACACCCTCCTCTATGACACCATCTTCGACACTCCTCCTGTATGACACCATTCCTCTATAATAATCCTGCTCTGTCACCCACCTCTATGACACTCTCCTCTATGACACATCTCTATGACCCCTTCCTATAAAACAACCCTGCTCTATGACACACTCCTCTATGAAACTCCTCCTCTATTACACCCTCCTCTATGACACCCACCTCTATGACACCCTTCCTCTATGACACCCTTCCTCTATACAACCCTGCTCTATGACACCCTTCCTCTATACAACCCTGCTCTATGACACCCTACTATAGGACACCCTCCTCTATGACACCATCCTCTGTGACACCCTCTTCTATGACACCTTCCTCTATGACAACCTCTTGTATGACACCCTCTATGACACCATCCTCTATGACACCCTCCTTTATGACACTCCTCCTCTTTAACATCCTTCCTCTATAACGTGCTCTATGACACCCTTCTCTATCACACTCTTCCTCTACGACAGCCTTCCTCTATAACAACCCTGCTCTATGACAGTGTCTTTTATGACACTGTCCTCTATGACACCGTCCTCTATGACACCCTCCTCTATAAGAACTCTGTTCTATGACACCCTCCTCTTTGACACCTTCCTCTATGACACTCTTCCTCTATGACACCCTACCTCTATAATCCTGCTCTATGACATCCTCTATTACAACCTCCTCTATGACACCCGCCTCTATGACACCCCTCCTCTGTGACACTCCTCCTCTGACACCCTTCCTGTATAACAACCCTGCTCTATGGCACCCTCCTCTATGACACCCTCCTCTATGACACCCTTCCTCTATAACAACCCTGCTCTATGACACCCTCCCCTATGACACCCTCCTCTGTAACAACCCTTCTCTATGACACCTTCCTCTGACACCTTCCTTCATGACACTCCTCCTCTGAGACACCCTTCCTCTATGACAACCCTGCTCTATGACATCCTCCTCTATGATACCCTCCTCTATGACACCCCTCTACTATGACACTCGTCCCCTATAACAACCCTGCTTTATGACATCCTTCTCTATGACACGTCTCCTCTTTGACACCCTCCTCTAAGACACTGCTCCTCTATGACATCCTCCTCTATAACAACCCTGCTCTGACACTCCTCCTCTATGACACTCTCCTCTATGACACTTTCTTCTATGACAACTCTATGAAACCCTTCCTCTATTAAACCCAGCTCTATCACATCCTCCTCTATGACACCCACTTGTATAACACACTCCTCTATGACACCCTCCTCTATGACACTCCCCGTCTATGACAGCATCCTCTATAACTACCCTGCTCTATGACACCCACCTCTATGACACCCTTCCTCTATGATACCCTTTATAACAACCCTGTTCTATGACACCCTCCTCTATGAACCCTCCTGTATGACACCCTTCCTCTAAGACACTCTCCTGGATGAAACCATCCTTCTATAACACCCGCATCTATGACGCTCCTCCCCGACACCCTCCTCTATGACACTCCTCTATGACACCCTTTCTCTAACAACCCTGCTCTATGACACCCCACTCTATGACACCCTCCTCTATAACAACCCTTCTCTATGACACCCTCCTCTTTGACACCTTCCTCCATGACACTCATCCTCTATTACACCCTTCCTCTAGAACAAAACTGCTCTATGACACACTCCTCTGTGACATCCTCCTTTATGACACCCTCCTCTATGACACCCTCCTCTATAACAACCCTTCTCTGTCATACACCTCTATGACACCCTCCTCTATGACACTCCTCTATGACACCCTCCTCTATGACACTCCTCTATGACACCCTCCTCTATGATGCCCTCCTCTGACACTCCTCCTCTATGACACTCCTCCTCTATGACACCCTTACTCTATAACAACCCTGTTATGACACCGTACTCTATGTCACCCTCCTCTATGACACTTCTCCTCTATGACACTTTCCTCTATGACACCCTCCTCTGTGACACCCTCCTCTTTGACACCGTCCTCTATGACACTCCTCCTCTATGACACCCTACTGTATAACAACCCTGCTCTATGACATCCTCCTTTATGACACGCTCCCCTATGACACCCTCCTCTGTAACAACCCTTCTCTATGCCATCCTCCTCTCCAATGCCCTCCTTCATGACACTCTTCCTCTGTGACACCCTTCCTCTATAACAACCCTGCTCACTCTCATGTATGACACCCTCCTCTATGACAGTCCTCCTCTATGTCACCATTCCTTTATAACAACCCTGCTCTATGAAAGCCACCTCTATGACACACTCCTCTATAACAACCCTGCTCTATGTCATACTCCTCTATTACACCCTCCTCTATGAAACCCGCCTCTATGACACCCCTGTGACACTCCTCCACTATGACACCCTTCCTCTATAACAACCCTCCTCTATGACACCCTCCTCTATGACAACTTCCTTAATGACACCCCTCTGTGACACCCTCCTCTATAAATCCGTCCTCTATGACACTCCTCCTCTCTGACACCCTCCTCTATAATAACCCTGCTCTATGACATCCTGCTTTATGACACCCTCCTCTATGACACCTTCCTCTATGACACTCCTCTTCTATGACATTACTCTTTTATGACACCCTTCCTCTATAACCATTCTGATCTGACACTCTCCTGTATGACACCCTCCTCTATGACAGTCCTCCTCTATGTCACCATTTTTTTTATAACAACCTTGCTCTGTGACACCCCTTCTCTGTGACACTCCTCCTCTATGATATCCTTCGTCTATAACAACCGTCTATGACAACCCTCCTCTATGATAGCCTCCTCTATGACACCGCTCCCCTATAACACCCTCTATTACATTTTCCTCCATGACAGTCCTCCTCTATGACACCCTTCCTCTATAACCCTGCTCTATGACATCCTCCTTTATGACACCCTACTCTGACGCCCTTCTCTATTACATCCTCTATGATACCCTTTTCTATGACACCCTCCTCTATGACACCTCTTCTATGAGACTCCTCATGTATGACACCATTCCTCTATAATAACCCTGCTCTATGTCACCCACTTGTATGACACTCTCCTCTATGACATCTCCTCTATGACACCCTCCTCTACGAAACCTCTCCTCTGTGACACCATCCTCTATGACACCCTCCTCTATGACACCTTCCTTTATGACACCCCTCCTGTGACACCCTCCTCTATGAATCCGTCCTCTATGACACTCCTCCTCTCTGACACCCCCCTTTATAATAACCCTGCTCTATGACATCCTCCTTTATGACACCCTCCTCTATGACACCTTCCTCTATGACACTCCTCTATGACACCCTCTATAACCATCGTGATCTGACACTCTCCTGTATGACATCCTCCTCTATGATATCCTTCCTCTATAACAACCCTGCTCTATGACACCGCTCCTCTATAACACCCTCCTCTATTATACCCTCCATGACAATCACCCTCTGACACCCTTCCTCTATAACCCTGCTCTATGACATCCTCCTTTATGACACCCTACTCTATGACACCCTTCTCTATTACATCATCCTCTATGATACCCTTTTCTATGACACCCTCCTCTATGACACCTCTTCTATGACACTCCTCCTGTATGACACCATTCCTCTATAATAACCCTGCTCTATGTCACCCACCTCTATAACACTCTCCTCTATGACACATCTCTATGACCCCTTCCTCTAAAACAACCCTGCTGTATGACATCTTCCTCTATGACACCCTCCTCTATGAAACCTCTCCTCTGTGACACGGTCCTCTATGACACTGTCCTCTATGACACTCCTCTATGACACCCTCCTCTATGACATCCTCTTCTATGAACCCCTCCTCTATGATGCCCTTCCCTAAGATGCCCTCCTCTATGACACCTTCTCTATGACACCCTTCCTCTATACAGCCCTGCTCCATGACACCCTACTATAGGACACCCTCCTCTATGACACCGTCCTCTGTGACACCCTCTTCTATGACACCCCCCTCTATGACACCCTCTTTTATGACACCCTTCCTCTATGACACCTTCCTTTATGACACTCCTCCTCTATAACATCCTCTATAACGTGCTCTATGACACCCTTCTCTATCACACTCCTCTATGACAGCCTTCCTCTATAACAACCCTGCTCTATGACAGCGTCTTCTATGACACCGTCCTCTATGACACCGTCCTCTATGACACTCCTCCTCTATGACACCCTCCTCTATAAGAACCCTGTTCTATGACACCCTCCTCTTTCACACCCTCCTGTATGACACTCCTCCTCTATTACACCCTACCTCTATTACAACCCTGCTCTATAACACCCTCTGACACCCTCCTCTATGACACTCCTCCTCTATGACACCCATCCTCTTGACACCCTCCTCTATGACACCCTCCTCTATGACACTCTTCCTCTATAACAACCTTGCTCTATGACAACACTCCTCTATGACACCCATCCTCTTGACACCCATGCTCTATGACACTACTCCTCTATGACACTCCTCTTTTTTACCCCTCCTCTATCATACCCCACCTCAAAATATCTTCTTTCCCTATATTATTTGCTGCATAATCCTTGGTCACTTCCTCACAAAACAATTATTTTTAATATTAAAGATCTAGGAAATATTGTACCTATGGGCTTGTGGGAATTTCCAGAAGAAGGACAGGCTACCACCCCATATTGCGGCGTCCATTGCAAAGGACCTGGTAGGTGCTCTGAGTGCATATCACTGTAAACATGAAATCACAGCAGACTTGACTGTTTGTTGGAAAAGGAAATTATAAGCTAAAGAGAAGCAGAAGGAAGAAATTAATGAAAATAAAATGGATATAGTGAGTTATAAAATAGTAGAATAAAAAGAACTAAATGCTTCTTTTGGGGGAAAAGGATTAATTGCTAACTAACTTAATCTAGGAAAAGGGAGGAAATTGTAAAAATACAAGTAAGAAATATTATAAGTAAATAACTACCAAATATAAGCAAACTAAAAGAACCATAAAAGACTACTTTACTAAACTCAAACAAATGCATTTGAAAATGTAGATTAATGGACTATTTTTGAGGAAAGTATACCTAAATTATATATAATTTAAAATAAATATACCAAGACCCCAGCAAAAGAGAAATGTAAACAGACCAAGTTCTACGGAAGAAAAATGAGGAAAGTTGACAAAGAGCCTCATCTCCTGAAAAGTACCAGGTCCTACTGGTTTTCCATATAGGATTTCCACCAAATTTCAAAGAACAGAAAATCCCAATGTAATGTAAGCTATGCCAGAATGCCAAAATAGAATGAAATCTTCCAAACTTTTTTGATGTGCGCAATAACAAATACAACCAAGACTTCAAAACTAAAGTCACAGACCATCACTTATGAACATTGAAGTAAAAATCCTAAATTGAGTACTAATAGACTGTTGGGAGTTTAGCTAAACTACTCCATGGTATGATTGTCTTGGAATCCCTTTGTTTGGCTTAGTGGCCTTCAGCGATTTTAAATGGACACTAGCCTCTTCATGGAAGCTCATGCCCTAGATACAAGATAGCCTCAGGGTCACATGCAAAGGGAAGTTTCTGATATAAGGCCCCCAACAGCCCTTGTGATTAGCAGTCTCTTCTGCCTCCCAGCACCTGTGTGCCTTATGCTTTAGGTAAAACCCCATTGGTAAAACCCTACTCTTTGGTTTGAATTGATCAATCAGGCCACAGCTTGGGAACCAGAAAGCACTCCACCCATGGACCCTAAAGAAGGCATATGCCCAGGTTCTGCCTCTCATGGTCTGTACTCTGCCTTCAACTCCCCATGTGGCCCCTTGAGGTATGTTGTGTCCTTCCTCCAGGACCTCTGAATTACAAACATCTCTATTTCACTTCCTCTTGTGGTCTCTTGTTGAACTGTGGCTCATCATCTAGCATCTGTGCTCCACTTAACAAAAGTTAATTTCATGAATTCATAACATACACAGAACCGAAGACATCAAAAAACAATGCATCCCAATCACATGGAATTTATGCTAGGAATAGAGACAGTTCAACATGAGGAGACACATGAATATAATTTACCATATTAATAAATTTAAGAAGAGAAATCATAATGCAACATCCATTCTTGATAAAAAAATATTCAGTGATAGCTCTCGCTGGTTTTGCTCAGTGGATAGAGCATCGGCCTGTGGATTGAAGGGTCCGGGGTTTGATTCCAGTCAAGGGCACATGCCAGGGTTGCAGGTTCAATCCCCAGTAGGGGGTGTGCAGGAGGCAGCCGATCAATGATTCTCTTTCATCATTGACATTTCTATCTCTCTATCCCTCTTCTTTCCTCTCTGAAATCAATAAGAATATATTTTTAAAAATTCAGTGATATAAGAATACTTCCTTCACATATAACAGTTGACCTACCCTTTCCTAGAGTTTGCATCATGCTGAAGAGAGAAATAAGTACAAGTAGCATCTTCAGTTGTCAAGAACAAGACAAAGATACAAAGATTTAACTCTTATTTAACTTTGCACTAGAAGTAGTAGCCTATATAATTAGATTAGAAAAAGATCTTACAGGCTGCAAGAGAGAGACGGAAAGTTACATACAAGGGATCTCCCATTAGATTGTCAAATGATTTCTCAACAGAAACACATCAGGCCAGAAAAGAATGGACGGAAATTTACAAAGTGATGCAAAGCAAAGGACTGAATCCAAGAATACTCTATCCAGCAAGGCTATCATTCAAACTTGAAGGGGAAATAAGAAGCTTCACAGACAAAAAAAGGCTAAGGGAGTTTATCACCACCAAGCCAGCAATGCAAGGAATGCTAAAGGGACTGGTATAAAAATAAGAAATAAAAAGCTCAGAAAGAAAACAGCCACACAAAAACAGAAATGCCTACAAACAAGTACCTTTCAATAATAACTTTAAACGTAAACGGACTAAATGCTCCAAACAAAAGACATCGAGTGGCTGAATGGATAAAAAAACATGACCCATACATCTGCTGTCTACAAGAAACCCACCTCATTAGAAGGGACTCACACAGACTGAAAGTGAAAGGATGGAAAAATATCTTTCAGGCAAATGGAAAGGAAAAGAAAGCTGGGGTAGCAATACTTATATCGGACAAAATAGACCTCAAAGTGAAGGCCATAACAAGAGATAAGGAAGGCCACTTCATAATACTAAAGGGATCAATACAACAAGAAGATATAATCCTGGTAAACATATATGCACCCAATGCAGGAGCACCCAAATTCATAAAAAAACTCCTGGAAGATATCAAAGGAGACATCGACAACAATACAATCATAGTTGGGGACTTTAATACACCACTGACAGCACTGGATAAGTCCTCTAGACAAATAATCAGCAAAGATACAGCAATCCTAAATGACTCACTAGATCAGATGGACTTAATAGACATCTTCAGAACACTTCACCCGAAAGCCAGGGAATATACATTCTACTCAAATGCTCATAGGACATATTCAAAAATAGACCATATATTGGGTCACAAGCAAAGTATCCCCAAATTCAAGAAAATTGAAATCATAAAAAGCGTCTTCGCAGACCACGATGGCATAATATTAGAAATAAACTACAATAAAAACAACCCCAAATACTCAAACACCTGGAAGCTGAATAGCATGCTATTAAATATTGATTGGGTTACCAATGAAATCAAAGAAGAAATTCGAAACATCCTGGAAACTAATGACAATGAAAACACAACAATCCAAAACCTATGGGACACAATGAAAGCAGTCCTGAGAGGGAAGTTTATAGCTCTACAGGCCTATCTCAACAAACAAGAAAAAATGGTAGTAAATCATCTAACTCTACAACTCAAAGAATTAGAAAGAGAGCAACAAGAAAACCCCAGAGTGAGCAGAAGGAAGGAGATAATAAAGATTAGAGCAGAAATAAATGACATAGAGACCAAAAAAACAATACAGAAAATCAATGAAACCAAGAGCTGGTTCTTTGAAAGGATAAACAAGATTGACAAACCTCTAGCCAGACTCACCAAGAAGCAAAGAGAGAGGACCCAAATAAACAAAATCAGAAACGATAGAGGCGAAATAACAACAGACCCCACAGAAATACAAATGATTGTTAAAAAATACTATGGACAGCTCTACTCCAACAAACTAGACAACCTGGAGGAAATGGACAAATTCCTAGAAAAATACAACATTCCAAAACTCAAACAGGAAGAATCTAAAAATCTCAACAGGCCAATAACTATGGAAGAAATTGAAGCAGTCATCAAAAAGCTTCCAGCAAACAAAAGCCCAGGACCAGACGGCTTCACAGGGGAGTTTTACCAAACATTCAAGGAAGAACTAAAACCTATCCTCCTCAGACTACTACAAAAAATTCAAGAGGAAGGAACACTTCCAAGCTCATTCTATGAAGCCAGCATCACCCTAATACCAAAACCAGGTAAAGACAACACAATGAAAGAGAATTACAGGCCAATATCCCTCATGAACATAGATGCCAAAATCCTCAACAAAATCTTAGCAAATCGGATCCAGCAGTACATCAGAAAGATCATACACCATGACCAAGTAGGATTTATCCCAGGGATGCAAGGATGGTACAATATCCGCAAATCAATAAACGTGATACATCACATAAACAAATTGAAAGAAAAAAACCACATGGTCATATCAATTGATGCAGAAAAAGCATTTGACAAAATTCAACACCCATTTTTGATAAAAGCTCTCAGCAAGGTGGGAGTAGAAGGATCATACCTCAACATAATAAAAGCCATATATGACAGGCCCACAGCCAACATCATACTCAATGGACAAAAACTAACACCATTTCCCCTAAGAACAGGAACAAGACAGGGATGCCCCCTCTCACCACTCCTGTTCAACATAGTACTGGAAGTGTTAGCCATTGCAATTCGGCAAGAAGAAGAAATAAAAGGCATCCAAATTGGAAAAGAGGAAGTAAAACTGTCCTTATTTGCAGACGACATGATATTATACATACAAAACCCTAGAGACTCCATCAAAAAGCTACTGGACTTAATACATGAATTTGGCAATGTAGCAGGATACAAAATTAACCCCAAGAAATCCGAGGCATTTCTATACACCAATAGTGAACTTTCAGAAAGAGAGATTATAAAAACAATCCCGTTTACCATCGCACCAAAAAAATTAAGCTACCTAGGAATAAACTTAACTAAAGAGGTAAAAGACCTCTACTCAGAAAACTACAGGACGTTGAAAAAAGAGATAGAGGAAGACATAAACAGATGGAAGAACATACCGTGTTCATGGATTGGTAGAATCAACATCATTAAAATGTCCATACTACCCAAAGCAATCTATAAATTCAACGCACTTCCCATTAAAATACCAACGGCATACTTCAGAGATCTAGAACGAACTCTCCAAAAATTCATCTGGAATAAAAAAAGACCTCGAATAGCTGCAGCAATCCTGAAAAAGACCAAAGTAGGTGGGATCTCAATACCAGATATCAAGATGTATTACAAAGCCACTGTTCTCAAAACTGCCTGGTACTGGCACAAGAATAGGCATATAGATCAATGGAATAGAATAGAGAGCCCAGAAATCGACCCGAACCAATATGCTCAATTAATATTTGACAAAGGAGGCAAGAACATACAATGGAGCCAAGATAGTCTCTTCAATAAATGGTGCTGGGAAAATTGGACAGATATATGCAAGAAAATGAAACTAGACCACCAACTTACACCATACACAAAAATAAACTCAAAATGGATAAAGGACTTAAATGTACGACAGGAAACTATAAAAATTCTAGAAGAATCCAAAGGCAACAAAATCTCAGACATATGCCGAAGCAATTTCTTCACTGATACAGCTCCTAGGGCACTTGAAACTAAAGAGAAAATGAACAAATGGGACTACATCAAAATAAAAAGCTTCTGCACAGCAAAAGAAACCATCAACAAAACAACGAGAAAACCCACTGTGTGGGAAAACATATTTGCCAATGTCATATCCGATAAGGGCCTAATCTCCAAAATTTATAGGGAACTCATACAACTTAACAAAAGGAAGATAAACAATCCAATCAAAAAATGGGCAAAGGACCTAAATAGACACCTTTCAAAAGAGGACATTCAGAAAGCCAAGAGACATATGAAAACATGCTCAAAGTCACTAATCATCCGAGAGATGCAAATCAAAACAACAATGAGGTACCATCTCACACCTGTCAGACTGGCTATCATCAACAAATCAACAAACGACAAGTGCTGGAGAGGATGTGGAGAAAAAGGAACACTTGTGCACTGCTGGTGGGAATGCAGACTGGTGCAGCCACTGTGGAAGACAGTATGGAGTTTCCTTAAAAAACTGAAAATGGAACTCCCATTTGACCCTGTGATCCCACTTCTAGGAATATATCCCAAGAAACCAGAAACACCAATCAGAAAGGATATATGCACCCCTATGTTCATAGCAGCACAATTCACCATAGCTAAGATCTGGAAACAGCCTAAGTGCCCATCAGTAGATGAATGGATTAGAAAACTGTGGTACATCTACACGATGGAATACTATGCTGCTCTAAAAAGGAAGGAACTCTTACCATTTGCAACGTCATGGATGGAACTGGAGAGCATTATGCTAAGTGAAATAAGCCAGTCAATGAAGGAAAAATACCACATGATCTCACTCATTCATGGATAATAGAGACCATTATAAACTTTTGAACAATAATAGATACAGAGGCAGAGCTGCCTCAAACAGATTGTCAAACTGCAGCAGGAAGGCCGGGGAGGGTTGCGGGGCAGGAGGTAGGGGGGTAAGAGATCAACTAAAGGACTTGTATGCATGCATAGAAGCATAACCAGTGGACATAAGACATTGGGGGATAGGGGAGGCTAGGGGACTGTCTAGGGCGGGGGGATAAAATGGACACATATGTAATACCCTTTGTAATACTTTAAGCAATAAAAAAAAAAATTAAAAAAAAAAATAAAATAAAAAAACAAAAAAAACCAAAAAAAAAAAAATGAAAAAAAAAAAAAAAAAAAAAAAAAAAAAAGAAAAAGAAACTAGGACTAAAAATACTTGTAGATGATATGGTACATACTCAAAAGGAAAAATAATTAAAAATTACTGAAATAATGAATTTAGAAGATAAAGTAGAAAAATTATACAGACTCCAGTAACTCAAATTTACAAATAGCCAGATTGAAGATATAATGGAAAAACATATCCCATTTACAAGAGCAATAAAAATAATAAAATAAACACTAATCAATTTAAGAAATGTGAAAGTCACTTATAAAACTCTTTAAAATGTTTCCAAAGTCCCCTAAAGAAAACCTGAGCAAATGAAAAGGCATACTGTGTTCTTGAATTTTATATATTTAACATGATCTTAATATAAGTATTAACAGTTACCCCCTCTTAGAATGAGACAGATATCTACATCCAAGATTCTGTGCTGGGCTTTAGGAAGACTGCAAACATAATTCAAACAGAACTTGCCCTAGACCATGTTGCTTGGGACCTCATGATCTGGTTGATAATTTGTGTTTACTATTAAAATACTCCAAAAAATCTATGTATACTGGGACTCGGAAAAGGCAACTGTATTTAGCAACAAAGACGTTACTACTGATCTTTGAGAAAGCAGTTTCCATAGAGTAGGGAGGCTAAAAACTAGTCTGCATATCTTAACAAAGCCACTCATTTCAGTGCCAAAAGAAAGCAACAGAATTTCTTGTTTAATTACAGGAAGCTGAACTGATACAAAAATTCATCTCCTACTCCAAACACATAGATAAACTGGATAAAATACATGCGCGCACACACACACACACACACACACACACACACACACACACACACAAAATCCCACATAGCCAAATTCAGAACAAGCAAAGGAAATCCTGAGGCATCATAAAAGGAAATGTAAAGTCAGAATGTTGTGTTGGCATAAAGCTGAATTTCTTAAAGAGGTTCCAGTCCCTAATAAATCCTGCAGGGGTGAGATCTGAATGCAATTTTAATACAGTCTACAACTGAGACTATAGCCATCCCGTCCCCAGCTGAAAGGGAGCTGGACCTGAGGGGTTTTCTCAGCATAAAGCTGGAAGCTTTACGAACTGGTGAGGAGCTACTCAATTGGTGGTGTCTTAAAAAACTGAGATGTTAACATAAAATGTGGTCAAACACTGGGGAAATCTGTAGGATCCCGAAAAGGCAAATTCACAATTTTCCCCTAAGTACTCTTGAACCCAAGTGGGTCTCTCCAATGAAAGAACTCCTGCTAAACTAACTCGCACTCCAAAATTGCAAAGCGTGGGAGAAATGCCTCACCTTTAGCCAGTGTCCGCACTCACACCAAAGGAGTTCACACCCAAAACATCAGCTAAGAGGCCAATCTGAAACAGACTTTCAAAAACGATTCCTAAAATGTTTACAAAGATACAGGAAAGAGTGTGTGTGTGTGTGTGGGGGGGAATAAAAACAAAACCAGAAAAGAAACTGGGCATCAGGGAGACAGACGGCTGGTTCCCATGAAGGTTTCTGTAAGATGTGAGTCACACCTGCATGCCCTAGCTAGGCCAAAGTGGAAAAACAATAAATAGTTTGGAAAATGAACACTTATTAGGAGCTAATTATGTACCAGGGACTATCCTAAAATGTAACTTTCACATACAGTTCCCACAACAACTGCCCTGTGGAGTAAGCTCCTTATTCCCATTTTTTAACTGGACCTCAGAGGATTTAACTTTTCCAAAGTCACACAACTGGAATTGGAACCCCAAAATTAGGAAAGAGGGGGACACTAACTATAGCTTCTAAAGAAAATGTGTAAAATTGAGGGGATAATATCGCCCAAGAAGGGAGATTTAAAGAAAGTTGATTTTAAAAGAAGATAGGTACCACCTGAGCTCGCACTCTGAGAAAAAGAAATATTTTGAGATGAAGCAGGAAAGGAAAAAATGATCTGACTTCAATTTATTTAGCATGTGCTTTCTAAAAAAGGATATTTGCCACAAGTAATTACGGTGAAAGGGGAGCTTTCCTGGTTTCAAAGGTTTTTAATCATGAAGTGGTATTGGACAATGTAATTATTTCCACAGGCTGGAAAACAAACTTGTCACCGAACTATATTAGTAACTGGATTCAACCACAAAGAAAATGGTATGCATTGCTGATACATGTGGTCACTAATTTTATTGGAATAACACCAACATATATATTAATAATGATGTGACATTCTATGAGAGGCACTGAAACGTAATGTAGGAAACACAATTTTATGCTCACTTTTTTTCTCAGAGGTGGGTGACCTTGGACCTGGGCTGTGGTCTCCCCTTCACAGAAGGTGGGGGAAGAAGTCTTGGATCTTGGTGCACTTCTGAGTCCAAATTCCACTTTACTCAAGCCTCCTTCTGCTCACAAGGCTGGTCACCCCAAATGTTCTGGAGGCAATGATGAGCTCAATTTTCTCTTAATGATCTCAACACATTTTAAAGATGAATTTGCAATAAGTTCCTCTTCTACTACTATACCACAGTAATTTTGAGCCCAAAATAGTCATTGATGGTGAACAGTAATTCTACCCATGGAGGAAAATGAATCACAGAAAAATTCCTTAGAGCAGCGGTTCTCAACCTGTGGGCTGCGACCCCTTTGGCGGTTGAAGGATCCTTTCACAGGGGTCGCCTAAGACCATCCTGCATATCAGATATTTACATTACGATTCATAACAGTAGCAACATTACAGTTATGAAGTAGCAATGAAAATAATTTTATGGTTGGGTTACAACATGAGGAACTGTATTTAAAGGACCAGAAGGTTGAGAACCACTGCCTTAGAGGGTTTCTAGTTCAACTTCGTCAGCTTAGGGATAAGGATCTGAGGTGCAGGGATGGACAGTAATATGGGCACTGACACCCTCCTCTATGACACCCTCCTCTATGACACCCTCCTCTATGACACCCTCCTCTATGACACCCTCCTCTATGACACCCATCCTCTATGACACCCTCCTCTATGACACCCTCCTCTATGACACCCTCCTCTATGACACCCTCCTCTATGACACCCATGCTCTATAACAACCCTGCTCTATGACATCCTCCTCTATGACACCCTCCTCTATGACACCCATCCTCTATGACACCCTCCTCTATGACACCCTCCTCTATGACACCCTCCTCTATGACACCCTCCTCTATGACACCCATCCTCTATGACACCCTCCTCTATGACACCCTCCTCTATGACACCCTCCTCTATGACACCCCTCCTCTATGACACCCTCCTCTATGACACCCTCCTCTATGACACCCTCCTCTATGACACCCTCCTCTATGACACTCCTCCTCTATGACACCCTCCTCTATGACACCCTCCTCTATGACACCCATCCTCTATAACAACCCTGCTCTATGACATCCTCCTGTATGTAAAACCTTGGCCTAGAACCCATGTAACTGGTCGAATCCAGTTACTAGTATAGTTCTGACAAGTTTGTTTTCTAGCCTGTGGAAATAATTACATTGTCAAATACCACTTCATGATTAAAATTCTTTGAAACCAGGAAAGCTCCCCTTTCACAGTAATTACCTGTGACAAATATCCTTTTTTTAGAAAGAACAAACCTTGGCCTAGAACCCATGTATTCCAGTTCCTCAGCTAGGCAAGGCTCCATACCATGCTGATGAGAATCAGGCCAGCTTAATAATGGCAGAAATCTATCTATCATCTATCTATCTATCTATCTATCTATCTATCTATCTATCTATCTATCTATCTCTATCTATACACACACACACACACACACACACACACACACACATATACATAGGTTGAGCGAATGGTGCCGAGAAAAATACATTTGCATTAATGAGGACAGCAGAAGTGCAGTGGTGGTTACCCATCAAACACCCCTCCTCAGCCCTTCCCTCTTTTTTCCAAAACCTGGAAACACTAGCTTCTAGAGCAGCTGGGGAAAGAGTGAAGAAACAGCATATCTGAGACACAATTTCGTTTAAACATTTGTGAAAGTCACCAAGCTAGTCAGCACAGTCAGAAGAAAGCAGAGGATCCTGGCCAGAGGTCTGTTTCCCAGAAGATGGGAAATCTTAAATGAATTCAACTGCAATAAATATTTTACCAGTCAGGACCAAACCTTGTCAGCAACCCATGACCGCCTTTAAAATGGAATGCTTAATTAACTGTCTTGGAAGAGAATCTTGGACTCCAGGTTTTACTCCATCACAGGTCTCCCTCTATCATGAATTCCCTGTAGCATCATGGGTAAGTCCCTTCACATCTCCAAGCCTCAGTTTCCTCACCTATAAAATTGGGGCCAAAAAACTCTCAGTTCAACCAACCTCTGAGTTGGGAATATAATAAAAGCCTAATATGCTAAGTATCTGGTCGTCTGGTCGTCTGTTCAACCAATCAAAGTGTAATATGCTAATGATATGCTAAGGCTGCTCAACTGCTCGCTATGACATGCACTGACCACCAGGGGGCAGACGCTCCAAACGGTAGGTTAGCTTGCTGCTGGGGCCTGGCCAATCGGGACTGAGTGAGACGGGCCGGACACACCTTAGAGCCCTCCCTCGATCCCTGCCTGGTTGGCCAACCTCCCGCATCCCTCCCCAGCCCTGATCATGTAGCAGTGGGGTCCCTCAGCCTGGCTTGTGCCCTCTCAAGTGCACAAATTTCATGCACCGGGCCTCCAGTATAGTCAATAATATTGTAATAACTATGTAGTATGGTGTCAGATGGACGCTAGATGTATCAGGGTGATCACTTCATAAGTTAAAAAAATGTCTAATCATTATGTTGTATCCTGAAACTAACATAATATTGTATGTCAACTGTAATGGAAAAATAAAATAAATCATAAAAAATAAAATAAAAGCAGTGAAAAGAAAGGGAAAGACATTTGGATCAGATGGAATTAAACAGAATGATGAAAAATTCAGTTAGGGTGATATCTGGATACATGTGATATATGTAATGGGCTGGCAAACTATAGATTAGGGCCGAATCTGGCCCAGATGTCTAATTTCTTAAATAATGTTTTATTGGAACACAGCTGTGCTCATCACCTATGGCTGCTTTTGTGCTGCAATGACGAAGCTGAGTGGTTGAGACGGAGACCAATGACTTGCAAAGCCTAATATATTGACTGTCTGGTCCTTTATAGAACAAATTTGCTGATCTTGCTCTAGGGTGAGGAGGAAGGAAGGGAAATAATTTCTGCTCAGCATATACTATGTACCAAGTTCTGAAGTAGGTTCTTGCATCCAATTTATATGACAACCCTATGGAAGAGCTACTACTGGTCCTGTTTTACAGAAGTTGAATCTAAGGCTCCAATGCTAATGACTTGCCCAGGGTCACTCTGGGCTAAACGTGAGAGCTGGAATTCCACCTGGGATGTCAGAGCTGACTTGGTTGTCTCCTAGAGATATAGCCAAATGCCAGGGAATTTAGATAATAATCCCATATGTAGACAAAGTCTATTTAGAAAACCCAGAAACCACTGCTAGATTAGTAGATGAACAGTCAACTTCTTCCTCATGACCTGACACAGACATGAGCTGCCTGGAAAGTAGCCACTTGTCTGAGGTGGGTAATTATTGATGACAAGTTGACAGCTGTATGATTCCTAAAGGGGGCCGGCAGAGTGCAGTGCAGTACGGTGCCACCTCAGTGAAGCATTTCAAGAGATCTGTCCTTTGAGATATAGTGCAAGGTTTATTTCTCATATCATGGACTTCCTGCTGACACTAAGTTCTGAAAATTCATCCTGCAAGACATGACTCCCTCAGGCTGGACTCATTGGTACCCAGTTGATGGATGCATGACACAGCTGATCCCTTTTCTCCCCAGTGATATAAATCTCTTTAAATGCCAGATTATGGCATTTCAATTTATAGTTCAATGACTCAGCTGTTGTTAGAATTTTATCTCAGAGACATCTATAACCCGATTTTAAAAACTTCTTTGGAGCCAGCTAAGGATGTCCTGTCACATAAGTTATTTCAGATTCAGTGCAGCAGATGCTTAGCTAATTGCTTGTTCTTTGTAAGAAGGCTATATGAAATGCCATTCAAATCTGTGGTGACAGCCCAAAGGCAGCCGCCGTCGCTGCTACCTCGCGGTGGAGCTGGGAAGTGGTTGTAACACTAGGGCAACGTGCATGCAGCAGAGGTGTGGTCTGGGATTAATTTAGCACTGATTTCTGTACTTCTTTTCCAGGCAGGACCCATTCTATCTTTTGCCCTCATGTTGACGCTTCAATAATACCACAATGATGGTGGCAGTCATTAAAGAAATACCATGTTGTCCTGAGTTCTCTTTTCTTTTCATTTTTTCATTGTGGTAGCAAACAAACATGTAACTTGAAATTTGCCATTTTAACCATTTTAAAGCATACAGTTTAGTAATGTTAACTATATTCACATCACTGTGAAACTGTTCTCTAGAACATTTTCATCTTGCAAATCTGAAACTCTATACCCATTAAACACAACTGCTCTCCCCTCCTCTGCCCCACCCCTGGAAACCATTCTACTTTCTGTTTGACTGCTTCACATGCCTCAAATGGGTGGAATCATGTAGTATGTGTCTTTTTGTGACTGGCTTATTTTACTTAGCATATCATGGCTTATCCATGTTTTAGCATATGACAAGATTGCCTTTCTCTTTAAGGCTGAATAATATTCCACTGTATGTGTATGCCACATTTTGTTTATCCATTCATCTGTGGATGAATATTTGGCTTGCATCCCTCTTGGCTATTGTAAATACTGCTACTCCGAACATGGATAAGCAAATATCTCTTCAAGACCCTGTTTTAAATTATTTTGGTTATATACTCAGAAATGGGATTGCTGGATCCCATGGTAGTTTTCTTTTTAATTGTTTGAGGAATCTCCATACTGTTTTCCATGGTGGTTCTTCCATTTACAATCCCATCAAGAGAGTATAAACATTCCGATTTCTCCACATCCTTACCAACATTTGTTATTTTCTGTTTGGGGTTCTTTCTTTTCGATAGTAGCCGTCCTAATGAGTGATAGAGATCTCATTGTGGTTTTCATTTGAATTTCACTGATAATCGTGATTAGTGATGTGGAGCATCTTTTTATATGCTTATTGGCCATTTGATATATCTTTGGATAAATAACTATTCAAGTTATTTTAAAATTGGGTTATTTGAGTTTTTATTGTTGAGTTGTAGGAGTTTTTATGTCTGTATATTAACTATATATATATGATTTGTAAATATTGTTTCCATCCCACAGGTTGCCTTTTCATTCTGTTTATTGTGTCTTTTGATGCACAAAAATTTTAAAGCATGATCTAGTACCATTTGCCTATTTTTGCTTTTGTTACCTGTGATTTTGGTGTCATGTCCAAAGTCATGGAGCGTCTCCTCTGTGTTTTCTTCTAGGAGTTTTATAGTTTTAGGTCTTTAAATTACATTTTATTTTATCTCAGGGTGATTACCTTTTATGTTTTAAAGATCTCCCTCCAGGTTTTTTGTAGGATAGGATACAGCTTTATAGAATTTGTCTCTTAAAACAAACAAACAAACAAACAAAAAACACTTGGCAATTCTTTACTTGATTTGTGATTTGAATAAGTCCCATTGAAACACAGCTGTATCTTTTTTTAATTCACCCCAAACTAACTTACAATCAAGGTCTCTTTTCATTCAATTCTCACTTGCCTTTGATATTTCTTTTCTACCAACCATGTGCCAATCTTTCTAGTGTTGGTGGAGTGGTAGTCTGCATCTCGGCGTTGATAATGATCTCTTAAGAGCATCCAATCAGATAGGAAGCATTTTAAGGTTATTAGATTCCACTGTTCTCACTGGCATTTCATTTTGTACGTGTTTTTGCCTTAGGCTTACCTTTTCTTTCACAGTTGTAACTTCCTCTTATTTCTGACTTCTCTTTTTTACATTTTCTCTCCCATTCATTTTCCTTTACTTTTCTTCTGGACTATATAGTTTTCACTCTATTTTCTTTTTAAAATATCCTTCCCCAAGAGTATCTTCCACTTTCTCCCTCTAATGTTGTCCTAGAGAGTCTCAGATTCCAAATATGAGAACACCATAAGTTGGCTCTCCATCTCCATTCAAACTTTAACTATTGATCTTTTAGTGCATTTCTTAAACTTAGAAATATGTATTCAGAGAGTTGAGGAATTGTTTAGAAGTAAGAATAAAGAAAACAAGAATTTAGTTTAAATATATAGGAAAAACAGATTCTTAAAGAATTGGGCAAGCTTAACTTTGTAATTAAAAGTCAAAGATCCAGTCCTAAAGGATCACACATTGAACATGAGTTGATAGTCCAGATGATTATTCAAGAAGAGATATAATAGCAGAATGCTGTAGGAACTCAGAATACTTTCTTTATTTATGCTATGTACAATCTAGAACTTAAGAAAGGGATAACAACACAATTCTAGGCTCTGTGCTTGCTAAATAATATTCTGTTAAGTGCCCAGTGGAAAGTCATACAGTGGGAGAACAGAGGAAGGAAGAGAATAACAAATGTAGCTAGACCAAGCACCCCAGAGGAGGGACTATTTGAGCTGAGCCTTTAAGGAGAATTTAGGTAGCAGAGATGAGGGGGTAGAATGTTAACAACAGAAGCTTTAGCATGAGCTAAGGTTGAGGGCAAGAATATTCAAGGTATATTTGGGAAATAGTAAAGAGATGCTGGGCATTTGGCATATAGGCTAAACCTGTATAAACAAAAAAACCTCAAAATACCATAAGATAGAAGATTTTCTCTCTCTCACATAACAAAGGCTAGGCAGACAGCCTGGGGAAGGTGGAGGCCATCTAGGGATCCAGGTACCTTCTGCCTGTTGCTCTTACAGTGTGGCTCACCAATACTCGTCTTTGTTCCAGCTCACCCAGAGAGGGAAGAGGGAGTACCCAGCTTTCTCCTTAAAGATAGGGCTTGGACATTGTCCACAGCACTCCTGCTTGTATCCCATTGGCCCAGGCTTTGTCTTATGGCATCACCTCATGGTAAAAGGAGTTTGGGAAATGAACCCCTAGGCATGAGCATTGGGAGGGAGATGTCTCTTAAACCACCTGGTAGTTAGAATGGAGTTTGTTGAAGGGAAGGGGCATATAAACTTAGAAAGAAAGAATAGGGCCAAAATATGATGGCTTTTGAATTTCAAGTATTTGCATAACACACACAAAATGAATACCTATCTAATGAATGCATGAATAAATGAGTGAGTGAAATGTTATCATCCAGTTTGAACTTTATCCCCTAGACCAGTGGTCGGCAAACTTCAGCCCGGCAAACCGCGGCTCGCAAGCCACATGCGGCTCTTTGGCCCCTTGAGTGTGGCCCTTCCACAAAATACCGGCTCTTCCACAAAATACTGACTTCTGTGCATGGACCACGAAGTTTCAATCGCACTGTACGTGTGTGCCCGCACGTGGTATTTTGTGGGTCTAGGGCCATGGTCGGCAAACAGTGGCTCGCGAGCCACATGTGGCTCTTTGGCCCCTTGAATGTGGCTCTTCCTAAGCCTTAGGAGTACCCTAATTAAGTTAATACCATTGTACCTACCTATATAGTTTAAGTTTAAAAAATTTGGCTCTCAAAAGAAATTTCAATCGTCGTACTGTTGATATTTGGCTCTGTTGACTAATGAGTTTGCCGACCACTGCCCTAGACTAAGAGTTACAAACTAAAATGACTCTAAGAGGGTCTGACAGGTAATATAAGTGTCATATGGTACAGCCAGGTGTAAGTGGGGAGTGGGGGGGGCTGAACAACTGGAGAGTAAGTGCCATGTCTAACAGCCACTATTCAGCGCCAGGTGACTGCTGCACAGAATGTGGGCCCTGTGTGGCAAGATCTTGCAGTTTTTAAAAAGAAGTAGGAAATCTTGGTTTTATGTGACATTTCCCAGATCTTTAATGTTTGGTTTGAATAATTTTGAAAAACCGGCCAAATAAAACACAGCTATCAGGTAGATTTGGCCTCCAAGTCACTAAGTTGCAATCTTAGCGAACATGAGAAACTACTTAAAATCTTGGCCCAGAGAGCTGGCCGTTGAAAGGAGGCTAATCTGGCCATGCTATGCTGGATGCACCTCCAGCTACGTGGTTCTGGATGGTGGCTGCACATTATCATCACTGGGAGGATTTGAAAAATCCTCACCTCGGGCTCCACTGCAGACCAGTTCAGTCAGGCTCTAGACAGGCGGGTATTTTATAAAGCTGCTCAAGCAATTCTGATGTGCTGTCAAGGTTGGGAACTAATGCTCTGAGGCTAATTTTGAAGGTTATTGCAATGCCTGCACATGTGGTAAAAGGGTCTCAACTGTGGTTTTAGAAGTGGACTGAGCAAAGAAAGAGACAGAGGTGAAAGACTTTTTAAAGACAAATTGATGAAAAGTTGTGGCTTTTTAAAAATCAGAGTGGAAGAAGGGTGTCAAAAGAGTTGAGATTTCAAGCTGAGATTTGGGGGCTGGGAAATGTAAGGAATTTAATATGATGATGAACAGGGGAAAAATAAATGTTATCTTATATGCAAATGCTGTGGCCAAATCCAAGTTGAGAATTTTAAAGCCACATAACATTAAAAAAAATAATAATAAGGCTACACAATTATTTTAAAAGGATAATCTTTTGTGTATATTTTATTTGTTGCAACCCAGGAAAAAACCTGTGAATTAACATTGATAATAGATTTGTTTATACAGTGTGACAAGGCCATTGCTCAGGGTTGAGGGAGAAGAACCATAGGAATCCAAAGCAAATTCCTTCCTGGTTAACACGCTAAGAATGTCTGTCCTGTATCAGTTTGGTCTGTAGTCTCAGCTGGGTCTTGAGACTTTATCAATGATGATTTGCCACCACCTTGAGGCTGCATCCTGTTACTGCATCCAGTTTTTGGCTTCTGAAACATATAGGGAACTGCATTCTTTAGTTGGTAGGTTTAAACATTAAGATGAAAATAGTTTGTTATTTTATTTTATTGGGATGGAAGGGCTATACAATTAAATAATGTTTTGTTGCATCAGGATGATGATTGTGCCTAACCACATATGACAGCAAATATTTCTGTAATGAAAATCAAAAGAGGAATCAACTCAGTGTTGCATTTTCAAATTTAATTAAAAAATAATTTTTAGGTCATTAGTGAATTCTTCTTTATACTTAACTCTAAAGTAATGACTATGCATTAGTGGTAGGATATTTTGAAAAGATAACAATTAACAAAACAAAACTTTGACATTTATTGCTCACTTTTAAGTATATGTTAATAAGCAAGATGCTAAGAAGTTTCTTTACTTAACACATCATCACATTTAATTATCAAGAAAAAAATTCCTCTTTGATTCAGACACTCTTATTTTATCCCCATTTTACCATTGAGGACAAAGATTCATAGGGCAGTTAGTAATTTATTCAAGAATACAGGACTTGAAGACAGGAACTTTGGGCTTAGTTCACAATCCCCCATTTTTTAGTTATGAAAACTTGAATAAGTTCCTCAAAGGTTACTGTTTAAATCTCCCAGTCTTTAAATGGAATGTTAATTATGTTTGTCATGCCAATTCAGAGATTGTTGTATGAAATTACAAAGAACAAAAGACTATGTAAGTACTAGTTTTTTGGTGACTTTTTCTATGAATCCAGGGTCTTAGTGTCAACAATAGTAGAAATAACTAGAATAAGAATGTTAAATCTGCCTCTAGGTAGCATTGTGACCTTGGAAACTTAACTTCCCAAACCTGTGCTTTTAAAAAGAAAAATTAATGAAGAAACTGAATTGGATGACCTCTAAGGTACTTTTCAGTTCTGAAATTTTGTAAGAGGCTTTGTGGCATAGCTAAGAAAAGAACCATTTTTTTTCTATAAAATATTCACTGGAATATATCACTTCAATGTGGTTGGCTTTCTGTCCTATGGAATTCTGGGTGAATTCCTCTTAGAAGATCCTAATGGTGAGTGTGAGGCTGTGACATCAGTGAGCCTGCAGGTATGAAACTATTCACGCTGCATGGTAGCACTGTAACATGAGGAGAACCAGACATCCTAGAGGAATGTGCAGCCTGGCTGGTGTTTGTAAGATGCCAGGAGACCAAAGATAATGGTGACAGTAAACAAATGAGTAGCCAAGTAAGAATTATATATGATTTAGCCTGGATTTACAGCAAATATGGCCTGCTAAATGAAGCAGATCCGAAGCATTCTTGTTGGCAGATTTGCCATTGTGCTGTCTTGAAATTACCTGTCAGCACTGCTGTTTGTGCTCTGTTCAGATAGCAGGGCCAAAATCATTCCAAGAGAGTAGGTTCTGCATCAAGGTCACTCATGATGTCAGACCATGTCTGAGGCTGTGGATCTTACCATAGAACGATCATTGGCCTGGGGTCTGCCTGGTGAATAAGCAACTTTACCAGCAAAGGTGCTGCCTGTGATCTGAGGCCCAGTGCTTTCCATCTTTCAGATAGATGAGGCTTCAAGCCTTACTTTTTAGGAAGCGAATGGCTCTATCATTTGTCTTCCTTAGTTATCTAGGAGTAAAGGAAGTTATTTTCTTTTTTAATGCTTTTAAGGTAATCAAACTGGAAAGGTGTCACTTGTAGGTGGTGCTCTGATATTTCTGGATTTGTCTATAGATTATTCAGTACTACTCACTTGAGAAAGGTGTGTGTGTGTGTGTGTGTGTGTGTGTGTGTGTGTGAGAGAGAGAGAGAGAGAGAGCAGGAGGAGAGAGAGAGAGAGAGAGAGAGAGAGCAGGAGGAGAGAAAGGTGTAGTCACAATTGACAATCTAGTACTCTTCTTATTTTGTGCTACCTGAGCCCATTACCTTATACAAATAAATCTGATAAGTTGCATTAATAAAAATATTTTTGTCTTATTTTTTATAGCATAGAGAAGACTATTTGTACCCTTCCAAAATAAAGTTTCTTTGCATACTTCTTCCTTATCCTATCCTTATTTCATCTCTGGTTCTGTTGCTTGATGCATGCCATTGTGTTTAAGAGACTACAGTTGACCCTGAACAATACAGGTTTGAAATACATGGGCACACTTACATGCAGATTTGTTGTTGTTAATCCTCACCAAAGGAGTTTTTTTCCATTGCTTTTCAGAGAGGGTGGAAGGGGAGAGGGAGAGTAGGAAGGGGGAAGAGAGAGAGAGAGAGAGAGAGAGAGAGAGGCATTGATGTGAAAGAGACACATTGACTGGTTGCCTCCCAGGTGGGAATCAAACCTGCAACCCTTTGGTGTGCCAGCTGACGCTCTAACCACTGAGCACATGGCCATGGCCAGATATTTTTTCTATGAACATACAGTCAGCCCTCTGTACCCCAGGCTTTGTATCTTAAGATTCAACAAACTGTGGATTGGAAACAGTATTTTTGATCTGTGGTTGCAAATCTGTGGATGCGGGTGTGGATTTTTGACTGCATGGAGGTCAGCATCCCTACCCCTCACATTGCTCAAGGGTCAACTGTATTAACTGGTCTCCTTAATGGGATACAGGGTCCATGAAAAGTCATATTGTGCCCACTCTTGTCTCCAGACACACTTTTATATGAGGGGAATGCGGCCAGAAAGAACTCTAAGACTAACTTTGTTCAAGGCACCAAAAATAGGAATATTCAGAAAAGCAGTTGATGGAACTCTACCACAAAGGAAAAGGTACAAATGACAGGAACAGATTTTTGGAGACAAATGTATTAATGGGTGAGGGGCTTTTATGGAGCTGAATGGTGGTGGAGCATGCAGCTTTCCAAGCCATATTGCCTAAGCCCTAGTGCCCTTCACCAATTATCATTATGTTATCTTGAGCAAGTGACTCAACCTCTGTGTGCCCCAGTTTCCTCCCCTGCAAAATAGGGTTAAAAGTGTATCTTCCACATAGAGTTGTTGTGATGATTAAATGTGTTAAAACATGTAAAGAGCTTAGAATAGTACCTAGCATGTGGTAAGCATTTAGTAAAGGTTTGTTCAAGGTACCAAACCGTTAGCTCCAGTTATCATTGTTGGCATTATTACTAACCTGGGAGCAGAGGGGTTAGGCCATAGCAGCTCCTTATATCTGTATACATGACTCTGGCATTTTGGAATCAAATGCCATCACCCTGTTTTCTCCTCCCACCTTCAGCCACCTTGGTCAGTACGAAGCCTCAACCTCCTCCATGACCCACAATAGTTAAGATCACCTTTCCCATTTCATGGGCCCTGTGGTGATTGCCCTACATTCCTGCATCCTCTTCTCTGTGAGACTCTGGGCCTCCTGCCCTGACTGATGATTCTAATGTTGGTTTAGAGATAATTCTCTAATCGGCCCAATAGCTCAGTTAAGGTACTTCTTTGACATTTAGAAAGTATTTATATAAGGGAATTTAGGCTATAAATGTCTGTTCAAAAAAAAAAAAAAAAACAATACAAGCAACCTTCAAGTTTATAATATTGTCATACAACAACCTTATAAATAATATGTACTTATTTATAATTTGTATTTACTTATATTATTATATTTATAATTATCCTATATAATAAAAGGCTAATATGCAAAAGAATGGCGGAATGACCAGTTGCTATGATGCACACTGACCACCAGGGGGCAGATGCTCAACACAGGAGCTGCCCCCTGGTGGTCAGTGCGCTCCCACAGGGTGAGCACAGCTCAGCCAGAAGCCCTGAGTTGGCTCATGGCTGGCAAGTGCAGCAGTGGTGGTGGGAGCCTCTCCCACCTCTGCAGTCGGACATCCCCTGAGGGCTCCCAGACTGCGAGAGGGTGCAGGCCGGGCTGAGGGACACCCCCCCCCCCACCCGAGTGTACGAATTTCATGCACCAGGCCTCTAGTGTACTTATAAATAATAATCCCACAGCACTCTTTAACCAGAGCAAAGGTCATTTCTAAGTATTCTGGGAAGTAAAAGGAAGGGTCTCCTATAAGTTTAGAATTGTCCTTCAAACCCCTGACTGCTAAAGATGGAAACATTTAAAAAGTGGGTTAGAAAGGCAGCACATTGGGGGTTGGGTGATCTGTTGGGAGGGAAGTATACAGTTGATTTGCATGCAGCTAAAAGAATGCCAGTTTTTTCACTATTTTTTAAAAAATAATTATTTTTATAATATTGTGTGATATGTTAAGATTTAATAGATTATTACTGTTATATATAAATAACAAATATTTTTTTAAATTGCTAAAATGAGTATTCATAGTTATAATTCATAGGAACAAAAGTTCTGTGGGGCCCTTAATAATTCTTAATAGTCTATAGGAATCTTAACACACGTTTTGAGAACATTAATAACATGTCACAGTTTGATGATATCACCATGCTCTGAACTCTGTAAATGAAGAATTTAGGTCATTTATATGTGAGTTCCAGGCCTTAATAGAATATCTGATATGTAGCAAGCTCTCAATAAATAATTTATGAATAAAGGACCTAATATACATGTGTGCATATGTGTACACCCATGGAGTTTGAACAAAAAAGACAATTTAATCTTTACTTCAGCTAGCCTAATGCTATCCAACCTAGGTAGTATATATAATTAACTAAACTAATAGTACTCTTAAATTTTATATTGCTCTTAAAAACTATATCTTTTTGAATTATAGAAATTTTGTCCAAAGGATGCCCAAGAGTACTTTAAAGTGAACATTTGGAGCCCTGTACTTGAGGACAAAACACCTGAGATCTTTTGGCTCAGCTGCCTATTGGTTTTGTTTTATCGGTGAAGTAGTCTTTCTGAGCCTCAGTTTCCTTATCTGTACAATGGGGGGCATTGAATGAGATAGGATCTAAGGGCCTTCTAATCTGCATGGGAACTCTTCTTCTTTTCTCTTTTCCAAGCAGATGTATTTCAATACTATTTCCTGCCTTCTTGGCTCTAATGATAGGACAGCAGCTGTGTTGTTCTTGCCCTTTACTGACTCATTGCCCTGAAGTACTCTGGTAGAAAGCTGGCTATTTTATTGCTCATTCAGCATGATAAACTCTCTACATGGAATTCCAATTTTTTCTAAAAATATTAACTTTGTATTACTAAGAAACTATATGGTCCCTAGAAAAAATTTAGAATGTTTAGATAAACAACTCAACAATCCCAGATAACCTTTTTAATAACCTTAGCATTCTACAAACAATCCCATCTAACCACATGCATTCTTGTTTCAGGTATTTGATTTATAAGCAGGTCTTACTAAACAGGAAAGTATTTAGATGTAATCTAAACACAAGACTCTAACAACATTTCAGCTCTGCCCTTCAGTGTTAAGGAGTCAGAGTTATGGGCATGTTGGGAAATGTTTATTAAAAATGATTGTTATCCCCAACAAGGTTGGAGGAGACTCAGATCTATTTATCCGTTCTATATGATACTGAGTTCAGAAAAGAATTTCCCTTCTGGTCAGCTTTAGATAATACCATCCTCTGCCCTTTTAGCTTTTCTTTCCAACTGACAGCCTTTATTCTGGAACAATTATTTATTTATTTATTTATTTATTTATTTATTTATTTATTTATTTATTATTATTAAATTGATTGGTGTGACATTGGTCAACATGAACATATAGGTTTCAGGTGTGTGTTCCTATGTTACAAGTTCTGTATATTGCACAGTGTGCCCACCACACAAAGTCAAATCTTCTCCTGTCACCTTATATCCTATCTAATAAAAGAGAAACATGGTAATTGGTGTACGACCACTACCCTTCCCATTAGCTAATCAGGGTGATATGCAAATTAACTGTCAGCCAAGATGGCGGCCAGCAGCCAGGCAGCTTGAAACTAACATGAGTCTTGCTTGCTTCAGTGACGGAGGACTCCAACGTTCCCCGCCTGCCTTGCTGGCCTCTGAGCTGGCAGTTTGAAACATTGTAACAAATATAGAAGCTAAACAAAACCCCAGAAACCAGCTTTGAGCTAGCCGGGATCTCAGACCTGGAGTTGATACAGAGTTTCGATTGTAGAACCAAAACAAACCAGATACCTGCTTTCAGGAGTGGAGGCCTAAGAGCTGGAGCCTCAGAGCTAAAGCTGGCTCAGAATAAAAAAAGAAAAAGAAAAAAGGAGCAGTTGGGAGCTTCAGTCACCCACCAGCCTGAAAACAGCCCTCAGGCCCTCACCCAGACTGGCCAGGCACCCCAGTGGGGACCCCCACGCTGAAGGGTGTGCAACCAGCTGCAAACAGCTACCATCCCCTCATCCAGGCTGGCCAGGCACCCCAGTGGGGACCCCCAACCTGATCCGGGACACCCTTCAGGGCAAACCAGCCAGCCCCCACCCATGCACCAGGCCTATATCCTATATAGTAAAAGGGTAATATGCCTCCCAGCACCGGGATCAGCGGAGCCGCGAGGTCTCCTGGCACTGGGATCAGCATGACAGGGGGCAGTGCCCAAACCCCCTGATCGCCCCGTGGCTCTTTGTTTGACAGGGGGCGGGGCCACAACCTCCCTATCGGCCCTGCTCTGTTCGTGACAGGGGAAGGCGCCCCAACCCCCTGATCAGCCCTGCTCTGTGCCTGATAGGGGGGAGCTCCCCAACCTCCTGATCGCCCTGCAGCTCTGTGTGTGACAGGGTGCGGCGCCCCAACACCCCCACCCCACGGGCCCTGCTCTGTGTGTGACGGGGTAGAGCCATAACCTCCCCATTGGCCCTGCCCTGAGTATGAGAGTGGCGGTGCCCCAACCCCCTGATCAGCCCTGCTCTGTGGGTGATAGAGGGTGGCGCCCCAACCCCCCCACCCCACGGGCCCTGCTGTGTGTGTGATGGGGTAGAGCCATAACCTCCCCATTGGCCCTGCCCTGAGTGTGACAGTGGCGGCGCCCCAAAACCCTGATCGGCCCTACTCTGTGGGTGATAGAGGGCGGTGCCCCAACCCCCTGATGGGCCCTGCTCTGTGCATGACAGGGGGGAGCTCCCCAACCCCCTGATGGGCCCTGCTCTGTGCGTGACAGGGGGGAGCTCCCCAACCCCCTGATCGGCCCTGCTCTGTGCATGACAGGGGGCAGTGCCCCAACCCCCAGATTGGCCGTGCTCTGTGCGTGACAGGGGGTGGCGCCGCAACCTCCCCATAGACCCTGCCTTGAGTGTGACAGGGGGTGGTGCCCCAACCCCCCAATCGACCCTACCCTGAGCATGACTGAGGGTGGCATCACAACCTCCCAATCTGCCCTGCTCTGTGCATGACGGTGGGCGGGGCCCCAATTCCCCAATTGGCCCTTCTCTGAGCCCGACCAGGGGCTGCACCTAGGAGTTAGGCCTGCCCTCTGCCACCCGGGAGCAGGCCTAAGCCAGCAGGTCGTTATCTCCTGAGGGGTCCCAGACTTCGAGAGGGCACAGGCCGGGCTGAGGGACCCCCCCTGCGCCCCCGAGTGCACAAATTTTTATGCACCGGGCCTCTAGTATTTTTATATTCTAAAGACATCCCATTCAACCTTTAGAAAAGAGCTAAGTATTTCATAAAACATTTTAGTGTTTTTTGAGTTTTCTTGTGGAATCAGAATTAAAACTGTTTTAAAACATTTCATTTTCTCTTCAGTCTTAATTCAAATTTCTTACCACCTCACACATTTCCATATCCTTTCTTCTGTTAGTTGTATGGTATTGGATTTTGTCTGTAGGAATGTCAGTAAATGTGTGAGGTGGTAGAGTCCCTAGCATCTGGGTCTTGTTGGCACATGAAGCACATAGATATGTGGTCAGGAAATGTAGAGTGCCTTAGGGAGCTATTGTGTAAAACTCCAGATGGATCATTCTGTATAGGAACTCTGTGCCTAAGAATTAAGCAAAAATGGGAGATTAAATATATGTTGGTATATCTATAATAATAAAGGGTAATATGCTAATTAGACCAGACATCTTTTCAGATGTCATTCCAGACAAAGCTGGGGCCAGAGGGAAGTCCAGGTCCCGGGTGCCAGAAGGAAGCTGGTGCCGGCAGCCGGGGAAAGGAAGGTCTACTCTTGCATGAATTTTCATGCATCAAGCCTCTAGTATATATATATAACCTGAGTACATAATTTTGCTTCTACATGGAGTTCTTTTTTATCTTTTAATTAATTAATTTTTTTCTTAATTTTATTGTTTACACTATTACAGATATCCCCTTCCCAACCCTTCACCCATACATGCACACACCTTTGCCCGCCTCCACCCAGCCCCTGCCTCCTCCTTTTCCTCTGTCCATCACCACACTGCTATCTGTATCTATGGGTTATGCATATACGTTCTTTGGCTAATCTCTTCACCTTCTTTCACCCATTTCTCTGACAGTTCTCTGTCTGTTCCATGTATCTGACAGTTCTCTGTCTGTTCTATGTATCCATGCCTCTGTTTCTGTTTTGTTTATCAGTTTATTTTGTTCATTAGCATGAGATCATATGGTATTTTTATGTCTTTCTCTTACTGGCTTATTTCACTTAGCATAGTCCTATCCTGGTCCATCCATGCTGTCACAAAAGATATGATTTCCTTCTTTTTTACAGCCACAGCGTATTCCATTGTGTAAATGTACCACAGTCTCTTTATCCATTCATCTACCGATGGGCAATTGGGCTGCTTCCAGATCTTGACTATTGTAAATAATGCTGCTATGAACACAGGGGTGCATATATTCTTTTGAATTGGTGTTTCTGGAATTCTTAGGAAATATTCCCAGAAGTGGGATCACTGGGTCATAGTGCAGATCCATTTTTAATTTTTTGAGGAAACTCCATACTGTTTTCCACAGTGGCAGTTCCAGCCTGCACTCCCACCAGCAGTGCCTAGGGTTCCCTTTTCCCCTAGAAAGCACTTGTGTGTTGATTTACTGATGGTAGTACAGTGCTGAAAGAGTAGTGAATAATCAAAATGTTTTATTTATTTTTAATTGACTTTACTGGGATGATGTTGGTTACTACAATTATCTAGATTTCAAGTGTACAGTTCTATAATACATCATCTGTATATTGTACTGTGTGTTCACCACCCCAATTCAAGTCTTCTTTCATTACCATTTAGCTCCCCTTTACCCTCTTCTACCCCCGTCACCGCCCTTTCCCTCTGGTAATCACCATACTGTTATCTGTGTCTATGAGTTTTTATTTTGTTTTGTTTAATCTCTTCATTTTTTTCACCCAGCCCCCCAACCTCCCTCTCCTCTGACAGCTATCAATCTGTTCTTTGTATCTATGAGTCTATTTCTATTTTGTTTGTTAGTTTATTTTGTTCATTAGATTCCACATATAAGTGAGATCATATGGTACTTGTCTTTTTCTGATTTCTGCTTGGCTTATTTCACTTAGCATAATACTCTTCAGGTCCATCCATGCTGTTGCAAAGGGTTAGAGTTCATATATATATATATATATATATATATATATATATATATATATATATATGTATATATACCTTTTATTGATTTCAGTGAGAAAGGGGGAGGGAGAGAGATAGAAACATCAATGATGAGAGAGAATCATTGATCTGCTGCCTCCTGCACACCTCCTACTGGGGATTGAGCACACAACCTGGGCATGTGCCTCGACCAGGAATTGAAGCATGACCTCCTGGTTTATATGTTACTGCTCAACCACTGAGCAACACTGGCTGGGCTAGAGTTCTTTCTTTTTATGGCCAAGTAGTATTCCATTGTGCGAATATACCACAGCTTAAGTGAATTAAATAAAAGATCAAATTGGAATTTGTTGATTGGGAATGGCTTTTTAACATCACTTATCAAACCTTGGCTTTATACCAGGCCTTAAAGTGTATTTTCTCTTGAAATGCTCATAAAACCCAAGATGAATATTACTGACCCTCTCTTACAGGTGAAGAAACTGAGGTTCAGAGACATTAAGTACGTCACTTAGCTTGCACTGTTAGTAAGAGAGTGATGAATCCTGGAATCAAATTCAGTTTTGTCTGGTTGTAGCAATGGTTCTCTTCACATTATTCACACTGGCTCACAATTAACATTTCTTTTTCTTTTGATATGCCCTCTCCAGCTCCTCACAGAATCACTCATTTAAATTTTTTCAACTTCTAATTTCTTCCAGGGACTTAAACAAATTGTTAGATCAAATGGCCTTTCATGATTTCATATGGTGCCAGTGGTGCTCTCTAGATTCAGGATTGAGTCCACCACCTTCTAGTAGTAAGGCATTGGGTAGATCGCCTCACCTCTCAGGGCCTCAGTCTTATAATCTATAACATGGGGATGATGGTAGCACTCACCTCAAAGCATCTTTATGAGACCCACATGATCTATTGTTTGTAAAATACACTGAAAGGTCCTGGCACATAGTGAATATTGTATGAAGATTACTTACTATTTCAGCTGGAATTGTTCAGATGAGATAACTCACAGACTCCTTTAATCTTGGAACACTAAGAAAGGAGTAAATACTTTTTATGGTTTAACAGATTCAACAGCAGAGGCTGACCAATTTTCTTCATAAATATAGTGAAAATAGTTCACTTTTTGATGCTTTTCAGCAGGTTCCTGTCTGAAGGCAGGTAACTTGATCTAGACTAGGTCAGACATCATCGCTCTATCTACTGAGAAGTATGAATCCTTTTGAGGGGTGAAAACACACACACACACACACACACACACACACACACACACACACACACACATCCAGACAGCAAACATCAAAATATATTAGCAGTTCAGGTGATTGGGTGAACTACTTTCTGAGAACCAAGGGCCATCTCTGTGATTAAACTGAGCCAAACTCATCTGTAATTGAGAATCGTTCAAGCATGTAACGGCCTTAAATTTTTGGTTTACATTTTCTGTAAATTAGAAAAGAAGTTTGCAGTGAATTTTGCTTGCTAAAAAGAAATCGCTCTCCTCTTACCCTTACCCTAAGTATATGTTTCTTGTCAAGCATCTAGCCTGATCACAAATCCCTTTTCAGAAAAATTAACAGAAAATAGTGAATGTGAAGGAGGAAGAACTCAGAGCATAGATCATTGTAACCTCAGTGTCAAAACTGTGGGACTAGAGGAAATGTTGCTTCTCCTTTATCTGGGCAGGATAATGTGTCTCCAGGAGCACTGTTCCTGCCGTGAGAGGAACAGATTTTGGAGTGAGATACGGTTCAAGTCCCAACTCTGCCACTAGGGCAAATCACTCACATTCTTTGACCCTCAGTTTCCTCATCTGTAAAAGGACCATAATCAGTACCACTTCACAGACTTGTGGTGGCAACACAGTGTCTACTTCCTGTTTATGTGTCCCCATTCCCCTGTTAGAGAAATAGTATTTAATTTCAGTTTGGCCTGAAAATTATGTAATTCTATAAAAAACTATGCCTAGGCTTTCAACTCTATAAGTCAGAGATCAGATCTCCTTTTGTACTATATCGTTGTTACCTGGTCTTCTATCTGGTGCAAGAAGGCTCTTCTTTTATTCCTGCTACACATGACCGCCTTGCCAGCCCTCAGCTGGTTAACATACATTTGAGGATTAGATTATATTAAATTTACATCTGAGTCTTGGAAATAGCCACACTCTCATGGCAGGTAAAGAATAGGAATCTCCCCATGATCTATATTTATTCACATGAGCTTTGTTGTAGGAGAGAACTAGGTAGAAAAATAAGTGAAATAATGGGTATTCTTGTTTTGTTTTGTTTTATTAATCCTCACCCAGGATATTTTTTCCATTGATTTTTAGAAAGAGTGGAATAGAGGGAGGGGGGAAAAGAGAGAGAGAAACATCAATGCCAGAGAGACACATCAATTGGTTGCCTCCCACAAACAGGGCCCGCAACCCAGGTACCTGCCTCTGGCTGGGAATTTAAACTGCAACCTTCCAGTACACAGGCAGACACTCTACCCCTGAGCCATACTGGCCAGGACAAAATAATGGGTATTCTTAACCTGCCATGAGAGTGTGGCTATTTCCAAGACTCAGATGTAAATTTAATATAATCTAATCCTCAAATGTATGTTAACCAGCTTAGGGCTCTAGCAAATTATTTTTCGCAAACCTCCAAGTGTACATTTTCATGCACTTTGACTGTGCTGCTTGGTCTTTAAATAGATTGATGCTTTAAAAAGTATAAAAATAAGATCTTCTTAAAGCACCTCAATAGGGAACTTTCAAAATGCAAATGATTTGCAAGTGGGAAGTGTACTGCCAAACGATGGTAGCAGGGCTAAAAGCTGTTCCATTTTCTCCCACGTTGGATAACCCGGGTGTCTTTAGGGGTTGAAATCTGGTTTGGCTCCAATCCCAAGAGTTTACAGACTCTTGGGATATGTATCAAATATGAATATGGCAAGGGACCCATGAGAAGGAAACAATTAAGGGGATGGCCTGCAAGGATTGGGGCCTGTGGACAGGACCACCCTCAGTGTACCCCTGGAGAGCCTGGCACAGAGACAGACAACGGCAATGGAAGAAGCCTAGAAAGGGCACATAAGCAAGCGGGTGGTAGGAAATGTCAGGGGAGAGCCAGAGGGAAGAGGATGCATCAGCAGGGGTTTGAACAATGAAGGCTAAAATCCGGCCTTTCAAAGGTGTGTGATTCAGCCCACAGCAATGAGTTGAATGTGCATAAAATGTGCTTTTTGTGTAGTGTGATGGCAGCATTGGATTGTGTCATGAAGGACATTAATTTTGTAATCATCTTTGACTCTCTGGGTAACCCAGAACATTGGAGAAACAAACACAGATAGGTCAAATACTAAGAATAGAAACAAAATTGGGTACAGACAGAATTCTGATAAAGACAATACATTTCATAAGAAAATCCAGAGTGTCCCAACTCTTTATTTATTGTAAAAATTTTTCTCAAAATGATTAAAATCACTTGAATTCAGTAGGGGAGTACTTAGATATGCTTTATGTTCTGCGGAGATTTTTTTTTTGCTGCAGTGGTATTTATTTTTTTATTCCCAGTTTTGTGCAGCAGTGCTTTAGACAGAGTAGGCACTTAAAAGAATGAATGAGTAACCAATGTTTGTTGTACTAGGATTTGCTCTGTATTACAGAATGAAACTTTGTACTTTTCCCCGTTTTCCTATGTGGTTACGTACACCAGCCTCATTTTCTTTCATTCACACCACAAAGACTAGCAGAGCTTCTGAAAATGAGCATCATCTATTCTCTGTATGTGCCCAAGTGTGAATTCTCCTGCACATCGCATGGCTTGGTGTACTGAGTGGCACTTACTTGGTCTTTCTACGAAGAGCATCTCATGGCATGAGGATAGTAAACAGTGCACTGTTCACTACACAGAGCATGAGTGATGGTACACACATTCAGGGTCTGGGAGGGGTGGAGAAATAGCAGTGGCAAAGGTATCCAGAATCAGATGGACTCCAATTTCCTTTGCTTTCATGATTTCTGCTTATATTCTTGTGGTCACACATATAAGCAGGAGAGGAGGTGGAAAGCTAAGGTTTCTTTAAGAGGAGGAGTGTGTAGCTTCTCATTGCAAGTTAAGAACAGGGATTTTTCAGTTTTATTGTGATTGATGAAACTCTTTAGCATTGGCAAGAACAGAGTTGAGAAAATGTGCAACAAATGAACTGGTGAGGATGGGATATAATTCAGAGGAAACGCAGAGTGAGGCCTTCAAAGGGCCTCTGTTTCTCTCTATCAGACAGCCTTGGTTTTGTGTCTGGCCAGGCTATGCAGAGAGATCATCCAGAACGGTTCGCCTGGGTCCCATGGCTTTTGCCTAATCTACATCTCACAGATTTCAGCTAACTATCCTATCTAATAAAAGAGAAACATGGTAATTGGCGTACGACCGCTACCCTTCCCATTGGCTAATCAGGGCGATATGCAAATTAACTGCCAGCCAAGATGGCAGCCGGCAGCCAGGCAGCTTAAAACTAACATGAGGTTTGCTTACTTCAGTGACGGAGGAAACCAACGTTCCCTGCCTGCCTTGCCGGCCTCTGAGCTGCAACTCTAAGCAACTATGTAACAAATATAGAAGCTAAACAAAACCCCAGAAACCTGCTTTCAGCGAGCTGGGATCTCAGAGCTGGAGTTATACATTGTTTCGATTATAGAACCTAAACAAACCATATACCTGCTTTCAGCAGCAGAGGCCTCAGAGCTGGAGCCAGAGCTAAAGCTGGCCCAGAATAAAAAAAAAAGAAAAAAAGGAGCAGTTGGGAGCTTCAGTCACCCGCCAGCCTGAAAACAGCCCTCAGCCCCTCACCCAGACTGGCCAGGCACCCCAGTGGGGACCCCCACCCTGAAGGGTGTGTGACCAGCTGCAAACAGCCATCATCCCCTCACCCAAGCTGGCCAGGCACCCCAGTGGGGACCCCCACCCTGAACCAGGACACTCTTCAGGGCAAACCAGCCAGCCCCACCCATGCACCAGGCCTCTATCCTATATAGTAAAAGGGTAATATGCCTCCCAGCACTGGGATCAGCGGAGCCGCGAGGCCTCCCAGCACTGGGATCAGCAGAGCTGAGAGGCCTCCCGGACCGGGATCAGCATGACAGGGGGCAGCGCCCAAACCCCTGATGCCCTGCGGCTTTGTGTGTGACAGGGGGTGGGGCCACAACCTCCCTATCGGCCCTGCTCTGTTCCTGACAGGGGAAGGTGCCCCAACCTCCTGATCAGCCCTGCTCTGTGCCTGATATGGGGGAGCTCCCCAACCCCCTGATCAGCCCTGCTCTATGTGTGACAGGGTGCGGCGCACCAACCCCCCCGCCCCCCACAAGCCTGCTATGTGTGTGACGGGGTAGAGACATAACCTCCCCATCACCCCTGCCCTGAGTGTGACAGTGACGGCGCCCCAACCCCCTGATCGGCCCTGCTCTGTGGGTGATAAAGGGTGGCGCCCCAACCCCCTGATCGGCCCTGCCCTGAGTGTGACAGGGGGCGGTGCCCCAACTTCACTATCGGCCCTACTCTGTGAGTGACAGGGGGGAGCTCCTCAACCCCCTGATTGGCCCTGCTCTGTGCATGACAGGGGGGAGCTCCCCAATCCCCTGATTGACCCTGCTCTGTGTGTGACAGGGTATGGAGCCCCAACCCTCCTGATGGGCCCTGCTCTTTGTGTGACAGGGGGCAGCGTCCCAACCCCCTGATTGGCCCTGCTCTGTGCATGACAGGGTATGGAGCCCCAACCCCCCTGATGGGCCCTGTTCTGTGAGTGACAGGGGGTGGCACCGCAACCTGCCCATCGACCCTGCCTTGAGTGTGACAGGGGGCGGTGCCCTAACCCCCCAATTGGCCCTACCCTGAGCGTGACTGAGAGTGGCATCACAACCTCCCAATCTGCCCTTCTCTGTGCATGACAGGGGAAGGCACCCTAACTCCCCAATCGGCCCTGCTCTGAGCCTGACCAGGGGGGCTGCACCTAGGGATTGGGCCTGCCCTCTGCCACCCGGGAGCAGGCCTAAGCCAGCAGGTCGTTATCTCCCGAGGGGTCCCAGACTGCGAGAGGGCACAGGCCGGGCTGAGGGACCCCTTCCCTCCCCCCCGAGTGCACAAATTTTTGTGCATCGGGCCTCTAGTTTAATCATAATTCTGTTAGGAAATTTGAACCCATTGTTTAATACTCTTTGGCTAAGACTAACTTTTGATGAGGTACCCATGTAATCACGTACACACACATTATTTTGTTAGCTTGTTGGTGTTTTTTTTGAGGAAGAGAAGCTATGAATAGTTATATTTCAAATAACATCTTTGACTATTTGTCTTTTTTGGATTTAACCAGTTGTTTCCAAAATAATTTACTTCCTGACTTAATTTTCCCCAAAACCAATTTATATATACAGATATAACAACTCAAGGCTAAATTCAATTGTAAATGCTATTTAATACTATAAAAAACTATTTTCAACTCACAATTATCAACCATCTAGACTCTGATATTCTGATGAGATTCTGCAGATGATAGATGATATTTCTTTTTTTCACTTTTAAATATTTTTATTTTTAAATTACAGTTGACATACATTATTATATTAGTTTCAGATGTATATCCCAGTGATTAGACATTATATAACTTACTAAGTGAGAAATCTCATACCTATCTGACAACATACATAATTATTATTAACTATATTCCCTATGCATACTCTCCATCCCTTGACTATTCTGTAATAACCAATTTGTGCTTCTTAATCCCTTCAACTTTTTCACCCATCCCTGCAATGCCCCTCCCATATGGCAACCTTCAAAATGTTCTCTGTATCTATGAGTCTGTTATTGTCTTGCCTGTTTGTTTATTGGGTTTTTTTGGATTCAGTTGTTGATAGATATGTATTTATAGCCACTTTATTATTCATATTTGTTGTTGTTGTTGTTGTTGTTGTTGTTCTTCTTCTTCTTCTTCTTCTTCTCCTCCTCCTCCTCCTCCTCCTCCTCCTCCTCCTCCTCCTCCTCCTCCTCCTCCTCCTCCTTCTTCTCCTTTTCTTCTCCTTCCCCTTCTCCTTCTCCTTTCTTCTTCCAGAAGACCCTTTCATATTTCATGTATACTGGTTTGGTGGGGATGAACTCCTTTAGCTTTTTCTTGTCTGGGAAACTCTTTATCTGTCCTTTGGTTCTAAATGATAGCTTTGGTGGGTAGAGTAATCTTGGTTGTAAGTCTTTGTTTTTCATCACTTTGAATATTTTTTGTTAATTCCTTCTGGCCTGCAAAGTTTCTGTTGAGAAATAAACTGATAGTCTTATGAGAGCTTTTTTGTAGGTAGCTAACTGCTTTTCTCTTGGTGCTTTTAAGATTCTCTTTGTCTTTAACCTTTGTCATTTTTATTATGATGTGTCTTGGTGTGAGCCTCTTTGGGTTCACCTTATTTGGGACTCTCTGTACTTCCTGGACTTATATGTCTATTTTCTTCATCAGGTTAGGGAAGTTTTCTGTCATTATTTTTTCAAATAGGTTTTCAATTTCTTGCTCTCTATCTTCTCCTTCCACACCTACATGATGCAAATGCTTGAAGTTGTCCCAGAGGCTTTTTATACTATACTATACTATACTCATTTTTTAAAAATTATTTTTTCTTTCTGGTTGGGTATATTTTGCCTCCTTATATTCCAAATCACTGATTTAATTCTTGGTTTCATCCATCTACTGTTGATTCTCTGTAAATTATGATTTTTGAAATATTTATTGTTGAAAGTATTACATATATCCCCCTCCTCCTCCCCCATTGACCTCTTGTAGCCTGCCCCACCCACAGTCCCAGGCCTTCATCACCCTATTGTCTGTGTCCATTAGTTATGCATATAGACATACAAGTTCTTTGGTTGATCTCTTCCCACCCACCCACTTACCCTCACCATCTGTAAAATAGTCTTTATTTCAGTTATTGTAGCCTTTATTTCTGACTTTTTTTTTATAGTGTTGAGGTTCTCACTAAGTTCATTGAGTATCCTTATAACAAGTATCTTGAACTTTGCATGTAGTAGATTGCTTAACTCCATTTTCTTTAATTCTTTGTCTGGAGTTTTGTTCTGTTCTTTCATTTGGAACTTGTTTCTTTGTCTCCTCATTTTGGCAGCCTTCTTATGTTCATTTCTTTTGGGTAGGGTGCTATGTCTCACAGGGTTGGTAGAGTGGCCGAATGTAGCATCCAGTAGCATAGTCTCCCCGATCACCCAAGCCGGGCACTCAAGGTGGGACCCCTCCTCCCCATGTGGACTGTGTATACCCTCCTTTTGTAGTTGAACCTTGATTGCTGTTGGCACATCAATGATAGGGATTTACCCTCAGGCAGATCAGCTGTGTCCACCAACCTCAGACCTCCAACCACTGTGGAGGATCAGCTGTGCAGGGTCCCACCCCACAGAGCAGGACTTACTTCAGCGTAGCTCTGGTGCCTGCCGAGTCCACTCCTTGAGTGTGTCACTTATGGAGATGATTTGATGTGATCTGAAGCTGTCCACTTGGTGTACTGGCTCTGGGTTCTCCTGTGACATACAGGACAAGGTGAATCATGACCTGTTTCTCCCTGAGACTACCTGGCATGAGATACAAAGCAATCTGTAGATGGCTGCTACTTGTGCTGCACTTGGAGGTGCCAGGAGAGGCTAAGCTGTGAACCAAGGCTGGCTGTTGCTAGTGCCAGGCCTGTGTCCACTCAGCAAGAGGTATGAGGCACACTGAGACCAGATGCTGCTTGCTTGAGAGATTTTAGGAAAATCTTGCAGATGATATTGCTATAAGTCCATTTGGCCAGCAAAGGCGATCTTAATTTTTATCAGAATTTAATTATGAGAGTATCAATAATTAGTTCTTAATTTTTAACAAACTAAGTATATGAGAAAGGGCAAAACTAATTACTTGGCATGGATTCTTAGCACTTAGAACAAGCTGCAATATGAGAAAATTAGAGATTTATTAAAAGGATGAGTGTGATTGTCCTGTGACACTTGGCATAGTGGGGATGTTTTCAAAAGGAAAATTTGGATAGCATTTAGGATCATGGGAAAGCACATGGTACACTACCACATGGAATGATGGTCTTAACAGGCTGACAACACACCACACCAGAGAGTGGCTGGACAGTCAGATCTGACTCCCTGGGCCACCAGGTCCACATCTCTGCTGTGTCCCCATTTGACAGACAGGGATATGTTTCTGAGTGTTATAAGTCTACCTTTCTCTTTACCACTCTTCTCAATGCTATTTGCTCTTTTCTAACAATTACTTTGAGGTCAATCAATTGTTTGAATTAAAGGATTATGAACCTTAAACTATATCTAGAAGAAACCTTAATTTCAAAATGTGGCTTCTGAGAACTGTGATAAAAAAATGAATCTTCAACTATTAATTCAGTATCAGGATATCTTATAAAGCATTAAAATATTATTCAAAAGGCAATTCTTAAAAAAAAAAACCCACAAAAAAACACCACAGGAAAACAGAAAAGCAGGTTAAGTTTAATAGAGAAGTAAGCATCCCAAACCGTTTCCATGAGCACAAATGTCAAAACCTGTCTTTGCTCTTTTACACCTCCAGGTGGTGCTGTTTACTTAGACATGGGAAGCAGGCACCCAACCTCATTTCCTTGCCTTAGGTTCATGGCTGGGCTTTCAAAATAATTTCCATTTCTACAGATGTGTTCTTTTAAATGGTCAATAAATTTTTATAACCACTCTTTTAAAAATTGCAAGATTATTGTGATTTGTGCTGTCTGGGACACACCCAGAGCAGCTGTTTACATTTGTTCATTGGTCCCTCCTTTTCTACTCTTTCTTGTTTCTTGGAACTCAGACTCAGTCACAGACATTTGGGCTGCCATTAGAGCTCATCGAAGCCCCTTAAAACACCTATGTGACTTAAAAATAGATTTCTAATTCAGTTGAGGTAACTCAACTTTATAGGCTTCTGAGTAAAGAATGCCATCTTCACAGAAATATTTTTATCCCCCAAAGCACATGAGTGTTCCTAGCAGACGTGACTTATTTTGGGGGGAGGGGAGCTGGTCGGACACCAGAAATGTTTTGATAATTTTAGCTCATCTTTACAATGACACCCTGGAGACCAATTCAAGTTTCTCAGAAAAGTTTTCCTAGGAAAAAACTGAGAGGGAGTAAGGGACACCTTCTTTCCATTTTGGTAGATTTTAGTGCTAGGAATACTGGAAAATCTGTTCTACAGTGTGGAACTAGGATGGAAATGCAGTGTTATCAATTTTACCATCCGTAAGGTTTGGAATTTTTAAGATTGGCTTTAAAAAATAACGAACTAACGCTTTTCTTGTTCTTTCCTTTTTTCTTTCTTTTTTTCTCTTTTGTCACAAGGGGTTTGTAGACAAGCTGGATGAATTCATTCAGTGGTTAAACGAAGCCATGGAAACCACTGAGAACTGGACACCCCCTAAAGCAGAGACGGATGGCCTTAAACTGTACCTGGAGACACACCTGGTAGGCAAGATTGTGTTGCTTTTGCTGCTAGTAATGAAAGGATTTTGAGGCACTGCTTGTTTGTTTATGGAGGATATCAGTTTTATTTATCAGAAGTCATTTTATGCTAATGAAACCAAGTTTTAATGGGGTAAACTGCAGCAACTGAAAATTTATAGGCATTTCAAATAAACCTATAAAATCTAAACCCTCCATATTTCAAGCTATTTTTAAAAAACATTTTCCAGAAAGATAAGTAATTACTTTAAAAATACCTTAGAAAATTTTATTAGGCCCTCACTCCCTAAAGCAACGATTGACGGTTTTCCCCTTCTTAAAAAAATATAAATGAAAGAGATAATTTTGATGACCATTCTAAGCTTTCTAGAATTCTTGTAAAATTAATGAACCTCTCATTATCAAGAGGGTCTACTTTATCTGTTCTACACTGGGTTATTTTAATAAAATATTTAAAACGATGATCTCCATCATTTTTGCTGCTATGTGGGTTTTCAGCATATAATTAATACAACTGTCATTACACTCGTCCCTGTGCAGAGGGAAAAGCATGGAGGGGAAGTGGGAAACACTTGGATGAATATGCTTCTGAATATGTTAGGAGCAAGAATTATAGACTGGGGGACGTTTGATGAACCTCATGAGGCTTTCACTGAATGCTTCGAATGGCCGATATCAATTATGAAGGGGTGGCTACCAGGTACTGGAGTGTGATAAAGCATGAAGAAAAAGCACGTTGTCATAGGAAATGAAAATTCAAGCTTTAAGGATCTCATCTTTATTCCTTTCACCGATAGAATAAAATTGACAAAGGCAATGAACACAAATCCTTGGGTACCCAACTGTGGGGTAGATTTTCTGCCCCTCTTACACACTCAGAATATGGATTGAATAAGCATTGTGTGAGAGTCCTATATGTGTGACAGGTCGCAGGGTTTCAGGACTGCTCCCTGTGTTAGTGAGAGAATGAGAAAGAGGGAGAAGGAGAGAGAGAGAGAGAAAGAGAGAGAGAGAGAGAGAGAGAGAGAGAGAGAGAGAGAGAGAGAGAGAATGCTTTAGGTTTTTGGTGCTTGCATTTTGTAGTGTTTTATATCATTGCAAGAAAAACATTCTCAAAATCCTATTGCTGCATGCAAACAGTATCGTGGATGATAAAGAAAGACAAGACTGTGTGATAGAGGTTGAGTGTATTGCTTTCCTTTTTAGAGATCTGGGTTGATGGCATGTAAAAATGCCAGTAACCTGTCCATCAGTAGATGAGTGGATAACACAGCCATGGTACATTTATACAATGAAATACTACTTGTCCATAAAAAGGAAGAAACTTTTACCCTTTGCGACAGCATGGATGGACCTGGAGATTATTATGCTCAGTGAAATAAGCCAGTGAGAGAAAGACAAGTACCATATGATTTCACTCATGTGGAATTTAATGAACAAACTGAACTAACAAGCTAAATAGAGACAGACTCATAGATAGAGAGCAGGCAGATAGCGCTGGTGGGGGAGGGGATGTTGAGGTGTGTGGAGGGATTGAGCAAAAAAGAAAAAAGAAAAAGAAAAAAATGCCAGTAACCTTAAACACCTCTCTTGTACATGGATTTTAAAATACTGCCCTTAATACTCAATTCCCTGTTGAGATGAGCATTGATTTTTTTTTTAAAGAGGGCATTTCATAATAGCAAGATAAAGATATTCAGTGCTTTATAATGTAAATTATATTAATTAGAATGTCAACTTTTCACTGGCATTGTTCTGACAGAAATTCTAATCTGTGTTTAAACAGGAGTATATGAACTTTATTTCACATTAAGTGTGCTGTCTTAATTTCTCTTGACTTAATATTTTATGGGAAACACAGGTTTAGTTTTTGAGGTCCCAGAGGGCATGGGGACATAAAGAGTGCCTCAACTCTTTTCATTGAAAGCCAGGTTAAGAGGGTGGGAACCAAGCTCTCTCTTCTCTTTGGGAATTGAGTGACATGGCCTTTTTATAACCAATGTTCTGTTCTCAAGTCTGTATTATAAATTTCTATTCCTACTTGGCATCCCTGTGTTGGCCTCATTCTAGCCCAACACTATCCCCTAGAACTTTCTGCAGTGATGGATATTTTATATTGCATTGTTCAACATGGGAGCCACTACCCACATTTATCTCCTGAGCACATGAAATGTGGCTACAGCAACTGGGGAAATGAATTTTTAATTCTAATTAACTTACAGTTAAATTTCTACACGTGGCTTGTAACTACCGTATTCTAGTCCTATAAATAGCAGCACTCTTTACAGCTGCCCATAATGGCTTGCAGACATTCTTCCTGGCCTCATAGTGATATTCTCATCCAGAATATGGAAACCATTACCCTCTGTGCTCTGGATCTCTCCACTAGATTCACAGCAAAGAGTCCTTCTTAAACTGTCTGTCTCTTAAAGAATAAACTTGTTTCTGCCTTAAGATCAACACTTTCTTGAACCAGTTTTCTCCATGGTCATGTCTGATTGTAATGGTTTGACTATAGACAACATAGAAACAGCTGCTCTATCTTCACTGTGCAAATAGTGAGGGGGTATGGTGTCCAGGTCTATGCACCAAGGTTGGCCATAGTCTTGAATTTCTTTTTTTTTTTTTAATATATTTTTTATTGATTAGGATATTACATATGTGTCCTTGTCCCCACATTACCCTCTACCCCCCCACACCCCCCGCTCATGCCCTCACCCCCCCCGTTGTCCATGTCCATTGATTAGGCCTATATGCTTGCATATAAGTCCTTTGGTTGATCTTTCCCCCTTACCCCCACCCTCCCCTACCTTCCCTCCAAGTCCCGACAGTCCAATCAATGCCTCTCCGTCTCTGGATCAGTCCTTGTTCATCAGTTTATGTTGTTCATTATATTCCACAAATGAGTGAGATCATGTGGTATTTATCTGCTCTCCAGTTCCATCCATGCTGTGGCAAATGGTAAGAGTTCCTTTTTCTTCTTCCTCTTCTTAAAGAATACCTTTCAGCATTTCATATAATGCTGGTTTGGTGGTGATGAACTCCTTTAGCTTTTTCTTATCCGTGAAGCTCTTTCTCTGACCTTCTATTCTGAATGATAGCTTTGCTGGATAAAGTAATCTTGGTTGCAGGTTCTTGCTATTCATCACTTTGAATATTTCTTGCCACTCTCTTCTGGCCTGCATGGTTTCTGTTGAGAAATCAGCTGACAGTCGTATGGGTACTCCCTTGTAGGTAACTGACTGTCTTTCTCTTGCTGCTTTTAAGATTCTCTCTTTATCTTTTGCTCTTGGCATTTTAATTATGATGTGTCTTGGTGTGGTCCTCTTTGGATTCCTTTTGTTTGGGGTTCTCTGCGCTTCCTGGACTTGTAAGTCCATTTCTTTCACCAGGTAGGGGAAGTTTTCTGTCATTATTTCTTCAAAAAGGTTTTCAATATCTTGCCCTCTCTCTCCTTCTGGTACCCCTATAATTCTGATGTTGGTACGCTTGAAGTTGTCCCAGAGGTTCCTTACACTATCTTCATATTTTTGGAATCTCTTTTCTTTTTTCTTTTTCGGTTGGGTATTTTTTGTTTCTTTGTATTTCAAATCTTTGACTTGATTCTTGGGATCCTCTTGTCTGCTGTTGGATCTCTGTAAATTATTCTTTATTTCAGTCAGTGTATGCTTAATTTCTAGTTGGTCCTTTTTCATGTCCTCCATGGTCTCACTATACTTATTGAGGGATTCATTAAATTTATCGGCGGTTTCCATAAAATTCTTGAAAAACCTTATAAACGTGGCCTTGAACTCTATATCCAATCGTTTGCTTTCCTCCATTTCTGCCATTTGTGACCTGTTTCTTTGTCTCCGCATTTTGGCAGCTTCCCTGTGTTGATAGAGTGGCCCTGTGCGCCAGGTGTCCTGTAGGGCCCAGTAGCTCAGCCTCCCCAGTTACCTGGGGTGGACACTCTTGGTGCACTCTTGGTGCCTTGGTTGTTGTAGAATCACTGGGAGGAATTGACCTCCAGGCCAATTGGCTGTGAGAATCAGCTGTGTCTAAAGTGGGAGAACTTCTGTGCTGAAGACACCCTTCTGGGGCAAGACTTGCTTCAGTGGGGCTTTGGTGCTCACTGAGTCTGCTCCCTGAGTGTGTCCCTTATGGATCTGAGGAGTTGCAGTCTGGATGGTCCCCCTCTGACCACTGGGTACAGTGGCTCCTAGATCTAAGGAGGTGCTAATTCAGCCTCTGCCTGAGGCCACACAGCAGGAGCCACGAAGAGGCTCAGCTGTGAAGCAATGCAAGCCGCTGCGGGGCCTTGGGCCTTCTCTTGGAAGTTCTGGGTCTGCCTGGCTCGGCTGCAGTCAGGTACATTCACATGCAAAAGCCTCTGCCGCAGCCTGGGTGGGGCGGGGTCTCAGGGAATCAAAGGGCGGATCAAGGAGCTATGGCTGATTCTCTGCCCGGAGTTGCGGGTCTCAGTGACCCACTAATTGCTTCAAGCACCTCTGAGGGAAAGCCGCCTTCAAGTTCGCCCACTGCCGGACAGACCAGCTTCTCCCCGTATGAGTCCTGGGTCCCCAGAGACTTCCCGGAACCGGAGTTCAGAGCAGTCGGGAGCTTGTGATTCAAAAAGACAGCCGCGTCCTCAGGTGCCACCCCCTTTCCTCGCGCGCGAGCCGGCCGTACCTCTGCACTTGTACCTCTGCACTTCACTTCTGCAGCTCCTCTGGCTCTCAGCATGCATTTCTTTCCTTCTAGTTGTAGAATTTACACTCAGCCAGCCTTTCTGTTGTTCTGGATGATGTTTGCTCTGTCCTTTGCGGTAATTTTCAATTGTTGTGTGAGGCGACAATTTCCCGGTGTTTACCTATGCCGCCATCTTAGTTTCTCCTCCATAGTCTTGAATTTCACTTCTGAAGTTATGAATGATGCTAACAGTTATTGAAGACCTAGTGGGCGTGGATTGCCACTGAACAATACTTAAGAACAACGACTGAATCATTGCTATGCTGCATGCTGTGTCCGTTACTCGAGATACAGCCTGTGGTTTAAACATCTTTAAACTCCGAGTTACTCTGTGTCCCTACATTGTCTTCTGATTAATATTGTCATTTATATTTTTTATTGTATTTCCTTACTATGTTGCTGAGCTAATATTAAGTTATCCTTCTCAAAGGAAGATAAAAAGAGTACCTACATTACCATAAAGAAAGTATGTATAGAACTAAGCCTACATATTTATATTCCTTACTTCACCCTGCATAAGAAGTCATTACTGCTCCTTAATGAGTGGGGAAGGAGTATTTGCAAGAGTATTCAGCATTCACAGATAGCTACATGAGTTTCTTTCAACATCTCTGTAGATTCTATAATTTACATTAAACCAAAACATGTACCAGCCCCTGAGTTGAGCATTTTCTTTGGCTTAGTAATGTGTTAGAATAGTTGGCACCCTGCAATGTTCATTATAAAGAAAAATAAAAAATAAAAACAATACCAAAAGTTGTACATTTATATTTTGATACTTAATTCAATTATTTTCCATGACAGTAACCAAGGGTTTTTATCAATACAAGTCAATTAAAGCTTCACAATACCTGTATGAGAGATGTGAAGGAGCTTTATTTTAACTGTAAGAAGTACTGTGAAATTGCGATGATACATCAATGATTTTCCATGATAATTAATCATCTGCCTGCAACCTGGCTGCTCCTTTCAAAGATACAATTCCTATCTTCCTAGAAAATGACATTTTCAGGAAAATGTCATTCTAGAAAGGTATTTTGTGAGTATTGAACTTATTGAACATTCCTCTTCTTTGAAAACCACTTTTCAAATAGCATTGTGTATATATGTTCTTATGGACTCCCTTCTTCCTCACCTCTGTCCACCTTTTAAAAATAGCTATATTAAGGTATAATTTAAAGTATACCATTTTACATATTCCCACAAACTGACAAATGTATAGCCCGACAAAACCATCACCACAATCAAGACCGTGAACATGTCCATCACCTCCAAAAACTTCCCATGATCCTTTGAAATTCTTCCCTCCCTTCCTGCTGGCCTTTCTCCCATCCCTGAGCAATCAGATCTGCTTTCTGTTACTATTATATTCGTTTGTACTTTCTAGGACTTTACACAAATGGAACCAAACAATATGTACTCTCTATTTTTAGGGGGGGGGGGGCGGTGGGGGGAGTCTGGTTTCTTTCACCCAGCACACTTATTGCATGTTTTAATTCATTTATTTTTATTGCTGAGTAATATTCCATTGCATAGATATACCACAATATGTTTATCCACTTACCTGTTGATAGAAATTTTAATTGTTTCCCTCACACTTGTTTTTATTGGCTAAAGAGGCAAAAGTCAGCAAGAACTGAATTTGAGTAGAAGCATCATAAGTAGTTCTTAGCAGACTATTTAGATATTATTTCCCTTTAAGAGGATTTATAGTCTTCAGAGTTAGAGGACTTAAGAGCTTGTTTGGAGGTTCTAGCAGGGGAGTGCAGCTACTCATGTACCCTTGACCAAAGACCAGTCTTCTCTTCTAGGGGGAAGGTTGTCTTCTTCAATCAGGGCACAGCTTTGGGAGGGGTGCACATAGCACATGGATCGGTGAGGGAGGAGGGGGACACCTGCCTACCCAGCCAGATCAGCTGAATCAACCCAGGTGATCAATGGGGTGATGTCACATCCAGATCGTCCTCACATCCCAGCAGAGCAGGACAACAACTTCTCCCACTTGAGATTTCAGTTCATGTCCCTTTGCTCCTGAGAAGATAACTCCGATTTTCCAAATAGTTCTTGTGTATGTTCAATCCACCAAATGGGCACCACATCATATGCAATCAATGGTAGGAAAACAAGCCAAAAGGGTTTTCTTAAATCTATAGCTAATGAAAGTATCTGGTAGGAGAAACCAAAGCCAAATGGACACCAGAGAGCTATGCAAGTATTAGGAAAAGGAACCAACCACAGTGCTGGGCTTAAAGTTGGGAGAGAAATCTGCATAGGTCATGTTGGACAACAATTAACCAAACACATAGAAATAGCCTTGGTGAAACAACATTCTTAATTCAATTTGATAAATGAGAAAATGTGGGGGAAATGGTGACAATGAGTTCATGTATATTAAGCACCCATGAGTTATTTCGGTGCTAGGAATACATGATGAATGAGTTAGGTTTCTATCTTCCAAGGATTTCCGATCTAGGAAAGATGACCATAAATTAAATGTATTTATCTATAGACACATAAATGATTAATGTAATGCAATTTTGAGCAGTAAACTTCTTGTAGGATAAGCAAAGTACTGTTCAGAGCATAGAGAAAAAAGTTTTATTGGTTCTTCTTGGAGGGTAGGGAAGGCTCATAGAGGTAATTTGGTGTATACCTCACAGGCCATATATGATGTGTTGGATAGACAGGGAAGGAGAGGAGATGGAAGGAAATTGTATGAGCAAGTGAGGGAGGTGTGGAGAGCCATCTGGTGTGGCTGAGACTGAGTTGGAGTTTGGCAGGTTGGGACTTGGTGGTAAAGGAGATTGTTTTTGTAATGAACTGAACTGTTCCCTGGGGGCATTGGAAACTCACTGAAGGTTTGATTTGATTTTAAAACAGGGGAGTGACATGAATCAGTCACCAATTCCATGAGGTTAGGGTCAACTCAGCATAGATTCACTAGATGAAGTCCGTGAGAGAATAACTATGGACACAGTGGAAAATGGGCTGAGTATGGCATTGGAATGATATGAGTTTCTTTAAATGTATTTTTTTACTAACTATTATTTTCTAACAATAACACAAAATTATAAAGGTAAATAAGGAGAGTATAAAAATGTAGAAAGTCAAAAGTAAGCCTTCCACCTTTATCCCCTCTGTTACAAATTCTCCTCTCTGCAGGCAACCACTGTTCCTTATTTCTTTATATCCTTTCAGGTTATTTTGAGTATTTAAAAACAAATGCATATTGTACTTAACTTTGTTTCCTCAATTTACATTATCAGTAATTCAGAATCAGTGTAGAATTGCATCATTCTCTTGAGTGGCTGCAGAGTGTTCTGTTTATGGATATGCCATAACTTATTTAACCAGTCCTCTATTGAGAAAAACTTAGGTTGTTTGAGTCTTTTTCAATTACAAACAGTGTTCCAGTGAATATCCTTGGATATTCACCATCTTGCATAGTAGAATTATATCCTTAGAATAAATACCTTACATATGAAGATTATGGGTGAAAGATTTTACACATTCAATATTTCCATGTATTGCCAAATTGTCCTTAAGAGAGATTGTACCAGTTTATACTCAGCATGCACAAGAATGCGATTACTGTACATCCTTGCCATTGGAGATTGTTATCACACTGATTGAGATTTGTTCTCGTGATAGTTACAAATGGCATCTCATTGTAGTTTAGTTTGTATTTTGTGTGTTTTAAGGGGAGTTGAATACCTCTTATATTTTTAGGAGTCATTTGTATTTTCTGAGAACCACCTGCTAAGAATATTCTTAGCCTATTTTTCTGTTGGGTTGTTGGCATTTTGCTTCAGGATTTATCGGAGCTATTTTTTATATATATATTAAGGAAATGACTTCCTTGTCTATGGTGTGAATAAAAAATGCTTTTAAGAGAAACTATTTTGGGGATTTGATTACAAAAGAACATGAATATCTTAGTGCTTTGAGGAATCTAGCATTAGGCAGACCTGAAGGCCAGGCTGAGAAGCATGTAACAGGTCTCTGCCCCTGGCAAAAGCATGCCTGGATTCCAGTACTGCAAAGACCAGGATGTTCTCAGGAGTTTGCTTACTTATCAGGGGTGCCACAAACCTAAGATTGGGGAAACTATTGTTGAATGAGTGGATTTGATGTCCGAGCAGTGAAAGAAATGGAGAGGGTGTGTGTCACAGGTAGGTGGGCGGGAGATAAGAACAGAGTAGAGGAAATAGCTGAGATAGAGTGGCATAGATTGGAGAGACATAGCAACAGGTCTCCCTTTTTAAGTTTATCTTTATTGTTGAAAGTATTACAGATATCCCCCTTTTTTCTCCATTAACTTCCTTCCCCACTCCCCAGGTTTTCACCAGACTATTGTTTTTGTCCATGGGCTATGCATATATGCATACAAGTTCTTTGGTTAGTTCTCTTTTTTTAAAAAAATATATTTTATTGATTTTTTACAGAGAAGAAGGGAGAGGGCTAGAGAGCTAGAAACATCAATGATAGAGAAACATCAATCAGCCACCTCCTACACACCTCCTACTGGGGATGTGCCCACAACCAAGGTACATGCCCTTGACTGGAATTGAACCTGGGGCTCTTCAGTCCACAGGCCAACGCTCTATCCACTGAGCCAATCCGGTTAGGGCTAGTTCTCTTTTTGATGCACTACCAACTTCCATTTCTCCTCCCCTGGCTTCCACCGAGGCTACTAATGTCCTTGAGAATAGCACAGGAAGACCTGCTGTCCCATAGCTGGCAGATCTGACCAAGACTTGAATGTATCTGAGGGCGTAGAAATGGGCTGAAAGCTTCTCTGCCTGTGTGTGGAGTGGGACTGATGCTCCAGGGCCCTTCTAGGGGTGTGTGAAACCAGGGAATGGGAACCATGCAAGCAGGATTTACATAAAAAAGACGCAGCAGATGCTACAAGAGCTTAGTGCCCATGGGGGCTTGTGCTGAAGGTAGAGCAAACTTTACACAACTGCTTCTGTAATTATGGGACTTAGTTAAAGAAAAACATAAAATTTTTTCACCGGAAAAAATTCAAACTGTATAAAAGAGCATAAAATTCAAAGTGAAAAGCGTACCCTCCCTTGTGTAACCAACATAAACCAGTTGTTCTATATCCTTTTGGATCTTTTTATGTAAAAGTGCATAAATTTAAGGATTTTTAATTCATATTATATATACTTTTCAATGACTTGTCTTCATATCTAAACATATCTCAGATACCCTTCTGTAAGTACACTATGATCTGCACATTTTAGCACAGGGGTGGGCAAACTTTTTGACTCGAGGGCCACAATGGGTTCTTAAACTGGACCGGAGGGCCGGAACAAAAGCATGGATGGAGTGTTTGTGTGAACTAATATAAATTCAAAGTAAACATCATTACATAAAAGGGTACGGTCTTTTTTTTTTAAATTTTATTCATTTCAAATGGGCCGGATCCGGCCTGTGGGCCGTAGTTTGCCCACGGCTGTTTTAGCATCTTCTTAATATTTTATCGTGTGGATGTGCCTTAGCTTATGTAGTCATTCCCATGATGATGGCCATTTAAGCTGCCTCCTTATTTACGCTTTTGTAAACAATACTGCAGTGAGCATCCAGGTTATTTTAACACTAGCTTAGTGAAAGTCTTTTCTTGGGCCCAATTGTGTCTTGTCTACAGCAGCAACTCAAAGCTCGCATGTAATGTCATACTTTAGGGACAGCTTTTGCTGTCCTAGAAAGCAATTTAAGGTCCGTGTGTGTGTGTGTGTGTGTGTGTGTGTGTGTGTGTGTGTGTGTGTTTATACAGAGTTTTGAGTTTGTGTTTATCAGGGCAACTTTTAAGCCCATCTTCCAGAATTTTGTTGTTCATTTTGGGATTGGCACCTGCAATTTGAGGTGGGTAGCACAAGGTGGCGGGAAGCACCAAAATTCTGCAGACAGTGCTTGAAAATTTCCCCCTATTTTCATGACCCTACGTACTTACAAAAGCAGATTGGGTTAAACTGATAATGTGCCTAGTTAACAAAATCTCAGGACAGAAATTTTCATGCATTTAGATCTTCATGTTATATCATATTTTTTATTAAATAGCTTTCATTTGTATGAAAAGAAAAACACTATACTTCTCACAGTATTTAGCCATACAAGTAAGGTTCCTTAAATACATGCATCTGTTTTTATTTTGCTTGCCCTCCTATTTCCAACTCTGCCCCATTTTTCATTCCTTGGAGTTAAAATAGGCTTTCCTTTCTCCTACGTCCTGCTACCCGCCTCTTCCTGCCCCTCTTTCTCTGCTGAGATGATAGGCAAGTCTGGCCCAAGCAGGTTGTCTCACAAGACCAGCAGCTGCCTTGAGGCTGTACCACTCTGCGAAAGGGAGGCCCTCGTCAGACTTCAAAAGCCTGAGCTGTAAAAGGCGAAAGATTTATAAGGTTTGAAGAGAAACCAGAGCATTATGCTAAGCGAAATAAGCCAGTCAGAGAAAGATAAATATCACATGATCTCACTCATTGTGGAATATAGTGAACAACATAAACTGAGGAACCAAAATAGAACCAGAGTCATAGAAGCATCGAACAGACTGTCCAACCTATGGGGGAAGGCGAAGGTGAAGGGGTAAGAGATCAACCAAAGGACTTGTATGCATGCATATGAGCATAGCCAATGGACACTCCAGTGGTGGTGAGGGCACGTGCTGAGGGGTAGAGGTGGCTGGGGGGAAGTCAATGGGGGAAAAAAGAGACTCATGTAATACTTTAAACAGTGAAGATTTTAAATTAAATAAAAGCCTGAGCTGTGTGAGTCTGGCTGCGGCCTCCCCAGCCTCACTAAGCAGGGCGGGACCTCGGAGCTGTGAGGTTCCCTTTGCTTGTCCCTCTTAGTTCCCATTAGTTTAAGAAAAGTAGCTGAGAGTTTAGTAGGAAGCATTACTTCCCTTTGGGGGATTAGAAATACTCAGCTCCTAGCCTTGCCTCACCCCCTTTGGTGGCTTGGGAATGGAAAGGTCTGTTGGGAATCTTAAGCAGGCAGGCATTTTGGGAGGTGGATGTGTGGGGAAGGAGGCTTGCTTTGTATATGTGAGAAGTCCTGGACCAGATTTCTTACTCATATAGCTCTACTTCTGTGTCTCTAGGAGGTGCATAGTGTAGTCTTCCCTTTTCAGTTTACAAGGATCCCTGAACTATTCAAAGCACCTGGGAATATGCTTTTTGCCTGATTCAGTTTATGGACTCCTAGGCCATAATATTCAGCAGGTCTGATCATTTTGAAAATTGTTGGTGCTAATTTATTATTTTGGACTAACTTATCGCACTTTATTTAGTATTCTTTTTAGGATGTAATGAATGTTTTAAATTAGAATGCCAGGGAAACACTGCATTCTTAATTTATTAAATACTTCCCATTGAGGACGGTGCTATGCTAAGCACTGAGAGAGTTTGCAGTCTGGCCTTGCCCTCTGAGGGTCCATGCTCAGGCTAAAGTGCACTCACATGAGCCAGGGGCTGTCACCTACCAACTCTCTCCCTGTGTGAACTCCAGTGCTGATCTCACTTATCCACAGTGTTACATGGAATTTTGGAATCTTGAAACAATTTTTCTGATATAAATGATATTAAGGTAAAAGTGTTAGGCCTGAAACAGATCTTTACATTAGCCAGAAAGATGCCTGTCATATCTACTGAAGGTTGTTGTGAAGATCAAAGAAACACATTATATGTGAGGGTGGTTTGTTCATTTGCGGGGAGTCATACACATCTTTGAGACCTGAGAACATGTGGTATAAGAAGCTCAGGTGTTCCTAGAGATGTTGAATTTCTCCCCATCCACCTTTCACTGAACAGTTCCCCTGTGACTGTCACCTACTTGAGGGACAGCTTGTGTCCCTTGGGTGTCTCCTATGATACTCAGCCTTGTTCATGACAGCAGTTACTACAGATCTCTGCTAAATGAACAAATGCATTTGTAAAAGCAGTGTTACAACCATTACAGACGGCAAATTATATTATAACTCATTAAACAGTAACTGAGAATGTCTGCAAATTAAATTATTTCCTCTAGCCCGGCCAGTGTGGCCTGGTTGAGCATCGACCCAGGAACCAATTCCTGGTCAGGGCACATGCCCGGGTTGCAGGCTCCATCCCCAGTAGGGGTGCACGTGGAAGGCAAATGATTGATGATGTTCCTCTCTCATCAATATTTCTATCTCTCTATCCCTTTCCATTTTTCTCTCTCTAAAAATCAATAAAAACTTATTTTTAAAAATTATTTCCTCTCCTATTTCAAACCAAAATGGACTCTGGTCACAGAGCTTTCTGAGTCTTGTATGGTATGTTTGTAACAAGAAAAACACCTATAGAGGGGACAGAAAGAAATGCTTTCTTCTGTTGGCAGGAAGTAATTCATCTCCTATGGCCAAAACACAGGGAAAATAAAAATGCTAACTCAGATATTAGAAAGGTTAAAAAAATTCCACAGGTTAACATTACCATTTCAAATATGAAGACTATATGACTAGATAGGATGTTAATGACTTGATATTAGAAAATTTATTAAATTTACTTTAAAAGCAGTTTGGTTCCTCCTTTCAAATGCATGAAGCATGTGAGTTGGAATAGATCTGCCCCAGGCTGCCAAACAAATTTTTAATGGAATTGGAGTCCTTCTGGGATTGTCCTAAATCCACATAATATTCTTAAGTCCTGGTTTATGCACTGGGACCTTTAGATTAGCAGATGTACGTGTGAATAATATGCTTGTATTCATCCATCACCTTGGTGACTCCACCTCTGTAGGGGCTGTTGCACATCAATTATCCCACCACAGGGGGTGCAGGGAGATTCTGGCCAGCACTGACCTCCTTTCAATCAGGCCTCAGGGCAGTGTGTTCTGGAAGTCGAATGGTCCCTTTAGACAAAACCTCTGAGAATCCATTGGGCCCGATGTGGCCATGCAGGGAAGTCAGTGTGATTACCTGTGCCAGGTGTGGGGGCAGCATTCAGAAAAACAAATGAAAATTTGCTCACTAAAGGGCACCATCAAAATTCAGCATCTCTCCCATCTATCTAATTATTTCAAAAAATATTAGCAAAGTCAAGTTTAGTAGCATACATTTACCTTCCTTACAAAAAAGCTAATTTGTTTGAAAGAAATTATGGTTTGTTGAAAGATTTAAATTCACTTTCAAATACTTGGAAATGTTTCTATTATTTGAGGTTTCAGAAAGGAAGTCTACTCAGAAGAATGAGATTTTTGTCTTTTTATCTTAATACCTTTTTCCCTCCCCAAGAAAACAAAGTTTTTATAATGCTTATCTTTTCTTCTCCTTTTTTATTAAATTTTATTGTTGAGATTATTACAGATGTCCCCCCCTCCCCCCATAGGTCCCCTCCACCCAGTTCCCACCCCTCCCCAGGCTCTCACCACCCTATTGTCTTTGTCCATAGGTAATGCATACATGCATATAAGATCTTTGTCTAATCTCTTCCCACACCCCCCACAGCCCCTTCCCTCTGAGAATCATCAGACTGTTCTATTTCCATGCCACTGATTCTGTTCCATACACCAGTTTATTCTGTTCATCAGATTTTGAATTCGCTTGAATTTTAGATTCAATTGTTGATAGATATGTATTTGTTGTCACTTTGTTGTTCATATTTTTAATCTTTATCTTTCTCTTCGTCTTCCTCTTCTGAAAGAATACCCTTCAGCATTTCATATAATACTGGTTTGGTGGTGATGAACTCCTTTAGTTTTTCTTGTCTGTGAAGCTCTTTATCTAACTTTCAATTCTAAATGATAGCTTTGCTGAGTAGAGTAATCTTGGTTGTAGGTTCTTGTTCTTCATCACTTTGAATATTTCTTGCCACTCCCTTCTGGCCTGCATAGTTTCTGTTGAAAAATCAGCTGACAGTCGTATGGGCACTCCCTTGTAGGTAACTAACTGCTTTTCTCTTGCTGCTTTTAAGATTCTCTCTTTGTTTTTTGCTCTTGGCATTTTAATTGTGATGTGTCTTGGTGTGGTCCTCTTTGGATTCCAGGCTGGTGCTGGTGCTGGATCTTGGGGCTTTTATTGATAGGTTTGGGGTTCCCTGACCCAGCTGCAGCTTGTTTGACAGGTTTTTAGCCTGAGAAAGGACAGGCCATTCATATGCAAAAGCCACTGTATACAGTTTGGGTGGGGTTGTAAATCGGGTAGGGCAGAGTCTCAGGAAATCACCAGGGTGGAGCAGACAGAAATAGCTGCCAGTCAGCCCTGCAATGGGGCGGTCCCAGCACGGGAACAATGACCACTGTGAGCACCTCCATCTGGAAGAAAGCAGCCCCTGAGTTCCTACCCAGATGCCAGACAGTTCAGTTTCTCCTTGTATGTGTCTGGGTTCCCCAGAGCCTCGCCCAGCACTGAAGCTTAGAGGAAGCAAGAGTTTGTAAGTTCAGTTCATGGTGCCGGCCTTTTAAGAGGAACAGCTAGGTCTCCAGCAGCCTGTGTGTCACTCAGCCCGAATCTGCACTGGTTTTTACAGGCCGTAGTTCTTATTGCCCATAGGGACTTCTTTCCCCAGCTCTGGAACCCTGGGCTGGGGGTCTGGTGTGGGGCTGGGACCCCTCACTCCTCCGGGCAGCCTCTGCAGAGGCGATCTCCCTCCTGATTAAAAAAGCGGCACATGTGGGCGCCAGCCCAGCCCGTTCTGCGCCTCCACACCTCCTGCCAGTCTCAGTGTGCTTTCTTCTTTACTGCTCTAGTTGTAGGACTTCCATTCATCCAGCTTTCCACTGGTTCTGGATGATGGTTCTTCTGTATTTCAGTTGTAATTTTGATGTGATTGTGGGAGGCAATGAGTACAGGCATTTGCCTGCACAGCCATCTTGGTTCTCTTAATGCTTATCTTTTTTTTTTTTTTTTTTTTAAAAGAATGTTTTTATTGATTTTATAGAGAGAAGAACGGAGGAGAGAGAGAGAGAGAAACATCTGTCAGTTGCCCCCCGTACCCATCCTGACCAGGGATGAAACCCACAACGTGGTATGTGTCCTGGCCAGGAATCGAACTTGTGACCTTTTGGTGCATGGAATAATGCTCAACCAACTAAGCTGCACTGGCCAGGGCTAGTGCTTCTGTTTTTATAATAAACTTGGAACTTCTTTCTCAAGAGTACATAGTACTTTTAATTTTTTAAAGCTATACCCAGAGGTGTATTGTGTATTGTCATAATTAATAAATCAATGACAAATGTAGCCACTTCATCTTGTTGTGGAGATACAAAATTGTGATGGTGGCTGACCATTTATTTAATTATGTGGTAAGTACCATATGAGAGAATAAAGTTAAATTGATGATTTGGGCTATCTCAGCCAGGGTACAGTTTATATGGCAATTACACCAGGATCATCTAAGTGTAATTGGCAGGTAATTTTGTAAGTGAAGGAACATGACAGCTCATTTACATGGTGTTCACTGAGTAAAATTTGGGGACATTTATCAACTACCTCCAAGGGAACAGTGATTGCACCATGGGCAGTTTGAAAGCTCCATGGAAGGTTTTGGGAATGAATCTCTGTTCATTTGTTCCCTAAATGTTTGTTAGGTGTGTGCTGTGCACCAGGGACTGTCCCAGGCACTAAGAATACAATAACGAGTGAATAGTTCTACTCTCAAGGAACCCATGGGTGGCATGCAGACACATCATCAATAGTGACACAACAGTTTAGAAAGTAGAGGTGTGAGCTCTATGAGGTATTGTGGACGCTGAGGAGGGGAAACTTGGATGATGGAAGATGGTCAGGGAAAACCTGCTAGAGTGGCTGACACCTGAGATGAATTCTAAAGAACGAAGCAGGGCTGCCCTGGCTGGGTGGCTCAGTTGGTTGGAGCTTTGTGCCATACACCAAAAGGTGGCAGGTTCAATTCCCGGCCAGGGCACATACCTACTTTGCAGGTTTGATCCCTAATTGGGGCGCATATGAGAGACAAGTAATTGATGTTTCTCACATCTATGTCTCTCTCTCTCTCTCTCTCTTTCTCTCTCTCTCTCTCTCTCTCTCTCTCTCTCTCTCTCTCTCTCTTTCTCTCTTTCTCTCTCTCTCCCTTGCTCTCTCTCTAAAAATCAAGAAAAACATAACCTCAGGCGAGGATAAAAAAAGAAAGAAAGAGAAAATGTAGGGCTGAGCCAGGGGTAGGGGAGAAGGGCTTTACAGGCAGAGGTGCTGGAGGAACAGAATCTTGGAGGAGCAGGATGGCTGATGTGAGCCAGAAACTTGAAGCAGTTCAGACACACTTCAAGGCAGACATGGGGCCTGAGGAGTAGACTTGGCTGGGGTCGTAGAGAGCCCCATAGGTCATGCTAGAGGCTGGACCTTATTCTTCATCCTTGGGAAGCCCTGGGAGCCTTTAAGAAGAGGAGCATCCTTTTCAGAGTTGTTCTATAGACAGACCATTCTGTGTACTAACTGTCTTTATTGGGCTATTACGATATGACAGGCTCTGTTCTACAAATATCAAGGCATTTCATCCTCACAGCAGCCCTATGAAGCTGATACCAGCATTTCCCCTTTTTATAGAGGAAAAAACTGAATATTCAGCAGTTTCTCAAAGTTGCATGATGGGTGATGGAGGAGCCAGGATTTGCATCCAGGATATCCATCTCCAGAGCCCATGGTTGTCACCATCACCCTGCACCATGCCGTAGCCCCTTGACACAGTCCACTGGAACTCCCTGTTTATAAAATGAACACCCCCACCTACCCATTGGACTGTGAGTCCTGTGAGGTCAGGGACTGTATTTATCATGTTCATGCTACATTCTGCCAACCAAGGACAATATCTGTACTGTCATAGGCTTGTCACAAATAAGGAGTAAATGTAGTTTGAGGGGTCATGACTGGAGGCTGCCAAAGTCAACCTGGCAAGGGATGAGGTCCTAAATCTGTGGCAATGTTAGTCAGTGTGGAGGGGTGAGAATGGAGAGATACATTGGCAGGGCTTGGTGATTGATTGATCAGATGTGTGGATTTTGTTGGCATAGTCTTACACTGTTTTTGACTTCCAACTCCTACGCTGGAGAGATGACTTGGCAAAAGAATTAGAAGCAGAGGGAAGCTCATACCGCTCTTCACAGAGCTTTCACATTCCTGGGAAGAAATGTTGTGGATTTAGGATGAGAAGTCAGAAAACACTTATGTGGAGATAGTTAAAAATAGAATGAACACATCTGCCTGGGATTGTTGAGAGACAGAGCTGCCCTGGGGTAGATGAATGGTGAGATGGCCTTTGGGATTCTTCTGCCTTTGAAAATTTTCTGGTTCAGAATAAATAAAAATTCTCCCAAGCCACCTATCCTTAATAGCCTGGCTTAAGAGAAAATCAAAGCATCCAAGGACTGCTAAAGATTGAGTCCAAATGCCTGGATTGTAGGTGAGGAAACAGAAGCCTAGAAAGGCTAGAGGATGTGTTCAGGGCACACACTTAAAGCAAAAGGAAGACCCCGATCATCAGCATCTCAGTCTGTGCTGCCTCTCCCCTAAATCTCCGATAATAGCTTCCAGGCTTTGGTGCCTCCTGTGGGCAGGCCCGGGGACGGGCAGTGCCACAGAGCCAAAGAGGACCGGGTATCCGCATTGAGTTCAGGGAGCCTCCACCATAAGTGCCACTTGTCACCTAAAAATGCCATGTAGTCCCATTTACTACATAGAACATTTGGAAAATGGAGAAAATGAATTGAAAAGTTCGTAATGATTTTTGTTTAGGCCAACTCATTGCCAGACACTGCTTCCATGTTTTACAATCATTGTCTCTAATTCTTACAACAACCTGGGAGGTAGACAGTTTCAGAAAGTTAAAGCACTGAGAACTCACTCCATTAGACAAGACTTTGTTAACTCCAAGTCTACCATGCACAATTAAAGTTAACATTTTGTTGTATTTCCCTACAGTCTTCTTTTTTTACACACTGGGACCATTCATTTGCATAGCTATAATTTTATCAGAGATACAACTGAGACTTCATATTTTTGACTTTTAATATATTCTATGTATTTCTCATGTGCTTTTATAGTCTGCATTTTAATGGCTATATGTCTTATCAAGTCTTAGTAAACAAAGAAATCTTTACTAATAAAAATCTTTCAATTCCTGGCACATATGGCATTTGTAAGGTGGCATTTTATATTTTGAGTACCCTCTGACCATCCTCTACAGATGGCATTGGGGAGAGGAGGGAGAGACTGCCAGGTGTGGCACGGGGACCTGGGTTCATGACTTCCTTTCCTATCCGGAGCCCCTGGGATTCAGGAGGGTGCAGGGCACAGCTCAGAGGGGAGCCTCCGCGGGGGTGGCCTGAGACAGGTAGCAGGTGACTTCAATCCTGTGCTTTTCTGATCAAACATACATTCTTCCTCCCCCCATGTAAAAAAGCAAGTTTTCATTTTCCTGGGGTAGTAAAAATCTTTTGTGCGAAGAAGAAGTGTCATCAAGTGCCTTATTCATCAGCATATATACTGTCTCTGTAAAATGACAGTGGGAGTAAAAGTTCATCAGTTCAATATGTCTTTCACTTTTGGAGACTCCTGACTAATAACCTCTGGTATTTATCATCAGAACAGCCAAAGAGCTAAGATCTGGCACATGCTGCTCTCGTGCACTGAAGAAAGCTTAAAAAGACAAAAGATTGTCTCCATTTTTCCTTCTTCCATTCATTTAGAAGAGAAAGCATATCTTTTTTTAATTAAAAAAAATATGAGCATGCAGAAACATCTGGCCTATATTACCATAGCACTCTCCTAACTGGCCTCCTTGTCCCCAGCCTGCCTTTTAAAATCAACTCTACACGGAGAGATTTTTCTAGAATACAGACCTGCATCAGTCACTCACCCATACTGCTGTATCTTCCTTCATGGCTCTTTGAGTTGAGTAGCCGCAGCTCCACCTGCCCCGCTTGCACCTGCCCCAGTCTCACCGAGCTGCTGGGGGCCCCTGACTCCTGCTACAGCGAAGGCCGCCTCCGGGCCTGCATGCCAATGGGCTCCCACAGCACCTGCCCAGCACTTACCACACTCACATGTAGCCCACAGTCTTGTTTTTACTTGGCCAGCATCATACATTAATTTAAAAAAAAATTAAATCTCATTAGGCAGAGCATATCATTGTTCAGTTTGCTTAAGGCCCCACCGCTCTCTATTATATACCAAATTTGCTCTTTGCTGGGTCCTATGAGGCTACTTGCTCTCTTATTTTACCCAACAGACTACAGGCTGCATGTACCAAGGTTTTGTATTAACTTTGTATCTATAGGCCTGGCAGAGACTGCTCAAAAAATAGCTATGGTATTAATCCATGCTTTTTTTAAAAAAAGCTTAAAAAGCCTCAATAACTCTTTTTAGCCTTTCTGTTCACAAACATTATAAAGCACAGGGACCTCAGTGGAGCCAGCAGATACTAGCAGTGTTCCATGGGGATGGCTGACAGTCTGTGTTTGTGATATGGCGCTGCTAAGACTGGACCACTTTGCATCTTTAAGCCTCTGAATGTGATTATGCTCATTCCCACTACTTCCTGTGCCAGGATGTCCGTATCTGTTATGATCCCTCATGAGAATTATTCTTCACATTTGTCCTAGTTTTGTCCATCGAGGCATACATGTCCTTGGTTTCATTTCATCTCCACATGACCTCCACCCTTCCATCAAACTGGGCTCTGCAGAAATTTGAATGGAATAGGATTTATCTGCTTTGTAAGGTTTGGTCATGATCCAAGTACAATCAGTAAGCTTACCACAATTTGGATCCTGCCAAGGAGTAAGTAGCCAGATCTGGACAAGCTGGCGAGGCTAGGCTGCGGTAATGGAAATATCCATTGGTCAACCACAGATGGGCCATCTTGTTGATAATCTAGTCCTTTGTCTCAGTCACTGTATTTTCCATCTCCTTATCTTTCTCTTCTAGACATTCACTTACATGCTGCTGTAAAGATACCAAAAAAGATGTGGTGTCCCACAGGACCCAGTTTACTCATATTTATGGAATTTCACATCATCAGTGACATAGGTCTGTGGTTTCTGTCTATGGCAATGTTGTCGCTGTAAATTAAATCTCCAGAAAATGGCCTGAGTTCTCAGGGAGTGCTATGGGTGTTTCAGAGGGACTATATGCCATGAGGCATCGATGAGGAAATGTGTTAGAAGCACAAGAATGGAAATATGTCCAAGTGTCAAGTTCATGGCAAATAAAAAGAAAACCCTTTTGTCTAAGCTTCCTTCCCTAGGGAAGAGGTGGGGGTAGAATAGGGAGAGCTTATTATAGAATCCTTTAGCTGCCAGAAATTTCATTGACAATTTTGTTAATGTGCCTGCTTGGCTGCCTTCTCAGAGGCCCATTGTGAATTCCTTAGCTGATAACATTAATAGTTAATGGGTGCACCTGAAAATCAAGCAATATTGTCCCATTTGGGTAATAGTTATATTAAATGGTTCTTTTCTACAGCATCAAGCTTATCAGCTTATCTTTTTCTAATAATGAATACCTCATCTTTTCCAATTTCTTAATCAAGCACTTCCATATCATCTTGAGGCAGAATCAGATCCAGCTGCAAATAGTCTTTACTCTTGGCCTGGATTATGTCAAATTATCCAACCATCTCACAGGTCCTTATGTTCTGTTCTCCCCTGAGACAAGGGCCTGACACACCCCTTCCCAAGCTCATGATCACCAGCACAAGCTAACTTTACAGTCATGAGGAAATATCTAGAATAGGTTTCTTCCTAGATTTTGGCACCATGGAGTGGGTCTCCAGGGTTTTCTTTTTCCTGTCCCTTCTCCCTGAGATGCACATGTACCTCATTCTGCATGGCCCTACATCAGAGCTGGGTCTTTCCACTGCAGGGGCAAAAAATAAATGCAGCCATGCTTTAGTGATAAAACAATAGATACTTAATTTTTCATAGGTATTATATGCTATGGATTGACCAGAAGCATCAGGCTTCCCATACATTGCCATACTTTATTTTCTTCAACCAAGTACCTGTAACAGAAAGAGGAAAATACAAGAAATAGTGAACAACCCTTGGGGAAACCCAATACTATCTCTTTCTGTCATATTTGTCTGAAACTTTGCTATTTCTGATGCCTCTGGTTAGATGAATTTTTGAGTCAGTTTTTTTTTTTTTAGCCAAAATTTGTATTTTTATACTTCAAGGCCTGATCTGCCTAGCCCTATCTCCTTCATTTGCAACTTCTTTTGATTTTAAAAAAATATATATTTTATTGATTTTACAGAGAGGAAGGGAGAGGGATAAAGAGTTAGAAACATCGATGAGAGACAAACATCGATCAGCTGCCTCTTGAACACCCCCCCCCCCCCACTGGGGATGTGCCTGCAACCAAGGTTCATGCCCTTGACCAGAATCGAATCTGGGACCCTTCAGTCCGCAGGACAACGCTCTATCCACTGAGCCAAACAGGTTAGGACTGATTTTTGATGCTCTTTTTCTTCTGAGCTTTAAAAAGACCCTCTTTTCCCACTAAAAACAGGAGAGCCCAGATTCACCACTACACATCCTTCTCCTGTAACACGGCAGGTGCCCTTTGATGTCAGAGGCCATGTTTTGTATCTGCTCAATTGCTATTACCCGCCACGGTATACAGAATAGGAGCAATACATAGCTTATAAATGAATGAATACCCAACTTCACAATTTAGGGTTGTTTAACCTCTTTTGTCCAAATTTTATTTCAACTGGGACTGTACCATCTTGAACTTCTGCAAATATTCTTAATACTAAGTTCAGTGCAATGCACACAGCTATGGCTCAGTGTTTAGTGAGAGCAAAATATGTTGTATATTTTGGAGCCCTATCACAGAGAAGCCAGAATTTGGCATGCAATATTTCAGAATCCTTGCTCATTCCAATTAGTCAAGTGAAGGAGTACATTTTTATCCTGAAGACTAACCATTGATTGAACAGATTGGTTACTATAATTACTTTCTATTGGACCTCCTGTGGTTGGAACCTCATAACATTCCAGAGATGGAAAAATATTTGGAAAACCATCTGTGTTTCTTGAAATATTGAAATTGAAACCTTCACCTTCACAGAGTGCTACTCACACAGTTCAGCAGATATCCATTATTCCCACAAACATTTATCAAACATTTCATATGTGACGTGAGTTGGAGATAAATATGAAACTGGCAAGTCTTTCAAATTGCTTATAATTTGGTAGCCAAGTACAGAAATAAAAGAGAATACAGTCTGACAAAGTCTACAATAGAAGCAGGAATAAAGAGCAGAGGTAACAGAGAGAGGGGGTAATTATCTCCGTGTAAGGGTTAGGGAAGGCTGCCTGAACGAAGTGGCTCTGAGTTGGAATTCAGCCATGACATCAGGTTTTCTTGGTTGGATGACTATCACGCCCCTGGTATGCCTGATTTATTCATTTATAAAGCAGTATCACATTGTAAGAAATAAACATTTAAAAATCAAAGATATGAAAAGCATTCACCTCCTCACTATAGCACCCAAACCCACCCCCATACACTATGGTTCGCATGATATCTGAGAAATAGCTGAATATCTACTATATTAAAGGAGTTATATATGTGCACAGAAAGCTAATAAATTTATGCTGCCAAATTTTTATGGTTTCATAAGTAGTGCTATTACTAACATTTTTAATAAGTGAAAAAAGGAATTCATATGTGCTAGTAGGAATTCAGTGTATTTTGTAGAATACTGCCACCCTTGATATAGCCTATATGGGATGTGACTTTTCGTAAAGACCCAATGAACTTCTAGATTTGTCAGCTGTTTCCAAACAGATGCACTCTGCTAATCTAATGGAAACAGTCTGAGCCCATATCCCAAATATCAATAGCTTTTAGTATTGCAAATTAGTTTGTCTATTGAGTAACTTGGACTCTGTAGTTGCTGATAAAAAGCAGCAAGTCATTTTGTAGGGATGTTTTATGTAAACTGCCCTGCCAGGATCTGATGCTCATCTCTGTCCTTACAGAGCTTTAAGCTGAATGTAGACAGTCATTGTGCTCTCAAGGAAGCTGTGGAGGAGGAAGGACACCAGCTTCTTGAGCTCATTGCATCTCACAAAGCAGGTAAATCCTCCTGAAATATGGCAAGTCTTTATGTCTCCGGACTATTAAGAATGAAGAAGCATTGCTGTAAATTACTGCATATATTCACCTCCTTATGTATTATTAATATTTACATTATCAGATTGACCTTCAGGATTTATAAATGTTTCATATACTGCACACAATGCGGTGATACTTACAAGATGAAATACTGCCTCCAAATGGTCTGTTCATTGTATTTTGGGCTCGCTGTTCGCCTGAGTTTCAGTTGAAATCACATTCCTGAAAACTTCACATTGACATGCTTTTTGATGTAGGTGCTCTGGAAATAACTTTAAGATAATGAATGAGAATTGTGCATTTAGTTATGATGCATATGCATTGAGATACTCATAGATATCATTACAGATACAAAGCTGGCAGGCTAGAGATATCTGATTATTTCCCTGCCAATTCACACACAGGAACGTCTTGCATGTTCCTTGTTGGTCATTGTGTTAGCAGAGTTTTGGCCTTATACCAGTTCTTACCCCGGTTTTAATGTATTCATGAGGAACAGATTATAAATAAAAAATAGTTTTGTCATTTGGTTGTACTTATCCTGGTCGTAAAAGACCGTAAGACAGGATGAATTACAATTTGGCTCTGGCTTTGAGCTTACCACAGCTAAATAAGAAAAGAGCAGCATTAATCGGATGTGCTAATGCTAAAGACTGCTTTCTTAATTCTGGCCCATTTACTGTATTTCTCATCGAATTAACTTTACCTATTTCCATACATCTTTCTGATCATTATTACATCTCCACACAGATACACTCAGGACCTTTTATTAGGAATGTGAAGCTATAATTAATAATTGTTATATATTGTGATCTTTGTTCCACATGCAATTTTTTAGTCCATGTACTGAATCCCAGTCAATCCCAAACAATATTGTATTACAATTTTTGTGTCCTTATGCCTTATGTCAAGTCAAAAATTCCCAGTCTCTATTCCGAGTGACAAATGCTAATATGGCAGGTGAGGGTAATGGTCATTAAAAATGACGTTTATTGTTAAACCACCTAATTTACTAAATAAAGAATAATAGGGTACAAGTGCAGTCAAGTCCGTGACTTGTGCTCTCCCCTTCCTTTGGAGAAGGACTAAAGGACATGCTGCGGATGATTGCGAGTCAGTGGAAGGAGCTGCAGAGGCAAATCAAACGGCAGCACAGCTGGATTCTCAGGGCTCTGGATACCATCAAAGCCGAGATTCTGGCCACTGATGTGTCTGTGGAGGGTGTGGAAGGGACTGGAAGCCCCAAGGTAAGTAGCTTGAAGTTTGCCTTATTTCCTCTTATTTCTGTTTTCTTTTGAACGAGGCACCACTGAAGTTTTCTCTCCAGCCCTAAGGCTTTTCTTTCCTATTGTGTACACTTTATATATCTATATATAGAGAGCGATGTATGTAAACAAAATGAAATGGCTTTAAACAGTAAAAAAAGCCCACAACTTCCAGGTTTTCTAGGAGCAGGTCTTTTTGTGGAAAGTGCCAGGGTAGGAGGAGACAGCACTTTAGGGGTAGGAGGAAGGGGGACATAAAACATTTAGTAAACAAAACATAAAGCATCTTAAACATGAATAATCAGAACGGTTTTAAATTGTTTTGTTGCAACTATAAATCACTATAATCAGTGCAATCACTCAGCTCTGACATCCATTAGCCGCTTGGTTACAGCAAATTAACAAAGAAGAGAGAAAGTGATTCATTATCTCATTCCTGTTAATGACTATCAGATGCATTGCCTAATTAGGGGATGGTCATTGTAGTGGGAAGAAGGTCATATGCTTTGCTACAAATCTTTCTGCTCTGAGTGTAAGTTCTCCATAATGGCACATGCACCGAATACAACAAGTACTTTAAAATCGAGTATTGACATGTTTTGGTTATCCATTTCAGAATTACAAAATAACTCTTCAAGCATATGCAATTAAACTTTATTTTGTTTTATTTTATTTTTATGAGGCACCTTTTAATACCATGTTCTAAAGGTATTTTTGACTCTTGATGTAGAAAGTAATTTTATTAATTTGACATTTTCATGTAATTTCTCTCTTCTTTTGTATTTGTTCTTTTGTGAAAGTAAATGCAGAAAACCAGTTTCATAACAGACTCAGCATCAGAACATATTGTAACACAGGGGAAACAGATTTAAGGGTTCAGGGTTTTATTCCTGGCATGGACAAAGTCATTAATTAAATCGTCATCCAATCATTTACTCAGCATCCATGCCGGTTGGCACTGTGCTAAATGTGTACCGGGCGAGTTAAACAAACCCTTTGCCCTCTTAGACTCTCATTCTTAAGTGCAGGCAGAGGAGAAACCCAGCCTGCCCTGAGACGGCAAGACCATTTGTCCAGTGGAAAGTTCAGACAATTTATAGCTTTGGAACCTCAAACAACAACCTTTAACTTATTTGTTGGAAACAGATAGAATGATGAGCTCAGTTCCTCTTGAAGAAGGTTCCCCGGAGGAGGTCACATTTCAGGAAATACCTGAAGAAGGAAGAGGGGTGGTGTGGCTCATGAGCACACATTTCTAGGAAGTGATGTGATGAAAGCATCGAAGCTGGAGCTAATTATCCCGCAGGGAGAGTGGAGTCTGCGGACTCCTGGGGCAGAAGGGGAGGAGCCCCTTCAGGGCACAGGCTGCAGGGAGAACTCTCGACTGGACGGATGCTTCCACTGGGCAGTGGTGAGGAGACAGGGCACAACGAAAAACTCCATTATGTTTTTAATATATTTTTATTGATTTCAGAGAGGAAGGGACAGGGAGAGAGAGAGAGAAACATCAATGATGAGAGAGAATCATTGATTGGCTGCCTCCTGCACGCCCCCTACTGGGGATCAAGCCCACAACCCGGGCATGTGCCCTTGACTGGAATCGAACTGGCACCCTTCAGTCCACAGGCCAACGCTCTATCCCACTGAGCCAAACGAGCTAGGGCAAAACTCTATTATGTTTTACTTATTTAACAAAAATATACTGAGTGCTTACTTTTTAAAAGCCTTCCGCATGCCAAACACTGTCCTATAGCACTCCTGTGCATTCTCTCGTTTAATTCTCACACAAGCCTCTAAGGTAAACCTTTTATGGAGAAAACAGAGGCCCAGAGAAGTTGAGTAACCTGCCTAAGATCACACAGGTGCTAAGTAGCAGGGCTGGGATTTGGATCGGAAGGCTTTGGCCGCAGAGTCCGTTTCCATCGCCTCCTGGAGCACTGCCTCTCGCGGGCAATGCACAGGGGAGGGCAGGGTGATGGGCCGCCTCAGTGCCGGTCTGGTGGGGCTGAGGGCGAAGTGGTGATACAGACTTAAATCGAATAACCTTGCCTTATTAGACTGTGATGTGCTGTGAGGGAAAAGGGAGCACCCAGACCTTGGGCTGGGAGCAGTGATTTTGATGAGGATACCCTGGAAGGCCTCTGTCAGAGAGACAGCCCAATGTGAGCAGGCCAGTGTGATTAGGAGAGGGAGGAGGTGCAGGGTCTGCAGAGGGCAAGGGCTTTTGGGGGGAAGGACATCACTGATTTCCAGCATAAAAAAACGTGTTCTTGGCTGTGGTGTAGAGTGCAGCGAGGGGGCGCTGAAGTGGAACTGCTGACGGAGGTGGTGCGAGCACCTAAATTTGTAAAGGACCCGGGTTGAAATGAATAGCTCTGTCCACCAGGGCCAATTTGAATCTGACACTTTAAAATTAGCTCCTTTTGGAGGGAAGTACTGAGATGGAATAAAGACGATAACCCAATGAGGAGAAAGTATGTATTATCAACAGCGAGACAATACCAGCATTTCTCAGAAAGAGGACCGCCTGCCCGGGCCCTGCCTTAGGTGGGCCAGCACCTCCTGGGCGCAGCCCCAGAATCGCCTTCCACGGCTCCTGGGAACCACCATCTCCAAAGACCTGTTCCTGCAGGGATGCCTGGTTCTCCCACAACCTGGATTTTGACACAACACGAAAGAGGTAACAATTTAAACATTAAGAGGAAAAATAAACACATCCAGTTCCTAATGATTTGGGTGCTAAACAAACAACAACAACGAAAACCTTCTCTATCTGAAATGTCCCCAGAGTGAAAGTGTCTTCCTCAAGTCAGGTCAGTTTATAAAGAATGACTCGTGTTTTTCTTGTTAATGGTATTTCTATTCCGAAGCATCTCATGTCACACTGTGTACACAGTACATCTCAAAGCGGCTATGGGGAGCGGCTGTTGTAGGTGTCACGGATGCAGGACCTGAGGGAGGTGCTGAGGACTTAAGACATGGATATGGCAGAGCCAGCAAACCCCAGGCCTGCTCCCTCCCAACTGTTTTTTTCGTCCCCAGTCTGCGCGAATTTTCTCTGGACAAGTGAACTCATCCACAGTCCAGGGAGAAGGTGAAATCAATTTTAAGACAAAGAAAATGTGTTTCTAAATTTAAGCTTAGGAAACTATGGAGAAATCAGAATGATCATTCTTTTTATTTGCTTAATGTTTATGAACCACCACCCTTAGTCCCTTAGGCAAACACAAAGAATAATAGGAGAAGCTCAGACTCTGAAGTCAGGCTGCCTGAGTTCAACCTCCCACGCTCACTAGCTATGTGTCTGTGGGAAAATGACTTACTTCCTGGTGTCTCAGTTTCCTCATTTGTAAAGTGGAGGTAATGCTAATGTCTACCTCAAAGGGTTGTGATGTACATGAAAGAGCTGACATATCTAAAGTGCTTAGAACAGTGCCCAGCACACAGCCAGTCCGGGGTAAATACAAGCCTTCATATTTAGTTGTGGAGACAACAGACAAATAATTATAATATAATCTGATCAGTGCTCTAGTAGAGGTAGGTACAAAGCTCTATGTGTACACAGAGAAGGAAATAACCAACCTGACTTGGGGGTATCAAGGATTTGCAGGAGAGTTATGTTTTAAATGGTGGCAGCGGGGGGTGTGGGGTGGGGGTGTGTGGGGGGGTGGGGACGGGTGCAAGGGGCCAGGGTGAAATGCAAGGATTCGAGGTGTAAAAAAACGTGATGTGGCTAGAACCCGGGATCCTGTGGGCGATGTTTAGGCTGTCTTTCAACAATCACCAAGGCTCACAATGTGACAAAAAATGACCCTTAATGATCAGTGATTTGAGCAATAATTCCTCCTGTATCTCTAAATGACACTAGCCAAGCCAGAGTGAGATCCCTGTACAAAATACATCAAATAGGTACTGTTTAAACAGAAATGTTTTTGCCATTCTGCACTAAATACTAGTAGAGCAAGCTTAAATCGGTTACCCTGAAGTCCTCCCAGACTGAAAGCTGGATTCCACTTGTCATCTATCATGTCAGTCCTTTTTCCATGACTGACCTTGCACAGGTCATGTATGAATTGTGCCATGAAATGCATCCTCAAGCATAGCACTTATGATCCTCTATTTCATCTTAGACCTTAAAGAGGAACTAAAATTAAAACACAATAAAAAATAACTCCAGATTCATCTTAGGTTTACTTCAGAAGCTACTGGGAACTTGAGAAGCATAATAGAAAATCTAAGGAATATATCTAGGGGGTATTTTTCTTTTTTACCTTGTTTGAGAGACTGTAGTAAAGGACTTGGTCTTAGAAATCTTGTAAAGAAGGAAGATAGGAGGAAATTCAAAGACTCTGGGAAACTTCTCCCCCAGGAATCGGCAGCATACCTTATTTGTTGTATTTCATTTTTTAAAAAAAGTGTTTCCCCAAGACTGTGAGATCTTTTATACATGGAAATAGAGAACAGAACTCACCAATTCTAGAAATAGAGCTTCAGCACTCTATCCAAGAATTGAAAATGTGCTTGTAATTGTACATTTTACTTTATATTGATGAAAGTTTATCACCTTAAACTAGGTTTTCAGTATGTTAGATTTTAAATACATGTAGACAAAGGGATTTTAAAAATCAGCGAATAACTCCTAGCAACGCCTACATGCTCTTTGTGACCTTCCAAGGAAAAAAACAAAAATCCTGAAAGCAAGAAGCTTTCTTAGATTTTGCACATTGGTTCTTTATATTGTTCTTTCCTTTCTATCTTTACTTTTCACCTGTGCAGCACACCTCATTACAGATACCTTAGAATCGAGGCCGGGATTTCCCCACATGACATCACTGAAAGTACAGGGCAGTGGTACCTTTGTCCTCTTTAAAGGAACAGATGCATTTCCAAAACAAAGACTATTTGAAAATTTTATTGTAAATTCAGAGAACTTTACAGTTACTAGAGGGTAACATAGCCTAGGTTCCAATCAACATCTTCAGTGAAAGGAGACAGAGGGTTAGCTGGTTTGAACTCTAGAGTTGTGTTTATTTTATCTGCCTTCTTTGAGATTCTTAGATTGAAGTTCTCACCCCTTTGGAAATGGACATCAGACTCTGAAGGTCATCAGCGTTATCTGTTCAACAATAGAACAAGAGCAAGTTTAAGGACATTTTTTAAACGTGTTTGCTCAGCCCTACCAAGGGATGCATGCATGTCCTCCAACTTGGGTATGTTGCTGGCCACCTGGCCTCTGTTGAGATGTCAAGATAGGGCCAGTCTAATGTTAAGGTACATTTAAAAAATATATATTTTATTGATTTTTTACAGAGAGGAAGGAAGAGGGATAGACGAGTTAGAAACATCGATCAGCTGCCTCCTGCATGCCCCCCGACTGGGGATGTGCCCGCAACCAAGGTACATGCCCTTGACCAGAATCGAACCTGGGACCCTTGAGTCCGCAGGCCGACGCTCTATCCACTGAGCCAAACTGGTTAGGGCTTAAGGTACATTTTTGTTAAGCAGACAGCTAAGCCATGGGTTACTAGTTTTTATGCTAAAGAATTACAAGTAGCCTGGCCAGAATGGCTCAGTGGTAGAGCATCAACTTATGAACCAGAAGGTCATGGCTTGATTCCTGGTCAGGGCATATGCCTGGGTTGCAGGCTCAATCCCCAGTGTGGGGTGTGTAGGAGGCAGCCAATTAATGATTCTGTCCCATCATTGATCTCTCTCTCTCTCTCTCTCTCTCTCTCTCTCTCTCTCTCCCTTTCTCTCTGAAATCAATGAAATTACATATCTATATATATAAAAGCCTAAGCAACCCTTATGACCAGACAACTGGATGACCAACCTGTAGCTATGACATGCACTGACTACCAGGGGGCAGACACTCAATGCAGGAGCTGCCCCCTGGTGGTCGGTGTGCTCCCACAGCCGACCTCCCACTGCCAGCCAACCTCCCTTGGTCCCTCTTTCCGATTGGCCCCAATCACTGACCAGGCTGAGGGACCCCAACCATGAAGGAATTTGTGCACCGGGCCTCTAGTATATCTATGAAGAATTACAGGTAGCTTTCTTTAACTGAAGGGAGAGAAAGAAGCCGATTTGGGGAGCAGCTTTGTAAGGTATTTTATCTGTTTTATATAGTGCCTCTTGGATGATAGTACAGCTGGATATTATTATCCTGCAATGGAATTTGATTCTGATTCTTCCAAAACTCTGGTGAGACAAGGCACTGTCTCAGCATTCTTTGCTTTACTGGTTCAAAAGCTAATATAGTTTGCATATTCTTTAATATAGGATCTTCAGAAATAGCATTAAGGTGAATAGGAATCATACCTATGTGTTCTTAGTCTCACATACATAGACCCATATATGTATAAAGAAATATTTTACTTTATTGTCTTTCTCATGTAAAAAAAAATAGAGCACAGGTATATGTTGTCAAAGAAACCAGAAATGATATAGTAAGATTAAATCATGCCTAAAGTCGTAGAAAGAAAGACAACAGGCAACGGCCTGGCCATTATTTATCGAGTGCTGACAGAGAGCTCAGCCCAGCGCTGGGTCAGACATGAGGGAAGACATGCTTTTCTGCTCAGTGGTCTTATCATCTCGGTGTAAGCACACAGTGTAACATCTTGTCTAATGTAGATTGGGCTATCTTAGATCTGGAATAATAGATCACGTAAGATTCTGATCATCTTAATTAGGATGTTGGCAGATTGAAATGGAATGGGGTTCTTGATGCAAGCAAATGAGTAGTAAATGCATTACCAATTCCACCTCTTCTGTGCAGAATTCTAACGGAAAGGCAATATTCGACCCAGTTCCGTTCCTGTTGAACTATATAAACATAGTCCTGAGATGCAGTACCTAGGGAGAGCCCTTTCTTCAACTGTGGGTTTTTTTTTTTTTTTTTTGTTATCAGAAGGGCAACTTTTCTTCAAAAGTGTTTTTGAAAGAAGAAACAAAAATGAGTTATTTCTCTGAAGATCAGTTGTGGTTACGAAATTCATGATAGGATGGAATAAAAAATAGTTTCTCTACTCTCCTTGAGGCACTTAAATTTGCATATTATCAGATATATGGGTGAATCCAAGATGAGGAATCATTTTAATAGTCTGACACTCTAATGAAGTGACTGAAAAAGTGATTGAGATGATAAAAATATTATTAGGTCAAAGGACACTTAATGGTTAGCCCTTTCGTGGTTTGTATGATGTATAAGATCAGAGCTTATCTTGAGTTTTCACACTGTTCTTCCATTGCTGGTGGCCTTGAGGGAAGGTAGAAATATTTGGCTCAGCAAGAATCTGGCAGTGAGACTCTTTGGTGTCTCTAATCAACACAGAAACGGCATTGACCTTAATAGGTATGTAGCTTATTTTTTTCCCTTATTTAGTCAAAGAGTGCCTGACCTCTGAATCTATAATGCCTAGAGTTGCGAAGATGCACTGTTTTGGATACAAAGGTACATTCTCTTTTATTAGAATTCACATTTTAAACTCACACCTATTTTAAAGACGATATATCGTTAACACATTAGAGGGACTTTTTGATATGTAGTGGAAGTCAACATTAAAAAAATGTCTGTAAGTGTTTACAAAACAGAAGGCAAGGTACAGAACTGCTTCTTAAAAACACTTTGAATTTAATAAGTAAAATTTTTGAAAGTGTGAAACAATTACCTCAGTGTGTGATTTACACATTTTCCCTGGAATGTGTTGTTTCTGGCAGGAGAATGGGCCAAGCTAGGGACAGCCCTGCTAAAGGGATTACTTTGCTCTGGCTCTCATGTTTATTGAGTCACCTAGGACTTCTCATAAAGCAGCAGCTTTCAAATGTACACACACCTGCACTCGGCACCCTGAATACTCCCAATGCTTGTTTAACTGTTCTCATAGCCTTAGTATCTCTCCCTCCAGTGAGGTAAAAAAGCATTGAGATGTTCACATTCTGCTTTTTCCATTTTAATTGGCATATAGCCATTTATGTGGTTCTGATGCTAACAGAGATGGAGTTATTTGTTAATGAACTGTAGTGCTCTTGGCCACCAGGACTCACAGAACATTGTCAATATTGCCTTGTACTGTGCCTCAGTGAGGCTCATGCCTCTCGGGAAACATCAGATTGGAGGTCCTGCTGGGCCAGAGCCCAGGGACAGGACGTGCCTCACTGCATCTTGCAGGCCATTTTGCTTTGGGTTGGGGTGTTGGCTTCTCATTGTTATACAGCTGACCCTTGAACAACATGGGTTTGGACTGTGTAGGTTCACATACATGCAGATTTTTTCAATAAATAGTACACTGCTATAAATGTATTTTCTCTTCCTTATGGCTTTCTTTCTTTTTTAAAGAATAGTTTGTTGTTGTTTTTTTTTGAGAGAGAGAAAAGGAGAGGGAGAGAGAGAGAGAGAGAGAGAGAGAGAGAGAGAGAGAGAGAGAGAGAGAGAGAGATGAGAGCTCAACTCCAATTGGCTGCCTCCTGCACACACCACACTCCCCCTACCTGGGATTGAGCCCACAACCAAGGCATGTGCCCTTTACCAGAATCAAACCGGCAACCTCCTGGTGCACCAGACAATGCCCAACCAACTGAACCACACTGGCTAGGGCTTCCTGATGATTTTCTTATTACCATATTCTTTCCTCTAGCTTACTTTATTATAAGAATACAGTATGTAATACTTATAACATACAAAATATAGTAGGCTAATTGACTGTTGATGTTATCAGTAAGGCTTCTTGGTCAAAGTAGACTATTATTAGTTAAGTAGGAGACAAAGTTACACGTGGCTTTTTCACTGTGCAGGGGTGGAGCGCTGGCCATGCCCCTGAGTTGTTCAAGGGCCAATTGATCTTACTAGCAGTCATAGCTCCTGTTATTATTTTCACTTTACTGATTGCAAAACTTGGGCTTCAAACACATGGTAGATACTCAGGCTTACTCAGAGTCTTTTTAAAAACCTCACTTAACAGGGTAAATGCTGAACTCCTTACTCTATCATATGACTCCACCTGCTTAGTCAAGATTCATGTCACTGTTTCATTTCATGAATGTTCCAATTAATTCATCATCTTCCAAAGGCATTTTCTCCTTGCTTTTCTCTTTGCTGTTGCTCTGGATTTTTCCATTCTATTGATCTATACTGGTCTTATCTATCTTAAAATCAATAAATATTGAATATGTAAGTACACTGATTTCATAACTCTGGAGAGAACACTGTATCTCTCCTTGCTCATTGCCCAGGAGGGACACAGATATACATACTTAATCCTAAATTAAGGAAGACTGTGTGATAAATACCATAATAACGTACATCAGAGACAGGGATCTTGAGGGAGGGGACATTCTTTCAATCTGATGGAGTCTGGGAAGGCTCCGCCCTCCTGCCCCAAGAGTAGATGGATTTTGTGGAGGTCTCTAATGTTCTGATAGATTGAAGGAAGCTATGAGAGGAAGAGCCCTCCAGGCAGAGGAAATAACATGGTTAGAAATATGGAAAAGGGAAACTAGGAGACACATCTAGAAAATGGTGAACAGTGAATACTTGGTATCTTTTGATCATGGAGTGTTCATGAGTTTGTGGGAAAGGTGAGGACCTATTGAAAAATAAAGCCTGAAAAGCTTTGAGCTATATACTGGAGAGCTTTGAATATCAGCTGAAGCGTTTATGTTTTACTAGTGTGCCATGAGTGTTTTTAACTATTGGATTTAGCCATAGAAAGCAGATGGAAAAGTGGGATGAGAGAGGAAGAACTGACAATGAATTGGGAAACTAGTACAATAACTAAAGGCAACTAAAGTAAAGCAGTGGCTGTAAGAATATATATATATTATATTATGGAAGAGGATATATTGGGATTTGGTATCTAGGGAATGGAGGGACGAGAGAAGAGTTAATGCCAACTGAAAAGAATTGAACATGAGCAGTTAGGTGAATGGTGTTACCATTGATTGAGGTTGGACACATTTTGATAAAGAGCAGTTTTAAAAGTGGAGTACAGTGACCTTCATGTCCAATTAATGCAGATATCTTTTTAAAAATATATATATTTTATTGATTTTTTTTTCACAGAGAAGAAGGGAGAGGGACAGAGAGCTAGAAACATCGATGAGAGAGATTGATCAGCTGCCTCCTGCGCGCCCCCCGACTGGGTATGTGCCCACAACCAAGGTACATGCCCTTGACCAGAATCGAACCTGGGACCCTTGAGTCCACAGGCCGATGCTCTATCCATTGAGCCAAACCGGTTCGGCAATGCAGATATCTTGGTGGGTAACTGGGCATAGCTATTTCTGCAACCTCTGCAGGTCATTCTATAGTCTAGGCAAATTTGAAAACGATGATTTAGGAATAGGAAAAACCTGAAAATCATCTATGTATTTATGTGCAATACTCAGATGCAAATGCAGGCCTGAAGCTTCTTGCAGTGGGGATCAATGCTAAGGATATAGGTTTGTCAGTCCAAATAGAAATAATAGCTGTAGCCTTGGAAGTTGATATTCACAAGAAAGGACTGTTGTGTGAGAACAAAGAAGAGGTTTGATAGAACCTTGAGGAATGCCTAGAGTAACTAAGAGCAAGGATGCCACATTAAAACTGGGCATTAAGTGAGAATCCACACTCAACAGTGAAGCTCCCAGCCCCTGCCTCCCAGGATGCTGGCAGCCAGCAGATAGTAGGGATGTAGGTCAAAGGAGCTTTTCATGGCATAGGGCTAACCTGAGCATGTTCATAGGATAAAGATAGTTAAAAAGGGACCATTGAAGAATATAGTTTCAAGAAGGATGAGAAAAAAAGATGAATTAGCACAATGATGAAGAAGAGGGGCAGGGAGTGAGTCAGGTGGAGCTCTGAGTTTCAGGAAGGGAGGATGTATCTTGTGAGGCAAAGAAAAAGAACGAATATTGGGAGGTAAGCAATAGTAAAGAGGGAGGAAAGCCAAAGGATTTAGAATGAAGGGAAATTCACTGGAATTAGTCTGTGGGGCAATTATTTGAAATACAGTGGTCGGCAAACTCATTAGTCAACAGAGCCAAATATCAACAGTACAACGATTGAAATTTCTTTTGAGAGCCAAATTTTTTAAACTTAAACTATAAAACTATATAGGTAGGTACATTGTTATTAACTTAATTAGGGTACTCCTAAGGCTTAGGAAGAGCCACACTCAAGGGGCCAAAAAGCCGAATATGGCTCGCGAGTCGCCATTTGCCGACCAAGGGACTAGGAGGAGGGTTGAGGGTGAGGAGGGACTAGAGAACAAGAATAGGATTCAAATCCCACCCTCTCAATAAAAGTTTCCTACAATTCCCAGTCCTAAGTGACTGCTAGTCTGTCTAAACTGCACTGCATTTATGATTTGTACCACACATTTGGTGATTACTCACACACAGCCTTGTGACACCACTTCCATTGTTATCTTGGACATCCATTTATATCTTCTATAGTTAACATTGAAGGTGATTACAATCCATGGCCCAGAGCAACAACTACATCCTAAACATTTTTGTTTCACGGGTTTTAAACATTGAGCTGAAAAATAGGTTTTATTTAATTTTATAATTAAATTGACATATAATATTGATGGTTGATTTATATTATTATTAAAGCTAAAGACAGAGCTTCACTTTATCTTCTCATCTTTCATGATGCTTTATCGTAGCTGTATAAATGATGGCATAATCTTCTTACCATCTGCTCTTTCTTTCTACCATTCTCTCTCCTTTGCCGCACAATCTATCAAAGAGCCATTTCAACTATTTTCCCCAAATAGCTAGCAATTTATACTATAAAAAGGGAAAATGTGATTTTATTATTATTTTTGTACTTCCTCGAGTCAGGTCAGTTGGTCAATTATTTTAATAGGTTGTAAGTTTTTTTTAAAAGTCTTTATTTAAACGGATTTACTGAAATAATATACTGAGTTGCTCCTTTGGAAAAGAGTGGAATCATCTAATATTACTGAGCAGCTGACTAGCACACTGGTTGATGAGATTCCTAGTCTTTGCTCCAAAGCTCTCTAACAAGATTAGGTGAGATTGAACCCGAGAAAGTAAAGGTCTCTAAATTGACATAAACTCATTGGGCAGAACTGAATCATACCGCTATTTGAATCTCTAACAAAGTCTAATCTCTGTGACATATTATATTTGGTGCACTATAATCTGTGTACAAGCACACATCCTTCTAGTAAATGATGGATGCGGTTTAGTTAATACAATATAGTTTGCAATACTAGATCTTTGTAGGAAATATAGCTCTGCTCTGTAAAATGACCCAGAGCATCACGTCTCTGGAACAGAATCTGTCTCCATAAAACACACACTCATGTGTTTTTCCAAACCAGCTTGGTCAAATTAGATAAAAATGAATTTCACTGGATAGCTTCATTTGTCTAACACCAGAAAAACCAATAATTTTTGTTAGGAATTCTGGCCTAATTGTGAGACCAGAAATAAATTAGTGAATTTTCATCAACATATTTAGACTTCAGTACTAATCTGAACCTTTTATAGGTTTTTCATAATCTGAGGGCTGTGCATTTTGAATTAGGAGGAATTTTGAGAAACTTCTTTTGTCTCAGCTCTTTTCTACTTTTCAGCCCCTCATGGCCAAAGTTTTTATTTCTTTCCTAGTGGAAAGTAAACAAATAGCTGCATGATATAAACTCATGGTACTGATGCTAAGCGGACTCAGTAGTCTCAGTGATCTTGACTATTGTAGGATGATGCCGACCAGCTTAGTGTGTTAGCACTTTTCCCACTACTCAAGGCTTAGGAGGGTCCAGAGCCTGGGCTGCTTTACACCGGCCTCCTTTTCTGATCACACATTGTTTCTCCTCTTCACAAACTCTCCCAAGAATTACATATTTATAAAATAGCATCTTTCTGGGCACCACTGCCATGCTTATTCATGAAGTTCTGTGTCACGATGTTTTTTTCTCTCTCAAATAAATTAGACTAATATGACTCAACAGAACACAGACTGTATTTTTTCAGAGTTATCATGAAATTGTGCTATTTATTTTCATTGCATTTTAGATGAAGTGAAATTATCTCATTTCCTAATAAGTGAAAACTTTGATACTATTATTATTAACTAGTAATTGAAAATTCCTCCCCCTTTACTTTTGGTCAAAATCTAAGAATTATTAACTGTATATTATAGGACAAAAGCAAGAGTGATGTGAACAAAGATATCACTGGATAAAGGTAAAGTTGGTGTTTGGAGTGTTTTTCTTCCTTTGTAATTACTTTTGTATTTTTTCCAATTGTATTGTAGTTTTGAGTTGTATTTCTGCTTCCGGCCTTTAACAAATAGCATTTTCTATCACTGTCTGCAGATTCTTGTAGTCTCAGTTGTACACAAAAAGCTTAATGACTGTTCTTCATTGTCTAATACCCAAAAAGGAAATTGGTAAAAGAGTTTGAAGATAGAATCTTTGAAAATCCTGCATTTTAAGCAGATGTTGTTTCACAATAGCTTCTTTCAATGAATACCTCAAAATAGAAACTCCCGTCGTGTGTACTTTTCCGAGGCAATCAATAGTTTTATTTCTTCCCATAAATGGTGAAATTGGATATTAGAAAGTATAGGCACACTTTTCCCCATGAGAGAGAAATGGGTTGGAGATGTTGCACTAATGATATAATCATCAATAGCAGCATCAAACAGTGGTTATTAAGCCTAATGCAGGCTTGTGGCCTGCCTAACCAATAGCCATTTTCCTCCTCCTTTTTCTTTTTTCTAACATAACCTATTTTGTCCACATAACTACCAGCTTTCATACCACGTAGTTCAGGTGAGATGGACCTGATTCCCCAGCCCATGCAGTGAATCACAACCACCTGGGTCCCCCCTTACGATGTTAATGATTGGTTTAGGCACAGCCGATTGATGCACTTCTGACCAGTGAGATATGAAAGAAGTCTCTTGCAGGGCTTTGGATAAGGTTTCCTTTCTCATAGAGAGAGACAAACATGAGGGAAGGTTCCCTTTCAAATCCTGGGTACTTTCACAAGGAGGTGAAGCTGAACTGCTATAGCTGTTTCATCACTGTGAATAGAGCTAGGTTGAAGAAAAAGCTTCTATGCCAAAGATGATAGAAGGCAAAGATACATTCTTTATATTATTGAACAGTTGAGTTAACTAATCCTTCAGTATTTGAAATAATTTCCCTCTTTGTTTAGCCTTATTCTATTAGTGAAGTTGGATTTTTTGTTATAGGGGACACAAGCATCTATGCAACAAATTCACTGTTTTAGTGAATTATTATAGACTGCTAGGTATTATATAATTTTAATCTTTCTCTACCTGTCACATCACAAACACCTTCTTTTACTCCCCCCACCCCCAATGCTGAACTGTCATTTCTTTCTTCTTACTTTTCAATTTATTGCTACATGGTACCTTTGGCCACAGTCACTCTATTGAAATTATTCTCATCAGTGTTTACTCATGACTTCTTGGTTACCAAATCAAACAGTCTCTGAGCCTCACATCCTTAATCTATAAATAAGACATTTGATCCTTATTGGTGGTTTTAATTTAAAAATTATTAAAATTACTTACAATAATTGTTTTCATACAAAATGTTACATGTAGCCCTGATATGTAAAACAAACCAAAGTAGAATTTCTTGGTTGACTCAGAACCTGGAGGCCTTGTCCCCTGCGTACTGCCACCCGGGCCGTCTATAACACTCCGCGTCCCCAGCCTGTGCAGCGTTTGCAGGTTCCACAGGACATAGTTAAAAGACTAGCCTCCTAATTTGACATTCTTGTCAGTGCCTCTCCTGCCTATTTTCCATTTGTACTGTAACTACTCAGAATGCTTTAGTCATTTTCCATCACCTTCCAATAAAGTTCCTTTCTTTTGAGCTTTGTTCCTTTGAGTCTCTTTTGTCTTCCTTTGCTACAGCCACATGGGGCTACTTCTAGTCTCCAAAACTGACCAATTTGTCCTTTTTTTGTATGCTCTTCTCATTTTGCTTTTTATTTCTTTTCCCATCTTCAACTGTTCAAGCCTTTCAATTCCCACCCAGTAGCCATCAAATTACTCTCAATTTTCTCAATGTTCCTATAATATTTGTACCTTAATTATAGCACACATCACATTCTCTCTTTGAATTTTGTATTAAAGATATTCTTCAGGTTGCATGCTCTCTGAAGGTGGGGAACTATTTCTTGTTAGTTGTTCTGTACCCAGCAGAGCTCAGCATTTGTTCCTCAAATACTACTGTCAAATAATGCTTGTTAATGAACAACAAATTTACAACAGAAATAAAAATTCTTAAATTATATAGGTATCCTTCAGGTTATTTATTTCTATTAGTTTTTAAATATTTGTGTCAGTTTTTATTTATTATTATTATTTATTTTTTAAAATAATTTTTATTGATTTCAGAGAGGAAAGGAGAGAAAGATAGAAACAGCAATGATGAGAGAGAATCATTGATTGGCTGCCTCCTACTGGGGATCAAGCCTGCAACCTGGGCATGTGCCCTTGACCGGAATCGAACCTGGGACCCTTGAGTTCACAGGCCGATGCTCTATCCACTGAGCCAAACCGGCTAGGGTTATGTCAGTTTTTAAATTGATCTATACTCTCTGAGGTTATGGAGATTAAATTGATTTAATTAATTAAATTTAATTGATATGATAGAATCTAGGTCAGTTATATAAAACTAAGATAAAGTATTTTAATGAAAATGTTTTATAGCTTTTCACTTTTATAATTAAAAAAAAAGAAAAACAAAGCAATGTATTATTGTTCTTATTTGGAAATTTGGCCTTCTTGACATTTTAAACAAAGTTATTTATGAGTTAGCTCACTGACATCATAGATATGCCACTTGTGAATTAATAAGTGTGACAGCTGGGTTAATATTAAAATTTTAAAACATTTAACAACTTAACAGTTGTTATTGAGTTCCCAAACAGGACAATCAAATGTGTAATTTTAAGAAAATACATAATTTTTGTATTTGTTTTCCCATTTCTTATAATTGCTATAAGATTATAATTCCTAATAGAATGTGTTTGGCAATTCTACTAAGTTTAATTCTACTAAGTTTAAAAAGTTATAAAAGTTGGTGAAGGAAAGAATGTACCACTGTACTACTATTTAGTTTCTACTATTTCATTTTAGTTGCTTAGTGCTTCATTTTATGAACATATTTAAATAGTTTTGATGGTAAAGAAAAGGTATATTGATTTGGTAAAGTTAATATTTCAAATAAATGGTAATAAGAATATATCATATGATATAGTAGTGATAGTATAGTGCTTGACATGATTTGAAAGGAAAAAACATACAAATAAGTTTAGTAAGTTTTTTCCAAGACTAAATGTTATTAATTATTTTCATAACTGGAGAGGAACTGACTTTGAGACAGTAATAATGATACAGACAAATAATATATATTCCAGAATTAGATAACTGAACTTAAAATAAGTCCACATATCCATAGCCATGGGCAAACATTAGGTGCTGTCCCTAGGGATCAGTAGGTCTTAGAATTCCTTCCCTACACCTGCCTGGTCACCTGCAAAGGAGGAATGATAGTGCTACCTCCCTCCTTCACAGGGTTGTTGAAGAGAGTAGATGATGTACATGGAGTATATCAGAGTTGGATGGTTACAAATTCGTATGTGGTTACCAAGAAGACCAGAGATAGATAGTTCATACATTCCTAAACTCCTGTAGTTGCCGCCAGAGTAGGAATTTGACTCCCTGTTCCCGTGTAAGAGTGGTTGGGCGGCTGGGCCCATGGTCCGGTCCACAGTGAGGATCTTTGGGACATTGAATGAAGGAGAATCACTGCATCCAAGGAGAAGGAGGGCATGAGAAGCAAGACACAGTCTGAAGCAGGGACTGAGTCTACAACTGGAGGCAGAGGGAATGGGTGTGAAAAGGAAAACAGGAAGTCGAACCTGAAAAGAGCCACTTTGAGGCACCAATACACAGAACCAGATGCTTCACAATAGGGACCTTGGGTGGTACTGAAATGGTGGTGGTGGGAGCTGTTAAAGTGCCTGAAAAAACTGAATCAGTCCCAGCTTAGGCCATGCCTTCTACACACCACCTGTGATTCCCAGGGTTCCTCTTCTGTGCAAAAATACCTGCCCTATGCACCCCACAGATTCAGGGTATGACATCTTCATATGTGTGAGCTCTAGCATTCTCCCCTAGGTGATTAGATCCAGATATTTAACAGATATAGGATCTGAATTATTAAATTATGATTTTAATACTTGAAATTGTTATTGGAAATAGTTATTATAATACCTTTTCAAGGGCCTTGTATGTTAAGATTTTATTAACATTTATCTAGAGACGTATAGTAAATTGCTTCTATGACTGTGCATTCATTATTTACTCTTGGTAGGTCTGGTATTCATGGGGTAACATTTAAAATTTGTCAATTGACTGGTGATTGAACACTAAGCTGCTGATTCCTTTCCACTTCCCACATTTCCCTCTCCTTGCCCATTAATTTTGTAGGACTCAGTTTAAGTTAGGAAAGGAAAATGAGTTGCTTAACATGAGCATGGTCAAGGAAAGGCTCTGCCTCTTACGGCCTTACCCATAGGAGCCTTAGTAAATTCCTTTCTCAAAGAATTTGACACTTGCTACTTAACTACAACGATGCCTAGAGGTAAGAAGTCTGTGCCACGGTTGCCAACAGAGAAGACTCAAACGATGAAAAAAATAGGAAACTTTTTCCAAATAGCTTTTCAGCACATATGGCCTGGTCTTGAAACTCCCAGCGCATAAAGCAGTATCTCCTGCCCTGATAATTTCCATATCTTGGCCTCCTAACAAGCATTGAGCACTAAGTGGGCTCCGCTGTCTGTTGCATCTGACTGCTCTGTGTTAATCATCGTAGGCTCATAGAGGGGTAGAAACCCTGGGGATTAGTGTATCACAGAGTCAGTAAAGTGGTTGGTTTGTGCGAAAGTTTGGGAGAAGAGAGTAGAGTGGTAAAGTGAGTTGACACTGGCAACATGAGTAAAAGTGGCGGTGAAAAGGCAGAGGGACAGCCTTTCCTATCTAACTGTGCTGTGATTTTGAACAATCAAAGAGATCTTTGTCCCGTACAAGCTTATTTTAGTTCTTTTCAGTGACCGTCAGAAGCTGTTCATCTGGTGCAAATGAAAAGCAAGTTTTTGGGTTTATGAACCCAGGGTTCCACACAGCTGGGAGAGTATCGGAAGATAGCTGTGTTAGGCGGCCGTAAATGACGACAGCATGCTGGACTAATAGGACAGATGAAAAATGCTGTTCAAGAAAAATAGTCTCCTTTTAATAAAACACATGAAATTCCTGCATCCTGCATCTGCCATGATATAATGACCCTATTAACAGAAAAGAAATGAAAAATAAGGAGTCAGCACGGTTGTTACCTAAGCATGTCATAACAGTTTAAATTGCTTAAAGTTGCAGTTTCCTAAAAAGATGTCACAGTTGTTGAGTGGCCCTTTTGGCTACTTGGCAAGATCCGTAATTCAGAATTTCATTCTTAAGGAATTTTGCTTCACTTTTCCTTTGTAAAAGGGTCATGGCATTTTATATAGCACAGAAAACTCTGAAATGATTAAGGCCAGAAAAAATAGGCAGGGAAAAATAAGAAAACATACCTCTTTCCCTGTTTCATAAAACTGTGAGTACTAAGTAAGACAAACAACTTTATAATTAGAAAGAAAATTATGAGAAGTTATTTTTATTCTAAAAATCACATTAATGGCTTTGTCTGCTGCACAGTTATTACCAATTGCCATTAACTTGTTGGCACAAACAAGCTTAAAATTTATTTCAAATTCTCTCGTCCTAATAATTTTTTTGAAAAAGTGTGGCATTCAAATGGCATAATTAAAACAAGTAGAATAATAAACATATATTTATGAAGGGTTGTGAATATATTTGTTTTAAGTTGAACAAATAACTTCTAGTGATTTTGTAAGTCAAACAGTAAATAATTAAAATAAATTTAAATTCAAATATTAACATTTCAATTTCCAGTTTGGTGAACATAAGCAAATTATTATAAGTTTGTTTTCAATTCCTGCAAAGCATATTAAAATTAACTTTTCCTCCATTTAAGTAATGTGTATGACTAAACTTCCTTCCTACTGTGAAACGGTTTCATTTATTGCTATTTGTAAACTGCCTGGGATAGATGCAGAGTGGATTGGGCTCAAAACTCCTTGAACAATTTCTTTTGAAATAACACTACATACGTTAAGCTCAATTACACATCCAAACAGCCACAGCTCACTTTTGGTAATTTATTCATTGATTTAACATAGTACCCAGAAGAGCCATGCCTGCTGTCATTTCTGTAATATATTATGTTTTAAATATACTCATGCTCACCCATGCACACCATTAAGGTGTGCATAAACCTGTGTTTTTCTCTCTTGACAGCTATAAATGTTTGTTATTATTACACAAAACATATGTTCATGTTGTTTTTGTCTAAATTATTCTATCTGGGGCTATAAAGTTTTAATGTTATTAGTTGCCCTTAGAATTTTAATGTTTCACTGCTATAACCTTCTTAGGATTTCTGTGCAATTAAATAGAAACTATTTCACTGCAGCCTGGAAGAACAATATATTTTATACAAATAAAAAAAATCTTGCTCCATTTTATTTCATTGTAGTAAAAGTGTTGGCTTGACAGTTTTTCTTTTTGGTCTATGGAAGTGTCACCTGTGGTCATACCTGAGCACCAGCTGCATGCAGAACATTGCTCTTCCCGTTCCTGGCATCTGCTGGAAAGACATGAGTTAAGCACCCTTTTAACCAAAAGGATGATTTTTTACCAGCCATTCGGGATCATTCCAGATGCTATGTAGTTGACTCCACTTGGGCCTGGCTTTGGTCTAATGTGGACAGAGACCAACAGGGATCCAATGAGAAGTCCATTGTTATTACAAACATGTTTCTAACTAGTTTGTTTTCCCACCTTGGGTCAAAGATGATTTTATTCATAAATCAGTGGAAACTATCATTTGGTAAGCTGTGGGCATGCTTTTCTGTTATGGCTCCTCTCCTTTCTATACACAGTCACTGAACTTGGTCTGGACCTCGCTGTTCTAACCAGAGCGTGTTGTAGACTAATCTTGAAATCTAATTTCTCATGGATAAAATCTGTAAGTTGCAAATAATTTGTATTTCACAGTCGAAGTTCTAAGGGTATCTTGACTTGTCTGCCTGTAATCCTATAGGTAATGTTGGCAGTGCCCACTCCACTCCAACTCTTTCTCTATAAAGTGCCAGGGCCAAGTAATTGAGTCTTAACTTCCATTTTACCTCTGTATACCAATCACACTACGTCTGTTGTCATGTTCCTAAAATACATGTTGAATCACATCAAACTCTAGCGCAAAAGCTTTGCCACAAATAAATGCGAGCTCCTTAATAAGGTGTCCAAATACAGGTTTCAAATGTACAACTCAGCAAAACATTCCCTGCACACTGCACTACCTGCCCATTGCCCCAGTTCAGTCTCTTTCCTTCCCATTTACGTCTGCTACATTTCTACAAAGCTTGCTTCTGTGTGATTTCTTACGTGTTTCATTTTGTCTTGTTCACTATAATAAGCTCCTTGAGGGCAGGAACTATACCTCTTTCATCTTTGTTTTCTTACCAATGCCTTGCACAGTATGTAATAGGTACTGCTTTATTGATGATTGAATGAACAATATTTATTTTTCCTTTTTTTAACCTTGAAATGCTTGGGAATCACTCACTATTAGGCTGACATCAACAGAGTTTTATCCAATCTCCCTGCTTTTGTTCAGGTTTTATGTATAGGAATAGAGACCTAAAGCACATCTGACAGACTTATAGGAAAAGAGGTTACACATCTCCTCAGAGCAACATGTTGTTAGTGGAAAATAACCTTGTTAATAATTTTTTGTTTGTTTATATCTGAAAGTACCATCAAATGCTCAGTCCCTTTTGTACCTGTCCTCTGAGGAATCAAAGATGATCTGGCCTTCATTCTTGGAATAATCTCCTACTGAAGTAAAACCTCAATGTGAAAATTAGAGAAACAAAATAAATGAATTTTGAGCTAGGAGTACTGCATATGCCAGCACTGCGTAACCTCAGTTGACAGCCCTATTTGACTTATGAGAAAATTAGCTATTTATTAATCAGTATTTGGTATTCTTTTGTTTTTCCAAATTATGATTTGAGTTGCCACTAATATTGAAATTTATTTTCTACCAACTTGATCCATTCTTAATTAAGACATAAACTGTCAGAGCATCATAAGGGCTTTATTCTTTTTCCTTACATGATGCCCCTTAAGTAACATATTATGGAATGTGAATTTCCCAGTCTCTCGGAGCTGAGCCTACTAGGATGTTATTTTAACAGAAATCGGGTAGTGTCCCTTCTCTTTCTTCTCTGGTGCTACTCTAGGTTGATGGTGGTCTCCAAGAAAGGAAAACAGGAAATGAAGTTCTTAAAGGATTTGTGGAAGTCTCTCCTCTTCAATCATCTTTTTGGACTTTTCTTCTTTTTAGCTCCCACACTTCCCAGTTGAATAGCAATATGCAAAGCCCAGTTGGAAATAGACTTAGAAAGCCACATTTAACTCACTTTTAAGCCTTTACTTATTTATATTTCTTCTTAGAGTGGTCTGAAATGGTGGAGATTAAGGTTTTTAACAGGCAGCAGTTACTGCTTATGAATAGATCTCCTCAAATTTACACCATTTTAATTATACTTGAATTTTTTTATTTTATTTTTTACCAATTATATGGTCAACATCTTTCTGCAAGGCAAGAGGAGATGGTGGGGGAGTAGGGGCAATGGAGGGAAGTTGGTGTGGAGTCTGAGCAGCTTTCTCATTTAAAATAGAAAAGCCTCTAATGGAAAAATGCAATATTTGTTGAAAGGTGGAGATAACAGAAAATAGTAAGTCAAGATGCTTGGTCACAAAATAGTCTTCCATAGAGTGCTCATTACTGCCAAGTAATTGACTGTGTTACACGAAGGTTTCTCAGTCAGGAAAGGGTCAAGGAGGTCAGTTATCTGGTGGTAATGACCATAGCGGTCATTAGAGGGTATTAATATTATTAAGAACAGAAATTTAACTTTCTATTGAAGTTTTTATTTAAATGATATTAACTTCAGTTCAACTTTTAATTGAGGTGCAACCATCCACATTCTATAGCTGGGCACCAAGAAGTACTGAACGTAAAATTACATGTTCTTCTGATAGGTTGATGAGTCTTTATTAGAATTTCAGGGCCTCCACAGAGCTGTCATTAGGCACAAAGTGCCCTGAAGTCTTCTATTTGAATTACAACTGGGTGGATGATTCAGGAAATGATTTCAACCTGAAAAAGATAAAAAAGGAGGGAATAATAAAAACAACGTTTTTGTTTCCTTTTTGCCTTTTTGTTTTTTAAGGTGAAAAGGCCCATTTATATGGCCAGTGTTTGATCCATTTGCCAGGCCTTTAAAACACAATATATGTTTCCATTCTTTCCTTCCTTCTTTTTTCCTTTTTATCTCCAACTAAAGGGGAATTGAAAAAAATCCCCCCAAAAGAAGGTTTTTTTTCTTTCTAAGTTTTAAGGAAGCTCATCCTCTGAATAATTCCACACAAGTGTGTGTCACTGATTCAATCAGGAGAGTAGTGCCTATGAGAAGAAGAATAAACTAAACACTTCATTAAAATATTTAAGTTTAGCGAGTCAATGCCACAACTTTGCCAGCCATGATTTATAAATAAGCTGTTTTCTAAATAAAAACATGCAACCATGTGCAGTTCAGATCCCATGGGAGGGATATGCATTGGGAGGGGATCTTCTGTTCCTCCTTCTCTGGGAACAAAAGAGAGATGAGGCAATTTCAAGGTTTGTAATTTTCCCTCTTTGAGCCAAGAAGGAAAGAGCTATGGGTAGTGAACAATTTCATAAGCAAAATCTTTCCATACCTAAAACCCTTTGTTTCATCGAAATCATAAACTTAGTGAAGATTTGGTGTTAAGTTGGTTGCCTGCCATTTTACAGAGAAGAAATTTGCTAAAGGAAATGCTAATGGCCCTTTTTCCTTTGGAAAAGGATTTAACCTACTTTACATTTTTGGTAGATAGCCAGCATTTTGTCATTTAGACATGTCACATTACTATGAAAACATTATGCATCAAAACACAGCATAACTATGTGACTTGCTGAAGACTAGTTTCTTGAAAAAAAAGGGGAGAGAAAAAAAATGAAGAAAGGTAGGCTTTTTTTTTTTTCAGTGTAAAAGCCATTCAGCATATTCCCTCCCACCTCTCCCCCAACTAGAAGAACTAGCCCACGTCTCTGGATGCCAGCATGGGCTTCTGTAAGTGGGAGACATCAACCTCAAGCTTTGTTTCTAGTCAGAGAACATACATACTTGGTGATGACATGTTCCAGTGCAGCTAGTTGCATGTGAACATTCCTTTATCAAGAAACTGGAAGACCTAGATTCCAGATTTTTAAACACAACTTAAAGTTCTTTCAGAGATTTTGACATATATTTTGTAAGAATTATAATACTCTGCTATATTATATTGGCTAAGAAAAATATTCGTTTGGAATAATGTTGATGTGAGATAAAAAGAAAACTGATTTCCGAAAGCTAGGAGAACATGACCATTTCTGTGTGGTAACTGGAAATTTTTTATTCCATTGTGTAGAATTCTCTTCTGTGTGCAAACCGAGACTGCACTGCTCAAGTGCCTCTTCCTGTCCCCATTAAACAATTTAGCATGTAAATTTTTTAATTGAAGATCTCATTTTAAACTTGGATTTTGAGAAGATCTTGTTTTATAGGCTGGTTTAATTTACTTCAAACCATTTTTAAATTGCAATTAGAAATAAGGTCCAAGATGAGACTATAAGCGAGCAGCCAGTTCAACATTTAGTAAATGAAGGATTTTTTTCCAAGTATAAAAGAGTACAATTGAAATTGCTTCATGTTGCAATTATGGAAAAGCAAAGCCATATAATGCATTACTTGCAGACTTTAATGAAAAACTTGTTAGTGCAATGGAGTTGGGTATCAGCACTGATTTTATTTTCCAAGACATTTAAGAAATACATATTTTTAATGATTTTAGAGAGAGAGGAAGGTAGAGAGAGCGAGAAACATCAATGGGAGAGAGAAACACCAATTGTTTTCCTCCCTTACGCATCCCGACTGGGGATTGAGCTCGCAACCAGGTTATATGCCCTGACCAGGACTTGAACTTGCAACCTTTTGGTGCACTGGACTACACTCAACCAACTGAGACACACTGGCTAGGGCTCCAAGACATTTTTGTAATAGTTTTTACAATTGTTCAGGGGAAAAGGCAAGAGATGCTTAGGACCAGAGAGAAAATATTTCTTTCAAAGCTAATGTCACTTGCTAGGATGTAGATGCAAGCAATAACCCCAGGAGGAGTGAAATTATAACCTGATAATGTGAGCCGCCAATGTTCTTTTAAATTTGAGGTAAAATGTAAGACCTTTTACATAGAAGACATGAAATTTGCTTACTAGTGTAACCCTTTTCAGATACGAAGGGGTTAGTTCTTTCATAATTTAAATGATTCATTATTCCTTCTAATATTAATAGTAATAGATGTTTATTGAAAATAACCTGGAAATTGCAGAAAATGATAAAAATAAATCACAACTACTAGTATATCACCACTGAATGGTAAGGATGGCTAACATTCTTATGTATATTTCTTTTTAGTCTCTTTTCTACTGCCAATAATTTTTGTGAATTAAAAAATCCACACATTATAGAGATTTAAATTAGATCAAGATACTTTATACTTTATATTTTTTATTAAGAAATATGCTTTCCGGAGGAGCAACTAAGATGGCGGCATAGGTAAACACCGGGAAATTATTGCCTCACACAACAATTGAAAATTACCCCAAAGGACTGAGCAAACATCATCCAGAACAACAGGAAGGCTGGCTGAGTGTAAATTCCACAACTAGAAGGAAAGAAAAGCACGCTGAGAGCCAGAGGCGCTGCGGAGGTGAAGTGCAGAGGTACTGCGGCGTGCGCGCGCGCGCGAGGAAAGGGGGTGGCGCCTGAGGACGCGGCTGTCTTTTTGAATCACAAACTCCCGACGGCTCTGAACTCCGGTTCCGGGAAGTCTCTGGGGACCCAGGTCTCACACGGGGAGAAGCTGGTCTGTCCGGCAGCAAGCGAACTTGAGGGCGGCTTTCCCTCAGAGGGGCTTGCAGCCGTTACCGGAACACTGAGACGCGCTACTCCGGGCGGAGAATCGGCCATGGCCGCTTTCTCCGCCCTCTGACTCCCTGAGACCCCGCCCCACCCAGGCTGCCGCAGAGGCTTTTGCATGTGAATGTACCTAACTGCAGCCGAACCAGGCAGACCTGGAACTTCCAAGAGAAGGCCCAAGGCCCCGCAGCGGCTTGCATTGCTTCACAGCTGAGCCTCTTCGTGGCTCCTGCTGTGTGGCCTCAGGCAGAGGCTGAATTAGCACCTCCTTAGATCCAGGAGCCACTGTACCCAGTGGTCAGAGGGGGTCCATCCAGACTGCAACTCCTCAGATCCATAAGGGACACACTCAGGGAGCAGACTCAGTGAGCACCAAAGCCCCACTGAAGCAAGTCTTGCCCCAGAAGGGTGTCTTCAGCACAGAAGTTCTCCCACTTTAGACACAGCTGATTCTCACAGCCAATTGGCCTGGAGGTCAATTCCTCCCAGTGATTCTACAACAACCAAGGCACCAAGAGTGCACCAAGAGTGTCCACCCCAGGTAACTGGGGAGGCTGAGCTACTGGGCCCTACAGGACACCTGGCGCACAGGGCCACTCTATCAACACAGGGAAGCTGCCAAAATGCGGAGACAAAGAAACAGGTCACAAATGGCAGAAATGGAGGAAAGCAAACGATTGGATATAGAGTTTAAGGCCACAGTTATAAGGTTTTTCAAGAATTTTATGGAAACCGCCGATAAATTTAATGAATCCCTCAATAAGTATAGGGAGACCATGGAGGACATGAAAAAGGACCAACTAGAAATTAAGCATACACTGACTGAAATAAAGAATAATTTACAGAGATCCAGCAGCAGAAAAGAGGATCCCAAGAATCAAGTCAAAGATTTGAAATACAAAGAAACAAAAAATACCCAACCGAAAAAGAAAAAAGAAAAGAGATTCCAAAAATATGAAGATAGTGTAAGGAACCTCTGGGACAACTTCAAGCGTACCAACATCAGAATTATAGGGGTACCAGAAGGAGAGAGAGGGCAAGATATTGAAAACCTTCTTGAAGAAATAATGACAGAAAAATTCCCCTACCTGGTGAAAGAAATGGACTTACAAGTCCAGGAAGCGCAGAGAACCCCAAACAAAAGGAATCCAAGGAGGACCACACCAAGACACATCATAATTAAAATGCCAAGAGCAAAAGATAAAGAGAGAATCTTAAAAGCAGCAAGAGAAAGACAGTCAGTTACCTACAAGGGAGTACCCATAAGACTGTCAGCTGATTTCTCAACAGAAACCATGCAGGCCAGAAGAGAGTGGCAAGAAATATTCAAAGTGATGAATAGCAAGAACCTACAACCAAGATTACTTTATCCAGCAAAGCTATCATTCAGAATAGAAGGTCAGAGAAAGAGCTTCACGGATAAGAAAAAGCTAAAGGAGTTCATCACCACCAAACCAGCATTATATGAAATGCTGAAAGGTATTCTTTAAGAAGAGGAAGAAGAAAAAGGAACTCTTACCATTTGCCACAGCATGGATGGAACTTGAGAGCGGATAAATACCACATGATCTCACTCATTTGTGGAATATAATGAACAACATAAGCTGATGAACAAGGACTGATCCAGAGACGGAGAGGCATTGATTGGACTGTCGGGACTTGGAGGGAAGGTAGGGGAGGGTGGGGGTAAGGGGGAAAGATCAACCAAAGGACTTATATGCAAGCATATAGGCCTAACCAATGGACATGGACAACGGGGGGGTGAGGGCATGAGCGGGGGTGGGGGGGGTGGAGGGTAGAGGGTAACGTGGGGACAAGGACACATATGTAATATCTTAATCAATAAAAAATATATTAAAAAAAAAAAAAAAGAAATATGCTTTCCATGCCTCATTTTCCACAAGTAGGATTTCATTTTGTTTGGGAGTTTTGTTCTCATATTTATTCTACTAAAATCTTACATTGTATTTTAAATACCCCATTTATTGTTTACCATGTTATTTTTAGAAAATTATTCTTTGAGCACCCTATGTTTGTGTATAAGATTAAGATTAGCACCACTTCTGTGCTTATGCAAATAAACTCATGATGTTATAATGACAGGTTTTATATTTACCAATTTTCCACTTTTCAGAATGCCTTCTTGGATAGTTTATGATTTCATGATTGGATTTCATGATTGAATAGTTTATGATTTTTTAAGATTGAGATTGGTTAGATTTTAAATAGGTTTTACAAATGTAGCAAAACAGAGTTGGTAAACACTATATATTACAGTTGTGCAGTTGTACAAAACTAGGAGAAATACATTTATTGATCTCATGAGAGCAGTAATGCAGCATGAAGAGATGGGGTTCTGTTCACAGTCTGTCAGTGCTTCAGCGTCGTTGCTGTGATTGAACCTAGCACTCCAGCATCCCCAATAAGATAGAGCTCATCAGACTATTTGAGCTGCTCTATTGAAAGTAGTCTTAGAATAAGCTGCTAAAGTTGCCACATAAGTGAGATGTTTAAGATTATTTTAAAAATTTACAGCAGCATTTTGATTGTCAATTTAGATAAAGTTTTTTAGAAAGCAAATACAATATTGTCTAGATATGGTTATGCTGTGAGTTGTCAGTGTTCCTTTATAAACGTGGTTACATGAGTAGAACATTATAATACAAAAGAAGCCTTCTTAGACCTTAATGGTATACTAATAACATTCTGTAATATTTATGGAAATGGCATTGTAGAGGATGGGGAGTGAGATAACTTTCTCCTCCTACTGTTAGAATTTTCAGCATTATATTTATTCCTTTCCCCCAGGGCTTAAAAACATTTATTGTTTTTTTTTGTTTTTGTTGTTGTTGTTGTTGTTGTTTTTAAATGGAGGATGCTTTGAGGTGGGAAGTGATATGACTGGACGTCTATTTTGCTGTAAACCATTAACCATACTTTTTCCTCCTTGCTCAGGTAAACGAAAACAAATATTTCTTGAGCATTTTATGTAGAAAATATATTGAATTCTCTTTAAACACCTTTAAGTAAATGTTTAGGAGCTTTTGTTTTATAGAAGGGACTTAATTACTAGAATGATCAGTCAGTTCATTTATTAAGTACTTAATAAATATTCTCCAAATATTTATGATTAAGTACTTAATATCTACCACACATTCCAATATGTTTTCTTCCCCAGACTTTGCAGTTTTGTGTTCTGGGGAAACGTGGGCTTCCCCTAGAAGATATGGTAGGATTGCAAGAAAGAGAGACAGACCATTTTTAATTGAATGTCAGGCAGAATTTATCTTTAATGGGAATGTTCTGGTATCAGCAAACTGTGCTCTTATGAAGTGGTAAATGTGCAGAGATATGCATCTACAGTATGTCTAAGAATCCAAATGGGAGAGCTGGATGGGGAGTTGGGAAGGGGATCAAAGAATCAGGCTTTGAACCAGAGAAACAATGACCTTTTGGAAAGACCTTGGGAGCTCTAAATGACCAGTAAGAACAAGAGACTTGAGCAAGAAAAAGACAGTGCAAAACAAGGTTCAGACTTTAGCTTTATAGGTTTAACCATTCCAATTACAGGCTTGCAAGTGACTCATTCTAAGAAAACCATTATATCACTTTTATTTGATGTAATGATGTGCATATTTGGGAGTGACTTGTTTAGCACCAAATGTATTTAGACTCATTTATTCTTAACTATCAGTTATTGTTTCACATATATATTGTATGTGACTGTAATATTTTATTAGGTTGGTGGCGACAAAAATTCAACAAAATCACTTTAATTATAATTACATCTAGAATAGAAAATAAAGTATGGACACATGTTAACTGGGTCCTTTCTCTGTTTACTTTTCTAATTTTATTTTATTTTAATTGTAATGAAACAGAGTATAAAAATTTATATTTACCCCATCAATTCATAAAACTGTCTTTGACTCACTTTTTAGACAGATTTTAGGCACAGGATAATAAAATCAGACAGCATAGGTCTTTACAGAAGAAAATATGGAAGTAGAACAGCAGTTATTCTCCTTAGGACAGAGCCCTCTATCAGGGAGAACAAGAGATTGTACCCCTTCTATGAAGTTCACTCATTTCAGTCTGTTGCTTTCATATATAGTGACAGCATCTGCAAAAAGCATAGCTTCCTCTGGTAGACTGCATTATTGTTCCCACAATTCACTCCCCTTTCCTGTAAAAGGATTACACACCCCTGCCTACCACCATGTGACTTGCAGGCCTCCTGTGGAGGAGGATGTACTGTTGCCCCATCAGCGTTGAGCTAGAACTTGGCTGTGTAACTTGCTGTTGACAATGGTAAATGAGCAGATGTTTTAAGAGCCATTGCGTGTCTCTGTCAGCTCTCTGGCTCTTGCCTCTGCCACAAGAATAGCATGTCCAAATAGGGGCTGTGCCTTAAGCTTGGATCCAGGAATGAAGAAGACAGATGGAGAAAACTCCCAACTCACTCACAGCCATCCTTAGCAGACGTGTAATGTAAGTGAGAAGCAAACATTCATTTTTTAAGCCTCTAACATTTGGGGGTTGTAACTGCAGCAAAGCTTACCCAATACAATTACCAAAGGCCTGACCAGGTATTTTCCCATCCTCATCAAACCAGTCTGCACTCCGCATATCTCCTCAATTCTGTCTCCCTCCAGTACTACTTTCTTGCTCACAAACCTTCCATGGTTCCTTATTGCAAATTCAAACCTTTTCTATTTCTAAGGCAGCCTACAGTTTAATTCTCATGTTAAACTTATTCTTACTTTTTACTCCATACAGCCTCTGTCACTAATTGGCCCAGTTTCCCCATTGTCCTCCAAGCTCCACACATATCAGTCATTAGAGTATAGTAGTCAAGTGTGGTTTCTGGATTCAGACAGCCTAGGAGTGAACCCCGCTCCCATCGCCAACTAGCTGGGTGACCTTGAACAAGTTCCTCAGGCCATATCAGCTTCAATTTCCTTATCTGCAAAGTGGAGGTAATAAAAGTTCCCAACTCACAGAGCTGTAATACTAGCTAATGTTAAGTTCAGTGTGGACCTGCCACATAGTAAATACTCAATAATCATTAACTAGCATTATGTTGTTGCCTTCACCTGGAATGCTTCTCTTCATTCTCATTTATATCCATTCTAACCAAACTTCAGGTTTGAGTTTAAAACCCACTTTTTCTGTGAAGTCTTCCCTTACAATTTTTGAGTACTGCCTTTACTTGCTCTTTATGGTTTCCTCCTTGCTTTAAGCTTTTTGAAAACAGTGATGACTTAAAGCTACTCTGTATCCTTCTATAGGTTGAGGATATCATGGCTGTCTAGCCTAATTGATTGTAATTTTCTTTTTCTTTTATTAACTTCTTTTTTTAAATTAAATCTTTATTTTTCAGATTATTACAGTTGTTCCTCTCTTTTCCCCCCATAGCTGCCTTCCACCCGGCTCCCACCCCCTCTGCCCTTACCCCCCGCCCCCACTGTCCTCATCCATAGGTGTACGATTTTTCTCTAGTCTCTTCCCACACCCCTACACCCCTTTCCTCCCGAGAATAGTCAGTCCACTCCCTTTCTATGCTCCTGATTCTATTATATTCACCAGTTTATTCTGTTCATCAGATTACTTATTCACTTGATTTTTAGATTCACTTGTTGATAGATGTGTATTTGTTGTTCCTAATTTGTATCTTTACCTTTTTCTTCTTCTTCCTCTTCTTAAAGGATACCTTTCAGCGTTTCATAAAATACTGGTTTGGTGGTGATGAACTCCTTTAGCTTTTCCTTATCTGTGAAGCTCTTTATCTGACCTTCAATTCTGAATGATAGCTTTGCTGGGTAAAGTAATCTTGGTTGTAGGTTCTTGCTATTCATCACTTTGAATATTTCTTGCCACTCCCTTCTGGCCTACATAGTTTCTGTTGAGAAATCAGCTGACAGTAATATGGGTACTCCCTTGTAGGTAACTGACTGTTTTTCTCTTGCTGCTTTTAAGATTCTCTTTGTCTTTTGCTCTTGGCATTTTAATTATGATGTGTCTTGGTGTGGTCCTCTTTGGATTCCTTTTGTTTGGGGTTCTCTGTGCTTCCTGGACTTGTAAGTCTATTTCTTTCACCAGGTAGGGGAAGTTTTCTGTCATTATTTCTTCAAATAGGTTTTCAATATCTTGCTCTCTCTCTTCTTCTGGCACCCCTATAATTCTGATGTTGGTACGCTTGAAGTTGTCCCAGAGGCTCCTTACACTATCTTCGTATTTTTGGATTCTTTTTTCATTTTGCTTTTCCAGTTGGGTGTTTTTGCTTCTTCATATTTCAAATCTTTGACTTGATTCTTGCGATCCTCTAGTCTGCTGTTGGAACTCTGTACAATAGTCTTTATTTCAGTCAGTGTATGCTTAATTTCTAGTTGGTCCTTTTTCATATCCTTGAGGGTCTCATGGGATTTATTGAGGGTCTCACTAAATTTATCGGTGGTTTCTAGAAAATTCTTGGAAAACCTTGTAAGTGTGGTTTTGAACTCTATATCCAGTAGTTTGCTTTCCTCCATTTCTGCCATTTGTGACCTGTTTCTTTGTCTCCACATTTTTTATGCTTCCCTGTGTTGGTAGAGTGGTTTTGTATGCTAGGTGTCCTATAGGGCCCAGTGGCTCAGCCTCCCCAGTTACCTGAGGTGGACACTCTTGGTGCACCCCTTTGTGGGCTTTGTGCACAGTCTTGTTGTAGTTAAGCCTTGATTGTTGTAGGTATCACTGGGAGGACTTGACCTCCAGGCCAATTGGCTGTGAGAATCAGCTGTGTCTACAGTGGGAGAACTTCTGTGCTGGAGACACCCTTCTGGGGCAAGATGTGCTTCAATGGGGCTTTGGTGCTCACTGAGTCTGCCCCCTGAGTGTGTCCCTTATGGATATGAGGAGTTGTAATCTGGATGGTCCCACTCTGACCACTGGGTACACTGCCTCTTGGATCTCTAAGGCAGTGCTAATTTAGCCTCTGCCTGAGGCTACCCAGCAGGAGCTATGGAGAGATCTGCAGATTCCTATTCTTTGTTTGGGGTTTGCAGGTGCCCAGATGAGGCCAGCTGTGAAGCAATGAAAACTGCTGTGGGGCCTTGGGCCTTCTTTTGGATTTTCTGGGTCTCTCTGACCCAGCTGCAGTTTGTTAGGTAATTTCAGATTGCAAAGAGCCAGGCCTTTCATATGCAAAAGCCTCTGAGCAAAGCTTGGGTGGGGCGGGGTCTCAGGGAATGAACAGGGCAGAGCAAACTGCTATGGCTGATCCTCAGCCCAGCCCTAAGAGGCCCGTGGTCTCAATGTCCGGCAATAATCGCTGCAAGCACCTCTGAGAGAAAGCCGCCCTCGAGTTCCGCCTGCTGCCAGAAAGTCCAGTTTCTCCCTGTGTGAGTCTGGGTCCCCAGAGACTCGCCCGGAACTGGAGTTCAGAGCAGTCGCGAGCTTGAGACTCCCTCCTGATTGAAAAAAACAACCATGTCCTCAGTTGCCAGCCCTTTCCGCGTGCACCTCCGTATCTCTGCACTTTACTTCCGCACCTCCTCTGAGTCTCTGTGTGCTTTTTCTTTCCTTCTAGTTGTAGAGTTTCCACTCAGCCAGCCTTCCTGTGGTTCTGGATGATGTCTGTTTGGTCTTTTAGTTGTATTTTTGAAGTGGTTGTGCGAGGCAGCAATTTCTGGTGTTTACCTATGCCGCCATCTTGGTTTTTTTTCTGATTGTAATTTTCTTGTTGAAGTTATTCATTTTTTTAGCTAGTTATTTTGTGGGGAGAGAGAGATAGAGTCAGTGCAGTAATGGCTACCATTTTAGCAGACTACTACTTTCAGCCACTCTGAACAGGATTGACATCTGGCATGTCATCGCCCTTTCTTCCTAAATGCACCTGAAACTTAGAAGAACCATGTAGCCATAATAATGGATTTTGTGTTAAAATGAAAACAAGAATTCAAAGCTAAAGCAAGTGAGGCCCAGACACTAGGGTTGGTGTTCAGTGTAGAGTTCCAAAGTGACCTTAGTGTTACTCAGTTTCTTGGGGGATTTTGAAAAAGAAGGTCATCCCTATCTCAATAAAGTGAATTTTCTACAAAGGTCAAGTTGTCTTAGGTTGTTTGGGACTCACTGTTAAGTACTTCATCAGTTATTTTCAAATTGGAAAATAAAGTTACAGCCTTTCTAGGAAACTTTGGGAGCTAGTTTATTTTAGTAAGGAAATGGGGGCATGGAAAAAGCAGCTTGCCAGTTCTATACAACAGTGAAGAGCAGGAACTGTGGAAAGCTAGATGTGTGAGTCATTGGTAAGAGTAAAAATCTTTGCTTTGAGGCTTAACATGTATGTAAGTTATGTACAAAATAAGTAACTGGGGCTCTATGTTTTAATGTTTTGTTGTCCATTTTAGTTTGCATCCTTCACTAAAAAAAAGAATCACATGAAGCAAACACATCACAGATTCATCTGTAATTATTAAATTGAAAGTAATTTTAGAAAGTACTACCCTCAACAGAGAACTTTTTTATTAATTTAGCTGTGGCGAAGATGCTGGCTGGGAGCTGGGAGCTAGCGTTGCAGCTTACATTAGATAAATGAATTAAAACAAAATCTGATTGAAGAACATTGGTAGAAATAGACAATGGTTACATTCAAGGTATTGATAATTATAGGAGGGGAAAAGAATTTCAAATATTTTTATGGGAAAATGATTGTGTTTCACTGGACATGGTTTACTAAACACATAAAGAATGTTGAAAATGAGTGATTACTTTACCTAATTTTAAAAAAGTATGAATACATATGTGAAAATTGTAGGTATATGTATATTAAGGGAAACAATGGTAGATGAGGAGATTACTTCAAAGGACAGGGTGTTATAAAGCTATGCTTATTAGCTTTGCGATAACAATGTGGCACTATTGAATATATTCCTTGTTATATGTTAGGAAGTTCTCAAGACCCAGAAATCCACCATTAAGCTTACTGATTGACATGCAAATAATAGTGTTGCTCAGTATTTGTAAGAACTTACAAATATAGACTGGTATTTGTAAGGGCTTAATATTTTGTCCAAAAATGTGCACTCACTTAAAAAAATTGTTTAAAATAAAAGTGTCTCAGTATCTGTCAGACATTTTAAACTCCAAATCTATATACCTTTAAAAATAACAGACTTTGAAATGCAATAAGTGGTACACATATAACATAATTGCTGGCAATCAAATGACGCCCATCAAAACAAGCAAATGGTGTCTGTTTACTTTAAATTCATGGGTGCTATCTTCATTAGGAGTGTTAACTTATCAAAACATCATTGTTGCTCTAGGAAAATCATAATAAAATTTCCCTAGGTGTATGAGAGATTTTGAAAAACGTACTTCTGATGAGTGAGTTCAAATCAGTACAGCTAAATTAGAAAGAAGTGATTGAGAAGTAAACATCTGAGTTCTATATTGACAGGCACTATGAGTAGAACTGGGGTTCAAAGCTGAGAGAACCACAGTACTACTAGTCCTACAGGAGATCATGCTAGAGTGTGAGAGTGGCACTTAGCTTTGTCCTGTGAGTACAATGCAGTAACCACAGTGGTTAGAGAAGGGCACCTACACCAGCCATCACAAGGTGTTTTGGATGGACTACACTGGAACTGATTATTATTATTTTTAATCCTCACCCAAGGATATCTTTATTGATTTGAGAGAAAGAGAAACATCCATGTGAGAGAGAAACATCGGTTGGTTGCCTCCTGTAGGCACCCGACTGGGGGTCAAACCTGAAACCTAGATATGTGCCTTGACTGGGAATTAAACCTACAACCTTTTGGTGTACAGGATGATGCTCCAACCCCAACTGAGCCACCCAGTTATGGTGGGAACTGATTTTTAAAGAATGAATAAAAATTAGTTGTATGAAAGTATACTTCAGGCCTTGGTCACAGAAAAAGTAGCATGAGTTGAGGCCAGGGAGGCAGGCAAGGGGCAGACTGTGAACAGATTTGTGCTATAAGTATGACCATTGAGCTTTAGTCTGATAGTTGAGAGGAACCTGTGCAAGTGTTTTAGCAAGAGGATGACATGATCAACTGTGAAATTTAGAGGGTCCTTAACAGCAATGGAGAGCATGAATGGATACATAAAATGAATCCAGGGAAAGCAGTGAGGAGGGGAACCTCTTGGTGAGCTGGTACAGGCAGGAGAGGAGGCACAAGCTGGCACAGGAAAAGAGAGGAGAGGATGGCTCCAAGAGATGTTAAGGAGGCAGTAGGATTTCCAGTTTTACTTTCCATGTCTATAAAACGAGAATGATACTAATACTAGACTAGTGTACTCCAGAGGATTGTTGAGAGGATTAAACGGAAAGTACTTAGCACAGGGCTGACACAGCAGAAGTTCAGTGAATGTGAGCTTATGATACAGTTACCTGCGATGTTGGCTCTCCTTTATTGAGTTTGGCAAAGAATTCAGAGCCAAGAACTCTAGCACAAGAGGAAGTTTATTTAGCACGTAAAGCAAAAGTATACTCAAAGAGAAGATTTGAGTGGGCTGCTCAGAGAGCTGCCTTGGCCTTTTAGAAAAAAATCACAGAAGCAGAAGTGAGCCAGCTGGACTGCGTGGACTCAGGAAACGAGTTACAGAGGCAAAACAAGGGCTTCTGGAGACAGGTTCAGGGGGTTAGCCTGGGATGAGCTGCCACTACCAGCTGCTCCACTGGTTGCAAGTCTCTGGGGACCCTTAGAGCTTAAGAGAATGAAAACAAAGATACACATTTGAAGAAAGAAGGCACAGACATGCTCTAGAGCAGTTGTTCTCAACTTCCTAATGCCGCGGCCCTTTAATATAGGTCCTCATGTTGTGGTGACCCCCAATTTCATTGTTACAAATTGAACATATTTAAAGCATAGTGATTAATCACAAAACAATATAATTATATATGTGTTTTCCAATGGTCTTAGGCGACGCCTGTGAAAGGGTCGTTCGACCCCCAAAGGGGTTGAGAACCGCTGCTCTAGAGAGAGAGTACACACGCACTGGGACCATTGTCTTAAGGGTTTTCGTATGTTTTCTAAAGGCAGGAATTTTAGGGGAGGTCTCAGGGGAGAATCTCAATAGAATATTCATCAGCTTTCCAGGTATGTTCTTTAATATGCTCGTTCATCAAAATGAGCATACAGGGCCAGGGTTGTGATGTCTACTGATTGGTTGGTGTAAGGTAGGGGGTCACTGATGTCAGCCATGGTGTCACTTCATCTGATTTTGTTGCTCCTCTGCATCTGGAGCTGAAACACAACTGAAGTCTAGATATTATCTCTAGTTAGACCACACTCTGTCTCTGTGATCAAGAGACCAGAGGCTTTGTTTCTAAGATTGTTTGATGCTGATCAGAACCTCACTGTCCTGAGGGCTTCATGCTTAAGGGAGTGGTCCTGCAAGGGAGAAGGAGGCAGGTGAGTCAGGGTGCTGGATGAGGCCAGTTTGAATCAGCTGTCTCAGTTTGCCCATTCCACTTGCCAAGAAATTTTCTTGGCTTCTTACTATCCTGCCTCAATATATCAGCCTAACTTGGTAGCTGATGGGAAGTAAGGGGGAATGTAAGCAACTCCTGGCTTTCCATGATACAAGGGGTGAATAGCGATATATTCCAAGACAGTTACTCATGGAAGAGGGCCGCATTCTAGAGGACAGTATCCAGATTGCAGTTGGTTTAAGACCACAAAGAGTGAATTATAGAAATGATTCACACTTTAACAAGATATTTGACTGTGAATGAAAGGAGAAAAACAAGATCATAGCAAAAGAGAGGTGATAGTTAAAGGTGTTTCTTTTGTTGTTGTTTTTTTTTGGTCTTTATTTTGGGTTGTTTGTAACATAGTTTAATTGAGTTGAGAGTCAGGAAATAGTGGCAAGGGAATAATTGGTATAATGAACCCTGAGATCAGGTTGAAAAAAACAAAACAAAACAAAAAAGAGAAGACAGAAGAGAGCTGATATATGTGAAGGGATTAGAATTAGTCAAGTTGCCTCTGGAAAGAGTAAATGTATTAACAATGAGAGGGTGGTGGTGGTAAGGAAAGGAGTGGGTGGTAAGAAGAAAGGAGGGGATGGGTAAGGAGGGGAGGGAGAGAGGAAGAAGAGGGAAGGGAAAGGGAAGGAAGGAAACAGAAGGGAAGAGAAAAAGTGCTGGGAGAATCAGAGAGGTTGTGGTCAGAGAGTGCGGCATTGGAATTTATGTTCACATCCTAGATATGGCAAGAATATGGTTATAGGAGGGGTTACAGAATGGTTAAGTTATTAGAATTGCAGAAGTCAAGGAACTATGAGAAGAGTAACCCATTGGAATTGTCCAAAGAAGCTGGGGATGGGGTGGAGACAAAGATCTTGAAGCAGGTGCCATCATTCTTAACAAATAAATGGGGGAAATCCAGTAGTAATGAGCCACACAGAGAGGTTCAGAATGAATTTCAAGGACACATTTTTAAATCAGGGTAAAGGAGCAATGGTTTAGAAAAGGCTGTCTCTCTTGTGTATATTATGGTCAGCAAAGAGGGGCAAAATGAGCCCTTCCCTACTCCTGAGGAAAGAGCTGGTGGGGATGACAAGAGGGAGATGAGCTGGGGCAGGAATTGGTATGAGAGTGAGTGAAAGGACAGAAAAGGGGCCTGTCTCTGGAGGTGTGATAAAGAATGGCAAAGATGAGAAGCATGGTAGGGCCCACTGGTCCCCAACTTCCATTCTGATGGAGGCGGAGGCCTTCGAGGGGGCAGCAGCCCGTGGCCTAATAGGCAATATATTCCACTCTGTGCATTATATGCCTCTGCTTAGTTTATTTTTCTCTTTTGGATCTAACATTTTGACTGTTTCACTATTAGCATTTTGGCCAGACAATTGAGGGAGAGAGATAGCAGAAACGAGAATCTAATCAGAAGATGATTGCATAATATGATACAATCTTAAAAATTGTTGAGTTTTTGTGAAATAATTTCTGAAAACAGTTGATGTTATCTCATGGCCTGATCCAAGCAAAATGGTATCATCATTGGCAAGACCACATTTTGTATCTATCTTCTTTTTTCTTTCTTCTTCCTTCCCTCTCTTTATTTTTTCTCTCCTCCTTTCTATTTAAACTGTATATATGTGTAGTGTTTTTTAACTATCAAAGTACTGTGCTTCGCTGTTGGTGAGATAACGTGTTGGAGGTAACTAGGTTCCTACTCTTAAGGTCATAAGTAAATGACAGAATACATAGTTACAACTGTAAAACCAGCAAAAAAAAAACAAAACCACAAAAAAACACACAAAAAAAAACAGAACAAACAACCCATAGACTAAAACCAGGGAATAAGTGATATTGTATGGAAGTATAGAGGAAGGAGCAACTAAAGAATAAGAAATACTTTGTGAATTTATATGCCTCAGTGGAAATTTTGGTCCTGATATGCCAATAACACTTTTTAAATTTCAAAATCTAGATGGCTTCATATATGTAGGATTTATTTTGGCTCTACCATCAGCATGGATAACTGACATACATACAATACATAACATTTAAATGCTATTACTATTGAACAGTTCAAAATATACGAAGTTTATGATCCATTGACACTTATGAATAAAACCGGAAGAAGCTTAAAGGAACTATAGATGGCCCAGAAATATCTAAGGTGTTTTTGCATGAGTGTACATGGACTAATGGTTTGTGGCTAATCATTGCTGTACTCAGTGAATAGAGATATTTACTCTTGGAAAAAATGTTTAACTTAAGCTTATATAAAATTTTTACAGAGAAAATGAGGCAGCTATCTTCATATATCTCAAAATTAGAACTAAATTAACTATCTATACAACACCAGTCATTTCAATAAAAATGAAAATCATTCATTTGTTCATTCATCCTTTCAGTTGTCAAACGTTCACCGAGGAACCTCTATGTGCTAGGATCCGCCCTCAACTTCGGGGAAATAACAGTGAGCAAAACCAGATAGGCTTTGTTCCCTCAGGAGATTGAGGAAGATGGAATCTAATAAAATTTTTGCATAGATGGAAGTAAAATTACAACTGTGAAAAATACCACAAGGTAGAAATCCAGGGTGTTAGGAGAACTTAATAGTTGATTTAATCTAGTCAGGGAGGTTGGGCAGATGTTCACTAAGGAGGTAAAATGGAGTGGAGCTCTAATGACGAGGTGTTACATAGGCAAAGGGGCGGGGGAGTGAGGCACTGGGAATCTTTTCTAGCTGAGAGGGTGTTGGTGATTATGCTCCTGGTGGTGGGCGCAGAGAGCACGAGGAGGGCCATGGTGTGGGGCAGGATTTGGGAGGAAGCAGCAGCCAGACTGCTTGGGGCCTTCTCATTCTTCTTTGCTGTGAAGGCAAAATATATAGCAGGTAAATTCAATTTTTATTCATACCTTTACTTTAATATAGATACATCTCAAGGCAAATGTCTTCTCCAAGAATAAAGTGGAGAAGACATTATTGTCATGATAGAATATCTTAATGAAATGTAAAAATTGTAACATTCTTCATTTTTCTTTCCAGTAACGGCAAGATAGCAAACCTCTTCTTCAACCCACAAAATAAATATATAAATAAGAGGAAAAATAAGATCTCTAGCTCCTCTCTTGTTTATCCTAATCAGGATTAGCTTTATCCTAATCAACAATCTTATATTCAACCTTAATGATATTTCATTAGCTTCTCAGAACCACCTTTCCTGTCTAGGTCTAATTATATCTAATGTAATGTATCTCAACTCACTATATTAAATCATTTTTTTAAAAAACATTTTAAAAACATTTTAAAATCACTCCAGAGCTCTGACTTAGGCTTTAGAGAGGAGTGAGCCTTTCCATTTCTTTTTGGGGTCCATGACCTCCCAGTTTCTCCTCAACATTTCTTCCCTATTCTCCTCCTCTCTAATCTAGGCAGATGAAAAACAATTTTTCTTTTGTAACAGTTTATAAATATCTACATAAATAAAATGCAAACATAAACATCTGTTTCAATCATCCTTAAAATAAGTCAGTTATTCAATATGCTTCACACTGTGAATCAAGACAACTCTTTCCTTTCCTGTGCTCACATTAGCCCTGACAGGTAACCCTCAATTGATTAAGAATCTTAGGCACAGCCCTGGCCAAGTGGTCCCGTTGGTTGGAGTTTTGTTCTGTGCACCAGAAAGGTTGCAGGTTTGATTCCTAGTTAGGGCACATACCTAGGTTGTGGGTTCGATCCCCAGTTGTGTGCATACGGGAGGGAACCAATGTTTTGTTTTCTCTCTCTCTCTCTCTCTAAAAATAAACATATCCTTGAAGATTAAAAACAAATCTTAAGCATATGTCGTGGTATATTTTAACATCCTATTACCCCCAAAGAAATAAAAGTTTTAAACCTTAGAAATGCTGAGTTTCAAAGAATGTGATTTAGAAACAACACAGAAATACTACCTCAGAGAATCTATGTAGTAATGGCATGGTACTCTTTTTACTGAAATATACAAACAGGATGTACAAACAAACATCCAAAGATGTGAAGCTGTAAGGAACCGATCGCTGCTGCCATTGTCTTTGAAGACCTTTTGCTGGGTGTTTTCATATACTCCACTGGATGGAGCACCTGGAAAATCCCCGGAATTCCACCAAGTCTCATTGTGGACACCATTTTTAGTGGGGATGCAGGATCAATAGATGACTGCTCTTCTACTCTCTGAGAGGTTCTTTGAATTTTTCCTTCACTAAAAATAATGTTTGGAGAGGGGAGGAGGGTTGAGGGACAGGATGAAAAAGGTAAAGAGACTTAGAAATACAGATTGGCAGTGACAAAATAGTCATGAGGATGTAAAGTACAGCATAGGAAATGTAGTCAATAATATTGTAATAACTATGTATAGTGCCAGGAGGGTACTGGAAATATCAGGGGAAACACTTCGTAAAGTATCTGATTTTCTATCAACTATGCTGTACACCTGAAACTAATACAAAATAATATTGTATGTAAACTTTAATAGAACATTAAAAAAAAATAAACTGCACATGAATAAAATGTAAAAATCTGTTTGGGACTAATAAAGAAAAATATGCCCTTCTCCTCTCCGTGATGGTAATGAGTAATCAGGTGTGCACTTGATTAAATCTGGCATGCCCAGTGTACAGAAGGACTGAGCTGGACACAGGAGAAGAATACAAATTATATAAATGGAAGAAGTGGAAAATACAATAATATGCAGTACAATAAAGAAAATTAAAAGTCAGGACCTTTCAGGCAAAGAGAAAGAGAACTTATTTCTGTCTTCCAGGTGAAAAACTGAAGGAATTATGTTAACTAAAGCTATTGGACTTGAGCTTTGGGGTTATTTCTAAGATTAATGGGCAAAAACAATGGCCTCTAGAGGAGGCCTTTTAAAGGAGGAACTTTTAAAGATTACTGATGGAGATCGGCTGAATTCAGTATGATCCCCAACTTCCACTCTGTGAGAAATAACAGAGAGCTACAATGAAAAATTGAATAAATGGGAGTTATTTTATGAGACTAAAAATGGTGCAATCTATAGGTACATCCTTGATAAAATTGTGAATAACTGGGCTCACGGATTCCATTAAAGAAAGTGGGGAACGTTTTGTTTTTAGGCCATTATGTTTTAACCTGGCGAGAGAGAGTGAGAGGAAAAAAAGCCAACCTTTTTATGCTAGAGGTTGTTTTTGAAAATGTTCTTAATAGTTGGAGACTTGGAAATGGCAAATGAGCAAATAAATGAAGGTATCTTTAAGGAAAAAGGCTGTTAACATTATTTTTCCAGAAATGCAATATCATTTACTTGGAGGAACAGAAATGATTAATATAATCTTTTTGTTCAGGGAAGCTATTCCACAAGATAAAAGGCTAGTAATCTAATAACTAGCATATCAGTATTATTTTATTTGCTTTTTCCTGTTTGCAAAATAGCTTCAGTGCTATCTTGTTATTGTTGTTATACTTGGCTAGTTATACATCTATGATAAGAGAACATAATTAATGTGAAAAATTATACTGAAATGGTTGTGTTTATGTTGTGTCACTTTAGCAATGCCCCTTCAGGAGTGCTATTCTTATTTTCCACTTGCATTCAATAATAGGCTTGCAGCCAGTGGCATTGTATTTACACAGTTTTGGTCAAAACAATTTTATCTCTAATAGATTTTTATCTACATCGACTGAAAACTTCTGTTTCTGTTTAAAAATTTAATGTAATTTCTTGCATCTCTATTTCAGACAATTGGAAAACTTTTGAACTTATATATACTTGGCAGCCGCATACTTTTTTCTTTTACAAAGTTGATTTCTTTTTTTAAAAATGATGGAAATGTCTTTAAAATTAGGCATCTTGTTTTTCAAAGGACTTTGAGGAAAGCAACAAATTTCAACAGTCTATTCCATTCTTTCACTACAGAAAGGAGCATTTAAAAAACACTCCAAATGCTGTGACCTTCAGATAATTAGAATTGGTAACAAGTATAAATGAATCCCCCACAAACATTAAATGAACCCTCAAGAAACCTTATTTGAGAATATGTAGAGGTATATTTTCATTGTGATGCACAAGGATTCCATGTGCGGCTGCCTATTAGCTTTACTCAGGTAATCCCATTAAAAAATGCATATGCCTCTGTGTGTATAAATTTATACATGAAGCACAGTTAAAGTATATCAGTGTTAATACTGTGCCGTGGGAATACAATATGATGAAAAAATTGGCAATACAATTAAAGTTCACCTAGTATTAGAGTTTTTTTAATTAGGATAAAAGAAGTTTTCATGACAATGTAAGAGGATAAATCGAGACTTACTAGTACAGCTAGAACAAATGTGTACATTTTAGTATAGCTCTTGTGAAGCAAATATAATATGGGAGATTAATGCTGTGGATCTCTTGAAAGGAACTCTCTAACCATTGTGTTGTCCTAACAAGTGTTTGAAATCTTCTGGCCCTGAAAGTAGAAAGTAGGAGTCAGTGGTAAAACACATCTTCAAGGAAGGGTGTTCCTGCTTGCCTCTCTATCTTCTGTTCTTTCTCTTCCTATCTCCTGCTTTTCTCCTTTCTCCCTCCCTTTTCTTCCTCCTGATTCATGGGCATGTTATTTTAAAAACATTCGTGCTGTTGAAAAGGTTTACAGTGTTGCCTTCTGCCAACTAGGCATCATCAAGGGGAACATAGAGACAAGAGACCTGTCTTTACATAAATGGACTTTTGAGCTATAATGAACTTGATACATAGTCTTGATTCTCTTTCCAGATCAAAGCAATCTGAAATAGAAATGAAAAATGTATGGTTCTTCTTTTTTAGTTAGAATTCAATCTGTAGGCTTACGTATACTCATAATGCTGACTTTGATTATTTACCTCTTTCCCCTATTTCTCAGATTTATTCACCTGACATACTTAAATATTAATAAATCCTACATTAGTAGATGATTATATATGTACACACACACACACACACACAGAGAGAGAGAAAGATAGATAGATAGATAGATAGATAGATAGATAGATAGATAGATGCATAATACTGACTTACAAAAGCCACTCAGTTGCAGACCCCAGAGTATGAAGCATGAATTGGAGTAGACCATTTCCAACAGGTCATTTGATGTTAAGTGGTCTGATTTAATCTGGTGATCTTCTATTTGCCACAGAATGATACAGAGGCATTGTAAGCCAACATCCACATGAGTCTCACTCTAGTGTGAGTTGGGATTTCACTTTAGGAATCTGAAGAGGTGGTAGGGTTGGGACATTGCTATCTTCCAAAGGCTGTCACATAATGTCCAGGGAGGTGGTTCTTCCTATGAAGGTCACTTCTCCCCCCTGTCAGTGTTTCCAGGCCAGCATAGAGAGGAAAGCTGTCAGTAATTTCTAACCCGCTGGGTTTTATCTGGTGACCTCACAGCAAAGAAACTCTAACAGAGTGCTGGTCTTGAGACATTCATTTGATCTCTCTGTAAATACTGCCCGGGGGTTTTGTTTCTAGGATGTTGCTGAGCATTCCACTGGCCTAGGAAGTAAAAAGGGTTTTAAGTACTTGAAATTTCTCTTCTAGTTTGCTTTAAAATGGCACAGAGTCTATGTAACAAGGCCATAGATTGCTTTAGTTAGCTGTTGTATGCTGGGGATCAAGATTTTTTTTTAATTTCATAGCTGTTTCTCTCTGTCTCTGTTTTCTTTTCTCCATTCTTTCTACTCACCAACTCTCCCCGAAACATTCATATTTACCTAACTATTTAAATAATTTTTTTATTCTTCTTACCTAATTTCCCTGATTTCTTACACAAAGAGCTCAAAAGTTCTTCATATGATTACCCAAGAGAGGCCTCGTTTTTTCTAAAAAGCTGCCATGCTATGAAGCTTCTGGTATTTGACAAACTAACAGGTGTGTTTACTGTAATTAATGGATCATTCAAGCACAGAAGGTACAAGCCAATCACCTCTCAGTTATGGATTCACTTCTGTAACAAACCTAAATCTTTTGTTACCATCTTCACTGTAAAACATTCATCAGTACCTGGTATATTGCTTAGAATGGTGCTATTATTCAGCTAAAGAACAAGAATATTTACTTTTGACCATGACCTAATCTTGAAAGGTTAGACACTACTTAACTACTAACTCTGTGCACAGGAAAATTAGGTCATTAAATAAAAACCCAATTATTTATTTGTATACACAGAATGAAGGCAAGCTATTTCATCCTACAGGGTGCACAATGAGCGAGGTAGCACTGAGGAAATTTTCAACCTTGAATATTTTATTTAAATGCCATTACGCTTTCAGTAATATTTGCTGCACGTCCTTTACCACCATTGCTGGTTGCCAGTATGTTTATGGGAAAACAACAATCTCTGTTATAACTGGCCTCCTCCTACCTGTGCGCTTCTTGATGGGACTGTGTGGCGTGGGGGGCAGAGGTGCTCTCTCCTGGTCCTTGAGCCCCTCCCGTGCCCCAGGCAGGGCTGTGCTGTGTTCAGGGGCATCTGGAAGAGGAGCAGGCGGCGGTAGGGGAGGCAGACGCTGTTTAAAACACGATTCTTGGGAACCTGGAGGAGGATCAGAGCACAGCAGAGAGAAGGAGTCTTCAAAAAATAGACACAGGGCTGAACAGCACTTTTTAATGGGAAATTCTTGTTTTGACTCCAATTTTATGCTTAGATGCTTTTAATTTGATCCACATTTAATTTGCCATTCCTTGGAGAAGGCATTGATTATATGAAAAACTATCTGCTCCATTGCTAGCAGCACAGGACTCATTTCAGGGAACTGCTGTGGTGGCATCATATTTTAGCAGTGCCCACCTGGAAACTGGGAGCACACACCTCTGGAATCAGCTCCATCACGTCTAGACCATTCTTCTGGTTGATATTGCCTAAAAGCCTCATTAAAGTCATAGTGCTGAAAAAAATGGGTCAAGATTGGGTCTTAAAAAAACAGGGGAAAAGACAAGTTTAGATATTAGAGTTTTAAAGTGTTGTAAAGGTTTATTGGAATAGCTAAGTGGCAGTTGTCCCTCTAAGAACACAGAGTAGTAGATAATAGATATATTTACATATATTTGGATTTCCCAAAACTCAATCACTTTGACATTGGAATGAAAAATAATGGCACTCAACACTAGTGTGACAAATTTAGAGAGACATAGATAGAGATTCTGAGTTGAGGCTAAGCACCTGCACGATAACAATTATTTTAAAAATCTGAAGCTGCATTCAGGACCTGTCACAAAAATCCAAGTCTTCTATGTTTTAAAAATTAGGCTGCCGTTATTTCTGAAATTTTAATGGCTGAACTAGCAACAATAAAGATGTCCAGGTTTCGATGAAATATATTTCATAAATTAGCTTATCATTGCACTGATTTAGCATGCCTAGCAGGTGAGAGACAAAAACATGTGTTATCTTCCCTAGGGAACCTTCAGTGAATGTCATTCTGGCTTCATATGTCTTTCTTCTCTCCCCTTCTTGAACTGATATAAAATTGTAATGTGTGCCCTCTAGTTCCATCTTCATTGAAATCTAGCAAAACCGCTGAAGGTAAGATAGTGGCAATGGTGCATGAAAAAAAGGGAAAAGGAATACAGTGATTCATAGCATACTTGAAGAAAGTTGCAATTGTTAACAGCACTACTTTTGTATGTAGACAGGTTAAAATATGTCGTGTATCAGTGATAAAAATAAAGTTATTCATCTTGGCTAGTTTCTTAAAGTTCATGGGAAAGGAACTAAAACTATATTGGTAACTTGAAAATATTTCCATATGTCTCTAAAGGTATACTAATTCACTGTCTCCCAAAACAATAGGCAAGAATGTAGGACTATCAGTAATCTTGACAAGTGGCTGTTGTTTAAATACCAGAAATGGTAGGTATTATGAAAAACCCTGCTTCTATTATTATGAAAATGAAATGTGACATTTTTCAAGTACAGTAGTTCAGACCAACTTCCCTTATCTCTGTGTCTTTGTTCTATGCAAATTTGAACCACTGATGCAAATATCATTTTGCAAATGGTGTTTATCAGTCTTTACATCCAGAGATGTCAGTGCTTTTGGAAAGGAATGATCCTTCTCCATAGGCATTATTCCCATTTTCTATATGAGAAAACTGAGGTATATGACCAAATATGTTTCCTTGTATTGGTAAAAAAAAAAAAAAAAAAAAAAAAAAAAATTGGCTCTTGAAATTCTGCTCACTTTCACTTTTTCTGGTTCTTATTATTATTATTATTATTATTTTGCCAATAAAAATGTATAGCCTGTTTTCCTTACCTTTCGCTTAGGAAGCCTGAGTCGACTTTTAGTGGTATCTCCACTTTTTGAATGAAGTTGTCTAGTAAAACCTTCAGCCAAGATTTTCTTCTGATAATAAGACAGAATAAAGATGTATCAGTGATTGATAGCAATCTTCGGGAAAATCCACTCAGTTGAAATTAGACTGCTAAAATCTAGACAATGGATGTTGGCACAGTAATGTAATTTAGGAATATGAGTGCTAAGAGTTTTTATTCTTTTTAGCAATTGAAGCTCAGAACTGCATGTCAATGGAGCATTGGGCCACCATGAATTCACTGCTTAGCTCTATGAAGTACGCCTTTTATTAAGAGCACAAACATATTCAAAAGTCCTTCTGGAATTAATTGAAGAATTCAAAGAATTATATTATATGCATGACTTTTTAGTTGCCTTTCTCTATCAGTAGAGTAAGTATGTAAGTGTTCCTTGAAAAGGTATACCTTTAAGCTATAAAATTAAGTAAGTAAATAAAATACCCAAATTGTGATATATGGAAAAGCACCAACATAGGAATTTATGTCGAGTCTTTAGATCAGTACTTCTGCTGTTGTTATCTTTCAATTTAAAAATAACGCAAGACAAGCAACCCAATTAAAAGTGGACAGAGGAGCCCTAACTGGTTTGTCTCAGTGGATAGAACATTGGCCTGCGGACTGAAAGGTCCCAGGTTTGATTCCGGTCAAGGGCATGTACCTTGGTTGCGGGCACATCCCCAGTAGGGGGTGTGCAGGAGGCAGCTGATCAATGTTTCTCTCTCATCGATGCTTCTAACTTTCTATCCCTCTCCCTTCCTCTCTGTGGAATATCAATAAAATATATTTTTAAAAAAAGTGGACAGAGGACCTGAATAGACACTTCTCCAAAGAGGACATACAGATGGCCCATAAGCATATGAAAATATACTCAATGTCACTAAACATCAGATAAATGCAAAATTAAAACTACAATGAGGTATCACCTCACACCTGTCAGAGTGGCTATCATCAATAAATAACAAACAAGTGCTGGTGAGGATGTGGAGAAAAAGGAACCCTTGTGCACTGTTGGTAGGAATGTAGACTGTTGCAGCCAACTGTGGGAAACGGTATGGAGTTTCCTCAAAAAATTATGCCCAACAATTCTAGTTCTGGGAATATATCCAAAGAAACACAAAACACTAATTCAAAAGAGTTTATACACCCTTATGTTCATAGCAGCGCTATTTACAATAGCAAAGATCTGGAAGCAGCCCAAGTGCCCATCAGTAGATGAGTGGATAAAAAAACTGTGGTACATTTAAACAATGGAATACTACTCAGCCATAAACAAACAAACAAACAAAAAACAACAAAAGGAAATTGTACCTTTTGTGACAGCAGGGATAGACCTGGAGATTATGATGCTAAGTGAAATAAGCCAGTCAGAGAAAACAAATACATGACTCACTATATGTGGAATCTAGTGAACAAAATAGCAAGAGGCATGGATACATGGAACAGACTGACAACTGGGGAGGGGGTTTGGGGAACTGGATGAACGAAGGTGAAGGGATTAAGCAAAAAAAAAAAAATAACACATAGACAAGATGTGGTGCTAGCCAGTGAGAAAAGCAGGTGGGGATAGATGGAGGGGGGCAAAAGGGGAGGAAGTGGAGATGGGAAGAGAGTTTTCTTGGTGCATTGGATGTGCAATGCGGTGTGCAGATGATGTTTTATTGAGTTGTACGCTTGAACCTGTATGGTTTTGTGAACCAATGTCACCGCAATAAGTTCAATAGAAAAATAATAAAGAAATAAAATAATGTAAATGGCCACCATCAGTTCCTGCAGCCTCAGTAGTCTTAGACTTGGAATTGCATCTGTTCCCATTTCTGTGACTCCAGTAATTCAACTATGCATTAAGTCTCAAACTTTGCTGGAGGAGAATTTAGGGAGTTATTGAAAAAGCAGACATTTTAGAAAATATGTTGATTTGAGGTGATTTGGATTAAAGCCTACAATAAGATGTCTCATTCTTGAATAAGATTTGGTTTCCATTAATCACCTCTCAGGTTGTGGTTTTCTTATGAATCATTGTTCGCCTGTACAGAAATTAGTTTTTTAGCACTGTTTCATAAAAAACACTGGCAATCATTTAGAATTGCATTTTTGAGAAGTGTATACGTGCATTCCTTTTTGGTCAAGTGCCTTAAGCAAGAAGGATTGGGTCTTCCTGTTTATTCCACATTCCACTCTGTCATGATCAGGTCCGATGTTTAGCAAAGCGGTCTCCAGTTGCCTGGATGTGCTGTGACAGAGCTGAGAGAAGAAACTGTATCTTCACTTCCTTGAATCAGTGCTGTGGAAAAGCACCCAGGCATGCTGGAGACAGCTTTTATGAGGTACATTCTGTCAGTGTAAACACTATGAAATCCAACACATTTGGAAAGTATACTCTGTATTTGTTAGGATAAATGAATCACTAATGGATTAAGGAGCACAGCAAGTAAACCTAGACTAGTCATAAGCATATGTGGCCTAATATTCAAATGTAGGAAATTCAATTAAGCTCCAGCTCTCCTTAGTTTTTCATTCATGAGGCAGTAGCTCTACTGAAAAAGCAAATAAGGAAAAAGTTTTGTTTGTGTTTTTTTTTTTTAACCAAAAATACAGCATTGCATTTTTAAAATATAAGTTTGAAGTTAGTCTTCCACAGATAGCCAATTTAATTATGCTAAAAATGACATTTTTAATTAAACACCAAGGTAAGCATAAATGGATTTCAAAATAATTAATCAAACATCAAAAAATTGAAACCTTTTTCTGCTTGAGCAGCAGAAATGAAAGAACCAGTCTTCGGGTCTCATAGAGATTCAATCTAATTTAATTCTCTGTCTTCTCTAAATAAACATTCCTAAAACCTTTTTTTCATCTGGGGGAATAAGGATGAGAGGGGTAATCAATATTTCTAGCATTTTAATTAAAACCGTTAGTGGAATAAATCCATTTAATTATCAGTTAATGAAATACAAGGTCATTTACCTGACAGGAACTTTGAGGGTGGATTACTAGCTGGAATAAAGCAGAAGAACCCAATGTCACAGCCATTTAACTTCTGTCAAATTTAAGGTTAAAATCCTTTTAGACTGTTTAACCTATTCTCTACCATTTTCTATTATGTATGCCAACCGGTAGAAGAAATGCATGTTAAAACTTATTTTACATTTAATTGTGCTGCAAACTTTTCATTAAATTTCTACAACTATCATTTTATTTCTAAGGCATGAACTGAGAGGCTACAAAGAGAGTCCAGTGTATTTTCCATTTTATCTAGCACTTACCACTTATAAAGTGAGGGAGACATTTTGTTTTTTTTCTCACTGAAAGTCAAATGCCTTATTTTTTTATAAATGTGAATTAATTAAATATAAGTTTTAGCAATCTGAAACTTTAAGATGCAAATACAGAACAACTCATTTAAAATAATTTTTGGTTAATTTTATATAAACTCCTTTGAAGTGACCTGTATTTTATAAGAATAATATAAAAAATTAAGAGCTGGTTGGTTGCTAAGCTAGCTTTGCAAATTGGTTTGATAAATGGCTTTAAGTAAGTTTAACAAATGGAGAGAAGGCAGGAAGTGTGTGGTAGTGAAAAGTTCCTTGTCTTTGATGGAAACACTATGAAATCCAACACATTTGGAGAGTATACTCGGTATTTGTTAGGATTTCTCTATGCAGCACACTGTTCACATTTTATCTAGATCACTTTTTAAAATAGAGCCTAAGAAGAGCTCCTTTTTTTCTTTCTTTAGCATAGATGTTATGATTAATTATCCAGGGTTTGGGATTTTATTTTAATTTTATAGATTTGAGTTTGCCTTATGGTCATAAATTTCGAAATTAAAAAAGGTAACTTGCTATTGGGATCTCACTCGGTTTTTCTAGAATGAAACTCCCTAAATGTTAAGTCCTACACAATACAAGCAAGTCCAGTCATGTGTTGAAGTTGCAGGAGCTGGTCCAGGACCCCATAGATAGCAAAATCTGCAGATGTTCAAGTCCCTTACATAAAATGGTTTTCATATAACCTACCCACATCCTCCTGTGTACTTTAAATCATCTTGAGATGACTTATAGTAGTGCAAATGCTATGTAAATAGTTGTATACTGCACTGTTTAGGGAATAATGACAAGGAAAAAAGTTTGTACGTGTTCAGTACAGACACATCATTGTATGTTTTACTAGTAGTACATGACAGCAACAATGTAACAATTTTTTTCTGAATATTTTTGATCTGGTGGTTGGAGGAACTTGTGGATGTGCAACCCACAGATGGTGGAGGGCCAACTATATATGAAGTTCCTCTGCGGTATTTCATCCTGAGGCATCTGTGCTGTGTCCAGTGTAAGAAGCTCAAGTACTTTGCAGTAGTTTGCCTTTGAAAGACATACTGGTGATCCATTCTAACTTCTAAATACTAAGTACAATTAATTTAGAAAAACCCATATTACCCCAAAAATAAAACTGAAACAGTTAATTGCCCAAGTATATTTTAATCACACTGAGGTTCCCCATGAAGATTTTTAAAAAGTGAAAGCAGCATTATTATGCTCTGCTTAGCATTCACCTAGTGTGGGTGGCTTTTTAATACTTTGAGAAAATAAAACTATTAGGAAGACTGGTTTAGGTTGAATAGTTCCAAGAGCTCTCTGTCTCTGTTTTATATTTCTTAAAATGTAATCCTTGTGACTTGCCAAAGAGGATTGTAAAATTTGCTTGTTCTAAGCTATAAGGTGAGGCATATAAAGAAAAACATTATTTATGATACCTATGAGGACACAGAGGGCCTTGACACTTGTATAGGTTTTCTGATGCTCTTCGTATTAACTAGTCATAGGAATTGGCCCAGTAACCTCTCTTTGCCCTTTAACATATTTTATTTTTTTATTTTTTTAAATATATTTTATTGATTTTTTACAGAGAGGAAGGGAGAGAGATAGAGAGCTAGAAACATCGATGAGAGAGAAACATCGATCAGCTGCCTCCTGCACATCCCCCGCTGGGGATATGCCCGCAACCCAGGCACATACCCTTGACCGGAATCGAACACGGGACCCTTCAGTCCGCAGGCCGACGCTCTATCCACTGAGCCAAACCGGTTTCGGCCCTTTAACATATTTTAATGGCTCCCACTGTAGATGCCCACCCAGTGCCCATATTTATAAACTATACTAGGGGCCCAGTGCATGAATTTGTGCACCTTGAAAGGAACTGTGGGCCGCGAGGCTACCATGGGCACAGGGGTGGGTCTCGGCCCATCCTCCACGCCCCTGCCTGGCGCCTCCTGCTGCGGCCCCTGGTCCCTTGTCTGCTGGCAGCCCTGCTCCCACCACTGTTGCTCCCATGCACTGCCAGCCCTGGCCTGGTTCACACCCGCTGACAGCGCGGAACGATTGGGGCCAGCGCTGGCAGTGGGTGGGAGCGGCAGCTCCAGTGATGGCTGCAGGTGCGAGTGGGGCCTGCTCTGGCAGCAGGTGCGAGCGGTGGCTCCGGTACCAGCAGCAGGTGCGAGCACCCGGCAGGACTGTAGTGCATGGGAGCAAAGAATTTTCAGTAACCACCAGAGGCTCACCCCGATGACAGCGACCGGCACCCCGCCTTGGTCTGGCACCCGCTCTCACCTGCTCCACCATCCGCCCGTGGCCAATGCCCACCATGTTTTACGAGCGCCCCCTGGAGGTCAGCGCATGTCATAGTGACCGGTTGTTTGGTTGTTCTGCTGTTCAGTCTATTTGCATATTAGGGTTTTAGATATATAGACTAGAGGCCTAGTGCACATAATTCATGCACTGGGGGGGAAGGGGGTGTCCTTCAGCCCAGCCTGTGCCCTCTCACAATCTGGGACCCCTTAGGGAATCTCCGACTACTGGTTTAGGCCCGATCCCAGCCTGGCCTGTGGGGATTGGGCCTAAACTGGCAGTCGGACATCCCCTGAGGGATGAAGCAATGGACCAAGTGGTGCCGCTCGTGCTCATCCCAGCCCACTGCGCCTGCTGCTGCCACTCAGTAGTGCTGCCGCAGAGTCAGGAGAGGCTCCCGCTGCCACAGCTGCACTCGCCAGCCGTGAGCCCAGCTTCTGGCTGAGCAGTACTCCCCCTGTGGGAGCACACTGACCACCAGGGGGCAGCTCCTCCTTGAGTGTCTGCCCCCTGGTGGTCAGTGCGCATCATAGCAACTGGTCGACTGGTCATTCAGTTGTTCCAGTCATTCCGGTAGCTTAGGCTTTTATATACATAGATAGTGTCTGCCTTGTCCATTCTTCCACGTTACCAACCACTTTCTCTTCTTTAGGCAACGTGCCCATGTTCATTGTGTGCGTTATAGCAGCCAAGGATCTTGGGCTTAAGAGATTCATCACACCTTTAATTGTTAGAATGGTTCCTTGTCATCATGGTGGTGGTATGGTCTAACTGTTGCAGATAGGCTGGTCAGTGCTCCATGGGGTCAGTTGTAGTTCTGTGAACTGCATGTAGCAGATCTTCCTGTAGAGATTATTAACAACAAATCACTGTAATTTCCTTTTGTTCGCTTACATCTTAGATTTTTTCTTATTGACTACTCTTTTTCCTCTCACCCTTTGACTGTCTTCAAAGTCCATTTTAGATCTTTTCTCTATATAAATATTTTCTTAGAAATATTATAATTTAGGATGATTTAACACTACCATAAGCAGTGGTGCTCAGACCTACATCTTCACTTCAGTCTCTGCCTACTTTGCATCCTGTTTCATCTTCAGTATGTGGTTGACATTGAAAACTTTCCATAATAACTCAATAAATCACTTTCCTGTTGTTACCCTGCTGGTACTTGCCAGGCTCCTCAGCAACAGACATCAGAAGTCATTTTCACTGTTCTCTCCTCTATTTCCCAATGGGAACCATGGGAACCACCAGCCACCATGTCCTGCTCAGTCTCCCTGACAAGGCCTCTTGGAATCATGCGTTTCTATTTCCCCAGGAGCCTGAGCCTAAATCTGTTTATGTCTAGATTACTCCATGGATCCCTTACCCAATTGTCTTTTCTTCTCATAGAAACCCAGAACATCATGGAGCTGGGTTAATTTTAAGTATTCTTTTGCCTTCTGATCCTTATAAAACACTTTTTTTTCCTAAAAAAAAAATTCCATGCATTATAATCATTCTCTGTTGCATCAGATCCAAGGTATTTGCCTTTTCTTTAAAGATACTTCCAGCCATTACACCAAATTAATTTTTCATTTGACTTGAAGGAAACTGCTCTTCATTCAAGGTACAACTCTACTGCTCTCCTCTGAGCTGGTTCACCTTTCTCCTCAGTTGATATGTTCTCCTCATTCCTCTCACTGCATGCATACCTCTCAAACTTTTAAATCCATTCCTGATTTATTCCCAAACAACTTTAGGTGTCCTAACATTTAAAGTGCAAAAGAGTCACTCTATTTATTGGTACATGTTTGGCCTCAATTTAGATATTCTACCACTGAAAGTTACAATTTCCTCCTCTTTTTCTTTTATTAATGTACAAGTAAGAATTGTGTATCAATTTCCTTATCTATAAAATGTGGATGATATTATTTATTTTGAAGAACTTACTGAACTTGTTAAAGAAAGTAAGTAACAAGTTTGTAGTTGTTCATTTGCCTTCTCTTGTCTCTGTCATAATAAAACTAGAGCAAACAGAAGATTTCCTCATTTTTGTCTATGGCCATGAATTGATATGTTCAACAGAAAAATACGATAATTTATTTCTATCATTCCCATTCCTGAAAATTGCATGGGTGGCAGTTTTTAGGTTTCTTGGGCCATTTGGGTTCTTCTGCCATGTGCACAAGTCTAATTTGAAACCATTGTACCTTAAACTCTTACTAATTGCTGTAACTTAAAGTCATTATTTCAGGTCATTATTAAAAAATCAGAACTTTCCCTATAAAATGCCCATAATTTTAGCAACTATATATCTGCTATGTAATTTCCTCTTTCAAAAAAGGCCATGCTCAATTTAATACTGGTATGTCATTTACAAGTGGCTAGGGGACTTTGTGAGGCCATTGCAAACTGTGGTTTCATGAGGTAGACTCTGAGGTCTGCACCACTGACATTCTGGGTCTGTTTTCCTAACACAGTCCATAGCATATTTTTCATAGCCTGAGGGCTCCCCTAGGGGATGTTCTGTCATTGAATGAAATGGCATGGATTAAAATGAGAATTTTCTTTTCTGTGAGAAAGTGGATTGAGAAGAACCCAATCACAAATGCAACTAACAAATTAAATGAAAACAAAACACACAATTCTATGTGCTTATTAGTTAAAAGTGAGATACACCACATTGATAATCTTTTAGGGAGATACATTGTATACAATTAGAAATTTTTTTTAAGTGGGTATTTTTACAAAATATATAAAGGATACAAAATAATTATGTTCTGACTTTATAAATTCATAAAATAATGAATTTATATTGCATTCACGAGAGGCCCGGTGCACAGAATTTGTGCACTCTGGCAGGGATGTCCCTGGGCACTTGCATCTACAGTGGGAGCCATTAAAATATGTTAAAGGGCAAAAACAACCCCACGAGCCTCTGGTGGTCACTGAAAATTCTTTGCTCCCGTGCTCTACAGTCCCGCCGGGGGCTCGCACCTGCTGAGTTTGTAGAATTTGCAAACTCAGTCTTGTTTAGTACTTAACTTTTGGTTATAAATTACTTTGATGAGGAAGATACAAACTGAGGAGTTGAATTTAAAAAATTTATCAATAGAAATACTGTAGCAATGGGTAGAATTGACTATTGAAATAGATATAACTCTCAAGAAAAGCATGAATATGCAGCAGATTAAAAAACAGTTGACTGTCAAAGATTACTATCTCACCAGAAAAAAATGAGTTTTATTTGAAAAATTAGTTTGAATTAAGATATAAGTGCTCTTTTGTAAAAAAAAAAATAAAAAAAAATAGTTCATGAGTTGGTAAACAGAAATCACTATGTTTTACCATAAACCTTACTATTTAATGTTCTATTAAGAACAGACTTCAAGTTTCAGTTTATTTCATTCATTATAAAACACTCAGCTGTGGTTCTTCTTAATTTTTAGAAGATTCCTACAAATTCTTTGAAGGAACAAAGTATCCCACTGATTCTGCCATGTTTTGCCACAGGATCACATACTCTATTTGAGTAATGTTAGATTCAGTATCTTAGGGCAGATAATAGGAGAGAGGGAGATGGGGGAGAAAGGGAGTGAGAGAGCACGTGTGAGAGCATGTGAATGGTTGTAATTGGGGGAAATATTTTATTATCATCCTTTATTTTCCTATTAATTACTTTATATGATGACTAGAGGCACGGATTCGTGCACTGGTGGGTCCTGCTGCCTGGCCTGCAGAGATCTGGCCGAAACTGGCTCTCTGACATCCCCTGAGGGGTCCCAGATTGCAAGAGGTTGATTATTAGATGACACACCCTGGAATCAAGCTTCCTCCTGTCTGGTTCCAGGTGTGTCACCCAAGAACCACAGCTGCCAAATCACTGCAGCTCAGCAGCTCCTGCATTGAGCATCTGCTCCCTGGTGGTCAGTGTGCACCATAGCTACCGGTCGGATGGTCAACCAGTCTAACGATTGTTTAGGCTTTTATATATGGACTAGAGGTCCCGTGAATGAATTCATGCACCAGTGGGGTCCCTTGGCCTGGCCTGTGGGATTGGGCCAAAACTGGATCTCCAACATCCCCCGAGGGGTCCCGGATTGTGAGAGGGTGCAGGCCAGGCCAAGGGATCCCACCGGTGCACGATTGTGGCTGGAGAGGGACGCAGGAGGTTGGCCAGCTGGGGAGGGACCAAAGGAGTGCTCAAGGGCGTGTCCGACCCATCTCGCTCAGTTCTGATTGGCTGGACCCCAGCAGCAAGCTAACCTACTGGTCAGAGTATCTGCCCCCTGGTGGTCAGTGCACATCATAGCGACTGGTTGACAGATTGACTATCTGCCCCATGGTGGTCTGTGCATGTCATAATGAGCAGTTCAGCAGCCTTAGCATATCATTAGAATATTACACTTTGATTGGTGAACAGACAACTGGGCAACTGGACACTTAGCATATTAGGCTTTTATTATATAGGACTAGAGGCCTGGTGCACAAAATTCATGCGTTCTGGGAGGTCCCTTAGCCCGGGAGCCCTCAAGGGATGTCTGACTGCCAGCTTAGGCCCGCTCCCTGTGGGAGCCTAAGCTGGCAGTCAGACACCCTTAGCGCTGCCGCAGCTGCCACCGCCGCTGTGCTCATCAGCTGTGAGCCCAGCTTCTGGCTGAGCAGCACTCCCCCTGTGGGAGAGCATTGACCACCAGGGGGCATCTCCTGCATTGAGCGTCTGCTCTTGGTGGTCAGTGTGTGTCACAGCTACTGGTTGTTCCGCTGTTCAGTTGATTTGCATATTAGCCTTTTATTAATAGGATCATACTAGTCAATTAAACAGGTATCACTTTTTCATTAATTTCTTTTAGAGGAAAGAGAAAAGATAGAAGAGAAGGAAACACAGAAAAACAGGCAATAAAAGTAAAACTTGTTGCCCTGGCCAGTGTGGCTGTGGCTCCATGTTTAGAGCTTTGGCCTGTGCAGTTGGGCTGTAGGTTCGATCCCAGGCCCCTTTCAGGGCATGTTCGATGTGTCTCTCTCTCATCGGTGTTTCTCTCTGCCCGCACCCCCCTTCCACTCTCGTCAGAAATCAAAGGAGAAATATCCTCTGGTGAGGATTAACAAAAAAAAAAGTAAAAATCAATCATTCTGAAATGTGTGGGAGATAAAAACAAGGTGATACATAGTTTTAAAATCCAGGGTGCTGCAGCTACATTACTTTATGCCACCTGGATGTGTATATGTGTGAAATAATCACATTTTTTATTTGTACCCTTTCCTGTTTGTCTTTAAGTTATTTCTAGTTTATTAGAGTATATTGGTATTTCTTGGTTACTTTTGAAGGGTGGTAAAGAGAGTTGACACTCTGAGGACTGTATACATTGTACATGTGTACACCGTTTTACCCGATAAGGTACTACAGACTGCAACTGAGGGGGAGCAGTGTATGCCACCCCCAAATGTGTTACTTTGGCATGTGGATTATTTTGAGCAGAAGGCAATTAAGACCCAGAAGATCTTTAGGAAAAGTGGTTGGCCTCTCCATTAACTTTAAAAAAGAATTCAGATAGAAGCCTGTACCAGAGAGAGAGAGCTATTACCAGAGACCTCTCCTCACGGCATGGCGAACATTTGTGTACCAAACACTTGCTCTTCTCACTTTCCTGTGAATCGCCTTCCTCCCCTTTGAAGCCCCACTTCCTTAACCCCTTCTCCTTAGCTCAGGGTGGTATATAAGCCTCAATTAACCGATTGCCTTTGAGACTCATGGCTTTGTGGGGCTCTTGTCTGTGTGTAATTAATTTGTGGGGTTTTTTTTCGTTAATCTGTTTTATGTCAATTTATTCATTTGGTTCTTTCATTCTTTATGGGCAGTCTATTAGCTGTTTGGCTTGGTGTATTGAAATCAAGTATTGTTTGGGATATGTTTTCTCTCTTGTTCTTGTAAGTGAAACAAATCCAGTTAGTATTCTTTTGGCCTTTGTATTATTGTATGTTAATTTAATTATTAGACCAGCCAAAGAACCTAGAAGAAGGGAAAAATTTTCCTCCTCAACACAACAAAAGTTTCATTACTACTTAGAGTTAGGGGTAGATAGTAAAATGCTTTTAAATTTTTGTGCAGTTTTCCTTAATAGTGACTATTATCCAAATTTCTTTTCAGAAATTGAATATTAACTAAAAATTGAAGTCAACTCTAACTGTGCCAGTTTATAATTCTGCTAATTGAACTCCTTTTACCTTCAATACTTACCTAGTCACTAACACTCCATTCCCCTTCTGCCTTCTTGACATCTGTGAAATATATGAACCTATATCTGATTCTCAGACTGGATTATAGGTGAAAGATATTAACTGTAACTCAAGCTAAGGACTAAAGCCTATAGTATATTTGAATAATTTATTATTGAATCATTAAGTAAATTCATCTGTTTGATTTTTTAAGCTATTATTTCTTTTTTCAGTTTTATTGAGACATAATTGACATATCATTGTCTAAATTTAAGGAATACAACATAATGATTTGATATATGTATGTATTGAAAAATGATTACCACAGTAAGATTACTTAACATTGCATCACCTTTTAAGACTACTTCTTTAGCAATTTTCAAATATATAGTACAATATTGTTAACTATAGTCATCATGCTGTACATTACCTTACCAGGACTTATTTATCTTATAATTGGAATTTGTACTTTTTGAGCACCTCCACTCAATCACCTCACAACCCTCCCCGTACCTGCAGTAAAATCTATAAAATGGCAGTATCAACTTTTCAAGTTACTCCAATGTGTGAGGCAAGGTTCTAAATACTTGGGGAGATTCCTCTATTATAAGGAGTTCATGATTTAGTTAGAAAGATAAGTCTTAAATACCTGAGCAGATAGATCTCTACCAGTGCACGGTGGTCAATGACACGCAGTGGAAGAATAGAGGTGTAAGTGTCGGAATTGGGGAGATGAAAGAGGTGTTTGTCTTGGCCCCTAGCGGGCTTTTTGGTTTTATCTAAGTTAGAGAACAGGTTAGAGAAAGTGTTTTATGCAGGAGAAAGGTTGCTTGCAAAGACTCAGGGGTAGGAATTGCTTCTATTTAGGAGCCAGCAAGGAGTAAGACAAACAGCCTGGGAAGAAGGTGGTGTGGAAAGTAAAGGGAGGCAAGATTGAAAAGGGAGATTGGTCAGACTGGGGGAAACCTTTTGCCAGTCTAACCTTTTTATCTAAGTAAGTGAGTTGAACCATATTTTTTCAGATTGCTAGTGATCATGTCATATGGAATATAATCACAAATATAAAGAAAGTCTATGTATGTTACATCTGTCTCCCCTAAGATAAATCTGCTTCTCCGAAGGTAAGTTTCTCTCTTGTAGTTATTTCAGTTAAAAATCACAAGGAGTTGGTTGATGTGAAACATAATAAAGATTCAGCTATCTATTGGTGAAAACAGGTAATGATCGTAGAGCAATCTATCAGCAGAGCTAACTTTTTTTTTTAAAAAAAGAAATGTGTTTGAGGCTCTGGCAGGGTAGCTTAGTTGGTTAGAGCAATATAATAAAAGCCTAATATGGTAAGTGTCCAGTTGTCAGGTTGGCCATTCAACCAATCAAAGCATAAAATGCTAATGATATGCTAAGGCTGCTCAACCACTCACTATGATGTGCACTGACCACCGGGGGCAGAGAGTTGACTGGTCAACCAGTCACTATGACATGCACCAATCACCAGGGGGCACTGGTAGGTTAGCTTGCTGCTGAGGACTGAGTGAGACAAGCAGGACATGCCCTGGAGCCCTCCCGCATCCCTTCCCAGGTGGCCAACCTCCCGCATCCCTCCCTGGCCCTGATCATGCACCGGTGGGGTCCCTCAGCCTGCCCTGTGCCCTCTTGCAATCCGGGCTGAGGGAGCTCCCTGCCCAAGTGCACGAATTTCGTGCACCAGGCCTCTAGTGAATGCATAAAAAAGTAGAACAACAGATCAATATTCTCTCTCTCTCTCTCTTTCTCTAAAATAGAATTTTAAAAAAATAAATGTGTTTGAAAACTCCAAACTTAAAATACATTTTGAAGCAATATTTATAGCAGGGATAACTATAAAAATATATTCAAAGTACACATAAATCTTTCTATTTTTATGTGAGTTTATCTGCCCATCAAATTTTAATTATCAAAAGAGACTCTATTTTAATAAATCTTTCTCCCTCCCCAAACTGTTTTTTTCTCCAATATTACTCTATATGGAAGTTAGGAGGTTAGGTGTGGAATATCTTGCTTTTTTTTTATGACTATTTCTTGTAATATAAATAGGGGGTTGTGGTTTCTTTCTCTCAGAGGTTCTCCATATTTACTCTGAGTGAGCATCATCTGAAATTGCTGGTCAAAACTGACTGACCTCCAGAAACTAGGATTCATTTGGTTCTAGCTGGGCCTTGGAATCTGAATTTTAGTACCCCTGACCCAGGCTGATTTTGAAGCATGTGGTCCGAGAAATATTACTGTAGCATGAAGGGAAATAAATCAGGTTAGTAGAGAACAAACTCTCACTCTAAGGCATTTATCTTAAATATTTATATGCAGTTAAGCAAATGGCTCAGTACTTGGTATTGTGGGTCTACTTTTGCGTCCTTGAAAGACTTCTCTAAAGAAGAGCCTTGGGACTTAAAACCTGGAAGGATGTCTGTGACGGTTTGTACCACATTTCTACATCGAGGTTCTGTGCTTCTCTCTGTCTCTCTTGCTTATACCTTTCTTGAATGAAAACCCAAGTGAATTTAATGGGCAGAGCATGGGTAATACTGAGATATGGCAACCCTATATAAGGAATTTAGTCATAATATGGAGTCTAGGCTAGAGATAAATTTGATAAATGCTCCTCACATTCACTTAAACAGAATTGAGACATGCCCTTGCACCTGTTTCAGGGCACTGACCTCAGACCTGATCCAGGAAGAATGCCTGGCGCCCCCCTGGTCTCCTGGGAGGCCAGGCCCTGATTTGCCATAGGAGAAAGGGCCAAGGAGTTCACTGCAACGGCTTGGAGAATGGCTTTGCAAACCCAAGGAACACTCATGTCCCAATTTTTCAGCCTAACTTTTCAGACAGTGAAGGGTAAAGTTACTGACTCATGCTGACCGTAGATAGGCTGTAGTGAAGTGGTCAGTGGGTGGTGAGAACCGGAGAGAAGTCAGCTCTCTTTGAAGTCACTGGGAGCAAGCAGCTTGAATGTTGGTAACTGCTTAAAACAGCAAATGAGCCTACAAATCTGAGTGCAGCCCGCTAGCTCTTTTCCTCGCATTGCACCAACATTTACCACAATGGCTGCGATTTCTGTGATTTTCAGTTTCAGATTTGAGGAACACTTTTTGTCATGGTCACGTGGGCTTCTCTGTCTAAAATACTGCCTTACATATAGTAGGGGATCAGTAGGGACTTAGTTGTTTTAATTTTGTGAAATATTATCAATGCTGTCAATAAATATATTTTTATTGATTTTAAAGAAAGAGGAAGAGATATAAACATCGATGAGAGAGAAGCTTTGATCGGTTGCCTCCTGCACGCTCCTACTGGGGATCGAGCCCACAACCCAGGCCAGGCATGTGCCCCAACCCGGCATTGAACCCCACCACATTTCAGTGCACGGGACAATGCCCAACCAACTGAGCCACACCAGCCAGGGCTATGAATGTTTTTAATGCTTAATAAGGATATGATCACTTTTTCTGTAAATGTGTGTTTTAAAAGGCTTGCAATATTGTTTACTATAATTTTAGCATGTCTTGGGAAAAAAGAATTCAAAGGTATGCTACATGGGTACCATTTATTCTACATAATAATAAAACTGTTTTCATTAAAATGATTACAAATAAGCAATTTACAGAATATTAATGACACTTGAAAATTGGCACATCAAATTGATCATAGTAAGGAAAGAACATGAAAGTCAATTTTGTTTTTAACAAAAATGAGTCCTTAGTAATTAATTGTTGGTAGACCAGCCACATGGTAGGTTGACAATAGAGAACTATTCTAACACATTTAAATCCTTAAGATAAAACAAGACAACATAGACCATTTTTAAAATGAAGTTTCTGCTAGTTTGAGACCTCAGGTATTAAATGGCATTGCGACTGATGCTTTCTTTGGTCTCTTGGGAAGGAAAAGATGAGGCTTAGAGGTGGGTAGTCATACTGATAATGCTAACTCAATTATAGTCATTTGTTTATTATGTATTAGGAAGGTGATAGTCTATTGTGATTTTTTCTAAAGTTTTTTGCCCTCCAAAAGTTCATTGAAAGATTATAATGTTTAATATCTGAAGACAATTAGCTCTGTACTTTCTAAAGAATATTCTTTTTTATTTTGATGGGGTTTTCACTCATATTGTATATATCTCCCTGTTTAATATTTTACATATGGTGTGTACTTCAAAAGTGATGGCTGTTTTGTGATTTACAACCTTGGAGAAAAATAACATAGTAGTCATAACTTTGCAGTTTTTTGTGATGCATGAAGATCAGATTTTTTAATGTTGGTTAATGCTTTGCTAATTAAAGTGTGCATGTTAATTAAAGCAGAGGCTAATGTTAATTACCTATATTAATGGAATCTCATGTAGCACCTGCCTGAAGCAATGGGTTCAATTTTCAAAATATCTCAATTAAGGCTGAAACTTTTGATTTGCATCTAGTAGGGTTTCAATTAACTGCATTGAAAACTTAAATAACACTCTCAAGGGTGCAAAATATCAGTGATTATATGAAGTATGGTAGAGTTTGGTAGGTTCATTTATAGACACTGTTTTCAGCCTAACTGTATTTATTTCTCTTCTACTGGTCAAAATTGTGTTCACCCATCAAGACCCCTCTTCTGTGAAGTATTTTCCAGTTCCCAAGGGACTATCAGCGCCTGTTTGTTGCTTCTCTTACACCATTCTGCCTTATATTATAAGTCCTTGTTACTTCTGTGTCCCTTGCTAAATAGAAGCTCCTGAAAGGCCTTGGCTTCGTCCCTTACAAGGACCAGCACACCTGATCAAATGCTAGCATGTTTTGTGGCTGAAAACACTCTTTAAGTGTTTGCAAAACAACTAAATACATTTACTGACTAAAGTGGAGATGAGTGAACTTTTCCCTTTTAGTGCATGACAGTTGCACTGTCGCTCCCTTTATGACTGCTCCACGTAAAGCGTGAAGTTACTGCTTGGGATCTTATAGCTTTGTCCGATAAAAGATAGATATTTTCGTTAATTTCAGTTAAAAATGAGCTGGAATGGGCAAGAGGCTGCTTGTTCAAGATAAAACAGTCAGTGTTATGAGAGCAGAGGACGTGTTTATGCTGGCAGGGATGATGTTAATATCCTATTTCAGTCCCAGGCTTATAAGTTTACCATTCTGCATGCAGATCCGGCTTGTGACCATAAGTGCACATACTTTAAATCAGCTACTCACTGAAGAGAGCCATAGAAAGCTTGCTTTATCTTGGAAGATAGCACATGGGGTTATCATGTGGTGGGCTAGAATCTTAATATAATGAATTAGAGATATCAGTACCTGTCTGGAGACATGTATTGCCATTAGTATGCATAACCACTCTCCTGAATTCACTGTCATATTTGCTGAAGTCCCAATAACAACTTTTCCCTTTGGGTCTTCGGGAAGGATTAGGAGCTAATGGCGCTAACCTTTTTGACATCTAGTAAAATCACGGTTTCAGAAAAATAGTTCCATTACTCTACACAATTGAAGGGAAAGGTAATCTCCTCGATAAGCATACACAACTAGGTCACAGACTGACTTACAGCCCCTGGAAATCAGCACCGGTTACTGCTTTTCCTTGCCAGACTTCGACTCCATTGACTGTTCATCTCGGAGGACCAGCTTTGTCTCCATTCAGCTGTAAAGAGTATCAGATGAACATAACATTTCCATGTGCAAGGTGCGGTCATCAAGGTGACGCAAAAGGCACATGCTTGCTTACTGTGCTGATGTGGTACTGGCATACTGGTTTTAAAAAGTTAAGGTAAAAAGGGATGGTATTGATTGAGCAAGAAGATGTCAGCTGACATCGATAACAGGAGGTATGATTGTGGAAATGAGATGTGAGTGTGTCCATTAACCAAGGGCCATGTAGGCTTAGATGTGATAGTGAGAGCTCACATTCTTTATGTCAAAACTGGCTCAATGCTGATTAGTTAGTAGGTGGAATAAGTGCAACAACTAGTTGTAGAAATGTGACAGATATGCAGATTGGACTTTCCCCGGATGAGACAATGGTCCAGGTTTTACAACTGGAGAGCAAAGTCACCAAAGCATCTGTTCCCCACTGTGGCACCATTAAGGCTGCAGATGGCAGAGCATTAACAGGAAGACATTGGGAACAGCTGGAAAACATCTGCTAGGAAGTGACAACCTAATGGGTGTTCTGGGCCTTTTCTAATTGTGGGGGAATCACTCAAAAAGCCTGGAAAGAAACTTTGATGTTTTGGTGCTGGGAGGAAGGAGTCGATGGAGCACTACATTCTAGTTGAGGCATTTGAGGGACTTCTGAAAGTAAGTGGCTTTGAAGCTTGGGAAATATTCTAGGAAAAAAAATATACAAAGTTAAATTGCTTTTCCCCAAGTGCTAAATAAGAATAAACTTTTAAAAGGTGTCTGTGAGGTTTACGTGGACCTGGAGCCCACTTTAGGAACATATTTGGTTCATCACTAAATCATGAGTGATATTTAAACATAGTAGAGAGTTTTGATTGAGTCCAAGAATCGCAGGACAAGGAACATTGAGCCTTGCAGAAAGTGACTGATGTGGGTACCTTCCACAGGGACTCCGTGCCACACCCCAACTCTTGCAGTTGCCTTAGTCAGTGACTGGCTGGGGACTGGACGTCATGGCTGCTGGACCGCTGGCCAGAGAGGTACCTGGGATGGTTAGTAGAAGCACTGGACCTGGCTCTTCCTCTCATTAGCTATGTGACTTTGGATAAACCAATTTATTTGATCTCTGGCTTCTGCATCTGTTCAGAGGGGATAATAATACCTCATTTACCTGAGCACAACTCAAGGTTGTTCTAATGATCAAATGAGAAAATGTATGTGAAATCACACAAGCCATGAAAGTATAAATGCAATTTATTATTAAATTATCAATATCTTATTATCAAGTGATTCCTGATCAAGCAGAACGTTATTCTCAATGATGATGTAGGCATTTATCCAGGTACCCAGTGAATAGTGAGCTGATTTAGGTGAGAGATAGTGAAAGTAGGATTATCACATCCAATTAACTTGTTAATTTGCAAACTGGTTCAAGTAACAGGACTAAATCAATACTAGTTTCATAGGAGAGTAGATTATTTGGGATGGAACTATAAAATATAAACATCTAATTATGTAAAATATGAAATCTTATAGTTCTTTTAAAATGTTCAATTAAACAATAGAAAGTTTCATTTTGGACATAGATTCTGACTAAAAAGCAAGTTGTTTATCATATTTTAAAAATACAGTTATTTTGCCCAGCTGGTGTGGCTCAGTGGTTGAGAGTTGACCCAGGAACCAAGACATTTTGGGTTGATTCCTGCCTGATTCCCTGTCAGAGAACATGCCTGGGTTGCAGGATGGATCCCCAGAAGGGGGCATGCACATGCACAAGGCAGCCGATCTATGATGTTTCTCTCTCTATCCCTCTCCCTACCTCTCCCTCTAAAAATCAATAGAAACATGAAAAATTATATACAGTTATGTCTTAGGGCTGATTCTCAAGATGTGAAGCAGCATATTGAAGACAGCAGTGCATTTAATGCTAATACAAAATTACTTCCTCACTGTCATCCTTTATTCTGACCCTTTCTTTCTACCTCAGAACTTCACTTAAACTGAGATCCCAACTCTAGCCGGCTTGGCTCAGTGGATAGAGCATCAGCATGTAGACTCAAGGGTCCCAGGTTCAATTCCAGTCAAGGGCATGTACTTCCGTTGCAGGCTCCTCCCTGGCCCAGGCCTTGGTCGGGGCGCGTGCAGGAAACAACCAATCGATGTGTTTCTCTCACATCAATATTTCTCTCTGTCTTCCCCTCTCTCTTCCACTCTCTCTAAGAATCAATGGAAAAATATCCGCAGGTGAGAATTAAAAAGAAGAAAAAAAAACCCCTGAGGTCCCAGCAACCTTTAATTACCATTAGAAGAAACAGGTGAATTGTCACGTGAAATGTCTTACATTCCAGATTTGTCTGTTTCTTCGTGATGTTCTGTAACTTTTCCCTCTATCCGCTATTTCCTATAACCTGGAAATTTGGTCTAGAGGCCTGCTTGCCTACAGGCTAAACATTGTTGGCCTGTGTGCTTCATGAGATATCTTACCGTGTCAGGTTGTCTGCTGTTTGGGATGCTAAAGTGGTGACAGCCAGAGGCCTTCTCCACAGAGATAAGATTCCCTTATCATTAGCAGGACATCTGTGGGGCAGTTCTTTGACATGCTAATATTTAGTTCTCCGTTAAAGGTTTGCTTACTGGTTTTAGACTCCATTGATGATTTTTGCTGGAATCATTTATTTTTGGAGTGGCTGTAAAGTGGTAGTTTTCTAATTCTATTTTTTCTTTCACATTTTTTAACTGGCATATATTTTTTTTCTATAAAGCTTCCTGCTGTCCAGTTCATATGAACTACAGTTTCTTTTTAAAACCACAAGTGAAATACATACCTAAGTTTTCCTCTTTACTTACCAATATTTGGGGTAAGGAGTTAGTGTAATAGTCACCTTCCATAGTGATGTTTTTTTCTTTCTCTCTTTTAAGTATACTACAGATTGGTTGGTTACTATTTATTCAAAATGCTACAATCAACTACAATAATTCTTCTTTTTGCTGCTTAGATTGTCCCAAATTTGCCAAAAGGGAGCCTCTTCATGATGGTTCCTGTGGAATTTACATTTTAGTGGGATGCGGATCAGAAACATACACACATTCAAATAAACATGTAAATAAGCAAAAGAATCATTCAATCAAGCAAATATAATTGTAAGATATAGTAAATATTAGGAAGAAAATAAATAAGACCTGAGAGAGAGAATAATAGGAGGTGTGTATCTTAGGTAAGATGGCCAAGTAAGGAAAATTTATTTATTTATTTATTTATTTATTTATTTATTTATTTATTTATATTAAATAGATTGAGGTAACATTGGTTAATGAAATTATATAGGTTTCAAGTATACAATCCTATGATACATTATTTGTACATTGAATTGTGTGCCCACCACCCAAAATCAAATCTTCTTCCATCACCATATACCTGACCTCCTTTGCCACCCCCCACCCTACTTCCCTCTGGTAGCCACCATACGTTGTGTCAATGAGTTTTTGTTTGTTTTTCTTGTTTGTTCATTTGTTGTTGCTTTCAGTTTTATATCTCACATATGAGTGAAAGCATATGGTGCTTGACTTTTTCTTTCTGACTTATTTCGCTTAGCATGATATTTCCATGACCTATCCATGTTGTCACAAATGGCAGTATTTCATCTTTCTTTATGACTGAATAGTATTCCATTGTATATATGCACCACATCTTCTTTATCCTATCATCTATTGAATGACACTTAAGTTGTTTCCATGCCTTGGCCACTGTGAATAATGCTATAGTGAACACAGGGGTTCATAAAACTTTGTGAATAAATGTTTTCAAATTTTTGGGGTATGAGACATAAAGGCTATGAAGGTGATAACCATGTGAAGAAGAAAGGAGAAATATACCAAGCAGATGGGACAGCATGTCCATGGTGGGAAGGAGCTAGGCTCATTCAAGGAACTGAGAAAGCCTAGCATAGTTAGAATGTGTATGGAAGGGTGAGAGCAACTCAGGAGTAGTGATGGACAATGAAGGCCAGATAAGGCAGGCCCCGGAAGACTCTGGTGCCCAAGGGGAGATATGTTACAATATACACTTGTTGAGGCTGAAGTCAGACATTTCCTTTAAGGAGATTGTGAGCATAGTATCCAATACCTTCCATTGTGCTGTCAAGAAGGGAGCCTATAGAATACTGGAAATATAGAATAATAATGGAGCAATCTGTTAAAATTTGTTTGCTTTAGACAGTGATGTTTAGGGATTCTTTTATAATTAATCTTTTGACTTAGGAGGTAAACTAGTTCACTTTTTAATTCTGCTACTAAAATATAGAATAGGAAAATATATAATTGAGGTAAACAGAAGTGAGGAGGAAGCAGGAGGATATAATTGTGTTTAACCTATCACTTACTTTGAATAGCAGTATGCCTGATGGGTAGGAATGAAGCCATCAAAGAGGAAAACGAATGAGTATTTGTATTTTTTTTAAGTCTCCTCCAGATATAATAGCAGTGAGCTACTAAGCGTTTTCAGAAACAAACTAAGCCATAAGCCAAACTTTGTAAGCTCTAAGCAGCCCTGGCCAGTGTAGCTCAGTTGTTAGAGTGTCAGCCCTCCCACCAAAGAGTCCCAGATTTGATTCCTGGTCAAGTGCATGTACGTGGCTTGCAGGTTTGATCCAGCTCCAGTTGGGGCATAGGCAGGAGACAACTGATCGATGTGTCTCTGTCATATAGGTCTCTCTCTCTCACTCTCTCTCTCTCTTTCTCTCTCTCTCTCTACTTCACCTCCATCCCCCCTCTCTTCCACTCTCTCTAAAAAAAAAAAAATCAATGGGAAAAATATCCTCAAGTGAGTATTAACAAAAAATAAAAATAAAATAACAAGCCCTAGCCGGTTTGGCTCAGTGGATAGAGCGTCAGCCTGCGGCCTCAAGGGCCCCAGGTTCGATTCCGGTCAAGAGCATGTACCTTGGTTGTGGGCACATCCCCAGTAGATTTTCACCCATAACCTTTCTTAAACTTAATATTGCAGATTCATGCATTTCAATATTTAAGTGAAGAATAATGAAATTCATGAACTTGAAGATGGGCATCATGTTAACGTGTCAATGCCTGTGAATATTTAGTATGAATTAGTATATCAGGTATCTTTCTATTTCAACAGTAGCAAGAGTGGGGATGAGCGAGGATGCACAAAGGTAGTGGGAACTTTTATATGGAGGCTATTACATATGGCGTTGAGATTTACTGGAATATTCTTACCTAACATCAGGGGTCCTTCCCTTACTCATAGTAAGTATCCTCCACTAACATTAGAACTTTCCAATTAAACATAATTTTCACCTTTACATTTTCATTGATTTTAGTAAATTGATAATCACCAATATGTTGAAATCCAAAGGGTTTTTCCTTAAAAAAAGTATTTTGATATTTCCTACAAATATAATTTTAAATAAAATATCTAAGTTTTAAAATGACTTTTGATTTTCTTTCTGTTTTCATCTTTAAATATTTCTTATTTATCAGTGAATCACCTCTCAGTATAATATCTAGATAAAATATATTTCCCTCCTTTTAAATACTTTTATATTCCCATCTGTTTTTATGGCATGTTACTGCATGTCTCCAGAGGCACACAGCATTTTTATTTTCAAGTAAATTTATATTAGTTACAGTCTCCAGCTGTTTTAGATATAGGATCATTTCCTGTCGGTGCTGTTTCCAGGACAATTCTTTTTTCCCTCACAAAAATGAAAAATGTAATTTAACAAAGACATCCTATAATTGCCTTCATATCTAGCCAGGTATCTAGTGATCTAAATACTTATTTTATTTAAAACATCTGTCTACATAATATTTAGTGATTGTCCAGGGCTATATCATCTTTGGGAAAGGCAGCTGCTGCCATTTTTATTTAATTTATAAGGAAACAACAAAAATTTCTCCTTCATATTGAATCTTCTGCCACTATGTCTTATGTGAGATTTTATTGTATTTTTTAAATGAGAATAGCTTACCTCTTTGGTGCTTGCAATTAGTTTAGTTTTTTTTCAAATTGGGAAAGACCATTCTTTAAAAAATCACAATGGAAGCATTTTGTGAGAATAATACTCTTGTTCTATTCTCTCTCTCTTTCTTGATAGATAGATAGATAGATAGATATCAAAGTATCATAATAGAGATGATGGCATGCTGCTTTACTCATGTAACTAGCCTTACACAGGAATCACATTTCAGTTTCCAAGTTCTTTTAGAGTTACTTGTCTATAGTGCATTTTCTTTTAATTTATAATAAAAAAATCTCGTCTTTTTTATTATAAAGTTGTTCTGTTGATTAGAGCAGTTAGTTGATATTTTCTTGGGTTTTTTTTGTTTGTTTGTTTTTTATAAAAACTGCATGAAGAAAGATGGCACTTCTATAAAAGCTCTTTGCCTTGGGGGTGACACTCAGTGCTGCTTGTAGAGGACTCCATATGGAAACTCTTATTTATTTATTTATTTATTTATTTATTTATTTATTTATTTATTTTTGTGCACTACCCTTAGAGCCAAAGATAAAGTGTTTAACTTTTAATAGATCATATCACTTTAGGCTCAGCCGAATGCCAAAAACAACAGGCACCCAGGCTTACAGTAGTGTGTCTAAATGAGGAAGTTTACTTTTTCCTGGGAAGTAATCAAAATATTCCTTTTTGGAACACTGAGAGTATGAAAGGGAAATGATTAGGGTTCCCTACTGACACACTGTTATGATTGACAGGAAAAACCCACATTTATGCCACCTGAGACATCTTGTTCCGGAACTTTCTGGAGGGTAGTAAATTGGTGTTGGCACAAACACAAAAAAATAAAATGACTTGATTCAGCACTTTTCAATTCTAAATCCCCTAACACTAAAGCAAGAAGTAAATATTCATCAAATGATCAAAATTTATATTGATTTTTATTCTACATTAGCAGCTCAAAGTCGAGATTCTTGACAGGATGGATGTCGGTTTGAATGATTCTCTTTGAAATGAGGATATAGCACTGGGCTGAGTGCTGCTGTGCATTCCTGAACCAGGGGCCATGATTATTAGAACCCTAGGAGGCTAAGTTTTTAAAAGAACAGTATAAAGACACACTTGTTCAGTTCTGTTTTGATAACTAAATTGTTATTATTAGTATGTAAAATAATTCTTGTTGTTCCTATTTCATTCCTTCCTTTCTATCACCATCTAAGGACCAGTATTCTATAGAATTTCAAAGGAGTGGAGTACATGATATAGTCAGATAGAGTTAATAGCTGCATTTGCCAGCATAATTGTACGTGGGAAGGAACCTCCAGTCCTGCAGGGCAAGAGAAGCTAAGATTGTATCTTCACATTATACATCTTTAATTTTTTTGTTTCTGCCAGAAAGTAAATAAGGATTTGCTATAGAGAAATTTGGAAGACGGGAATAAGAACACAGTCATAGAATATAAACACAGACTTGATGCCTGTGTCATTGTACAGAAATCTGCTAAGGAAACAGTAATGGAGAAACATTGGAATTCTAATCATCCCCTCCAGTCGGCACAGTGTAATCATCCTCTCTTCCCACCCTGGCTCATGACATAAAATGCTGAATTTTTAATGACTCTAACTACTTGCATTACAAAGACGGGGAGGACAGTGGTGGATGAGGCTTTGCACAGATGCACTTGTGTGATGTATTTGTTCTTTATATTAGTTAGGTGGATGTATTGCTGTTAATAAATATCTCCTCTATCATTAAAATGGAAGAGGACATTTTTATTTAACACAAATAAATGCAGAAGAAATAATGAAAATAACATTGATGTTAATTTTTCTGATTTGTGTAAAGATGCTTACTTACTATTTAACAAATATATTGAAGGACATACTTTTAAAATTGAATTTTCTAAACATTATAGTGAATGTTCTTAATGGTTTGTAAGTAGCATCAAGTCAATAGAAATAAAGATTACTTTTTAAAGATATAAACACAATATTTTAAACTTAAATCAGTTATCTTTTGCATTTGTCCTGAGTTAGTTATCCATGAATATAAATATAAAAAAACCTTGAGAACCTAAGGTAGTTTTTCTGGGGCTGCCAGTATGTTTGTGGAAATTTTGTATCCTAATGTACAGAGATTAGTATCTACAGTAGTCTTTGTTGAGTGTAATATTGAAATAGCTTTGAGATTCTTGTGAAAATTTTTATATATATTTAATTTTTAATAATGGGAAAATATTTATATTTTTAAATACTTTTACGACTCTCTTATCCAATGGTAAAAAGAACATTCCGCCGAGACCGGTTTGGCTCAGTGGATAGAGCGTCGGCCTGCGGACTGAGGGGTCCCAGGTTCGATTCCGGTCAAGGGCATGTACCTGGGTTGCGGGCACATCCCCAGTGGGAGATGTGCAGGAGGCAGCTGATCGATGTTTCTCTCTCATCGATGTTTCTGACTCTCTGTCTCTCTCCCTTCTTCTCTGTAGAGAATCAATGAAATATATTTAAAAAAAAAAAAAAAAGAACATTCCAACAAACGAATTGTTTCTTTGGCAACATTTTTGAAGTATAATATTGAATGCATATTTTAGCTCCTATTATTCAGTATAATTTTTCTATAATTCTAGGTTATATGTTCCCTGAGGGCAGGCACCATGTCTGACTCAGATGTGTATCTTACTGAACATTTGACACGTAAGAGATTCTCAAGACAAACTTGTTAAATGAATAAATGGAGGCTTTTAATCAACTTTACTCCAAAGAAATACAGGGCTAAAGAACAGTATGCCACTCAGTCATGCACGAGGGACTAAAGAACAACGTGAGATTCTCATCCGTTGTAATACCAAATGTTATTTGTATTTAACCAGAATGTAGCTGATCATAAGTATGTGAAAAAAATGTCTTACAGGGTTCATTTCTGGACAAAAGAAATCCACTTTGAATTCAATCCCTAAGATGAGTTATCTCAGGAAATTATGAATCACCAGCAATGATGACAAAGGCAAAAATATACAAAACCAGAGGCCTGATGCATGAAATTCCTGAAAGGGTAGGCCCTCGCAGCCCCAGCTGCCTTGGCCCTCACAGCCCCGGCTTCCTCTGGAAGGTCGTCGGGACGGTCATTCTGCTGTTTGGCCATTTGGTCAATTTGCATATTACGATTTTATTATTACACCAACACTGTAAAGGTGACAACTCTAAATCCTAGAATGAGTATGGGGAACTCTGATAAGTAAAAGAATGGAGATCTCCAAGTGAAGATTCTAATCAACCCTGAAAGAGCTTGTCAAGGCCTTGAGGCCTGAGAGTGTTTCCAGAAGGAAGCTATCTGGGCAGTTTTAAGAGGGATACTTTGGGGAGGAAAGAAAGAAAGCATCCTATATAATAAAGCCTAATATGCAAATCTACTGAACAGTGGAACAACTGGTGGACCAACTGGTCGCTATGACGTGCACTGACCACCAGGGGGCAGATGCTCAATGCAGGAGCTGCCCCCAGCCCACAGGCTCAGACCGGCAGCAGCAGCATGGGTGGGTGGGAGTGAGGGGGTAGGGGGGGGGGGCCCTGAGCAGGTAGCATGAGGCCAGCCGAGGTGGGTGCCAGCAGAGGCCCCCTGATTAGCCCGCCAGTAACCCCAAAGATCAGCCCTGATCACTGGCCAGGCCTAGGGACCCTACCCATGCACGAATTTTGTGCACTGGGCCTCTAGTATTAAATATTTGTACAAGGAAGAAGAGAAAAAGGCATGTGCTTAGAGATACTACATCAAAGGTTAAAAAAACAAAACTGTATAGTAAAAGTAGGAAATTATTCCCCAATGACAAATGATTGCCAGAACAAGTGTAGTTCTCACCTATTGTATTGAAGGATCCTGTGATTGTCCTGAGTTAGTGTGGACTGTTTCAAATAACTTATATTAAAATATTTCCTAAAGTACAAATATCTTTAACTTTTTAAATAAATCCTTCTTTCTGGGTTCAATTTCCTAATTAAACACACACACACACACACACACACACACACACACACACAAAACCTGTGGCATTGTTAATGTCTTTTCCAAAAGTTCAAATGACTATTTTTTTTTAAATGGAAAATCAGATTTTATGAAGCTAAAACAAGCCCCTGCCCTGAAGACTTAAAACTGTGTTTTGAAATGGATTGTGAAGGTTGCCACACGGGACAATAGCTGAAGTTTCATTCCGTATGTATGTGATCACCATGGTTAGTTTCTAATATAATGTTCAGTATCTAAGATCACTTTGTTAGCAGAACAACACATTACCAAATGATTCTTCAATTAAATAAGCTTTTCTTTTCTTCCTTCTTTTTTTTTCCTAGAGGAAAGTATATATTTTAATATATACCCTAGAAAAAAATATATATCTTTTTAAATAATTTTTATTTGTGTCAAAAATAATCTTCTTTCTGAGGGAGAATGAAGCCAATGATTTTAAAAAGCAAGCTGAGGCTGCAAACTCCAACTCTGTTTTATTTCTTTGTACATTTTAAACCACTTCAGATTTTTTAACTCGGTAAAATTTATTCAGACAATTTGTTGAGTGGCTGTCACATACCGTGTGCTGTGCCCAGTGCTGGAGATATAGCAATGAATACATAGATACAAGTTGCTGCCCTCATGGGGCTTCCAGTCCATGGGGGTGGGGGAAGGTGGACAATGCAAAGTAAATTTTGGCTAGAGCTAGATGTGGTGAATAAGTATGAAGGAGGATAGGGGTCGCTGCAGGTAGGGGTGAGTTAAAGTCTTATGTAGAAGATCTGAATGAGAAGATGACATTTCAGCAAAGACCTGAGAGAGATGAGGGACTGAGCTGTCTGCAAACAAGACCAAATGCCCCTAGAAAGTGTCTACCACCCCTGCTGGAGGTGACTGCTGGCATGGGAGATGTGGACTGACCGCTAGCATGGGGGATGTGGACGAAAGCTTGATTGGAGTGTGTTCAAGAAAAAATAGGAGAGGAATTAGACATATTGAGTATAGATAAAGCCAGAGGAAGGTTGATGTCAATTGCCATCTAGAGATTATTTTTTCTTTTTTTTCTTACATGGGAAAGACATTTTGTAGAGGGTTGGGGCGGGGGGGGGGGGCTAATGTACTAATGTGACTAATACAGTAGAGCAGAAAATGATTTAGGAGAGAGGAGCAATTTGCTGTGGGAGGAATCATCTTTGTGCAGTTAAGAGGGGTCTAGTGCACAAGTGCAGGGGACTGGTCTTTGAAGTCTGGACGATTTCCACTGAAATAGGAGGGGAGGCAGAGAACATGGACCCAGATGCAAGCAGGAGGGAAGATGTGGTTGGAAGCTATGAAGTACAGTCTGTGTATAAGTGACCAGGCAAACCTACAGAGGCATGAGTTAAGAAAGTAAAATTAACTTTAACATTATTGGGACACTTAACAAAGGATCCTGGGATGTGCAGTTATAATGAAACTAGAGGCCCAATGTATGAAATTTGTGCAAGAGTAGGCCTTCCTTCCCCCGGCTGCCGGCACAGCTTCCCTCTGGGACCCGGGACCCAGGCTTCCCTTCAGCCGCCAGCAGGCACCTCGCAGCCCCAGCTTCATCCAGAAGGTCATCTGGAAGGACATCTGGTCTAATTAGCATATTACACTTTTATTATTATAGATAATTGATATTTCTTAACTAAATTAGTTTTTTTTAGGGTAAGGGTAAGGCATATATCTGTATGTGCTTATAAAAATGATTATGTGTTGAATCCTTAAAGATTATTAGAATGACTAAAACTTACTCCCCAAAATTTATCATGGGCTATCTACTTTGTTATTAGACACAATATTAGAGGGAAGTAGAGAGTTGAATAATTATTCAGGCTCCAAAGATCATTGAATTTGGATCACCACACACCAAGCCAAATTTAAATAAAATATTTTAGAACACTGTGTCTTGTGTTCTGACTAAATTATTAATTTGTAATCTAAATTTGAAGAGGTATATCTCTAGTGATTTGGGCTCCAGGTGCATACAAAATAAAGGGGAAGGCATGCAACTAATGATAAGCAGCAAAGCAATTGTATTAAACATCAGATGAAACAGCAGTGTTTCTAACTTTACTATATGGATTAGCCTGCTAGCGTGGCAATAACAAAATACTATAGATTGGTGACTTAAACAACAGAAATTGATTTCTCACGGTTCTGGAAGCTGGAAGTCCGAGGTATAGATGTTGTCAGGTTTGGTTTCTGGCTTGTATGTGACCACCTTCTTACTGGGTCTTAGAGGACCCTTTCTTTATGTGTCCTCCTCTTCATCTTCATAGGACACCATTCCTATTAGATTAGGGCCCAACCCTTGTGACTTCATTTAACCTTAATTACCTCCTTAACGACCCTGTCTCCAAATACAGTCACTTGGGGTTTATGGCTTGAACATACAAAGGGGTGGGGTGGGGGCACAGTTGAATCCATACATTATGTTAAAGGTTTGGCAATATTTGGAACATATAGGGGCTCTGCAAATAACTGGGACTATAAAACGGCAAAGGAGACATGGAGAACAAAGTTCCTTTGTAGAGTGTGTAATCTTGAGACAGAGACAGAAAAAGTTGAGACAAACACAAACATTTAAGCTGTGATATGTGCTGTTAAGGAAAATACCACGGTTCCAAAATAGAGAAAGATAAAGTGGATCTACTTTTGATAGGGTGGTCGGGGAAGGTCTTTCTGAGAAGTAACATGTCAGCTCAGAGCTGAAGGATGAGAAGACATTAGCAAAAGAATGTTCTAGAGAAGGGCAACAGTATGCGCAAAGGTCCTGAGACAGGAAAGAACAGAAAGAAGGCAAGGATGACAGGGGCATGGTGATCAAGAGTGAGGTAAGTAGTTCTGAGAGGGAGACATGAGGTCTGAGGTAGGTAGGAATCAAAACTTATGGGTCATGGGAGAAGTGTGTTCTTTAGGCCTAATTGCAGTATGAAACCAACTGGTATTTTATAAAGACCACTCTAGCCACTGTAAGGGAAGAGACCAGGCAGCAGTGGGTGAGGGGAAATACATGTTAGGAGATAATTGCTGTATGCAGGGGAGAGGTGCTGCAGGCTTGGATCAGGCTGGCAGCATTGCAGACTGGAAAACAGACTGGAGAGACATTTTGGAAGAGGATTCAACCGATTTGAGGAAGTACCTGGCTGTGGTAAATGAAGACAAGGAGGAGTCCAGGATTACTTTTAGGTTCCTGACCTGGGCAACAGATAGGCCACGTCTCTAAAAGGAAAGGACTAAGTAGGGAATGTCTTGGGGGAAGAGGGGAGGATGAGAATTGAGAGTTCTGTTTTGAACAGTTATACCTAAAGTAAATCCAAGTAGCGATGTCAGGTGGTTGGTTAGGTATATAGTGTGGAGCTCAGAGGAGAGGCTTGGAAGCCATTACTATATTGATGGCATTGGAAGCCATAGAAGAGAGTATAATAAAGAAAAGATGTCCAGAATTAAGCCATTCAACAAGCAGTAATCCCAGATGTGATGCAAAAATTTAGTCAATGAACCATCTATAACGTGGGTTTGGGGATGGGGAAGAAGGATGGAGGGAGAGCGATTGAGAATCCATCTCATTAGGTCAGTCAAGCTGTAATGCAGGCTTACACCAGAGTAAATGAGAACTGATCCTTTTTCTCGTCCTATCATATCTTCTCTTCCAGGGCACTCTGATTTCATCTCCCAATGCCGACTGTTGCCTCTAGGTTTATATTTCAGTCTTAACAGTTTTACTTGCTTGCTAAATACCCCACTTTGGGTTTCCCTCAGTACCTCAAACAAAATACTTGGTCAAATCCAGCTTATTTGTTCCATCTACCATAGCATTGCTCTTTTGATACTCCTACTCCCAGGAAATGTGAGGTGGGACTTCCTTCTTGTTTCTTCTTATTTTCCTTAATGAGTAAGTGGCCAAATCTTGTTGGTTACACATCAGTAATATTATTTAATCAGGCTAAATTTTCATTTGTAAAATATATTAGCTTTAAAAAGTATCCACTGTTATCATAAATGCTAATAAATAAAATTCTTTTAATCAAAGATTCAATGTTATTTTTGTAAGAACTGCATTTTCTTCAAATCTTCCACCTAAAAATTTACCTTTGGACTAAGATATAGTATGAAGAAGAGTGAAGCCAGCTTACAGAGATATTTAGACTGCAAAGGTATTCAACCTTAGCAGAAGCAGCCAGTTTGGTTCTATCTTTATCATCACATTTAGGAATGAATCACTGAAAACAGAGATAGAAATAGAGATGGATAGGAAAGTCTTGGCCATCTAATTCATCTCCTTGTTGTGCCGGGAAGGGTTTTTTTTTTATGTCAAATGCCAGTGAGATATTGTGCAATAAAAGCCTTAGATTGCAACATTTCAATCATTTTTGTTGGGCGACTAATTATCTTTCAAGTTGCTTTCAGCATTGTTCTCTGAAGTCCTTTTCATGTATCCCTGTTATATGAGAGATGTTTCCCTTTCTATACAGAAATGGCCTGGGACCTAAAAGGGATAAACTCCAATTATTTTTTCATAATAGTGATGAGTCTGCATTAAGTCAACATCCCTCCTTATGATCCTTTCTGTGACCAGTAACTCACATTTGTGAGATCATTACCCAGAACAAGCTTGTTACCAGAGGATGGTTAAAAACAAACAGGAACCTCCTTTCAGAATCAAACATGTCCCTTGGCACCTTATGGTGCAGAAGCATTATTCTCATGGGGTTCCCAATAGAATTCTTGGTGTGGGATGACCTCCTCATTATCCCTGTAGCTTTGATGAGGGGAGGAGTGGAGTGGGGATGGCATTTGGGAAAATTATTGTTTTTAAGCTCTTTGGCTATTGTTCAACATCGCTCAGTTATCTCACATTGTTTTAATCACATAATATGGTGTGTGCTCTTTTGAGAGCTATGTTTTATTGTTTTTTTCCTAATTATTGACTTCCTATATTCAATTTTATACCTTCCCCCGTTTAAAAACCATTCTTAGGTCTCTAGGTATTATTCCTCCAAGTTCTATGATATCTGCATGTCACTTGGTTGAGACTTGTCTGTAATGCCATTAACATGCTCCATTCCTCCTATTTGTCATCCTTAATAAAGGTGCTAAATTCCTTTGTGTCTTCTCACCAGCCACACCCTTCTCCCCCAAACTGAATATGCTCCATAAAACATTATCTTTCGTTTCTAGTGTTTGACATAATTCTTAATCCAGTTGAGTCCACTCTTACTCAAGCCAATTAGTTTGGGCAAGTTCACATAACCTTTTTAACTGATTTCTGAAACTTCAATTATGTGACTAAAGTAATTTTAGTATTTTTCAAAAGCTCTTCCTTGGCAGTGCCGAGCAATAATGATGAGCTGCTTGTGGAAAGCAATAACGTAGGAACTCTAGAATGGATTGCTATCTTAGCTTTCATATGCTCCGCATTTCCTTTACTGAGTCCTGACTTGCACTTTTAAGAAGGTGACACTTTATAATAACATTCCCCTCTACTCCCAGGTTGAGTCTATAAAACTAGAGACTAGGCAAAAGGCCACAGTTGGCTCTGGATACAAAGAGTAAAAGGTTGTGTCTGACTTGACCTTTCTCACATATTATAGAATTCTGGCAACTACCCAGAACTGCTTTTCTAGGAGAATATGTAATCTATATGTATAAAAGCCTCAGTGACCAAACGACCCAATGACCCAACAACTGGTCAACCAGTCACTATGATATCCACTGACCACCAGGGGGCAGATGGTCAGTGCACTCCCACAGCCAACCTCCACGATCACTCCGCCCAGCTGGCCAACCTCCCCTAGTCACTCCCCACCGCCAGCCAACCTCCCGTGGTCCTTCCCGCTGGTTGGCCGGCCCTGATCGTCCCAACAGGGACTGGGCAAGATGACCCCATTGGTCCTGATCACTGGCCAGGCTGGGGGAGCCCACCCATGCATGAATTTATGCACCAGGCCTCTAGTTAAAATATAAAGAAGTAGCAGTTTTAAGGCTTATCAGAAATGTCAATGGATGTTCTTGGATTTAGTAAAGTGTGTCAAAAGAAAATACGAGTTCCACTGGTCTGTAGAGCACATGAACTCAGCATTGCCTCCCCCTTTTGCCATGCATGCATGCGTGCAGGGGCAAGCATGTCACCGAGAACACTTCATTCCTGGTCTCATCTGGTGTACTAGGGAACCCTGCAGCCACAGAGATCACAACAGCTGTAATAAATAAAGCATCTATTTAATACATTTTCATGCCAAATATTATTCAGCATTCTTTGTCCTCAGTTTGATAGAAAACAGCATGGTGAACTTACTACCTCTCCTTACTGCAGTGAGCCCACATAACTATGAAAGTTTTAACAGTTCAAACCTGCACATAGGCAAAACCACCATTCCCTCTATTTTAAAATTATTAAGACAATAATACAGAGAACAAAAAATGTAATAAAGGAAGTCTGTTATCATTATTGAAGAGATATTAGAATTAGTGCTAGGCTTTTTTATTCTCCTCAGGAAAGATAATGAGAAGCATTCAGAATATGTGTCCATGCAAATGTATGGGTTAGAGGGGGGGTCTTTAAAAAATAAATGTTACATATGTGGCAATATGAGGAAGAATATTCTTAAGGAATTTCACAGAATTTTTATGTAAAGTCTCATCATACAGTATTATGATCTCAGGGATATTTTGTGATATTTACCAAGTCTTCTGAGAGTTCATTTATTCAGGCTCTACTTTAAGGAGGAACTTATAAGATTCAGAGCTAAAATATAATTCTGGAACATGCCCAGCTGATCCCATTAAATCCAACCTGAAAAGGAGCAGTATAATGATATGAACAATTCGCATTCTTTGAGCTGTTACACCTCACTTGAAATGCATTCCTTCTGGATTAAAACAGCAATTCCCCTTTGTTTCTCTCTCTAGGCCGAGGTTCAGCTATGCTACCTGGAAGCACAAAGAGATGCCGTCGAGCAGATGTCCCTCAAGCTGTACAGCGAGCAGTACACCAGCAGCAGCAAGAGGAAGGAAGAGTTTGCTGATATGTCAAAAGTTCATGCGGTGGGAGGCACAGGGTAGGGAACTACTCTTTGTGTTGTTTTATCCTCCCTAATCTCCACTTTTTCGGTGATTTTGCACTGGTAGGCGTGAGGCAGGCATTTCCTCCCTAGGTAACAGATAAGAAGCAGCTCGCTAGAATAGGTAGGCATTTATGTTCTTTTTCATCCGTGCCTTGAGAGATGTTTCCCTTTCTATACAGAAATAGCCTGGGATCTAAAAGGGATAAACTCCAGTTATTTTTTCATAATAGTGACGAGTCCGCATTAAGTCAACATCCATAGAATTGAAGACTGTAGATTTTACCAGCCTCTGTCACCTAACCCAGAACTTCCTCACTTTGTTGGGATTTATTGAAAAGCAGCCTTGTGATTTTACCAGTATTTGTGTGACTATATCGTGCCTATAGTATTGGTGGTTTTAATTTATAAATTTATTTTTCAGTGTATTTCCCCCTTATTAGGAGTAACCATTCTTTTAAAGTTTGTCTATGGATCTTTTAAACCCCAGAACCTTTGTAGAACATAATTTTCCTGAAAAATGTAGATATTTAATAATTGTTTAGAGACCATGGCTGATCGGTTTGCTTCATGTAAAGTCAACTGGTATAATAGACTAGCATCTGAATTGTTTAGGGCAGTGGTTGGCAAACTCATTAGTCAACAGAGCCAAATATCAATAGTACAACAATTGAAATTTCTTTTGAGAGCCAAATTTTTAAAACTTAAACTATATAGGTAGGTACATTGTTATTAACTTAATTAGGGTACTCCTAAGGCTTAGGAAGAGCCACACTCAAGGGGCCAAAGAACCGGATGTGGCTCGCGAGCCGCAGTTTGCCAATCACGGGTCTAGGGTGAGTGAAAGGACCCAGCAACATCAGTAACCCATGGGCAGTTTTATTTGGCCTGAGACATATGGCTGTATTTACATTATATTATCTACCCATCTTCTAAATAATTATCATGCATTCAGATATTTCCAATGGCTCTAAAGTTATGCAAACATTGTGTATATATATTTTTTCTTTTTTGTCTCTTCTAGCTTAATGTTAATATTTAGTAGGTAAAAATTAAACAGTAAAAGAGTAGTAATGAAAGTTAATTATTTCATAGTTTTAATGACTTGATAATAATTATACTCATAAAAATGGAAGCAGTAACCTATTTTACTTTTATACTTGAGCCAGACAACTAAGGAGCGGTACTGTTCCCCCAAGTCTGTTACATATTAAGAGCATCTTATTACCCTATGAGGTGTAACTCTAGCTAAAATATTTCCTGAAAGGCAGGTGGAAAAGAAATCTTTTTAGGTACTTGTTTGCAGTTATCTTTTAAGTACTCATAGTTTTTATTGGACTTTACATCCCCACATAAATTTTTGGGATAAATTAAGTATGCTGACTACAGATTCTGTCTTGTGCTATGATCCAGGATCTAAGAATACAGGCAAAGGATCAGAATCATAATTCTGTTTAAGAATTGAGAAATATATTTTTAAATTCACTTTTCTATATATTTTGTTGCTCTGTCAGGATTTCTTTTATCCATAGACATGCTACATATATATATATTTGATTACTCATTTAATTCAGTAGACATTTATTCACAAGAAGAAAAGCATAGAAGCAAATAAGAAAGAAAAGGTTAAAACTTGGAGCATAAACAATAAGCTGTTTTGAGGCCTCAATGTGCTTTAATTTCCCTGAATGCCTAAGTGATCTCTGGTGTACACGCAAGCACAAACTTTAGGTCACATTTTCATGTTTTCTAAAGCCCTGGAGACTGAACGGGCACCACGTGCTTCTGACCTCAGATTCCAAGGACCCAACCTGAGTACTTACTCTGGGCTCCACAAATCATAACTCTGCCCTGGGAATTGCTTAGTTAACAACAAGCATTGTTCAGGGACATGGGAGTAGGTGAACTTGCCTGATATCTTTTGTTTATGCTCCTTGGGGTACTGAAGGCTGTGCATTGTGCAGAAATTTAAGAGTGTGCTGAAGAAAAAGCAGCTATTTAATACTAAGGACAAAAACCATATACTATTTTCTACTTTCTGTTTACACACAGAAAAGCATTGTGTGAGAAATGCATGTGGGTGAGGTTATCTGGGTTGTTCTGCCCTCAAGACTCTTTGCTCCCACAGTCAAATCCTTAATTCTGAAACCTTAAGAACATTGCCTTGTAAAATGATCTGCTCCATGACACACAAACTTCATTAACTTTTTCTTTTGTTGCATAGACTGATCATTGTTTCTGGTAAGCAATTGTGGGAATAGTGTGGGCTTTCTAGGGTCTTCATTCCGTATGCAGATCTCCAATCTACTGAAGAGAAAATTAAGTTGGTGGTACAATTCACATATTTTTTTATTTTCTTTCCTTGTCTACACCCATGATAAAGAGAGTACATAGCGGGAAAATGTGCTAGACTACCCAGTGGACGACTCAGATTCTACATAGAATAATGATCTTACATTCCTAAGAATTTTACACAACCAAAATATCATTTAGAAATGAACTTACCACTCTGGCTTGACAGACAGGTGTGTCCCACGGTGCACACCTATGAAGGTGTGTTTAGCAGCCATGTAGGTTTGGCTGGAAGATTTCCCCGAATGCTTGTGAGGCCATGTAAGCTTTAGTCACAGGGTGTGTTTGCCTGTGGGGGACATTTGGCACTGGCTCCAGCATTGCAAAGTGGGAAACTGTGGCTCCCTGGGGGATATGCAATGTCTCAGTCACCCAACAACTTTTCCTCTGAGAGCAGGTTGGTGCTTTTTGATTCCCGCCAATTTAAATGAAAGCATTTATAGATGGGTTGGTTTCTTTCATTTCATAAATATTCATTGAAGACATACTATGTTCATGGCATGATGCCCTGAGCAGAGTTTGTTAAGAACACCGACGTTTTATAGATTTTGTAAAGTATAACCCTCTTTTTTCCCAACACCGCTTTCTACTGCAAAAAATTCATTTTTTACATGAATTTCAAAGATTCTGTTGAATTCATTAATTGGCATCCTACTTGCTGGCAAGACTTAGATTACAAACCATGTCTTTTATTCAGCTTATAAATGATGGAACTGGGAGGCAAAATGGCTGGGAGACTGGCTTGTCCAGGATGATGATGTAGGATGGAGCTAAGACCTCAACTCAGAAACCTGGGTCAGAATGCAGTGGGCAATCCATAAGTCATGCTTTGCTCTCTCTCTGAAGGATTTTATTCCAACAATTGATAAACATTTTCCCCTTAAATTCCATGTTGTGCATATTCCATACTTTATGAAATTTAAATTATAGTCTCTTCTACTATGGAGAACTGCAAAGAATATTAAGAATATTTTATTAAAGCCACAAGGAAGTTTGGGCAAAACTTAGCAAAGTAGGCTTCAGTGAAAACAAAATTGACTTCATCATTGATTTGGCAAATAGTATTATATGTACCTGCTATATGAAGTACAGAAATTAAAAGGCAAAATAAAATGGTCCCTGACTTTGAGAGGCCCAGGGTTTGGTAGGAGGAGCCAGATCTGTAAACAATATGGAATAAAAGATCACAAATGCTGAGTTAAAATCTGCATGAGGTTAAGGGTGGGGCTCATGGAAGGCAGAGCTGTTCTGACTGGTGGGAGTGAGTCAGAGCAGGTCAGGAAAGACATCACAGACAGAGGACTCTGGAGATGAATTTTGAAAGAGGGCAAGGTCAGGGGCAGAGCTTTTCAGTTTAATGTGAGTAAACGTTTATTGAGCATCTACAAAGACAGACCGCAGCTTCTGCTTTCATGAAATTTACAGTCTAGCAAGACAGTGCAGTTCATGTTAAGCCAGTATTTGTCTGTGCAACAAGAGAGAAGGGAAAGCAATGAGAGATGGGGAGCTCAGAGCAATGGGGTGGGCTTCATGAGATAGAGCTGTGTCTCTTGTGTTTACCACACTGCTCTGAATCTGGAGCAGTGCCTGGCAAATGCTGGGGCTCAGTGAATGAATAGATGCATGAATGAATAACTAAAACTAATCCTGGGCTCAGAGAGAGAGAGCAGAGGTCTGGAGTCATCAGACCGCCTGCTTTTTCATATGACTGGAGAGCAGGGTTGAAAGTTGGAGGGGTGTGAAAAGTAAGGCTTGGGAAGAAGGGGAAGCCCAGATCCTGGAGTTAATCATTGAGTTCATGGTTCTTCACCAGGATAGTGCATCAGGGTCACCTGTGGAGCTTTTAAGCTGAAAAATAAAAAAATGCCTGTCTACCCCAACCCAATGAAAATTCGGATTCAGTAGGTAGAGTGGGCCAAGATATGATTATGTCCTAATGCTTACTTCCAGCTGTGAGCCATTGCTCTAGTGGTTTTCAAAATATAGTTTCTGGACCAGCAGCATCAATATCTCCTGTGAATTTGTTGGAAGTGCCAATTCTGGGCCCCACTCCAGATTTACTAAATTGGAATGTATGGGGTCCAACGTCATTTAACAAGTCATTCAGGTGATTCAGATGCAGTTTGAGAAACACTGCTTTTGTCTTAAAGATTTTAGGTTGGAAATGAATGGAGAAGGATACAGATAGTCATGGAGGGGATATAAAGTATAGCATAGGGAATATAGTCAATAATATTGTAACAACTATGGATGGTGTTAGATTTATCGAGGTAATTAATTAATACGTTATATAATGTCCAATCACTGGGTTATATACCTGAAACTAATAATTATATGTCAACTGTAGTTGAAAAGTAAGAAAATTTTTAAAATAAATTAATGGAGAATGTGGAGACTGAATTAGAAACTAAAGCCTGAAAAAAAAATCAATAAACATTGGATGAGGGGAATGATACTGCATTTTCTGGTTCACGGAGGAGAAAGAATAGAGGAGGCTTTGGATTCAACTGACTTTGGTGTCATTCAACATCTAATATTTATTGATTTCTACTATTAAGTGCTGGCTGAAGTAGGCCTTGTGATGTAGAGACAATGGGAGACAGAGGGTGACAGATGTATGTAAATCAGGAAAGCCTTCCAGGAAAAGTCTCACTGAGACTGGCTCAGGGTCAGAAGTGACAATAAGAATGTTTCTCACAGAGGAGGCAGGGTGTACAAACAGCTGGAACCACTAAAGGATACCAGCATGACTAGATTGGCAGTTTTTAAACAATATTCTGGCAGCAGTGTGGGGAATAGCTTGGCAAGGAAAGACTACACAGTGCTTCTTCAATAGGCTATTCTAGTCATCCACGTGAGAAATAGGACCCGAGCTAAGATAGCAGCAATGGAAACGGGAAGAAGGAAGTTGAACTGATAAGACTTGGTCACCAGTATTTAAGAATGTCTCAGGCTCATGCACTCTGGCAGATGGACTTGTCACTCACTGAGCTGAGGAATTCAGGGGAGGAGCTGAAGGGGGAAAGAAGCTACTTGTAGCTCTTTTAATTGCCTGTGGAACATCTGAGTGGAAATGTCTAGGAAGCAGATCTCCAATGTTTTGGGCTTCTCAACCAGAAACAAGGGCAGTATGGTGACTACGGGTAGCAGAGGCTCAGAGAGGTAGGAGCTTACCTTTTGGTAGTCTCTTCACCCCTCTCAAGTGGACATAAAATTATCTTTAAGAATGTTTAAAGAAAAGTAGAAAATCTGAACAGATTAATTGCTAGCAAGGATGTTGAATCAGTAATCAAAAACCTTCCAACAGGTAAGTCTAGGACTAGATGGCTTCACTAGTGAATTTTACCAGTGAAGAATTAATACCAACCCTTCTCAAGCTCTTCTAAAAAATAGGACAGGAGGGAATTCTTTCAAACTTATTTTATGAAGCCAGCATTACCCTGACACCAAAACCAGACAAGGATGCTAAAAGAAAAGCACAGGCTAATATCCCTAATGAACATACATGCAAAATCTTCAACAAAATCCTATATAATAAAAGCCTAATATGCAAATCAACCGAACGGCAGAACAACCAACAGAACGACCAGTTGCTATGACATGCGGTGACCACCAGGGGGAAGATGCTCAATGCAGGAGCTGCCCCCTGGTGGTCAGTGCACTCCCACAGGGGGAGCGCTGCTCAGCCAGAAGCTGGGCTCATGGTTGGCGAGCGCGGCAGCACTAAGGAACAGCAAGCTGAGCGGTAAGAAGCAGCAAGCAGGCAAGTGGTAAGGAGTGAAGGCTCCTGGATTGTGAGAGGGATGTCCGCCTACCGGCTTAAGGGAGTGGGCCTAGCAGACAGACCGACACCCCCGAGGGTTCCCAGATGCAAGAGGGTGCAGGCTGGGCTGAGGGCCCCCCTCCAGTACATGAATTTTGTGCACCAGGCCTCTAGAATCTATGTTCAAAGGTCACTTAGGCTTTTATATATATACTAGAAGCCTGGTGCACAAAAATTTGTGCACATGCGAGGAAGGGGGATCCCTCAGCCCGGCCTGTGCCCTCTCACAGTCTGGGACCCCTCAGGGGATAACCACCTGCTGGCTTAGGGCCTAAGATGGCAATCAGACATCCTTCTATGGCTCTCACTGGAGCTGAGAGCCTGCTGGAGGGTCAGGCCCTCAGGGGATGACCACCTGCTGGATTGGGCCTAAGATGGCAATCAGACATCCCTCTGGCAGCCCGGCAGCCCTCAGGGCTTGCCAGCAGGGAGCAGACCTAAGCTGCAGTCGGACATCCTTAGAGCTGCTGAGGAGGCAGGAGAGGCTCCCACCACCACCGCTGTACTGGCAGCCGTCAGCCTGGCTTGTGGCTGAACAGAGCTCCTCCCATGTGAGAGCGCCCTGACCACCAGAGGGCAGGTCCTGCATTGAGCGTCTGCCCCCTAGTGGTCATTGTGTGTCATAGTGACCAGTCACTCCCAGTCCTTCTGCTGTTAGGGTCAGTTTGCATATTACCCTTTTACTATATAGGATAGAGGCCTGGTGCATGGGTGGGGGCCAGCTGGTTTGCCTTGAAGGGGGTCCCGCTTGGGTGCCTGGCCAGCCTGGATGAGGGGATAATGGCTGTTTGCAGCTGGTCGCACCCGCTTCAGGGTGGGGGTCCCCACTGGGGTGCCTGGCCAGTCTGGGTGAGGGGCTGAGGGCCGTTTTCAGGCTGGCAGGTGACTAAAGCTCCCAGCCTAAGTGGCCTTTGACCATTTGACCAGTAGCTATGATGCGCATTGACCACCAGGGGGCAGATGCTCAGTGCACAGGCATAAAAACATGGAACAGCCTGATGAATCTCAGAGGGAAAGGGGGAAGGAGAAGACAGGGAGAGATTAACCAAAGAACTTATATGCATACTAGAGGCCTGGTGCATGGATTCATGCACCAGTGATGTCCCTCGGCCTGGCCTAATGGGATCGGGCCAAAAATGGCAGTCCAACATTTCCCAAGGAGTCCCGGATTGCAAGAGAGTGCAGGCCAGGCTGAGGGACCCCACCGGTGTATGAATTCGTTCACTGGGCCTCTAGTTAGCAAATAAAATTCCATAATCTATAATAATAAAAGCATAATATGCTAATTGGACTGGACGATCTTCTGGATGAAGCCAGTACTGTGAGAGCCAAGGCAAGCCACTGCGGCTGCGAGGGCCAAGCCCCTTGCATGAATTTCATGCATTGGGCCTCTAGTATATTAAAAGATTCATATACCATGATTGAGTGGAATTTATTTCAGGGATGTAAGGATGGTTCAACATTCATAAATCAGTCAATTTGATGCACGATATTAACAAAATGAAGGATAGAAATTACATGATCATATCATTAGATGCAGAAAAAGCATTTGGCAAACTTCAAAATCCATTTATGATAAAAAGTTTCAAAAAGTGGTTGCAGAGGTAACATCCCTCAACATAACAATGGCCATATATGATAAGCCCATAGCTAACATCACACTCAATGGTGAAAGGCTAAAAGCTTTTTCTCCAACATCAGGAACAAGACAAGATGATCACTCTTGCCACTTCTATTCAATGCAGTATAGAAAGTTCTAGCCAAGCAGTTGGTGAAGAAAAAGAAATAAAACGCATCTAAATTGGAAAAGAAAAAATAAAACTGGCACTATTTTCAGATGACATGATATTATATATAGAAAACCCTAAAGACTTCATTAAAAAAACTTTTAGAACTAATAAGCAAATTCACTGATGTTGCAAAATGCAAAATAAATAAACAAAAAAATGTTGTGTTTTTATACACTATCAGTGAGCTATCAGCAAAAAATAAAGAAAATAATCTCATTTACAATTACATCATCCTATCTAATAATAGACAAACATGGTAATTAACTGTACCTCCGACATGCTTCCCTTTGGCTAATCAGGGCGATATGCAAATTAACTGCCAATCAAGATGGCGGCTGGCAGCCAGGCTGCTGAAGCGAACAGGAGGCTTGCTTGCTCCAGTGATGGAGGAAGCCAAGGTTCCCTGCCTGCCACTGCCGACTCTGAGCTGCACTCTAAGAAACAATGTTGCAATTATAGAAGGTAAACAAACCCCAGAAACCTGCTTTCAGCCAGCTGGTTCTCAGAGCTGGAGTTGCAACAGTGTTTCAATTATAGAAGCCAAACAAACCGAGTTCTCAGAGCTGGAGCCGAGCCTCAGAGCTAAAGCTGGCTCTTAGCTCCAGTGACAGCCATAGAAGGTAATTAAATCCCAGAATAAAAAAAGAAAAAAGAAAAAAAGGAGAGATTGGGAGTTTCAGTCACCTGCCAGCCTGAAAACGGCCCTCAGCCCCTCACTCAGACTAGCCAGGCACCCCAAAGGGGACCCAAACACTGAAGGGGGTGTGACCAGCTGCAAAAAGCCATCATCCCCTCATCCAGGCTGGCCAGGCACCCAAGAGGGACCCCCACCATGATCTGGGACACCCTTCAGGGAAAACCAACTGGCCCCCACCCATGCACCAGGCCTCTATCCTATATAGTAAAAGGGTAATATGCAAACTGACCCTAAAAGCAGAAGGACTTAGAATGACTGGTCACTATGACACACAATGACCACCAGGGGGCAGACGCTCAATGCAGGACCTGCCCTCTGGTGGTCAGGGCGCTCTCACATGGGAGGAGCTCTGTTCAGCCACAAGCCAGGCTGACGGCTGCCAGTACAGCGGTGGTGGTGGGAGCCTCTCCTGCCTCCTCAGCAGCACTAAGGATGTCCGACTGCAGCTTAGGTCTGCTCCCTGCTGGCAAGTGGACATCCCTCAAGGGCTGCTGGGCTGCCAGAGGGATGTCTGATTGCCATCTTAGGCCCAATCCCCCAGGGAGCGGGCCTAAGCCAGCAGGTGGTCATCCTCTGAGGGTTCTCAGACCTCGAGAGGGCACAGGCCGGGCTGAGGGACCCCTCCCCCCCGAGTGCACAAATTTTTGTGCACTGGCCCTCTAGTAAAGAATAAAATAACTAGGAATAAATTTACCCAAAGAGGTGAAAGACCTGTATATTGAAAACTACAAGACATTAATGAAATAAATTGAAGAAATCACAAATAAATGGAAAGTATTCCATGCTCATGAATTAGAAGGGTTAATATTGCTAAAATGTTCATATTATCCATAGAAATCTATAGGTTCAATGAAACCGCTATCAAAATTATAATGACATTTTTTCAAAGAAATAGGACAAATAATCCTAAAATGTGTAGAGAAACACAAAAACCTGAATGGCCAAGGTAGTCTTATAAAAAGAAGAACAAATTTGGAGGTATTATTATTCCTGATTTTAAGCTGTATTACAAAGTTATAGTAATTAAAACAGTATGGCATAAATACAGAAACATGAGTCAATGGAACAGAATAGAGAGACCAGAAATAAACCCATGCATATATGGTCAATTAATTCATGACAAAGGAGCCAAGAATATACAGTGGGAAAGGATAGTCTCTTCAATAACTGGTTTTGGAAAATTGGACAAACACATGTGAAACAATAAAACTTGATGACTCTCTTATACCATAAAAAGATCAACTCAAAATTGATTAAAGAATCAAACAGAAGACTTGAAACTGTAAAATTCTAGAAGAAAACATAGGCAGTAAGCTCCTCGACATAGGTCTTGGTGATGATTTTTTGGAACGAACACCAAAAACAAAAGCAAAAAAAACAAAACAAAAGTAATTAAGTGGGACTTCCTTATACTAAATGCTTCTGCATAGCAAAGGAAACCATCAAGAAAATGAAAAAAACAACCTACTAGATGAAAGAAAATATGTGCAAATCATAAATCTGATAAGGAGCTAATATCCAAAATATCTAAAGAATTTATATAGCAGAAAAACAAATGTTTCCACTTAAAAATGTGCGGAAGATCTAAGTAGAGATTTTTCCAAAGAAGACATACATAGAGCCAATAGGTACATGAAAAGATGCTCAGTGTCACAGATCATCAGGGAGATACAAATCAAAACCACAAGGAAATATCACTTCACACCTGTTAGAATACTTATTATCAAAAGAACTAGAAATAACAAGTGTTGGTGAGGATGTAGAGAAAAGGAAACCGTGTCCAGTGTTGGTGGGGATATAAATTCATGCACCTACTATAGAAAACAGTATAGAGGATCCTCAAAAAATTTAAAAAAGAACTGCTGTTTGATCCAGCAATTTCACATTGGGGTATTTATCTGAAGGAAACAAAACACTAACTTGAAATGATATATGCCCGAACACCCCCCCTCGCCATGTTCATTGCAACATCCTATCTAATAAAAGAGAAACATGGTAATTGGCGTACGACCGCTACCCTTCCCATTGGCTAATCAGCGAGATATGCAAATTAACTGCCAGCCAAGATGGCGGCCGGCAGCCAGGCAGCTTGAAACTAACATGAGGCTTGCTTGCTTCAGTGACGAAGGAAACCAATGCTCCCCGCCTGCTTTGCCGGCCTCTGAGCCTGTAGTTTAAGAAACATTGTAATGAATATAGAAGCTAAACAAAACCCCAGAAACCTGCTTTCAGCGAGGCCGGGATCTTAGAGCTGGAGTTATACAGTGTTTCGACTATACAAACCAGATACCTTCTTTCAGCAGCAGAAGCCTCAGAGCTGCAGCCAGAGCTAAAGCTGGCCCAGAATAAAAAAAAAGAAAAAAAGGAGCAGTTGGGAGCTTCAGTCAGCCTGAAAACAGCCCTCAGCCCCTCACCCAGACTGGCCAGGCACCCCAGTGGGGACCCCCACTCTGAAGGGTGTGTGACTAGCTGCAAACAGCCATCATCCCCTCACCCAAGCTGGCCAGGCACCCCAGTGGGGACCCCTACCCTGATCCAGGACACCCTTCAGGGCAAACCAGCCAGCCCCACCCATGCACCAGGCCTCTATCCTACATAGTAAAAGGGTAATATGCCTCCCAGCACAGGGATCAGCGGAGCCTAGAGGCCTCCCGGCACCGGGATCAGCGTGACAGGGGGCAGCACCCAAACCCCCTGATCGCCCTGCGGCTCTGTGTATGACAGGGGGCGGGGCCACAACCTCCCTATTGGCACTGCTCTGTTCGTGACAGGGGAAGGCGCCCCAACCCCCTGATCAGCCCTGCTCTGTGCCTGATAGGGGGGAGCTCCCCAACCCCCTGATCGCCCTGCGGCTCTGTGTGTGACAGGGTGCGGCGCCTCAACCCCCTGATCAGCCCTGCTCTGTGTGTGACAGGGTGCAGAGCCCCAACCCCACCCCCACCCCCACCCCCCCACGGGCCCTGCTCTGTATGTGATGGGGTAGAGCCATAACCTCCCCATTGGCCCTGCCCTGAGTGTGACAGTGGCGGCGCCCCAACCCCCTGATCGACCCTGCTCTGTGGGTGACAGGGGGTGGTGCCCCAACCCCCCTGATGGGCCCTGCTCTGTGCGTGACAGGGGGTGGCACCGCAACCTCCCCATCGACCCTGCCTTGAGTGTGACAGGGGGCGGTGCCCCAACCCCCCAATTGGCCCTACCCTGAGCGTGACTGAGGGTGGCATCGCAACCTCCCAATCTGCCCTGCTGTGTGCATGACAGGGGGCGGCGCCCCAACTCCCCAATCGGCCCTGCTCTGAGCCCGACCAGGGGCTGCACCTAGGGATTGGGCCTGCCCTCTGCCCCCTCTGCCACCCGGGAGCAGGCCTAAGCCAGCAGGTCATAATCTCCCGAGGGGTCCCAGACTGTGAGAGGACACAGGCCGGGCTGAGGGACCCCACCCCCCCGAGTGCACAAATTTTTGTGCACCGGGCCGCTAGTTATTTATAATAGCCAAATGTAGAAACAACCCAAATTTTCATTGATAGATGAATAAAGAAATTGTCATATATAAATACAGTGGAGTATTATTCAGCTATAACGAAGAATGAAATCTTGCCATTTATGACAATATAAATGGAACTTGAGTACATTTTGCTAAGTGATATACGTAAATCAGAGAAAGACAAATACTGTATGACCTCCCTTATATGTGGAATCTAAAACAAAAAGTAAACTGATAAATACACAGAAGCAGATTGATGGTTGTCAGAGGTGGGGGTTGGAGGGGTGAAGAAATGGGTGAAGGTAAAAAGAAGAAAGTGCAGTTGATGTAAAAGAGGCATATAAATTTTGAATAAAAATATTTAAAAATAAAGAAGTAAAGAATGTTAGTTTGTTTTTAAAAGTCTGACTAATCAGAACTTTTTTTTTATTTCAGTTAGATTCTTTCCTGCAGTATTACATAAGTCTTCCAAAATAAAACACTGCATCATTGAGAATCTCAGGTGGTATCTTGACTGGCAGGACTTGAGGACTACAGTTGACTATTATTTGCTCTCTTAAAGCTGCAGGTAAAAGCTTCTGATCCCTAATAAATGATATTAGGTCTGCCCAGATTGCTTCCAACTACAAAAATAACATTTATCTTTAGGGATAGTCATGCACTCACTGTAGTCTAACTTCTTAAAGGAGGAGAGAGATTAAAAATTAAAGACTGGAAATGAAGTTGGCACTCTGCTACTTGTTAGCTGTGTAATTGGAACACTTAACCTCCCCAATGTGCAATGTTTCAGTCTGTAAAATGGGAATAGCTACCCCGGTCTTCTTCATATATTTCATGTACATTGAGCCACAGCTATGTTGCAGGGAGTGCTATGAAATGCTAGAAATGAAAATGATACATAAGACAAACTTTACAGTCCTCATTCTAGAGAGGGAGAAAGATTCAGATGCATCCTATGAAACAATGGACAAAATTTAAGATAAAGAGTTTATGGGTGTACCTAGGAGGCCTGCCTAATATAGCCTGGCTCGAGGGAGTCAGGGAGATTTACCATACAGTGGTTCTCAACCTTCCTAATGCCGCGACCCTTTAATACAGTTCCTCATGTTGTAGTGACCCCCAATTTCATTGTTACAAATTGAACATAATTAAAGCATAGTGATTAATCACAAAAACAATATGTAATTATATATGTGTTTTCTGATGGTCTTAGGTGACCCCTGTGAAAGGGTTGTTCGACCCCCAAGGGGGTCACGACCCACGACCCGCTGATTTAGAAGGAGAGAACATCTGAGCTCTCTTAAAAGATGCATAGATATTAGCCATTAGAGAAAGATTGGTTACAGGGAGGTTGAAGACTTCAGCCACAAGACAGCAACTATGTCGGGGGGTGGGGGGTGTTTGTCTGTGTGTATTGAGGGTTACTATAAATAATAATTTGATGTTATTCAAAAAGTAGGGCATGGAGATGTTTCCTGATTGTTCTTGGGAATCCCACGGGAGTTCTTAGGGACTTCTGTGTGTGTGGTGAAGTTCTAGAAGGTCCCCAGTCTCATTAGCCATATGCCAAGCTTCCTCTGGCTTTGGGTGACTTTGGACAATGTCTACAGGTGGAGATGTAGTCAAGGTGTATACCCTCTATCTAAGAACTTAGGAGTAATTCACCCCTCACCAAGCAAGGTTTCACTGTAAGTTTTACTCATCAATCCAAACAACATATGTAGGTTATTCCCAAACACGACAGGCTGAACTAAATGAACTTTAAATAGACAAAAGGTTACAAGTTTGGCAAGAAAGATGAATCCTTTTTGGTTTAGGAAAAAAAAAAAAAGCATCTCTGGCCAGTGTGAAAACACATATACACAAATATATATAACCTCCCTCCCCAAGATCACTAATATTGATAAATAAAAACAAATAGCAGTGCAATTTACAATAGCTAAGATCTGGAAACAGCCCAAGTGCCCGTCAGTAGATGAGTGGATAAAAAAACTGTGGTACATTTACAGCATGGAATACTATGTAGCAGTGAAAAAGAAGGATCTCTTACCCTTTTTAAATAATATATATTTTTATTGATTTCAGAGAGGAAGGGAGAGGAAGAGAAAGACAGAAACATCAATGATGAGAGAGAAGCATTGATAGATTGCCTCCTACACACGCCACACCAGTCATCGAGCTCACAACCCAGGCATGTGCCCTGACCGGGAATGGAACTGTGACCTTCTGGTTCCTAGGTCGACGCTTAAACACTGAGATACACAGGCTGGGCAGTATCTCTTACCCTTTGAGACAGCACGGAGGAACCTGGAGAATATTATGCTAAGCAAAATAAACCAGCCAGAGAAAGACAAGTATCACATGATCTCACTCATATGTAGAATTGAATGAATAAAGTAAACTGATGAACAAAATAGATCCAGAGACATAGAAGCTTGGAACAGACTATCAAATATCAGAGGGAAGGTGGGGGTGGGTGGGTGGGTGGGAAGAGATCAACCAAAGAACTTGCATGCATACATGCATAGCCCATGGACACAGACAATAGGGTGGTGAAGGCCTGGGGTGGGTGGCAGGGCAGGCTAGAAGAGATCAATGGGAGGAAAAAAGAGGACATTTGTAATACAACAATACAGATTTTTAAAAATAAAAAATAATCATACTTAATAAAATATTGCTTTATTAAAAATCAAATTTGATTCTCTAAATTAAGCATTAAGATACACTGACTTCAGCCACCTGGGAAGAGATAGAATCATTCTGACTTTTGCTGCTGCAGGGTGATATTTTTGGTTTTCTGTTGAGCAACAGGTCAAAAGTAGTATCTACATGCAGTTGAATGAACATTCATGATTGCTCATGTTCTCTGTGACACATGCACACAAAATGAACATTTTGAACTTCTTTTCAATGGAACATTGCTATGTAAAATTTTTTCTTTTTGGTATACACCAGCCATGAAATGAAGTACTATCTCTTATATGTGCCAATGTTGAGAACATTCTTACAAATAAATCACTAGACAACCCAAAGAAATCTTATTTCCATCATGCATTTCTACTTTCTTCCCCAGATACTTGATCTATCCTATCTCAATCTAATTAATAGCTGATCAATGTTCAATTCAGGTTTTTTGCCTCTTTTCTTATACTGTGGTGTTATTATTAAATAGTATGGTTACAATGCAGCATGCAGTTAAAAGGAGCAAAAATTGCCTGGCTACCTCCAGGATAACTGCTATTCTGGGCACTATGTGATATTAAAGCAGGTCTTTCTGGGTAAAAGAAAAAAATCTCACCCATTGAAATGTATTAATTTGGGGTCATAATAGTATACCCCTTTAGCATGCAAATACATTAAGCTAGACAGTCTTACACTTTCGTGATCTAATGCTATTCATGCCAGTAGCCAACAAAGGACAAACCAGAGAAGTGGTGATATGCTTTCTGGGAAAATATTACTTTAAAGTTATATATATCTTCCTCCTTAACAATACTCAATTTCTGTAGTGTTTTTCAGAGAATTGCTAGAGCTCGTTGAAGTGGGAGAGAAGTACTAACAGGAACAATGGGAAGGTACCCAAGACAAATCTAATCTACCTCATTTTAATGTACAGAGCTTACTTTTCTTTAAAATCTATTTATTTATTAATTTCCCCATCTCATTTGCAAAGGATTTGAACCAAATTATAAAAATCCTATCTAATAATAGACAAACATGGTAATTAACCATACCTTCACTATGCCCCCCCCATTGGCTAATCAGCATGATATGCAAATTAACCGCCAACAAATATGGTGGCTAATTTGCATACCGCAGGCAGATCCCGCTGTGCCGCCCCGCCTGGGGCTGGTGGCAGTGCAATCCCGAGCCGCTGGCCACCCCAGAGCGAGATCCTGGCCTGCCGTGAGCTGGGCAGGGTGGGCGGGGCGGGCAGCAGCACAATCTGAGCGGCCACCCATACCAGCATGGGATCCAGGCCTGCCATGTGCGGGGCAGGCGGCAGCACTATCCGAGCGGCCACCCGACCCAGCGCGGGATCCGGGCCTGCCATCTGCGACCTGGGGAGATGGGGCAGACACCGCGGGATTGGGCGTGCCATCTGCCACCAGGGGAGCGGGCCTAAGCCAGCAGGTGGTTATCTCCCGAGGGGTCCCAGACTGTGAGAGGGCACAGGTTGGGTGCCCCCCCCCCTCCAGTGCACAAATTTTTGTGCACTGGGCTTCTAGTGTTTATAATAAAATGGAATAAATTATGACTGAAGTTAGGTAAGAGTAAAATATATGTAAGAAAGCAACCCATATTCTATACATATCCTCAAGAACACTATCTTTGGCTCTAAACTTTCCACACCCAAGATTAAAGTAATACATATTGGTGGGAGGTCAGCTTCTAATGCCATTGAGTCCTGAGAGGAATTTATCTTGTAGTTCTTTAAAGAGAAGACTGGCATTTGTGATAGCATATCCCTACAAGACAAACCCAATTCCCAAGGCATTATTTTATGTAGGCTGCAGAAGGGATGTTAAAACATAATTCAGTAAGAGCATTTCTACAAGTAATAAAACCTTAGAGTTTGAGCAATGTGCTCTCTGGGCAGGGTCAGCATGGATGAATGAAACAGACAAAGTCATCTTGGGGGAGAGGTCTCCATATTAATTCTGTTACCAGGATTTTGTTAGGGGTTGGGCAGCAGGAATTATTTCCAGGTTATTTACCTTCTGTCCTAACCCTGAGGGTAAAGATTCCCCATGGCCTATTAAATCATTGAAAACCAGTGGGACTTAGGTGGGTAGTCCTTTTACAAAGGGTGAGCTGCCCAACCAGCACTAGTACATCAACAGCAAGTCTGGACCCAGTCACCTTGAACACCTACAATGACATAGGAGGGTTTATCTTTTGTTTTCAAACATAGCTCTTGTTTGTCTTTTGAAGTACAGTTTCTCCATTTGTATTAGAATCACTGCCTATTTTCAGTTCTTCAGAAGGTTTCCAGCTCTTTGGCTAGAGCTTAATCCAGCTTACTAGCTGAAAATTTAGACAAGGGTTTGACTCCCTGACAGCCTAACAGAATCCTCTAAATACATTCAGGAATCAACATTGCTATTTCTAATTTTATGGATAGTCTTGGAGGTTAGAATTTTTTTGATTCATGACTTTTATTTCAATAACAAATGTTTATGAGCAGATGGTCCATGGGTTCATTAGAAAGTGGGGCCAGTCATTAACACATTTGTAGAGTTGATTTGATTTTTCTTAGACATTTTCACGTGTATGTGGGCATAGATGAGAACTGACAAAATTACTGCTAGAGAGAAGTCCATATTCCTTTTTATTTATTAATGGCAAAGGCAGCCTGTTTTTCTCATGAGGAAGTCACTCATGAATTTTCATTCAAAATAATAAATTAGTGTCCACACTTTAATATGTTTAGAGTGGAAAGGGATTTTACATGCAACTGTGCATATCCGAGTCCACGTCTGGAAAGCTAAATTTTATTCTTTAATGATATGATGATTGAGCAAGGTGCCACTATTGTATCTCCCTTCTGTGCTTTCATGCCACATGGAGTAGAGAATGATGGGAAATTCTGATCTATTATTAGTATTTCACTTCAATAAAATTATTAAACTATATTTTTACAAGATTTTGTTACCACTTCCTTTAGTGTCGTTTTTGAAAACCAGAGGCAAACTTCCTTGAGCAAATACTGTGAACAGTGACTACTTAGTGAATATTTGAGGAAAGAATCAATATGCTAAAGAAGCTAGGAAAATTGGATCATTTGATAGAAGTCCCAGTATAGGCAAGCTGGTATTTCAGGAACCGGTCTTGTGTTTTTGGATGTGTTGATGTGAAATGAACCACTAAGCATACAAAAGACGCATCCTTAAATGTTCCAAAATATGTATTACCGGGCTTTAGGTTAAAAAAAAAACCTGCCAGGACTTTTTAGTATTATCCCTTCCTTAGCCAATAATTGCTCTATTTTGATTATTTCTTCATTTGATTGTCTGCTTTAGTGAAAATTCCTTAGTGGGCCAAGCTGCAACCTCATATATTCACACACATCTCCCATTGATTTCACTTGGGTGAAACTTTATCTTTTAAGCAAAGTTTAAGTTGAAATGTTCAGTTAATGATGCTCACTTTAAATACCAAAGGCTGAATGCATTTATGTATTCAAATACTTAGGTAGTCACACATAGCTCCCATTGGGGTTTAGATAAAGGATTATTTCTTAAACTACACCAGCCTCACAAATAATATATTGCTATCCAATATGCAGAAAAATGATACTAAATAAGCTTGTTAATATTTTATGTCTGTGGTGAAAGGACCTAGAATTTTTTTTAACCTTGAAAAGGTAGAGAAAATGGTAGACAAGATGTTGGGAAATACTTTTGACAATTACCCATAGTAGTTGACCCATCCTTAGAAATGAACACGAGAAAATTTACACACTGATTTTTCCATAGCCTTGTCCTGGTCTCTATTAGATTCTCAGACGATGGAATAAACACATTATAATTTTATGTTTGTCTAACAGAAACTGACTTTGAGTTAAAGTATTTTTTCCTCATTAAGCTTTTAAACCTTCTAAAATGGGAATATTATACCCATAAGAGAATGTCCAACTCTTTTATTGTGAGCCCTTCAGGTACATGGCAATTTAAAGGATAAGTATGCAAAAGAATACATTTTTTTGTGATGTGTCTGCTTTATAACACTTTCATACAGTAAAGATGAGTTTTCTTTGTACAATTTTGTAGAGAACATAACATATTCATAGAGTACTGAAAGGTATGTTTTGAGACATTTTAACATGAAGGAGATTATATATTTGAGTGAATGAGTTGACATAAACCCAAGCACAATTACAAAGAAATTTTATGAGGAAAATCCCTCCAAAAGACTAGTTCCCATTGTCATATCCCTTACAAGGTTCTGAGCTATTGCCACAATTTAAATCTCTTTCTCCCTTCTTAAAAGAGATCCTAGAGTCACCAGAAATTCAAGAAAAGAACCTAGTTGGAATTCAGCTGGTAGAATCGGCATATTCTTCAAAAGGATATACAGTAGAACTGTTAACTAGTTTCATGATACCCTTGATACATTCACTCATCTATGATCTTTTTTGCTGCTTTTTATAGTAGCTGTCACTTTTCCTGGAAGACATTGTCTTTTATAAAGTCACTTGAGAAACGCTTAGCATACCTTTGCAGGTAATGTAAACATAAGAAAGCAAATCATTCTTATGTAAGAATTTTCCTGATATAATTAGCACATGAAGTTGTAGTCATTTCAGAAAGTTTCAAAAGAACCAACAAAGAAATTCTAGTAATTAATTGCTGATTTTCTATAAAGTTATATATTTTATTTCACTACATTTGAAAAACTGTCAGGTCTTTTCTAAGCTGTGAATGAATGCATGGCCAAGAATCTGAAATTAGGCACAAATGCTTTAAAAAATGTTCTTGTCTTTTGTATTTGGACCTTATGAGAATTTGTTGTTTGGAAAACACCGGTGCTGATTCTACTCTAGTGAAACAAAATCATGGAACCAAAGCATTTACTGTATCCAACAAACTCAAGCCTACATATTCTCAGCTAGGATGAAGATAGACTCGAGTGGAAAAGAATGAGGACAGGAGCTGTGTTTCGCTTATTCCCCATTTGCAGGTCTCCAGTGTAGACTATCTGAGGAGGAGCCTGAAGTGCATTTAATTGGAAGAAATGGCTTTTGTTCTGTAAGGAGAGTAATAGGAGGGAACAGCTAAATGGATATAAAGACATGGAAAAGAGACAGTGGACAATTCTCTATTGTTCTGAACATTTTATCATCCTGTGTATATTTTTCATTTACAATCTATTTTGTTTAAAATCTATTTTTAAATCTTCTTTAGTTTTCACTAGAGAAAAGAGGAGGATGTGAAAGGAATGGGAAGGCAACTCAGACTAACTGAGAATCTATTGCATCTAATCATTCTAAGTAAGCAAATGTGCCGTTATCATACACTGAAGGCGAAATCTCACCTTCAGAACGAGTGAAGGAGCCTGTCAATGGTGCACTTGTTGCTTTGGTATTGGCATTTGGGAATGACATACTATCATCGCTTTCACATACTGGCTCCTCTGAAGTCATTCTTGCCCTACTAAAGGATTTTGGTTTCATTATCTATGTTCAGTCATCATTTTTCTCCAGGTACTATGGTAAGTACTAGGGATGGAAAAATAAATTCATCCTTTGCCCTTGAATTGTTTAGTCATAATCAAAGTTTCTTTTTTATCATCCACATGTGGAAATGAACCAGGCTTTTAAAAAAATTGTTGATGGTATTACAGATGTCTCTCATTTTCTACCTTTCTGTCCCCCTCCACCCAACCCCAACCCCCACCCCACCCCAGGCCTTCCCAATACTATTTGTCTGTGTCCATGAACAATGCATATATGCATATATGTTCTTTCGTTAATCTCTTCCTGTCCCCTTTCACCCCCTCCCCCGCCCACCCGCACCACACACACACTGAAATCTGTTATTCTGTACCATGCATCCATATCTCTGGACCTATTTTGTTTGTCAGTTTATTTTGTTCATTAGATTCCACATATAAGTGAGACCATGTGATATTTGTCTTTTTCTAACTGGCTTATTTCACTTAGCATAATAATCTCCAGGTCCTTATTTTCTCTTACTGGCTGATAATTTTTATAAGACGCATGCTTTTCTGGTAAAGCAAGAAAAGAAAAAAAAGCTTGCTTTAAGATTAGTGTTCAGGCTCTTAAACCCAGTGCTTGTTATATTCTCCCCTAATAAATTAACATTCTCTTTAAAGAAAAACTCTTGGGATAAATGCTGTTTTTCAGATTTCCTATCATATTATAAAAAACAAGCAAAAAATAGGAGGCTTATATGACCTTGTGATTCTGGGATGCAATAAGGTCCCCTGTCTTAATGTGGTCCATGGTGCAGGCTGGCTGGACTTATGGAAATGGGTCCTGCCCTCGACATTATGAGGTTGCATCCCACATAATGCTGCGTTATCTCTTGGCTTGGTCAGGAGGTATTTCCTGACTAAAGCCTCATCTCTACCCTCACTGGTTCTACCAACTCTCTAAGGTCTGGCTCCAGAATTCCTCCCCCTTTCCCCTCCTTGGAGGTCATTGTGTAATGCCTCTGCCAAGTTCACCAGCTGAACTTCCAGAAATCTCATGGTGGGGGGTGGGGGTTGGGCAGAGAGGGATGAGAGAACCGGGTAGCAAAGGGTGTCCTGACCAAAGGTCTCTCTCTGACTGCAACATTCCCACCCCAGGCTATTGTGAGGACACCGATTAAGGTGATCTCTTCCCAGACTTCCTAGCAGAAATGGTGCTGGCATCCTTGCACTTTTGGCTTTCCCTTCAACCTGTCTCATAGGCCTTTTCAGTAGGTCTTAGTCCAAGGGATGTGAGGAGACACATCTGAGCCCATACACCTCTGGCCTTTATTTCCTTATTCCCAAAGTCCACTGAGATGGAAGGGTTGAGCTTTAGCCTTCCTTTCCCCTTTCCTTTTAATATTCCCCTGAATCATAATCTCCCAATTTTGGGGGGGGTGGTGGCATTCCATTTTTCCCTTGTTTTTATGGTTAAAATATGGGAAGGTACAAGGAGAAAGAAATGATGACTATAATTCAGGAGGAATTTCTAAATTATTGTACCTGTCATATGAACAAATGCTTATTAGCCATTCTTTATTAGTCACTCACAAAGTTAAGGAAGAAAGCCTGATGGTTTTTTGGTATTTTGAAATGTATATTTGCAGATTTCACATTTATGCTGCAAGTCCTTGCTATTCAAAGTGAGGTCCATGACCAGCAGTGTTGCCAGTTGCCAACATTTGTTAGAAATGCAGACTCTCAGGCCCCGCCCTGGAACTACTGTATCAGTACCAGCATTTCAGCAAGCTCTTCCGCGATGCCATATCACATTAAAATTTGAGAAGCACTGATCTAAGCCACCTTAGCCTTACTGAAGATTTTGGCTACATCAGCTGTACCCATCATCAGCATTAAGTAAACATTTATAAGTCAGTTCTGCGTGTTAGCTAATAATAGGTGATTCCTGCCCTTGGGTACTTACAGTCCTAATCAAGGATCTATATAATTATGGTAAAGTAATTAAAATAAAATAGGCAACTCTAAGTCTACTCCTCCATCACCAAACACACTTTAATTTTTGACAGACGTCTTAAGATTAAGTTGTAAGTTATGAAAAGTGGATGTGTGTTTTCTTGGAAAGGAGTCATTTAATATATAGAGACAGGAAAAAGGTAGTAATAAGATACTCACTAGATAAATGCAGATTGATACCTGAAGCTGCTACTTCACTAGTAAAGATAGGTGTGTTTTTTTCTTTTCAATTAATTATTTTATTATTATTTTCTTCTATTTTTTAATTGAAGGTGACATATCAGAGCATATTTGTTTCAGGTGTTCAACCCAGTGATGAGACATTCTATAACTTACTAAGTGATCATCCAGATAACTCTCATACCCACCTGACACCATACATCCTATCTAATAAAAGAGAAACATGGTAATTAGCCGTACGTCTGCTACCCTTCCCATTGGCTAATCAGGGCGATATGCAAATTAACTGACAAGATGGCGGCCGGCAGCCAGGCAGCTTGAAACGAACATGAGGCTTGCTTGCTTCAGTGAGGGAGGACTCCAACGTTCCCTGCCTGCCGCTGCCAGCCTCTGAGCTTGCAGTTTAAAACATTGTTACAAATATAGAAGCTAAACAAAACCCCAGAAACCTGCTTTCAGCCAGCTGGGATCTCAGAGCTGGAGTTGAAACACTGTTTCGATTATAGAACCCAAACAAACCAGATACCTGCTTTCAACGGAGGCCTAAGAGCTGGAGCCAAGCCTCAGGGCTAAAGCTGGCCCAGAATAAAAAAGAAAAGAAAGAAAAAAAGGAGCGGTTGGGAGCTTCAGTCACCCGCCAGCCTGAAAACAGCCCTCAGCTCCTCACCCAGACTGGCCAGGCACCTCAGTGGGGACCCCCACACTGAAGGGTGTGTGACCAGCTGCAAACAGCCATCATCCCCTCATCCAGGCTGGCCAGGCACCCCAGTGGGGACCCCCACCCTGATCCAGGACACCCTTCAGGGCAAACCAGCCGGCCCCCACCTGTGCACCAGGCCTCTATCCTATATAGTAAAAGGGTAATATGCCTCCCAGCACCGGGATCAGCGGAGCTGGAAGGCCTCCCGGCACCAGGATCAGTGTGACAGGGGGCAGCGTCCAAACCCCCTGATCGCCCTGCGGCTCTGTGTGTGACAGGGGGCGGGGCCACAACCTCCCTATCTGCCCTGCTCTGTTCGTGATAGGGGAAGGCGCCCCAACCCCCTGATCAGCCCTGCTCTGTGACTGATTGGGGGAGCTCCCCAACCCCCTGATCGCCCTGCGGCTCTGTGTGTGACAGGCTGCAGCGCCCCAACCCCCTGATCAGCCCTGCTCTGTGTGTGACAGGGTGCAGAGCCCCAACCCCCCCCCCCCCACGGGCCCTGCTCTGTGTGTGACGGGGTAGAGCCATAAACTCCCCATCGGCCCTACCCTGAGTGTGACAGGGTGCAGTGCCCCAACCCCCTGATCTGCCCTGCTCTGTGTGTGACAGGGGGCGGTGCCCCAACTCCTGTATGGGGGGCCCTACTCTGTGAGTGACAGGGGGAGCGCCTCAACCCCCTGATTAGCCCTGCTCTGTGCGTGACGGGGGGCGGGCTCCCCAACCCCCTGATGGGCCCTGCTCTGTGCGTGACAGGGTATGGAGCCCCAACCCCCTGATTTGCCCTGCTCTGTGCGTGACAGGGAGTGGCGCCGCAACCTCCCCATCGACCCTGCCTTGAGTGTGACAGGGCGCGGTGCCCCAATCCCCCAATCGGCCCTACCCTGAGCGTGACTGAGGGTGGCATTGCAACCTCCCGATCTGCCCTGCTCTGTGCATGACAGGGGGCGGCGCCCCAACTCCCCAATCAGCCCTGCTCTGAGCCCAACCGGGGGCTGCACCTAGGGATTGGGACTGCCCTCTGCCACCCGGGAGCAGGCCTAAGCCAGCAGGTCATTATCTCCCGAGGGGTCCCAGACTGCGAGAGGGCACAGGCTGGGCCGAGGGACCCTCCCTCCCCCCTGAGTGCACAAATTTTTGTGCACCGGGCTTCTAGTAGTATTATAATATTATTGATTATATTTCCTATGCTGTATTTTACATCCCCATGATTATTCTGTAACTGCCAATTTGTTCTTAATCCCTTCACCTTTTTCACTTAGTCCCCAAATGCTTCCTCCCATCTGGCAACCATCAAATTTTTTCTGTATCTATGAGTCTATTTCTGTTTTGTTCATTTATTTTGTTTTTTAGATTCAGTTGTTCATAGATATATATTTATTGCCTTTTATCATTCATATTTTTTATCTGTTTTCTTCCTCAAAAAGAAGACATTTTAACATTTCATGTAATACCCAGTTCAGTGATGATGAAAACCTTTAGCACTTTTTTTTTGGTCTGGGGAGCTCTTTATATGTCCTTTAATTCTAAATAATAGGTTTTCTGGGTAAAGTAATCTTGGTTGTAGGGTTCTTGTTTTTCATCACTTTGAATATTTCTTGCCAAATCCCTCTGGCCTGCAAAATTTCTGTTGAGAAATCAGTTGGCGGTCTTATGGAAGTTCCCTTATAGGTAACGAACTGCTTTTTTCTTGCTGCTTTTAAGATTCTCTTGGTTTTTAACCTTTGGCATTTTGATTATGATGTGTCTTGGGCGTGGGCCTCTTTGGGTTCCTCTTGTTTGGAGTCTCTGTGCTTCCTGGACTTGTATGTCTACTTCTTTCAGAGGTTAAGAAAGTTTTCTGTCATTATTTATTCAAATAAGTTTTAAATTCCTTTTTCTCTCTCTTCTCCTCCAGACATCCCCATGATGAGAATGTTGGTACACTTGAAGTTGTCCTAGAGGTTTTTTATTTTTCCTCATTTTTTAAAAATTCTTTTTTCTATTTGCTATTCTGATCAGGTGTTTTCTGCTTCCTTATCATCCAAATCCCTGATTTGATCCACTGCTTTATGTACTCTACTGTTGATTTCCTGTAATACATTATTCTTATCTGACTGATTCTTTTTTATGTTTCCTCAGTCCATTTTTATGTTTCCTATTTCTTTGTTCAAGTTCTCACTAAGTTCATTACCCTTCCCCTAAGTTCACTGAGCATCCTTACAACCAGTGTTTTAAACTCTGTATTTAGTAGATAGCTTGTCTCTATTTTGTTTAGTTCTTTTTCTAGAGTTTTGTTCTCTTCTTTCATTTGGGACATGTTTTCTTGTCTTCTTATTTTGGTGGCCTGCCTGGGTTTGTTCCTATATATTAGGTGGATCTGCTATGTCTCCCAGGCTTGGTAGAATGGCCTTATGTATTAGGTGTCCTGTAGGGCCCAATGGCACAGCCCCCATCTCCCCCTCCCCCGCCCAAGCTGGACAATCAAAGCACAGCCTCTTGGGGGCTCTATATACCTTCCTTTTGTTGTTGAGCCTCTATTGCTGTTGGCATGTCAATGGAAGGGCTTTATCCCCAGGCCAAATGGCAGCAAGGGCTGGCTGCACCTCCATGAAAGATCAGCTGTGCAGAGGCTGACCCCATGGAGCAGGATTTACTTCAGTGGGGCTCTGGTGCCCTTGAGTGTGTCATTTGTGGAAGTGGTTGCATGGTGCTTCAACATGGTCTGAAGCTGTTCAGTGGGTGCGCTAGCTCTGGGGCCTAGGGGAGTTACAGGCAAAGGTCAACAGCTGCCTGTGTTCTACCCTAGGCCACTAGGCATGGGCTACAAAATGATCTGCAAATGGTTGCTACTTGTGCTGGGCTTGGAGATGCCCAGAAGAGGCCAAGCTGTGAAGCAAGGCCAGCTGCCACTAGTTCCTGGCTGGGGGCCTCTTAGAGAGAGGTATGGGGCACATAGAGGCCAGATGCTGCTTGTTTGAGAGATTTTAGGAAAGTCTGAGGCATGAACCATGACAGGCCATTAATATGGAAAAGCCGCTGGAAACGGTTTAGGTGGGCCCACAAGTTGGTGGGTTCGAGTCTCAAGGAATCACCAGGGTAGGGCAAAACAGTGTGAGCCAGGTGGATGGGGACTCAGATATGGCACCGCCTGCTGGCTCTGTGGAGGAAGAGCTCTGAAGAGGAACCATGGCCTCTGTCAGCACTTCTGTCTGGAAGAAAGCTGCCCCTTCATCTCTTGCCCTGGTGCCTAACAATTCAATCCTTCCCCATATGTCTCTGATGCTTTTTGAGCTGCTGCCCCAGAGCTGAATCTCAGAAAAATGAGTTTGAGTACGTCTGTGCACAGGCCCTTAAAGATGAACTCCTGGGATTCCAGCAGCCTCTGTTTCACCCAGCCATAATCGCCACTGGTTTTTACAGCCAGAAGTTATGAGGACCTCTCTTCCTGGCACTAGAACCTTGAGCTGGAGGGCCTGATCTGAGGCTGACACTCCTGGCTCCTCAGCAGGGACCTCTGCAGCTGAGATATCCTTCCCAATTTTTATCCACCGCATGTGGGTGTGGGACCAGTCTATTCCACGCCTCTGCCCCTCATCCCAGTTTCAATGTGACTTCTTCTTTATATACTTAGTTATAGGACTTCTGTTCAGGAGGATTTCAGGCAGTTCTGAATGATGGTTGTCCTGTAGTTTAGTTGTAATTTTGATGTGGCTATGGGAGGACGTGAGTACCACATTTACCTACGCCACCATCTTGACCAGAAACCCAGATAAGGTTTTGTTCAGTTACAGTTTGACAAGATTCTAGGATTTCTTTCAGGGGGATGATTTTTTTGGGAAAAGACAAAGTGATAGTTTTTCATCTGCACTTTCATTTTCTGATCACAGTGTTTTAGAAGAATCTGGGCTTTACTTATTCACCGAGCTTTCAATAGAGAATCACATTAATCCTTTTAAGCTCCTTATTCTAATGATTTATTTTGTTGAAAACCATAGTGATCCTCCTTTGAATTTTAATGATTGCTGCCTATTCAAGATTCATTGTTTTGACTTCCTGTCCTTACCTTTGTTTCCTACATGTCTGTGGGGAACACCTGTCTAATACTGGATCTGCCCCTGGTTCTCACTGGCTTACCAGAGTCACTCAAGCCTAACTCTGAGTGTTAAGCTGAAATGCTGGCTACTCATCCATGACACTAAATGTAGGATATATGTTTGCAGAGATGGGCAGATAGACAGCAGAGGGACAGATAAATGATTGAGCCACTTCCCAGTAAACATTATATTTTGGATATGATAGTGAATTATGATTATTATAGAGAAATTCATTAAATTAGTGTTCTTAATCATAAATCTATTGGGATGTAGTATCCATGGAAAATCTAGTAGATGAGAAAGGGGTTTGAATTTTGAGCGTACTGCTCTTAACCAAAATTCTGGACCATGTAACCTTCAAATGGCACTGACCCAACATTCCTGAGCCTGTTAAATATGATGGTGCTCTTTTTCAAGGTAGTAGTCATTTCGTTCAAGTGCTGTAAATCTTCAGGAAGGGTGAGCAAATGGAAATCGCCATGATAATATGTCTCAGGTATGAACATCGAAATTACATGTTTCAAAATCTAAGAAGTGGCTATGTCACAAGCTTGAGTTCCTCTTTTACCCACTGTGTAACCACAGAGAGAATTCTTTCCTGCTCTTTTTATAGGTATCACCCAGGAACATCATGGATTTTCAAGAATATATTATTCTAATACAAGATTTTAACAACTACTCTGTATTTATGCATAATACATGTTGTGTCTTATCTTCAGGCTTCTGGACTTTGATTCAGAATATCAGGAGCTCTGGGATTGGCTGATTGACATGGAGTCCCTCGTGATGGACAGCCACGACCTGATGATGTCAGAGGAGCAGCAGCAGCACCTTTACAAGGTTAGCGCTCTCTTCTTGCTTTTACCTTACTGGGGAAGATCTGATTAGCCTGACAAGTCTCTCTCTCTCAGGATATCTTTGCGTTCATTGTATGTATCATGGTGTCTATTAGAATTCTCTTCCCTGTCCCCAAACTCATTTCCATCCCTTGTGTGCTGACAGGCTGCACCGACATCATAATTGCAGGAAAGTTCCCTTTATCACATTCTATTTGGTGTAATTCTATAGAAGGACAAAGATTTATCTTCAGGATGAATAACAATAAATGAAACTGCATTAATAAATAGACTGAAACAAAATGAAGGGTAAATGGACTGCTCACATTTAACAAAATGTGTTTTGATTGGAGCACTCAGGTAGATTCTATCCACCCCTCAGATCTTCCCAGGGGGAAAAAATGTGCCTTTAGTTTGGCTTGCTGCTTTCAGGGTGCAGGGCATGTCCAATTTAATGTTTGTTAGTGATACATAGAGCAGACGTTGTCATATTAAGTCAATACATTTGCGTGTGATTTAAGAAAACTGGCTTGGAACTCACATATTGATTGCAGCAATCCATCTAATAACTATCTATATTGTTTTCCATGTCTGCTAATTCACCCTTAGCCTAGTGTGTTTTACCAATTTCACTTAAATGGTCTTAGTCGTTCTTACAAAACAACCCTGTGATTTTGACTGAAGAAATGGTTGCAAGATTCACGGTGTCTGAAAAGCTGTTGGGGAGGTAGAGGGACTTTCCACGGAAATATCAGACTGTAGTAAATCTTCCTCATTTAGGCAATTTTTATTGGAGTAATTCTGACAGTTGTCATCCTTGAATTGCTTTGAGCATATGGCATATTTCAAAGAGCAGATTGTGAATCATAAAAAATAAAATTAATAACTAACCACAGAATCAGCAACAGTATAATGACAAGAAACAACTACCCTCTAGCTTTTTAAAATTTCTTATAGAATAAGAAGTACATTCAAGGTCAAATAAAAGTTGTCTTCTTTCTTCTTCAATCTTTATCATTTGAAATTACCTTTATTTAATATATTATTTTAACTTTTCCCTCTTCTAAAGATAAATATTTATTTGTATTTTTTGAGGGTCTGGCCCACTTTAATTAACGTCCCCTGGGAATCATCTTGGTTAAGAGAAGATATAGCTTCTCAGGGACTGAGCAAGTGATGATATTTTACTCCCTGAAGAATTCTGTCCAACATTAATAGAGTTTGTAGACTATCAGCTATTTCCTGTATGGATAGCTGTTCACAGTAACAACAAAACTACCCAATATATCTTCTGGCATAACATATTATTAAGTTAACAATCTTGACCTAGTAGCCAAAGCTAGATGATTTTATATTTTATGTCAAGAATTACATATGAAAATGCCTATAAACCTATGTTAATTTGTGATGCAAAAATATTTGTTTTATTCCTAAGGCTTAAGATTAAAAATCGAGTCAAACAGGAAAAGATAATATAAAAGTTACCTAATCGTAAGCTGTTATCTCACATTTTATTACACTCATGCTGCCAAATAACATTTTTTTTCTTCCTGATGCATTTTGTATTTTGCACATAAACCACTATTTATTTCAGAAACAGTGCTATTCTTTGTCAAAATCACATCCATATAATTTACATCACAATTAATAGGAAATCACTGAACAAAAAGTGCAGTCTTCTTTTTCTTGTGGTTTCCTTCTAAGTGTTCTGCCTGAGAATTCTCATTTTGGCATATTGAAGGCCATTGTTCCACCCACTCAGCACTTCTGGGTTGTAGTATTTTTCCAAACGTTTTCCTACTGGGGTTCTTTATTTGTGACTTATGTCTTGTCATAATTTTTTTTTTTTTTTTTGCATTGTAGGTGTTCAATGTATCTAAGTTTATGAGGCTAGCACTAACTTTGCATTTCGCTTATAAGCAATATTAAGGGTTGAATTGGAAACCAAGGGCAAATGATACAGGTTTGTGGAGTTTCTCTGTATAGATTCCAAAGGTTTGGAAACTTGCAAAGCAATCCTGAGGATATTGACTAAGGACTAATTTAGAACTTGGGGTGGCTTCTGCATTAGAAAAACTGATGGAGAATTAATTTCAGGTCTTTGCCAAGAATTCCCATTTCAATGTCCCATCCCTCTGTTCTGTCTGCTTTTTCAGGAATCAACTGAACTGAAGCCTCAGGGGAGGGAGATGGAGCCTGTTGCTCAGAGAGACTCCTGAAAGCGCAAAGCTTTCAATTGGTCCCCAGGGCTTTCGAGGCTTTAGAGGCTTTCAGTACTGTTGAGACTACCTTAGTCATTTTAATCTTTGGATTTGTTGGCCCTGAAAGATGCCAGTCTTTTATTATTATTTCTTATCAAGGAAACCATTGGCATTTGGGACAAAACAAGTTTTTGTTAGTTTGTGAGATTATCTCTTTTGCTACTAGACATTTACTCTTTATTTCCCCATCATTGTGGCAGCTCAACAGGCCACCCAACCCATTTCACAGTGTTTCCAATCCATCTCAGACCTATCTACATCATCTTCATTTCTTTTTTTTTTCTTTTTTTTTTAATTAAATCTTTATTGTTCAGATTATTACATTTGTTCCTCTTTTTTCCCCCCCATAACTCCCCTCCTCCCAGTTCCTGCCCCACCCTCCGCCCTCACTCCCCACCCACTGTCCTCATCCATAGGTGCATGATTTTTGTCCAGTCTCTTCCCGCACCCCCCACACCCCTTTCCCCCCCAAGAATAGTGAGTCCATTCCCTTTCTATGTCCCTGATTCTATTATAATCACCAGTTCATTCTGTTCATCAGATTATTTATTCACTTGATTCTTAGATTCACTTGTTGATAGATGCATATTTGTTGTTCATAATTTGTATCTTTACCTTTTTCTTCCTCTTCCTCTTCTTAAAGGATACCTTTCAGCATTTCATATAATCCTGGTTTGGTGGTGATGAACTCCTTTAGCTTTTCCTTATCTGTGAAGCTCTTTATCTGACCTTCAATTCTGAATGATAGCTTTGCTGGATAAAGTAATCTTGGTTGTAGGTTCTTGGTATTCATCACTTTGAATATTTCTTGCCACTCCCTTCTGGCCTGCAAAGTTTCTGTTGAGAAATCAGCTGACAGTCGTATGGGTACTCCCTTGTAGGTAACTGAGTTTCTTTCTCTTGCTGTTTTTAAGATTCTCTCTTTATCTTTTGCTCTTGGCATTTTAATTATGATGTGTCTTGGTGTGGTCCTCTTTGGATTCCTTTTGTTTGGGGTTCTCCGCGCTTCTTGGACCTGTAAGTCCATTTCTTTCACCAGGTGGGGGAAGTTTTCTGTCATCATTTCTTCAAATAGGTTTTCAATATCTTGCTCTCTCTCATCTTCTGGCACCCCTATAATTCTGATGTTGGTACGCTTGAAGCTGTCCCAGAGGCTCCTTACACTATCCTCGCATTTTTGGATTCTTTTTTCATTTTGCTTTTCCGGTTGGGTGTTTTTTGCTTCCTTGCATTTCAAATCATTGACTTGATTCTTGCGCTCCTCTGGCCTGCTGTCGGGAGTCTGTATAATATTCCTTATTTCAGTCCGTGTATGCTTAATTTCTAGTTGGTTCCCCAATATAACATCGAGGGTCTCATTAGTTTTCTTGTAGATCTCATTAAGTTTATCGGCGGCTTCTAAACAGTTCTTGAGAGACCTTAAAAGTGTGGTTCTGAACTCTATATCTTCCATTGACAATTTTGTCCTGTTTCTTTGTCTCCGCATTTTGTTATGCTTCCTTGGTGCACCCCCTAGTGGTCTTTGTGCGCAGTCCTATAAACCTTGATTGTTGTAGCTAATACCAGGGAGGGTTTGACCTCCAGGCCAAGTGGCTATGATAATCAGCTGTGTCTGCAGTGAGAGAACTTCTGTTCTCTAGGGAGGTGCTAATCTGGCGTTTGCCTGAGGCTATCTGGCAAAAGCCTCTGTGCAGGGCTTGGGCGGGGCGGGTCGCACAGGATCAACAGGGTGGGCCGGAGAGAGCAGTTATGGCGGCTCTCAGTCCTGTCCCCAGGGGCTCTGCCTCTCTGAGTCCCAGCTACCGCTGCAAACCTCGGATAGAAAGCTGCACTCGCTCTGACCGAAGCCAGACAGTCCCGCTTCTCTCGTTTGAGTCTGGGTCGCTAAAGACTCGCCCGGATCTGGAGCTCAGAGTCTGCGACTCCCTCCAGATTGAAAACGCCACCTCAGAAGACTAAAAATGGAACTCCCATTTGACCCAGTGATCCCACTACTAGGAATATATCCCAAGAAACCAGAAACGCCAATCAGAAAGGATATATGCACCCCTATGTTCATAGCAGCACAATTCACCATAGCTAAGATTTGGAAACAGCCTAAGTGCCCATCAGCAGATGAGTGGATTAGAAAACTGTGGTACATATACACAATGGAATACTATGCTGCGGTAAAAAAAAAAGGAACTCTTGCCTTTTGCAACAGCATGGATGGATCTGGAGAGCATTATGCTAAGTGAAATAAGCCAGTCAGAGAAAGATAAATACCACATGATCTCACTCATTTGTGGATTATAGAGAACAACATAGACTGATGAAAAGGGACAGACTCAAAGACTGAGAAACAGCAATCAGGCTATCAATCCCCAGAAGGAAAGTAGGGGAGGGCGGGGGTAAGGGGAAGAGATCAACCGAAGGACTTGTATACATGTATATAAGCCATACCAATGGACATGGACAACAGGGGGATGGGAGCATGAGTGTGTGTGGGGGGGAGGTTGGGGGTTAATGGGGGGGATGAGGACACATTTGTAATACCTTAACTAATAAAAAAAAAAAAAAAAAAGACTCGCCCGGATCTGGAGCTCAGAGTCTGCGACTCCCTCCAGATTGAAAACGCCAACCGCGCCCTCCGCCGCCAGCCCGCTCGCGCACTCCGCACCTCAGAATTTGACTTCAGCACTGCGCCTCCTCTGAGTGTCCGTATGCATTTCTCTTTCCTCCTAGTTGTAGGACTTCCACTCAGCCAGCGTTCCTGTGGTTTGGGGTGATGTCCGTTCTGTCTTTTAGTTTCACTTTTGAAGTAGTTGTTCAAGGCAGCAAACTCCGGCGTTAACCTATGCCGCCATCTTGGTTCTCTCCATCTTCATTTCTTAAAACAATGATATAACACCAAGAACAATGCCTTGCACTTGCATTCTCTATGTTGTTAAGTAAAGCACCTTATACAGTTATTGAGCTAATTTATTTATTGAGTTAATAAATTATGGATGGGAATGAAGTTTATGACTCCTGATATTATATTATGGCAAAGAATGAGGGAGACCTTCAGCTGAGTATTGGTAGAATCCAGGAACTAAGATTAGGCAGAATCATTATTCCTTTTATCATAGAATTTGAAACCTTTGTTTTCCTCTCTCTAAGGGGCTTTCTATCTTTCATCCCTCAGCTCCTTACCTGGCAAAGATAGTCATGCCCAAACACAATTTATGCATTGTACCATCCAGGTTGATCCCCAAAGTCCACATTTAGAAATGTTGGGTTTGAGAAAATATCATAAGATGGTGCTCAGTGAAAGTGAAGATTTTTAGGCACTACCTTCTTAACTTTAGGTACTAACTTTCTGGCTTGACCTGCTTGTTTTATATTCTGGTCTCTGCTGGAAAGCCATCTGACCTTAACTCCTAGACATGAAACTGCAAATAAATACCCTGACTATTCATTCAGCAGACCTCCTGAGTGGGGCACCTGGCAATGACATCTTGGTTACCCCAAACAAGCAAACTACCCAAGGAATTCTTGCAGGAAAAGAATTAGATGTAACCAGCAAAGATCACATTCATACAACCTGACATAATTTAGAACCTTAATATCACAATGGGCTCTAAAGTGGATTTTTTGTTTAAACCATTTTTGTTAGTTTCAGATTGTGAGAAATTTAAGACCATTTTCTTTCTAATTAATTTTAAACTGCAGGGTCCTAAGAGCAACCTGGTTCTTATTAAAAACTAGTCACTCTTAAATATACTTTCCTTTTCAGAGACAGTGAGCCATACTCCCAGTATCTTTCCTTCCCCTTTTCTATCTTGTCCAACCTCTGAATTGGGACCTTCTGGGCCTATTTTTAATAAACAGTGGCAGTATCGTCAGCCTGGGAAACACAAGTGTAGTTTTTTTCTCCTTTTTTTCCTTCCTTGATATGAAAATCATCTCCAAGGAGAATTTGCTCCCGCTCCCTCGCTTTCCTGCTCTTCATTCCTCCTACCTTTTTAAGTAGGACAATTTAATTTGTCAAAAGTAACCACCGTGATTTTGAAAGTTCAGCTCCTATTTGTACTAGAGTTACGAAGCCAGAATTCATAATCACAGGGAGCTGTCACTCTACTGGTCTTTATGTGCATTAACTATTAATGGAGCAATATTTAAAACCCACTTGCAAAAGAAAAGCTCCGTGTGGGTTTTTTTTTCATTTCTTCAGATCAAAGGTGGCATTATTCTTGGGCTCAGGGAAGCTCAAGACACTTCCTCCCCATCCTGTACATGTCATAGGCGGAGGGGCCTGGAAGCATTTCCTTAGGCTGCTGCTGCCACGCTGCCCTCCTGGCCGACACGCAGACTCTGGCGTGCTGGGAAGGCTGCCCTGTCAGGGCTCCTCACCTGCCACAAAGCACTGCCCATCTCTGTCACCTACCAGCATAGAGGACAATGCCCCTAGCCATCTGGGTGGGTGTGGGGTTCCAGAGTCCAAGAATTAATTTCAAGGGCCAAAATTAGAAGTTGCAGTCTGCTGGTTATTGTTCTAAATGAACAAGATCTGTTTTCAGACAGTATGAAGCTCACTGACATAGCATATTTATGGATTTGTTTCTTGAGTGAATGGTTTAGCTCTTCCTCATGAATGAAATATAGGATTATAGGATTTTTAAGGGGTTAAAAAGAACACTTTAGCTTAAAAATAACTTAAAATTAGTAGCCACCTTAACTAATAATACCTGTATACTTTCAAGGAACTTACACTGAGGATTTTATATTTAATTTTGAGAGTTAGTTATTCATATAATTCTGTTTTCATGGGGAAAATGCACATATCCTTTATATTTCTCCATTGATATCAGTATTATACAAATATTTCTTGTGTATAAAAGGAAAAGAACTACTCATTTCGCATAATACAGTGCTCTCTATAGATTACTTACATATTTACACTGCTGTGAATTTGAGGTTGTTTATGAGAATTCACAGGAAAATAATACAAATACTTTAAAGTGTAAATATAAATTAAAACTGGGGAAAATACACAGAGGTTAGAGTCTGTTTCTGTGAGAAGAGTTAATATGTAGGCACATACACTGTAAGGTTCTACATAGATACTAAAGATAACCTCAACATTTTGTTCTGGCTTTTCCAGTAGTGAAAACAAAGAGGGAAATGTGCTTAATTGCAAAATTTTCATTTTCCACAAGGAAAAGTCACACGCCTCTGAAGAAATTGAGTTGATTTTGATACTTAGATACAAAACCATTTTCTTTTAGGATTTTTTAATAAGGGGTTAGGATGGTATGGTAGAGACATGTCTAACCACAGTATTTCTTTCTTTTTTTTATTTTGAGAAAGAGCTCGCTTTAGTACAAGTAAATTTTAAATGTTTCTAACAAATGAATAATTATTTTTCTCTGACTGCGTTGCCAGGTACGTTTAAAGACTTGGAGCACGGCTCTCACCCAAGGGTGGCTCCTCTTCATGATAGCTTGGCCAGCGGGGATAATAAGAGAGGATCCCAGTATCACATATTGGGAAAGAGGAGGATATTAGGAAAGTGAGAGAGAATTATAAGCATCAGAGAGAATGGAAGCTGTTGAAATTAGTTAATCCAAAGGTAACCAAACAAAAAAAGGGTAAAGGAGTAAGTGAAAATCATGGATAGGTAGATGAATGAATAGATAAGAAAACACTAAAACACAAACAAATAAAAAGAAAGTAAACAATGAAAGAATTGTTTCAGAAAAAATAAACAAGAGAAAGGGATAAGTTTTAAAGGAGAAAATGGTACTTTGGAGAATTTGGGTGTGAATTTAAAGACAAGCATTATGACTTTTAAAAGAAACATATGCATGGAATAGGATTAGAAATTCTGGGGAATAAGAAACGTAGTGTAAGAGAAGAAAAATGTGATCTGGTCGACTTGTTATTTTATAATTATTGATGCCAAAATAATGTTGTCACAGTTATGAACCAATCATAGAAAACAGATTAACCGTGCTATCCCTATATTTTATAAATTTGCAAATTTCAACCCTCTATAATAGTTCCTTGCATTTTGTTCGGGACAGTTTCTAAGTAGTTTCAGATGTGGCTTGATACCTTTATGATTGAACTTGCACTCCTAAAAGTGTAAAGCTAGGCTCGCTCATAGTCCAGGTTGCAGTAGCTAGGCTTGAAATAGAAGGAAATCCACTAACTTAAAAAAATAATTTCACATGTTGGTATCTAGAGTAGAAGTAGTATGCATCAAACAATTAAATTCTGTTAATTAGGCCTTATGTTTCAGTACCAAAATTTCCTACCTTAATTGTTCAAAATGAAACAAAATACTAGCTATGGAACCAGTCAAGGTAAAAATACTACAGATATATCAGGCACAAGAACCTAATGATAATTTTTAACCTCTTTCCCAGTAGATTAATTGTAGAGCCTAATTGTATGTTAGATTAAAACTCCATTAAGATAAGAAGAATATGCTTAAAATCATTCTATTTCAAATAACATTATCTAGTCATTTTTAAAGGATCAGAATGGAAAAACCTAGGCTGTCTCCACTGCTATCTAGAAATAAATTTGTTGTTCCATTTTTATTAAAGTTCAAAAAGTCCTTAGATTAGCCGTCATATTAATCTGAGCTTTGATGAATCAGTGTTTGCTATGAATATTTGAATATATATTTGTTTCTTTTCTTTTTTTTTTTGAAAGAGAGGGCAGAACTTACCTTGAAAATGTTTAGGGCAAGAAAAAGTATATGGATATGGCTTCTGAACAATATATGAGCCATTCTTCATGCTGGAGCTTATAATTTCTGTTTGAATCACTTAAAAAATCGGAGGGGGGGAGGGTGTGCTGTAAAGAGAATAGTACACCCAGTAATACTTGTCTGTGTGTGCAGAGGGGCAAGGAAGGGAAGCCCCGCCAACAGTTTTTGTCCCTGACGGGCAAGCTACTGTCCGGAAGGTGCTTGGCTCTTGGGGCAGCCTCTGCTGAATTCTTGCTTCTCCCTCTCCCTGGCAGGCAGCTCTGGCCTAGAATGGATCAAACAAGCCGTGGGGAAAGTTCCCCTCATTTGCATCACTTCTAGACAGCCCTGTCGTACTCTTCGCTGACAGGAAATCACTGTCTTTGTCACCTTTTCTCAGGGCTCTCCTTTTGGCAGCGATGGGCCATGTGACCACATTTCCTCACAACAGGCCGGCTGGACTCAATGACATGTTTTCCTCAGCACTGAACGGGGTAGAAGAGTCAGGGGGAAATGACTACATTCATTTCAGAGTGAAAAGATAATTAACACTTGAAGGACTAATGCTACAACCTATGGAATTATTATTCAAATTGAAGTTAATTTATCAAAAACTTGTGAAAACTATCGCCCCCAATGCAACTGTTTAAAAAAATAAAAACCTTGAACAGTTAGAGTTGGGAGAAGGAACAAGGCAAGAGAGCGGGGCTTTGGATGAGAGGGTGGGAGAAAGGCAGAGGGAAAGCATAGCACGCATTAACTGTGTTTGAAAAAGCAACTTTAAATAGGCTAAAACTTCAACATTTGGGACGCTGGAGCATGTAAACCGCTTACTTAGATGATATGAATAGGACACTGGCAAACAAAAGCGGCAGTGTGCTCCTAGAAAACTGTGCTTAGAGGAGTTTCCTTGGCAACAGAAATGCAGTTCCAAAAGTAGACAGAACTTTCCTCAGAAAACATACTATTAATAACAACCTTCCGGAACAACTTGGAACAATTTGACGACTTGGCAATAATGATGCCAAGTGTTCTGCAAATTAATCTAACACATAATAGTTATGTTTCCCTTGCCCGTAATTCTGCTGGACCCGACCTAGAACGCACTGCTTTTCAGTGGCACAAATGCGAAAATATTTCTCAATGTTGTCATGGAAAAAGAAAACCAAAAGAAATGCTAGTGGCCAACAGTGAACCAATGATTGCATTCAGCCTTTTGGAATCTACAAAAGAACTTACTTTAACGAGATGAGTTTATTCCAATGAAAGCTACTACATTTACTATCTCATCCCAAATAAGATGCTTTCACAGACAAAACTTGGTAAAGAGTTAAGAGCCTGAGACTTGCTGAGATGTGAGCACATCTTGAGGCCATTGGTTACATAAATATAACACTTCACCTAATGCGTGCTGGGTGTTATTTTTAAAAGCATCATCATTTCTTGTCAGCCAAGAGAATAAACTAATCTTGGATCTATCTGACCAATGGGGATCATTTGAATTCTCCTGAAGGCTATATGTTTACCAGACAAGGAAGAGCGCTCCCCGCCTCTGACCTTTCTTGAATCCTTGGATCTAAAGGTTAAAAGTAATCAATATCTCATTGGGCTGCTTGGTTTCAGGGTAATAAGTAATAACCATCATGTTAAAATCCAAATGATTACAGATAGCACTGCAATGAGTTGACCTGTTTGGGAGCTTTTATTAATTGCAATCAGGATAATCATTAGAGTTTGCTAATAAAATTTTGGATTAAATTGCAAAAATTTCAACCTTTAACTTTTAAAAAATGACTTTTACTTAATTAGATGTGAATATGCAGTGTTTCCTCCTGTGTTGAGCTAAGAGATTTGGCTTTAACCCCACATTATTGTAAATTTCTTCCTGGTTTTATAAAATAAATTAGAGGAACATTTAAATTCCTTGTAAGAAAGGGTGCTTGGTTCACTACCACCTTTGGCTCCTGAACTGCTCAAACTATGTATGTGTTTCAGGTCAGTGAGTTAATGGAAATGTCCCTCACCTACTTCTTAGCATTTCATAGTTTTAAATTACTTATCTTTAGTGGTTATATTCATATTTGGAATAATCTGGTTTGAAACTAAAAAAAAAAAAATTGTATGATATGTGATTAAACTTTACAGACAACCATGATATAAACCGAGGTTTATTTGTTTTGTTGTTGTTGTTTTAAAGCAGCAAAACTTAAAGGTGAAAACCAAGTATTATCACTGACAAAGAGGTCTAATATAAAAAGGATAAATGCTAGGTTTAATGTTCCATGCAATTACATCAGGAAGGCATTGGTTATTATAGCGATAACCACGAGGAAATGTGTAAGATACATATGCAACTGAATCCAAATATTTTGTCTTTATTAATCATTCCAATTTTATTAGCACTTCATGCATATATTTCTAAAGCAGGAAGGTAGGGCTAGAAGGGTACCTAGAAAATGTTTTAGTAATTTCAAAAGAAGTCCTGGCGCCTGCTCAGAATAGGCTGTTGAGCCCTGGGGTAGGGGTTGGAGTGTGGAGCTCAACTATGGTGCTTTCACAGATAAACTCTAACCTCCTTCCTTCTTGTCCTTATCTCACTACCATGTGTCTAACTTTAGAGGGAGGTAGATTTTTTTTTTTTTTTGTCCAAGGGACATCATTTTTGGAGTATTAGGAATTCCCCAACTCAACTATCCTTATTGTTAAATGTTCATACTGCCTTAAACCCTATCCTTAGGATTTATTTCTTTGGGGGTAAAAAAGGAATACAATACACTATACCAGATGCAGATATTCTATAGGGGGTAGGAGTAAATGCCAATTGTAACATCTCATTTAAATAGAAGGGCACTGGGAAGGGAAGATGGAGTGAATAGAAGGAACAAATCCAGATAAGGAACCAAGAACAGATGTTATCTACTGCATCATTTTATAAAAAGAGAAGTGTGTGCATGTGTGTGTGTGTGTGTGTGTGTGTGTGTGTGTGTGTGTGTGTGTGTGTGTGTGTGTGTGTGTGTGTGTGTGTGTGTGTGTTATGAGATAGAAATAGGATGGGGGGGGGAGGGGAAAGCGAACATTGGCCAAATCTGACTGTTTGACTCTGTCCATGCCCCATGCACATTATCTTATTTAATGTTCACAATAATCAAGCATTATTTTCCCCATTTCACCAGACTTTGAGCCGGAAACACTCAGGTGACTAGCCTAAAAGACACAGAACTAGCTTCTCAGTCAAGTTAGACTAGATTTTACTGATATAACCACCCCAAATCTCAAAGGTTTAAAGCTACAAATGTTTACTTATCATACATATGGATTGGCTGTGGGCTCTCTGCTTGGCATGTTCTTTCTCCAGAACTCAAACCACTGGACCAGCCACCCTCTTCAATATGGCAAAAATAAAAGAGACTTCTGGAGGGTCTCCCTCTGGCCATTAAACCATCTACCTGAAAGATACACATGCCACTGTCTCTCAAGATCCTTGGCCAGAACTGATCACATGGCTCCACTCTACCCCAGCCAGGATAGGGAAATGCACCCCCACTAAATGTCTGAAAGGAAGAAAGCTAGAAATATTTCTTGAGCTCTGCCAGTAACTACCACAAGAAATGAGTAAATAAATCAGGCTTTGAATCCAATCTGTCTGTCTCTCATACCCAGTCAATCTTTTACATGTTGCTGCCTACTCACTGTTACCTCATATCCTTTGCCTACAATAAGCAAAATTCTTGCGAGAACACGATTTTCCTCCTCTACATGAGCTTTTGATGCAAAGGTAGAAAAAAAGATCCTACTTTTAGACAGTACATCTGCTGAGAAACCATGATGAACTTGGTTAGCTCTTTAGCTAATCATCAGGCTATTCTGTAAAAGCCCCCAGACTGTCTTAAGCACTTCAGCACCTTGGGGAAGGTTGCCATCTTGAGCCGCACAGGACCCTCCTATATACTATCAGATTCAGGGAAGCTAAGAGTGAAAATATTTCTGTTTTGGGGGGAGATGCACTAAAGGCAGCATTGCCGTGGGAGAATTCAACCTCATGGACCTGCTATTGCCAAAGGGAGTTTACTGAAGAAAGGTCCCATGGAGAGATGCTCTAGAACAGTGGTTCTCAACCTTGGCTGCACATTAGAATCACCTGGGAATCTTTTTAAAATCCTGATTTCTGGGCCTCATCCTCCGGAAATTCTGTTTCTTTCTTATGGGGTGGGGCCACAACATTAGTAACAAAGAAAAAGAATTTCCGGAGGATGAGGCCCAGAAATCAGGATTTTAAAAAGATTCCCAGGTGATTCTAATGTGCAGCCAAGGTTGAGAACCACTGCTCTAGAGGAATATCATTTGCAGAAAAACCACTTTTCAGTCCTCTCAAGGAAGCAAATACAGTTCTCAGAATTAAGGGCATCCCCAAGCACATTCTGAATAATGTGGACATTTGTGAAGCTTATATATTCTTAACTAGGCACCTCTGCTACACCGTGTCCCTAATGAGGCACACTGGGGTAAGCTAAGAGGGAAGTAGTGGTCTTCCTGCTGAACCCTGATTCATTTACATAACACACACACACACACACACACACACACACACACACACACACTCTTCTAAAGCTAAAGAGTCAACCAGATTCATAACCTTATTACTTTTATGGCTGATTTTAATTTTTCTTTCAAATTTTCTCTGACCAGAGAGCTACAGCCTTTCTCCAGAAGGATAGCTATACATCCTGGAAAGTCATCTGCACGTACTATTTCAGCTGCTTTCCTAAGTAGTTGATTCCATATGCTCATAGACATTTGCATAAAGAAAATTGGTGATTTGTGATATTCCCCCTAACATCTCATTTTAGCCATGAAAACTAGGAAATTTGTGGAAGAGGTACACTTAAACATAGTCGTGCACACACATTTATATGTTTACACATATACACACATGTATGCAAAGTATTGACTTGTTTAATTTTTTTAAAAATCTATCATCAGGATTGAATTTGAATGAAAGATTCCTTGGACCAGATACACTTGTAGTCCCAAGACATTTAAGTCATGCATATATAAATAGCTACATAAACTCCCTTCTATATGCCAAGTTTCAGTCTGGAGCTCATTTCTATGTTATAAATCCCAGCATATTGGATTTTGTTGCCTTCATTACAACAGCACTATCCCTTTTGATACTCACAGGTGCCTCTCTGAGAGGGCCCTCCTAGAGAGTAATTTAGCCGTGAGTTCTTTCTTATTAATTAAATGCATATTTTAATGATGAAAGGTTTGGACTTTGTGGACCAAATCTGAGAATGAATGAGTGTAATTTTTGTTAGACTTCACACTCCAGGAGGGAAGGGGTCATATCTGTCTTGTTTATTATATATCTCCAGTGCCAAGCACAGTACCTGCCACAGAATAGAAACTCAGTATATGTTGAGAAACATTTTTCCAATAAGGCTTATTCAATGATCTATTAATTAAATCCTATTAATCAGGACTGTGCTATCAATTCATTACTTTTTCAAGAAAACAGTCCTATTTTCATGCTGTGGTTATTGAGTCAATAATCACCAAAATTTACAACTAGTCTCAAACCATGGTATTCACTGATATATTCTTGACTTTGTAGACAATCCCAATATAATTATTTATACATCCGAGGATAACATGTGCCATTCAAGTGTGACACCTAAAAACAGAAAATAGCTGTAGGTAAATACCAACAATCATTAGGAAGGGTAAGTATATAAGCATAATTTGTTCTTGTATCATAGTTAACAGGACAGTTTATTGACACATTTGTTGTAGGGAATTGGGTTTGAGTTCTGATAAACATGTACATCTAAAAATGCAATAACAAAGGGGGAGACTCTAAAAGACTGACTAATTTTTCCAAAGCTATAGTTACCTAGTTCAGAATATAAAAATGTAAATATTAAATTTCACGTCTATAATATCAAGGGAAGGTTAAAATTTTGAAGCTTTCTCCCACTTTCATTAAACAAAATTTTACTCTTTATAACTTAAAAAATAATGCTCATATGTGATTATTTAAACTTAGAGATTAATAGTAATTGTTAATGATTTTAAGCAATTAAGAAAAGGTTAAAAGATGTGCCATTTAAAATTAGAATTTGATAAAGATTTGTGATGAACTCACTTCTTGCCCCAATTTGATATCCTTTGGGTTTATGCCTTCCCATTGAACTTTATCCTTCCTCCTCAGCATTCCTTCACTGGGCATGCCGAGATTTGAAAATATGCATAAAGAACTATCCTCTCTGGATAATTTTTTCTCTTCTTTTCCTCACTCTCTTCTGCCTGGTGATGCTAAGGCCTGATTCTGTGAATCAGTGATTTTCTTATAAGCCATGAACAAAAATCCTCATGTTCCTTAAAACTTAAGTATAAATGAATCTCTAGAGTTGAGCTCATGGAATTCTTTTTCTGCACCATGCGAGTATAGCAAAAGAACTCAAATTTGGCTAGAATTTTGTAATCCATGTTTTGATGATAGTTTAAGAGGCTCTGCCTGTCCAAATTTGGGTTAGAAAAAGAAATAAAGTATGAAAAGACTGACCGAAGTCTTTTTATTTGCAAAAATTTCCAGGGATACCATGAGTAATGCCAGAAATCTCACGTGACAGCCAGTTCTTGTGGCATTTTTTAGCTCACCAATTTCAGGAAATAGTTCCAGGAAGCTGATTGGAGCTCAAAGATTTTTTTTAAAATTAACTTAAATGAATAATTGTGTTCCCTACCCATTGTCCAGACTACTGCTCGACCCATGCCCCACTGGGGTGGACATCTTTCCAGGGCTGGTAATATTTAGCACTCAATAAATAATTTGTGAATTGAACTACTTGTTTAATGAGTGTTTTCTCTTGAATCATAAAAAGTAAGTCTCTTAGAGATTTTGTACAGTTATTTATTTCCACGGGAAGTGAGAATTTTACCTGGAGTTTAAGGACTGCAGGTCACCTAAAAAGAAACTTTATTTCATTTACTGTCTTTCAAGGCTTGCTTTTTGTACATTCTGGAGAGGAGAGACTTTGTCCTCCATTGAAGAACTTTCCAGAGGGTATTCACAACCACCCAATAAAACGTTTAGCAACTCCCACTGCCCTGAAAGTCTTCTTATATCTAGTGTAAATCCCTTCTGTTGTTAGATTTAACTGCCAGATCCACCAAAATCCATGCTCTGTAATAATTAGACCTCTTCTCTTTTCTATATAGTCTTATTTCTCAAGCTTTTGCAGTTTTCTTTTCAAGTTAAAAATCTTTTTAAAATCCTTTATTTCAGTTTTGTCTACACTCCACCTAACTGAAACCATGTCCATCTTCTTTTGTAGGAGAAAATACGCTAATATTGAAAGGCTGCTGGTAAATCTATATATTTGAAGGGCTTTCATAAGCACATAGATTTCCCCATCAGGTTTTTCAACTCTCTTTTATTAAAAGTTAATAACATAGTTCATGGATGGTTTAGTAGAGGAATGTGGCCTGTCTGAAATGGTATGACTTACACTGTATACCTAGGGAAAACAAAGTTTAAAAAGAAAAAGGAAATGACATAAAAATGGACCAAAAAATCTTCTTCCCATTTAGGTGCTGAACTGCTTTTTCTCCCTTTGGATGCATAATATATTATTTATGTAAGAATGAGCAGTATGCTTTTGGCTCACATTCCACTTGGAACATATACAGTATGACAGCTTCCTTGGCTTATTGTTGTATATGTGGCTATCTATTTTTAATACATTGCTTTTGTCCTTTTTCATGCTTGCTTCCATCTGTTGTTACGAAAACTGACATAAAGTTTTTAAACACAAAAGAAGTGATGGAGAAAGTGATGGTAAGGGACAATATTTCAGAGGAACGTGAGGTGGAGAAACAGGAGCAAAGTCTCTGTGGAAGGAAACCAAAAGCAGCTTCTGCAGGCAAAGGGTCTGCAGTCACAGAGGGAAAACCCCTACGGCTGCATAAAGCATTTCTACGTTAGAAGGAGTTTAGCACATTGTCCACCAAATATTTAAACTTTTTAAGCTGGAGTTTTCAAACTTGTGAAATGCGGACAACACCCACCTCCAAAGGTTGCTGGAATTCAGTGAGGTGCTGTATGTAAGGGGTTCAGTCCCATGTTTGGTAAAGACTATGAGCTAAATATATTATACAGAACCAGAGGTTGACAAATGATAGCCTGTTTTTTTTTTAAATAAAGTTTTATTGGAACACAGCCAGCAGCATTCATTTGTGTATTGACTATGGTTGTTTTATACTATAACTAGAGACTTGGTGCACAAAAATTCATGCACTGGAGGAGGTGTCCCTCAGCTCAGCCTGTGCCATTTTACAGTCCGGGAGCCCTAGGTGGATGTCGGACTGACGGCTTAGGCCCGCTCCCTAATGGGCCTAAGCCGTCAGTCGGACATCCTTAGCACTGACACGGAGGTGGGAGAGGCTCCCGCCGCCTCTGCGCTCGCTAGCCGTGAATCCGGCTTCTGGCTGAGTGGCACTCCCATTTGGGAGTGCACTGACCATCAGGGGGAAGTTCCTCCATTGAGAATCTGCCCCCTGGTGGTCAGTGCATGTCAGAGCAACCAGTCGTTCCGCCATTTGGTTGATTTGCATACTAGCCTTTTATTATATAGGATAGCAGAGGTTAGTGCTTTCAACAGTGGCCATATGAGCTACATGCCTAAACTATTTACTAGCTGGTTCTTCGAGAAAACGTTTGCTAGTCCCTGGTATTAATAATTACTATTATGGCAACACTTTAGGAATATGTATTATTCTACAGATTTGAGTGATTTTCCAATTCAGTTTTATGTCTGTTGTATTATCATAATACCTGTTGACTATCATTCTTTTGCCCAGGGCTCTCCGGGTTTTTTGTTGTTGTTTTGTTTGTTTGTTTGTTTGTTGTAATAACCCAAAGTCGGCCTGCTTGCTTACTTTCCAGTGCAGCATAAATGCTTAATGGGTTCATCTCACCACCAGGTGGCCTCCTATCCTCTATTGTGCTTGTGGGACCCAAAAGGAAGCAGAAAATGGATCTAATTCACTTCTTTCAACTTTGGCTGTTATTCTGCTCTGAGCACTGCTCTGCTGGCTTGTCTGCTCTGAAATCAGGCTATGAACCCTGCATTTTGTGTTTGGCTTTGAAACATGAATTCACAGTGACCCTCTTAGAAAATAAATTGTAAAATCAGAAAAGCAGTTAAAGCAGTAAAAACAAAATTAAAACATTTAAATGCATACACATACATATCAAAGTAGATTTTTTTTAAAAAGAAGCTTGACTATCACTCTTAGAGCTTTACCATGACTCAGTCCCACTCTCACAGGTGTACCAGCAGGATTAACTGACCCGGAAGCTTCCTCGGGAAAAGACAAAGGCCACTGCCACTCACATCTCCACATGTTAATTTCTCTTGAAAAGCACGGATGGACTTCACCTCAGGGCCCCAGCGTCTTTATGTTATTTTATTCTCTAGATCCCCTTTTGAGTTTTCTTTTATCTTACTTTTAAGCTTCCTACAGACCCGAGTTAGGAAAGAGATGGGAATCCTGTGACAAAGCCCTGGATGAGGCTGCCATCCTTCTGGGCAGTGTCACTTTCTGCATCTGCAGAGTGAGGGGCATGCACCGAGTGCTCAGGCCCGTTCCACTTCAGGCTTCTCTCTTTGGTGAAAAAGAAAAGATTGTTCTTATTAGTAACTGAGTTTGCAATCTGGCAAAATCAGAATTTTAGGAATTCAATTTCAAAGCCTAAAGAAACAAACTTATGAGTATATATGTGTGTGTGTGTGTGTGTGTGTGTGTGTGTGTGTGTGTGTGTGTGTGTGTATGTGTGTGTGTATTTGGAAAACTGCCATAAAAAGTAGGTAGTTTCTAAATGCCACATTGTTTTTGGTTCATTTTAGGTAGTAGTTCTAAATATGTATTTGGTGAGCCCTTTTAAACCCTTTCTTTTCTGTTTTACACTGATTCAGAGGTAGATGACTATTCATTTGAATTCTCAACAGTGTCTTTTGCTGAATCTGTCAAGGGAGTTCAGCTTTCTCTGCAACGTCTTATTTCCCACACATTTTAATTTTCCTGCCTTTTTTTTTTTAGGCAGAATTGCCAAATGCTCCTCACATTTCTTTACAGCATCGAACAGATATAGTCACTTACACTTCCATCAAAAAGCAGTCATTTCATATCATGTGGACAACCTGTGCTTACCTTCTGCTTGTGTTGCAGTATGTATACCTCACTGGTTTCTATTTGAATTGTCACATTGGATGTCATGGCAAATACGGCTAAAGGCCTTTAGCCGTCTAGGAGGAAAAGACCATAAAGGTCTCTCGGGTATTTTGGTGAGGAACAGGCTTACCTTTGAATTCAAAGTCTACCCTGGGGGACTGATGACAGGCAATCACACTGATTCCCAGTTCCCTCTGGGGCTGCTTCTCTGGGAGCTATCTGGTTAAAGGCAGATTCATATATGTCTGGGGAAATTGACTGCAAGCTTTTTCCACTTCGCAAACTGCACTAATTACGATCAAACCCAACTAATAATGTATAAAATTCTCATCACTTCCTGTGTGCCTAAACACAGGGACATTCCCTACCTTAATTCTCTTTTCTCACCTATTTTTTAAAATTATGTGTGTCCATCTGCCCTGACACATATATCAGGAATTAACCAGTTAACTGCCACGTGTCCAAAGATGCTTTTATCTTGTTTGCGTCTATAGATGCTTATGGCGTACAAAGGGTTAATGGCCTAATGATTCAATCTTTGCTTCAGAAGTAAGAAAGAGTAAGGAATGATTCTGTCTGGCATTAGTGACTATGAAGATGAGACAATGAGCATTTGTTAGGTATTACTATGAGTTTTAGAGAACAAAATAAAAGGAAGGTTATCTTTTTCCTTAAGTAACATAATTCATTTAGAAAAAAATAAAACATGAAATGATAGCAAAGATCACATTGTGTAGTACAAGAAAATAACTGCTGGTCTTCTTAGAACAGCTTCATAGAAGAAATGAAATTTTAATTGGGTCTTGCTACATACAATATAAATAAGTAGAATGGAAATAGAATTGCAAAAGAATGCAATATGGGGGAAAACCCTCAGATCTGGGAATTAGTTCGACATGCTCCTAGGAGTTTACCAAGGAAGACGCACTGGGGGAAGAGTAGAAAAGCAATGGCAAATCCTAATGGCTTTCATCCATGTGTTCAGTGAAAGAAGTCTTACTGTGATCCCCAGATGAGCAATTAAGGCACAGAGAATTGTGCAGCTAAGTAAACAATGCAAGCAAATTTTTAAAATTGGCAAGCTAATTCTGGGCATGTATTTTCAATTTCATTTTTTAAATTTTTATTTAGTTAGTTAGTTTGTTTGTTAGTTATTTTGCCAATCTCATCGGTTCACAGATTACAATGTTTAGCATGGATCCTTTTCTGTCATCATGTTTATAAAACTTAGTGATTAAATGGTTATGTGTATATAAGTTTTGAGATATAATTATTAGTATTACCAGGTAATACCAATATGTTCCTTTCTCCCTTTGTTAAGGGTGGAGAAAATAGCACCTACTTGATAAATTTTCTAAAAGATGGAAAAATATACGTGTATATAATATGTATTATATGTATGTCTACTGTTTTCTTCTCTGTAGAACTTCATTTTTTTACATTTACCTTTATTGTTGAAAGAATTACAGATGTCCCCTTTGTTTTTGTTTTTTCCATTGACCCCGTCCACCCACACCTGCCCCTCCTAGGCCTCCACCACACTATTGTCTGTGTCCATGGCTACACATATACTGTTTACCTTTCTAGTGGCTCCACTTAGATGTGATTTATTTTACTCGGTTACAATACCTTATTTCTAAGATAGATAATAAAAACAAAGGGGAAATTTCCAGTCTTACTTGCAAATGAATAAAAGACCAAAATATTTATATAGAGATCAGAAACCTTGTACATACATGATCTAATTACTTATTAAAATACTAGGGGCCAGTGCATGAATTCGTGCACCTTGAAAGGAACTGTGGGCTGCAAGGCTGCTGTGGACACAGGGGTGGGTCTCGGCCCAGCCTCCACACCCCTGACCGGCCTCTCCCTCCGTGGCCCCCAGTCTGCCAGCAGCCCCACTCCCACTGCCACCGCTCCCACTCGCTGATGGTGTGCAGCAATTGGGGCTGGCGCCAGCAGCGGGTGCAAGCAGGGCCAGCACAGTCAGCGGGTGTGAGCAGCAGCTGCTGCCCTGATTGCCCCCCAGGAGCAAGGGGAGGTGGAGAAGCCCTCAGGGTGATCGGGACCAGCGCCAGGCACAGGCAGCAGGTGTGAGCAGCAGCTCTGGTGCCGGCAGTGGGTGCAAGCTTGGTCGGCCCCAGCAGCAGGTGCGAGTGCCCGGCGGGACCACGGTGCATGGTAGCAAAGAATTTTCAGTAACCACCAGAGGCTCGCTCCAATGACAGTGACCAACACCCTGCCTTGGTGTGGCACCCCCTGCTCCACCATACCACCACAACTAATGCCTGCCATGTTCTGTGCTCTGCCGCTTGCTGCAGACGCTCACCATGTTCCATGTGCGCCCCCTGGTAGTCAGTGCATGTCATAGCAACTGGTTGTTTGGTTGTTCGGTTGTTTCACTGTTCGGTCTATTTGCGTATTAGGATTTTATATATATATATAGTTCTGTGGTGGATAAGTGGTGAGTATATCATTGTCACTATGTTATGGATCAGATGACCACAGAAATATGAAATGACTTCTCTTAGATCTTGAGCAAGCCACCCACAGAGGAGAGGCAGAGGTAGCGGTCAAAGGGAAGATGGTGCACAATGAAGGGCTCCCTATCAGTGATGCTCAGGGAAAATCTAGGAAGTCAAAGTATTAGTACCTACTTTTGTTGTTTTTGCTGTAAGCTATGCTAAATGGCCACATCCTGGTTCTTCTGCCTCTTTTCATTCCTCTTAGTAAATTTGTGCAACCCTGTTGCAAATTTTTAAGTCATCATTATGATATTCTCTCATTTCATTATTTCAGGAATGTCATTAACTGAAGACCTCTATAGGTGCGATTTCCTTCCTCTTCTTCAATATTCTTTATTTTTACATAATTTTTGTGATTTATTTTCTGTAGACTAGATATGGTTTCCCATATCTGGTTAAACCCTTGCAATTTCATTTATTTACTTACTAGAGGCCCGGTGCACAAAAATTTGTGCACTCATGGGGGAGGGGGGTCCCTCAGCCCAGCCTGTGCCCTCTCGCAGTCTGGGACCCCTCAGGGAATGTCCACCTGCTGGCTGAGGCCTGCTCCCCAGGGGATTGGGCCTAAGCTGGCAGTCAGACATCACTCTGGCAGCCCGGGAGCCCTCAGGGGGTGTCCACTTGCCAGTGGGGAGCAGGCCTAAGCTGCAGTCGGACATCCTTAGCGCTGCTGAGGAGGCAGAGAGGCTCCCGCCACCACCCCTGTGCTGGCAGCCATCAGCCTGGCTTGTGGCTGAGCAGGGCTCCCCCTGTGGGAGCACACTGACCACCAGAGGGCAGCTCCTGCATTGAGCATCTGCCCCCTGGTGGCCAGTGTGTATCATAGTGACCAGTCATTCCCAGTCATTTTGCTGTTAGGGTCAATTTGCATATTACCCTTTTATTATATAGGATTACTTTCTCTCCATCTCTCTATGCATTCCCTTCATTTTGTTATCTACATTTTCACTTCTTGCTCTTCCTTATTTTGGAAACACACACACACACGTTCCTCTTTTTTTTTTTTTTTAAATATATTTTATTGATTTTTCACAGAGAGGAAGGGAGAGAGATAGAGAGAGTTAGAAACATCGATGAGAGAGAAACATCGATCAGCTGCCTCTTGCACATCCCCCACCGGGGATGTGCCCGCAACCCAGGTACATGCCCTTGACCGGAATCGAACCCGGGACCTCTCAGTCCGCAGGCTGACGCTCTATCCACTGAGCCAAACCGGTTTCGGCCACACGTTCCTCTTTAATGAAGCTCTTCTCATACACTTTCTTGAATGATTATAGCAAACTCCCTTACATCGCTTGAAAAGTGTGCTCAAAAGCAGTTATCATAACTCAGACTTGCTCTTTATAGTCTTAGTTAATACTAATATATTTTCACCTTAACCCTAAAGCTTCTTTAAACTGTGGGCTATTGTTCTTCTGGATGACAGGTATCACTATGAGTGAGAACTCTTCTATCAGCTCTTAGCCTCAACCTCAAGCTATTAAAAATCTACTGAAGTTTGGAGGATGAGTATACACCGCTGAAGCCACAGAGTGGGGGTTTTTAAGAGTGTTTTGACCACTCCAGAGTCATTTTGAATGGCACTCTTGATCTTATTTATTATCCTCCCAGAGGCCACCGATTTCCTCAGACTTCTGTACTGATATCTAAAGATTTTTTTATTTTAGAACACCAGCATGGCCTAGCAAACTAAACTGAAATTCCTCCCGAAAAGTTCATTTCTGGGTTTTAGTACTATCTTACTGACCTTGGGCAAGTCACTTAGTTTCTATGTATCAATTTTTAATCTGTGAGACAGAAATGATAATACTAACTTTCCCCGTGGGCTTGCCATAGGAGAACAAAAAAGAGAACAATCCATTGAAATGACAGGCTTTCTGAGGTTGGAGCAACAAACAGTGCTTAAAGCCTGAAACCTCTAAAATTTATTTTCTTAAAATCTTTCTCTGGTAAGTATGAACATGTACCCCAAAGGGGAAAGAAAAAAGAGAGGCTGGGACAGAAAGGTTTTCAAGTCCATAGCAGACTGGTGTTGGAGTTGGAAATTGGACCCAGCTTCTTGCATTCTGATCCAATGTTATTGCTGTGAGAAAACACTGAACTCATAAAAGGTGTCCTGAAATATTTAAAGAGCTGCTGTCACCTTCCTCTTTTCTTTGATACATTTTATAGAAGCTTTTCTTATGTTAACCATTTCTGGCCATGGAAAACAATTAACTCTGTTCATTCTTTCTATGTAAAAATTGAGAGTAATACTTCTGTATTGATATTTTCATCAACTGAGAATAAAATTCAAAGATAAAGAAGGCAGTCGCATACTACGCATTTCTGTGTACTAAAACTATTCCCGGCATATAGTTCTATGGCTGATACACACTCCTCTGGTCTTTCTTTTGGGAGAATTCAAATGAATAACTATTTCCCAACTACCTTCTAAGTCTAAGCCATAATGCTATGTTAAAGTGGATGAAGGGTGAACAGCACATGGCCCCTGACCCTAAGCACTCCGTTGTAAGAGCATACCATTAATCTAATTCTGAAACCACATTCATCCTCATCTGATATGAAGACACCAGAATACCCTCAAAAAATGGCCTACGGTATCAAGCACTTCACTAGACAGGGATTTGGGTAGTCACCAAGAAAAACTCATAGCATAATGAATCTATTAAGGTTGTAGATGTGAAAACCTTTTGAAAATTTAAAAACACCCTACAAATGCATAAATGTATGATAGCATTTCCATTGTGTTTTGGGAGCAGACAACCGTGGGTATGCTTTGATTGGCTCTGTCTTAACACCTACTATCTATCACATGTTGAGTTCTGATACCCTTCTCAGTGCTGAGGTCCACAGTCCCCAAGGAATGACCATTTGCACGAAACTTGAAAAGGTAGTTTTTGATGATGACAATAGGGGGGCTAGTGCTTCTAGCTGTCATTGAATCCACTGATTCTCACAGGTTTCCACAGTGACCATGTTCTGCAGCAGTATCTTTTTGATAAACTGCAATGGCTACAGTGCTCTACCTCTCATTTTTCTTGTCATCCTCAAAGAGAAAGCAAAATATTCTCTTTGAAGAAACATTACCAACAGAATTAACTTAAGAAATATATAGCCTCTTCCTTACGAAATTAATTTGGCATTATTTTTGAGGTGCGCAACATCTTGGCAACTGCTTTGATTTAAAACTCTATGTGATTTGGGAAAAGCACGTTTCAGAATGTTTAATTCAGCGATACAAAAGGCACTAATGAAATATGCATGTATGAATTTTATATCATATTAGTTCCTTCTTTCTTGAAATCTGAATAAAAGCCAAACATCTGGATTACGTTGGAAAAGCCTGAATTTTCAATTTTCAGAGAGATTCAATCTATTTTGACATTGCACACTTAGCCTTAACATTTACAGTGTGCTATTAACATTACTTGCAATTGTAAAAAAAAGTCTAGATTTAAACAAACTTGGTGCCTCCTAATGCTAAAAATATATCTGTATTTGAGATGGCTGCTGCTGCACAATCATATACATCCATAGTTTAGGCTTCATCAGCATTTCTATTATAAATACTTGCATTGAACAGTTCTATAATTCAGCTATAGAGATATGGGTAAGCTTTTATGGATAAATTCTCCTATGATTGTATATTAAAACAGCAAATAGCAATCCCTGTATCACTTAGTTTGAGAAGCTCTTCATTGACTTAGTGTTTTATGAAGGCCTCAAATACTCAACCTACTCCATGGTGACCAAAAAAAAGGCATAGCCCTCATCCTTTGAAAGCCTTTTCTTCAAATTTATGACAAATAACAAGATTTCTATTTTTATAGATATTTGGCTATATTTTGGCAGCTAGACTAAAGGCAAGTGAATATGGTATTATGCTTTACCTCAGTGACTTTCAACCCTTTTCATCTCACTGCATGCATAAACTAATTGCTAAAATTGTGCAGCAATTTTACCAAAAAGTATATTGTTTGCCGATATGACAAAAATAAAGGTATAATTTTGATTCATTCTCACCAGGTAGCTATTGTGTTGGCTGTTGTTATTATTTTATTTGACAATCTAGGGGAAAAGAAGTCAGTGCCCCTGACTAAATAGTCATGTTTTAAAAATTCTCCTGGCACACCAGTTGAAAATCACTGCTTTATCTCATTATCATAGTTTGTTTATTTAAGATACAGCTTGATCAATAGAGTTTTAGGGGGCGAGGCAAGAAGTTCTATGGTTACACAGAGATTAAAAAAATAGAAGAAGGTGACATTGTATTTGAAGTTTACATAAGTTTACAGTGGAGTTTAATTTACTACACTTAAGTTTTTACTGGATTTCTTGTAGCATATATTAGGTCAGTGGTTCTCAACCTTCCTAATGCCTCGAGCCTTTAATACAGTTCCTCATGTTGTGGTGACCCCCAATTTCATTGTTACAAATTGAACATAATTAAAGCATAGTGATTAATCACAAAAACAATATGTAATTATATATGTGTTTTCCGATGGTCTTAGGCGACCCCTGTGAAAGGGTCGTTTGACCCCCAAAGGGGTCGCGACCCACAGGTTGAGAACCGCTGGATTAGGTGAATCTCCTTTTGTGGCATGGAGAACAGCTGAAGTCAGAGATTTCCCTTTTTTTCTTATTTTTCTTTATTCTCAAAAATCCATTAAATTATATAGTAATATCCAAGTAAACGAAAATAAATGTTTTTGGAGGCATTTGTTTATCTTGGAAGATGGAAAACAAGAGAAGTGATAGTACTTTTAAACAGGAAACTTTTTAAAGGAGAAAACTGAGTTTTGTTACATTAATTGCTGCTTCTCATGTCTTTTTTTCCATTCTACATTGCATACTCTAAACAGATATCATATAATTGCATAACTATTCTTACTATGTGCTGACATGACATTACAACAGCTCAGATATGGTGCATCATAATGAAATCGTAATTAGAACAGTCATGATATATTATGGCAATGATGCACATCGTCACTGAAGTGCATTGGAATGCACAGAAAAACCATTGAGATGTGCAGATTTTGACATAATGCAGCACAACCATGGAGTCTCATAGCATGAAGAAGAAATTGCCATTATGCCGACACTGCTGGCAGGAAGGGTTATAACACATTTCTTAGATATCTGTGAGCAAAAGTTCTATGTTGATAGCAGAAAAATTTTGAGAGTAGCATTTGTGAAGCTTACATCTTAAAAAAAAATCTACATGAAGTATCATGTTGAAATATAGACTGAACTACATGAATTCTAAATTGGAAGTTTCCTATAAAGTATTTATCAAAAAAAGAATCCAAAAGGTTTCATTTAATACCCCAAATTCAATGAAATATTTATCTAAAGTAGGACAGGTTAAAGATGATTTGAGGAGTTTCAGTTAACCTTGGCTTTTCTTTTCATTCTCTGTGTCCTATCTTGAGTTTAGATTTTATAGCTTACATTTTACACGGTTGTGTCTTTGCTCCATTGTTGTTCTCTTAGGTTTCTCTGCATGAGAATCTTATATCTGAGTCTCTTCTTCCAGCAAGAGACAGCTTCTCCTTAACCTTGTGTTTTTTTTGGTCTTGGCATTTATTTCACAATAATAATGTGTTTGTTATGATGAATGTGGGCCCAAAGAAGCTCAACTCTCTGAAGCAGAGAACTTTAGACCCTATCCCAGTGGTTGGCAAACTGTGGCTCGTGAGCCACATGCGGCTCTTTGGCCCCTTGAGTGTGGCTCTTCCACAAAATACCGACTTCTGCGCATGGGCCACGAAGTTTCAATCGCACTGTACATGCGCGCCCGAACGTGGTATTTTGTGGAAGAGCCACGCTCAAGGGGCCAAAGAGCCGCATGTGGCTCGCGAGCCGCAGTTTGCCAACCAGGGTTCTAGACCAATCCTAATTCAATGCCTCATTAACCCATAAAATACCCAACCAGGTTGACTTCTGGTCTCTGCCTAAATACTGCTGGTGAATGGGAATTCACTGTTGCCCAAGCTACATTCCTATATTCAGTTGTTGATCCTATGCCTGACCTCTGAGGCCAGATAAAACAGGTTAATATTTTCTGTGTAAAAGTCCTCTACACATTTAAAGTCTGCTAACACAGCCTTTCTTTTCTTCTCTCATCTTCAACTGGTATTTACCCCTTTGCTGACTACCTCAGCTTCTTTCACAGCTTGCTCCTCGGAGAGGTGTTGAATCTCCTCCCTCCCATGAGTGCTCTCCTTTGTACATTTGATCCATGGTCTAGCTCCCCCTTGGAAAATGGAACCCAATCAGAACCAGGACTGCAGGTTTGGGTCTAGTAAACCATAGTCAAACTTTTACCGTTCTTATTTTTGACCCTATTATGTTTGTCTCATTCAAGCTCCCAATCATATTTCTTTTTTTTTAAATGTTTACCTTTCACTGTCTGTTCATTGAACCTAAAGATAATTGAAGCCATTCTTTATGCAGTTTTGTATTTTTTTTTTTAGTGGGGGTGGGGTGGGAGGGTGAGGAGGGAACAGTCATTGTCTCTGTTCATAATTGTTTCCAGTTCTAGTCAGCAGAGCTAGTGGTTGCCCCATTTAGATGAAAATTGAGTTTTCTTATCCTCAACAGTCCATACTTCTGCTTATTTCCCCTTCACTGGGATCAAATGTTGGTAATCATTACATTTATTTATTTTTTTAGTAGAAAAAATAGTTGTCTTTTTCCATGACACTAGCAATAGTTTGAAGATGAAAGATTGAAGACATCATATCTATGCTCTGTTCAACTCCTTTACATTAGCCTCTAGGTAGTGGGGTGCTGGAGCTGGCTAATACTTGCTTTTGAGAGCTGATTACTAAATATTCAAGAATTTTGCCAGTAGTAGCAATTATTGGTAGCTTGGAATCTTGGTAACTTGGAACCTGCCATGGTGGGAGTATTTCCATCTGGGAAATCAGCAAACACTACAAACCAGGGCTCCTCCCACCCCCCAGCCAGTTTACTGGTATACTACTACCCGTAGATCTTTGAGTTTATGATCTCTGAGCTAAAATATTATTCTTTATTGATCAGTGACTTTAGTATAACCTGGCATTCTGATCAACATGCTGTATTCATATTTTACTTATGTATGTCACTAATAAAAATATTGATTAAGGCTAGACCAGAGAGAAGCCCTTGGCATAACATAGCCATTATGCAGTGATCTTTATATTTGTTCAACAGGTTCTCAGCAGAACTCTGTGTACTTCTGGGCTTCTAAATGATTGAATATTTCTACTCACTTTAGGCTTATGAAAATCTAATAGAAGCACATATACCAGGTCCAGAAATTCACATCTTTGCTGTAGGGATTTAAGTCATTAGATTTTGGGTGTATGTTCTAAGCAATTTAATTATGTTTAAAATCTGGTTAGTAGTGTAGTAAATAACTGGTATTGCTACAAAATTGCATTGAGAAGGTAATAGGATTGAATTTTTACACAAGTTGACACTCAATTAAAATTTCCATATATCCAATGAGTTAGCCATTTCTTGGCCAGGGAGTTACAATGAATGCCTGCCTCCTAAGTTGATCACTTCAAAACATGCAAAATTTATAATGAAGTCAAATCAAGACTCAGTGCATAAACTGAAATTTGAGTTTGTCTTAGCAAATACAGATCAAAAGCAAGAACTAGACTAGAGAGCACCCTTGATATTTCCTGCTTAAATTCCTCTATTTTTTATTGACCCTGGAGGAAAAATAACACATTAAAATCTCCTTACTGAATTACTGTCCTAAACCAACAGATCCATGGGACTTGTTCAGCTAAAAGCCACACAGACTTTGTAATGCAATGATGTAATCTTGGCTTTGTGTCATTTATATTCAACCTAAAAAAACCCCAACAATTTTCCTGAATAGACAGGCTGACAATAATATTGTTCGGTGTGGGTTTTTATTTGGATTCTTTCCAAATGGTTCACATGCCTTCACAGTAACACATCATGCCTGCTTACATTTTTGCCTGAATTCAAAGTTTTCCCCTTTTACTAGCTTTCTGTTTTTCTTTTAAGGTCTCAGTTATGTTTGTAAAACTAACCAGCTCCACCACAAAATTAGGATGTATCTTGCAGAGTGCATTCATTTTACTTTTTGCATATTTTTCCTGAGGTCATGTCAAGGTTAGTTTGAATTCCATCCTACATTAAGACTTCTTTCACAGCTATTTAGCTCGGCAGCCTACTCCCCGCTGGGGTCTGCCCCTTGGGCACGTCAAAGCTTCAGACCTGACAAATCACACACAGATGAAGCTGTACAGTTTTTTAAACAGTTTCATCAGTAACTTTTTTTTCTTTTTCACTATCTCCCTTCGAGTTGAGATTTTTTTTTCTCTGAATTACCATTTCAGGAATGTTGATTTCTATTTGAGACAGTTTGTTTTTACATCAGAGTTGCAAACTAGAAATATCATCTATTTTATAGTAAATCATATCAATAGCATATAGTCAGTCACCAGGATTACAAACCAAGATACCTACCATTCCTGACTAGTATACCTGTAATTCTGTTATTAAAGTCTATTTGTAGCAGAAAGCTTATATTTGAAAAGGTAGTTACATCACAGAGTTTACCGAAATAAATTTTAAAAGTCATCATAAAAATGCATCAAGTTTATCATATATAATACCTTGAGCCTGGAAATGTTTCTCAAATGGTTAGTAATATGCTCTTATCAGTGTTTTAGCAAATTGTGAAACTAATGGTACAACTCCATTTCCTGTTTAATTGATGGAGTGAAAATGGTTGGTTGCTAATGAGTGTATTAGCAAACAATGTCCCCTTTACAAGGCTTAAGTAGATCAGGATTTTTTAAAGCAGCTTACTATCCTTATTTTTATATAATGAAAAATATCATCTGTCCCCAGTTGCTAGAACATCTGAAGTAATGATGTAATTATTGCTGTGCCATTATCTTGGCAATGGCGAACTATAGTTTTTAGTTCTTGCACTAGAAAATAGTTATTTTCTTTAACAAACATAAGCTTTTCATTATAATACCTGAAGATCTTAACTACAGACTAACAGAAAACTTAGAAGTGAGGGGGAAATAATATGTGGATGATTCTTCTTTCCTCAGTTCAGTATGTGAGTATCCAGCAGAGAGTTCTCTGAAAGGTTGCTTGCTTGAAACTAATTAAAGACAGGTCTAAAAAGAAAAGAAGAGGGGATCAAAGGAATTACATTAGGTGTCAGGATGTTGTTTGGGGAAGTTTTATTTAGATTTTTGTAATTCTATTCCAGGAAAAAGCTAAATTCTAAAAATGCCCATTTTGTAGACCATAATTTCGTATTTGCGTTATTTTTGCAATAAGACATGTGTCAACGGCACGCATCTTGAAGAAATCACCTCTGCATTGGCGTTTTAGCACATTATGGTGAAAAGAGGGGCTGGTGCTTTTCACGCAGTGCGCTTCAGTCTTCAATTAATGTGAAAGCACTACATGCCTATGCAACTTCTCTTGCCTAGCGGTGCGCCATTTATCATGGCAGTTTTACATTGACCTTGACACCCACTTCATTAGAATAAAGATTGTCTACCATTTAGGTTACATTGTTCCTCTGCACAGAGACCCCATGCAAATTTCTGTTCAGATAGAAGAGCTGTGAGGCTGTCAGAGGTCATCTGCATTAAATGATTGCAGCTATTTTCCAACTGCTTCTTTTCATTCTCCTCAATTCAGGCTAGGAGGATCAATCAAGTCCTCTGCCTGAAACAGTGGGACTGCTGGGAATATAACTGTTTTTGGTAGTAGTGGGTATGCTCTAAACAGTATTAAATATTTAATATAAACTCATTAAAGGCCATGCAAAGGCTTCAGAAATATCTCAAATTTATAGAAAAAATCAAAGGAACCAGAGAACCTTTTAAAACATAAATAGAATAATAATCAATTTTATAATTTTAAAGAGTATAATTACAATAGTTCTTAAACTTAGTAAAGCCCCTGTTTAGGACACTTTTTTCTTGCTCTCGACTTGGGTAGAGAAGGAACAAGACAGGAAAGCGTTGGTGTTTTATGCAGTATTTTGCACAAAGTCAGCATGAGAAGTTTGCAGTTATTGGTGTTTTTATTTTTGTTCTATAACAATGAATTCTGTGCTGGGTATTTATTTTAAAAGCGTTGGGTATTTGTTATGTAAAATAAATGATTGGAGAAATAAGTTGCCAGGTTTCCTACTTAAGTTTTCTGAGTGATATAATTGGAATTAAATTATTAATGGGAGATACTTTTAGAAAGATTGTTTTATGATCTTCTATTAGGGAATTTGCAATTCATTTTAATATTTGTAGTTTGATTTATATTAAAGATAATGCAATCTATGTCCAATTAACAATACATGGCCAATGTAATGTGATTTCCAGATCATGCAAATGGAATAAGCTAGAAGAGGGGGGAAAACTCAATTCTTAACCTCAGATGTAATTTGCTGTGCGAGTTCTGGCAATTTTAAATGACATTGCACTTTTTAATTTTTCCAAAGGCTCAGCAGCAAATTTATCCCAATCAAGAAAGCCTATTATTAATTTACAAGGACAACTGTAGGAGTCTCTATAATTTCTCTCTGCAATTATTCGCCCTAAATCGCTAATGGTGAAACACAAGGAGTTTGTAAGAAATAAGGACAATTATTTGTCTTGGGCTTGAACCCTCTTCTTCAGGCTTGAACACCTTCCCGAAGTGTTGGGGAGGTGAGCTCCCGCGAAGCAGCACTTGCAGGGTAAGCGCAGGACTGTGCTCTGCTGCAAAGCAGATCCCGCACTCGGCATTACAGCTGAGCTGTGGGTCTGGACTTTCATATAAAAAGACTCTTTGTTCACCACTGAATGGCATTAGGCATGGACTTGCTGAGGGGCCACCATGAAGCCTCACATGAGGAGGGCAAACACTAGCCAGAAAACACAATATCAGAGTCATAGACAGAGACATCCCTGCATTTTGTGCAAAAATGCATATTTTTTGACGCATAATTTTGCCAGTAGTTTGGTGTTTTGGTGTGTTCCTAGCATATGCTTTCTAGTTGATAGGCCAAAATACATTTTGTTTTCTCAGTGTATTTTCTCTGTCTGTCTGCCTATCTATCTATCCATTGTGTGCTTATGGGATTACGTTGAATATATAGGTGTTTGTGGTATTATTTTGTACTGGGCAAGATATTCAAGTATATTATTATATCTGTCACTGTAGTAACTAGATCACTTTCTTTGCTTTAACGCTTCCTGATATAAACTCACATAAAGCCCAGTTAAAATATACTATAAGATGTAAATACTCAAATCCGGAAGACACCGAATCTGACAGCCCTGTTCTAATAATGGAGAAAATTCTTTGGTTTAATTCTTGTATTTCTTGTAGCCAAAACTTCACTCTCCACTCAGCAATGTCTGGTCTCTTTTCAGCATAACCAACAGAAGCACCATACAAAAGTCTTACAATGGATGTCTTAATCTCTCTGTGTGCTTTTAGAGCATTATTTTGAATTCCATCATGCTGCCTTTTTTCTTTCCTCTTCTGAAGTTTTATTACAACAGTAGAATTCCCAGGGAGCTTTGGGGGCAAGGTTCACATAATATAGCCCTGAAGTTTTGCTTAGGTGGAATCTATCCCCCAATCTTGGCCATCTTTTGATGATCTTTCTATTTCAAAAAGATTCACTGGGTAGCATCTTACAGCATTAGCTGGATGCAGTTTATTTTTTATTTTTTTATTTACTAGACAGTGAGCATCTATAACCCTTTCATGATGCTTTCTTTCTCTGACCTCACTGTGACAAGGCATCTTGTTCTTTAACATTGAGGGAGGCAGGAAAATGCTTGAGTTGCTCAATGTGTGCCTTCTATACCAGTTTCAAAATGGCTTATTCTTCTGGTTTCCATGGTGACAATTAACACTGTTTCAAGGCATTGTTCCAGTCTCCATTTGGGCAGAATTTGCGATGTGATTTTTAACAAAAAAAAAAAAAAAAAAAAAAAAAAGGGGTTTTAAGAGGGAAAAAGCCTTTAGCAGAACTGTCAAAAAAGTTATCTCAATCAAGTCTTCATGCATTTCTAATTATATTTACTTCAGAAATCCCCATTTTTGCTGGCTTTGTTTTATAATTTAATTTTGGCATTTGTGCTTTTAAAAAGTAAGTACGGAGTACAAATTTTCTAAAAACTTCTTTAATACTTAGTTAAAACAGCAGTCTAGTGTTTGTGGTTATTTGGAACTGTTTTTTAAAGTTTTCTTTATATATCCTGTATACACACAGAAGTGGCATTGGGAATGGGAGTGGCCTGTGTCTTTAATTTAGATCATTCACATATCTATTAGGAGGCTTCGGCAGTCAAAATTAAATTGGCCAAGCAAATACACTTAATAATGTAAATATGCCCTTTCAATAGAGTATATTTTATTTTTGACTAGACAGAGAAGCCCAGCACAGGTGCTGTGGGGAAATTAAATACTGGCTGCTTATTTACCTTAGTACTCAAGAAAAGCCATCTAACTTTAACTTTGCTGCTCATTTTTGGCTATTGAAGAGTAGTCTAGATCACAGCATCCACAGACTACAGGACACAGTGGGGCAGCCTTGACTCACTTACTGCTGTGGGTGAAATGAATATGAAGATTAAATGATCTTCTCACCACAGGAGAAAGTAGCCCTACTTGATAGGATGACCAAAAACTGAGAGAGCTGGCGGTTGATTCTCCCTGTCTAATGCTTCTGAAGAGAGGAGAGAGAAGAGCAAAGCCATACCAACATCAACACAAATGTAACCCCTCTGGCATCATTACATATACAGCTTAAGGCCCTAAATCATATCTGATTCAGCTTTCAGGGTGCTTCAGATAGTAAGCATTTTCACCTTAAATTACAGGACATTCTAGTACCTTTCATGCCCATTTATCCATACACCTAACAATTAGCTGGATTCCCCTAGCTTTTATAGTTTGAAGGCTTTGTCCATCAATCACATCTTTCATCAGGCTGTTTATACAGTAGGTTACATGGTGACAAAGACAGAGAGCATACATAAGACACTTGTTTGTTTTTTAAATGTAATAACCTTCTATAATAGCTGTTGCAGTGACTACTTGTACTACATTTCACAGAGAAAATTATTTTATGTCTAAAATGAAATTAATTGCTTTTTGTAGTTTTATTATTACAAGACTGTCATGTTTATGGGACACATCTAAACTGTTTTCTTTCTTGATTGATCTGCTGTGTAGGAGCTGTTCCAAGTTGGGGTAAAGCTGGGGGGTGAGCTTGTCATAGGTGAATGTGATAACTAGTCCAGGCCACTCCCGGGAGACACAGCTGGAGCACTCCCTCTGCCAGTTAGTGCACGTGGCATAAGCTAAAGATCTGAATAGGATTCTTCTGCCTGCCTGGAATGCTGGTTCCCCGTATTATTATGTAAATCTTTGTTAGCAGCATCATCTTTGGATGGGTATCTGACTACAGAAAGCAGATTGCCCTCTCCTCCAATCGTTGCTCTAACAAATAAAACACTATGTAGCTTTCTAGAATACTTGTTCAGTGTTGGGTCCAGCATGCTCGAGTGGACATTGGTTTTTCTAAGTGTTGAAGTAACGTGCTCCTGGTAATTGTCTGCTGTTAGAAAGCACAATCAGAATTTCCCAGGTATCACAGGCCAAATGATGAAAGCGCTCTAAAGCAAACCTTAATTTTTTTCATCATGCATATTCATGTAATTTTGGATACTCTGACACCCTGATCAACATTCGTTAATACTATGAAATGCTTCCAATCACATTATTTAAAATATTTTGTTCTGTGCACCACAAATGACTAACATTTGGAGAAGTTTACATAATACAAATAACGTGCATGCTTAGTGCAAATGAAAGATTAAAATATGAACCAGAAAATATGCAAACATTCGCATGCAAATGCTGAGGATCTATTAACCGAAACAAGGATTTCACACCTTCTTTTTCTTTAAGCCGTTTCCAATTGTATTTAATTTGGGATCTGACACAATATCATGTTTTCAAGGTAAATAAAATCAACCAACTGCTTGGGCAAGTTTTGAACTTGCTGATTTGCTACTTTGCTCAGACAAATGCTTTTCTTATTAGATCTGATAAAGCCTCATCTCAGCTCAGTCAGGGCAATGGAGCAACACTGTCAGTGGCCTGACTTTATGCCTCAATGAAATAAATTTTGGGATTACCATTATATTTTTGAAATGTGCTAAAATTGTGGAATTTGTTTAATATTTTAACCATAATTTAGTTTTTCCTCTTAGAGATGTCTTTATGTATATATTTAACAACTACAGCCATAGTCATTTATAGCTGTTCATCATATAGGACTTTCTCACTATGAAGTTATCCAAGTAGTTATTTGAAGAGAATCACCATGGTAACTGTCATATTAAGTAGCACCTACGTTATCTGTAGCAAACATCTTTTAGGAGAGACTCCCTTGGCAGTGTGGTGGACTACAAGGTATGTTGGGGGAGAGTGTTCTGTAGTCAATTGGGATGTCTGAGAACATTTTCCAGTATCCAATAAGGAAGCATCGATTTGTGACCATTCTTAAATCACTGGTTTTCTTTTTCCTCTCTAGATGTACCCCATTTCCAAGCCCACACAGAGTTTTTAAGTAAAAGAAAAATGAAAACAAAAATCTTAACTGCGAATTCAGAGAACTTATAGGATAAGGAGGACGTCACACAATCTTGAGGGATCATTTTATTTGTACCTTTGGGGGCAGAGATGGCAGATGGGCAGCACTCTGGAGCCAAATGTTGACCAAAATTAACTGAATATTAGCTCCCCTTACTTAGACCATGTATTTTCCTATTCAGAATATTTTAAATTGGGGATCAAATGTGTGTGTGAACTTTAGTTTAAAAAGACATAAATCTTAGTCAGCTACATGGAATGAATAACTTGGATGTCCGTGTATGTGTGCGTAATATATATATTTGTAACTATCTTCAGCAATGTTCCTCCACTGCTCAAGCTATTTAGGTGTAGTCTCCTCACAAATATTCTTGGAAACAAAAACTTTTAACCCCCATGAGCATCGCTAGTGCTGTGCTCAGACTATCTAAGACCCTCTCTCTTCTTGTTGTAGCGATACAGCGTGGAAATGTCCATCCGGGGCCTGAAAAAGACAGAGCTGCTGAGTAAGGTGGAAGCTTTGAAGAAAGGTGGCGTTTTACTACCAAATGATCTCCTTGAAAAAGTGGATTCAATTAATGAAAAATGGGAACTGCTTGGGGTATTTGCATTTTTATTACTGTTTGTAGGCTATGTGTACATTTTTTGTGTAGTAAAGTACTCTATCTGTCTGATTTCTAATTTGAGGCACAAATATCTCTCTCTTTCAATTCACTACCTACATTTCAAACAAGCTATCATGCTATTATGGCTGAAAAACACTGCTTTTCCTCTTCTGTTGATTTTTTTTTTTTTTTTTACTCTCAGCTTGTCTCCTCAGATTTTAATAATTTTGGTTCTTTAATACATAAAGAAGTAAGTAAAATATGCCATGTATTATGGGTATGCACCAAGTCAACGATAATACAGTATATCTGATATACACTGCCTGTCATGCTTGAATGCACGTTAATAGAATTTATTCTGAAGGTACATGTTAGAGACATCACTGTTTAACTCTTTCCTGGACCCTTCCGGTGGAAAGTGCAGTTGTCACTACAACCTTCAAGTCATGCGAAAGCCACTAAAACAAAGATGCAAATTTGACCCAGATCTGAATTGCAGAATTAAATTGGTCTCTGTTTTGTGCCTCAATTTCCAGCTCCCTTTTAACAAAAGCCAAAAAAAAAGTTTCATGTAATTCATTTCACGCAATGATGGGCTGGGTCTCAGCCAAAGACTGAGATGCAAGAATCTGGCAAAAAGGCAATATAGAGGCTCCGTTAGCCAGAGGCCAGGATGGCTGTGCAGGAGGCAGTGCTGTCCTTTTGTGGAAGACAGCTGAGAGAGAGAGGTTAAACAGTATTTTTTCATCAACTTCTCTCCTAAATTGCCTTCACTTCAAATCAAGGGTAAGCTAAATTTGTCAATTACTTAAATGATTAATTATAATAGCTAAGTATGGGTGGTGTCAGTTATAGAGCCTAATTTTGCATGCCTTCCATTTCCTGTCTTTTTTTTTAATTTTTAAAGAAATAATGCTCCAAAAATATTTTGAATTAAAAGCTCTCCGTGTGCCTTGATGACTTGGAGGAGTGCCAACGCCCAGTTTCTGCTGAGCTTAATCTAGGTGATTAAAAAGCTGAGAGTTTAATCCCCGCTTTCTCATCTAAATTCACTACACTCTGTGAGTGTGCAAAGTAACTTAAAATGTTAAAAGTTTTTACTCTGACCTATTGTTACATTACTTTTTAATAGTAATTAATGGCTTTCACATTGTCATATGGTGATTTAAATCAGAACCTTCTAAATTCTACAGAATTCCTTGATCTCCTACAGGAGAAATATGGGACATTTTAAAACATTGTTTCCTAAATAAGGACAGCAACTTTAGGTGCCTGGTAGATAAAGAAATAGTTTGGTTATATAGAAATAGAACTATATCTTTTTCTAATTTGATCAATAACTAACAATAATCTTTCTTTGAAAATTGTTTAAAGTATGTCATGTATATTGCTTTCTCGACAAAAATTTAAATCAACATAACATTGAAAACAGAATATTTAGTTATTCTTTATGAGTCAGAGACCTTAAAAATGGTTGCCATTTTGACAATAACACCATTTGAATACAATATGCAGAGTTGTGTAATGATTTAGGGAGCAAGAAGGGTGGAGGGAAGGTTTGAATAAAACCTGTGCCACACTAACACCACCAGGCCTGCCACTCTAATTGGCATGATTACATTTTAATTGGCATGAAAAAAAATTTAAAGACAAGGATTTTAACTTCTAACAATAGTAAAATAGAGGGATATGGTTTTTAATATTACTTTCATCTAAGGTGAACAGTGTGGAATGGAAATACATTAGAATGAAATGTCAGTGGTGCGTACAGTTTAATCTGTGAAATTTTGTCCCCTGTGCTGCATATTACTCTGTCTCAATTGCATATTAAACAACCCTATCAAGGCAGGCATTGGCATCTGCTGTGCTGACACAAATTGTGAATTAAATGAAATTGATGTCCTCTGTCGTATATTTATGAAGACGGACCATTCTCTGAAGTATTCTGTTTATGAAGAATTTATGATTGCAAACTGTTCCAGAACAAAAAAGTGGCAATAAATTCTTTTTTGTGACCCTACCCTCCAAGGGCATTGATTTCACCTCCTGCTGCTACTTTTGTTACAGCATAAAAACAATAGCTAAATCTGGATTCTACTGAGGGTCTTCAAATTATCAATATTTGCACCATGAAAATATAAGCGTGTTGGCAAGAAAGGTTATTTTTCTGTTATGATCTCCTAAAGATGCTATTTACAGAACACTACACAGCAGTTGAATGTTTGCTGACTTAATTTTATTTGTGTTTTAAAGGTTATTTTTTAGGTTTAATTTGTCAATATAGATTAACTCCTACTGATTCTCCAAAGAGAGTATTTTCCACAAAAACAACACGAAAAAGCCCTCCCTGACTCCACCTTCATGACAGAGTCGTTAATCGAAGAAGGCACTAGCATCGTGGATTGGGACTGATTTTAATACATATATTGGAAAGTCTAGCACCCACAAATGCAAAGTGGGGAAAATTGTGGGGCTGTACAATTTCCAAGTCAGCTAAAATGAACAACAGCACCAAGGAGTCTACCCCTTCTTAACAGCCCTCCATCATATGGTCTGGTGAATTGTACTAAACAAAACCAAAAAAAGGAATTTAATTCTTCATGCACAATCCTCTCTTGGCCTCTTTAGTACACTGATTAAACTCAGACTTCTATCTCCTGAAAATTTTATGCAGAGAATTTTTTACTACAAACTTGCATTATGAGGATTCAAATGAATTTTTATCAGTGACCATGGTGAACTTTTGGGTCAAATCTCCTTTCTGTTAAAGGAAACTATAAATGAATGAGGTCTTCCTAAGCCACTAGTGGTAGTCAGAACAACACACATTCCGCAAGAATTCAAATCCTAAATGGAACAGTGAGCTAATCTGAATGAATGTTAGTGGTGAGATGGCAGGTGTGGCCGGACACTCTCCAGGGGGTTGTGTCACCAGCCAAACTGTGATACGGTTTTGGTACCCAAGCTAATCTGTGTTTTTACTTTTGTTGGTGTTTTTTATTTTTGTGTTTGTTTATAATTTGATGCATTAGAAAACCCTGGGAGAGAAGATCCAGGACACAATGGCAGGGCCCCGAGGGTCGGGGCCACGTGACCTGCTCTCTCCTGAAAGCGGAAGCCTGGTAAGGCAGCTGGAGGTCAGGATCAAAGAGCTGAAAGGGTGGCTGAGAGATACAGAGCTTTTCATCTTCAATTCCTGTCTGAGACAAGAAAAGGAAGGAACAATGAGTGCTGAGAAACAACTGCAATACTTTCAGGTAATAAAAAAACAATCAGAGTTGATAAAAAGCTTTCTTTATGGTAGGGATGAAATATTTATCAAGTACATAAAGTATTATACCCATGTATCTATGTATCACTGTGCACTTAAATGTTTCCTTGAATTTATAGACACCCTCCACATTTCTTATATGCCAGCGCCTGTGTGTATAAAGATGAACGTTAAGCGTATCAAATACTCATTGGATGGGGGGAGCTCTACTGCTGCTGGTGTGTTTTGTGCAGTGCTTGTGGAGGGGCGGCTTTGATAAATTAAAAGCAGACCGGCAAACACTAAACATGATAATTTTGAAAGGCAGACCTAAATGTTCTATAAATAATGTGGCTAAAATACTGCTGTTCATTGATACGATAAAAGCATATGATTTAACTGATGACCATTAATGCTAAGAAAAGGAAACTTACTTTTTACATATGAAAGCATCAACTACTCATGGAGGGAAGAAATCAAGTAAAAGAGGTTCCTACTTGATAGGCATATTCCATCGTGGACAAATGCCAACCCTAGTAATGCAGCTGTGTGTGTGTGCACTGGATGCATGTTCATGAAGAAGAGCATGTCCCCCTGTTTGTTTCCGTGGTCTACACAATAATTTTTCAAAAACAGTTTAAAATTCAGATGTTTTCCCTTGCTGCCCATGCTGGCCTGGACTGCTTGAACCCTCTCCTAAGGCAGTCATTACCTGGGCTCTTGGTGGTGTGAGCCTGAAGCTTTGGGATTGTAGAATATGAGTTCGGTAGCAAGAAACCTTGTGACATGGAAGTTCTTAAAGAGGAGGAAGGGGAAAACTAAGAAAGAATCTCTTGGGGCCAAGCAACTGTTTCTTCACAAGGCCTTCCAGGACCAGATTTTATTCATTTCACACTCTGTGCCCTGCAGTCTTCCAGCAATCTATTAAGGAATTTAGTCATAGTCGCATTGGCTCACCTTCCCTCTGCCAGACAGGCAGGGCCACCTTGCTCACCAGCATAGTCCAAGAGAAAGCACCCTCAAAGGTGAGACCGCAGTGCTTCCCACCAAACTGCCTGTAGTACACACCTATAGCTTATTTTGGTTGAAAACCTCCTCTTCCGCCATTGAATTGGCAAGACCAAACTGGCAGTTAAAAGAAAGCCTCTTGCCAAGTCAGATGGGTTTTACTGTCTAAAATCCAATATCCAGATGATTTGTTATTTCATCTCTACTTGTCTCACCCTAACTAACTCCTGTTACAGGGAGGTGGAATCTTCAGCTATTTCCCTCTGTGTTGTTTGAACTTAACATGTACCTTATAAAGCATCCTGGTCATTAGTAGGCAGGATGTTGTGAAATAACATTATTTTCTGTATGGTATCTATATTGTAGCTTTAGTGAACTGGTTAATGGCCACAGCCAGTTGTGTAATCTTGGCCATGTTTCTTGTATGATCGCTTGGTGCATCAGTTTCTTCATCTATAAAATGGGATGCTGCTAGTATTTATCTCACAGGATAATGAGTTTACATATGTAAACTATTAATTCTACTTTTGTAATGGTGCATTTGCAAGGGGTCAAAATATCTTAACATAAGCTCAAAAATGTCACATAATAATTAGAAACAGTAACAGGACATTTGTTATTATAGATATTTCTATATCTACCTTTCTACCCACATATCTCATACATTGATAGTTGAAATCAACTTTTTTTTTTTTTTTTTTAAATTTGCTATTTTTATAAAGTAGAGGTCTGGTGCATGGATCTGTGCACTGGTGGGAGGCATGGATGGTCAACAAAAAAGCTGTGGACCCGCCCTCTGAGTGACTGCTCCTGCAGCAGCTGCTTATCCTGGTCAGCCAAGCAGCGCTCCCACTGTGGGGGGCACACTGACCACCAGGGGAAAGCTCCTGCTTTGAGCATCTGCCCCCTGAGGGTCAGTGCGCATCATAGCGACTGGTCAACCAGTCATTCCAGTCATTCCGCTGTTCGGTCACTGGGCTTTTATATATATAGATGAAAACATAAGCAGTTCTGCATTAATTTAGCTGATGCTTCCAAAGAACATTAGCTTTATGCTTTAGCTTTGTATAGTGTCATCGACATCATTCTCGGCTAGGTCCTAGTAAGAAATGTGAAAGCATTTAAAAGATGGAAAGAGAGACAGAGGGAAGCCATGCTAGACTTCCAGATCATTAGATAGCTCCTAGGAGTCCTAATGATTTGCTAACACTTTCTAACCATAAGGGGAATATTCACTACACCTAATTCATTATTAACCATGTGCTTCTTAGTGCCTGAAAATAATCATAGAATTTTAATTTCAAAAGTACCAGAGACTATCACATGCTTTTTGCTATTTTACTTCTTTTCTTCAAAAATATTTTTCCTTAGAGCATTTTTATGTTGCTAGTGTCACTATTTATTAAACTAACTGCTCTTATACCCCACTCTTATTTATTTATCTATTTAAAAAATAATATAATAAATTCAGAGACTTTCCTACCCCAAACAAAAGGTAAGACCATGATGGTAAGGTTACTGGCAAGATGCTAAGTCCTGGGTACTTATCTCCTTGAAGGAAAGATTTCAGTCAAGAGGCAAAGGGCAGCAAAGGAAGCAAGAATTTATTGGCTGCAGCAAAACCACACTCAGGACAGTGAAACAAGCAAGGGTTTAGAAAAAGCAACAGGAGAGCCTAGGTGGGGCTGCTTTCGCTCACTGAGAAGTCAGAGAACAGGGGCCGTGGAGACAGGCTCAGGGGGTTAGCTCAGGAGGAGCTGCCACTGCCCACTGCTCCCCTGGGTGCAAGTCTCCTGGGGTCCCTTAGAGCTTAGGGGATATAGTGTCTGTGGGGGAAGAAGAAGAGGAAGGGAATGGCAGGAGTGTGCTCCCCTGGGAGAGAAATCGAGCTGGGTCCTTGGTGTTGAGGGTATTTATCTCTCTCTTGCAGGTGAGAATCTTAGGGAGGTCTCAGGAGAGGTCTCAATGGGATAGTCATCAGCTTTCCAGCTGTGCTCTTTCAGGGCCATGGTCTCCACTGATTGGTCGGCTCTAGAGCAGGAAGTCATTAGTTAATGCAGCTGTTCCTGAGGCAGCCAAGGTGTCACTTGTCTGGTTTTGCTGCTTTTCTGGGCCTGGAGCTGAAATACAAATGAGGCTTTGATGTTATCTCTAGGGAGGAAAAGGTCAGGGTGTCTGCACCTCATGACCAGAGATATGCTAGGATAGGAAAAGTCCCACTAGGGCAGTGATGGCGAACCTATGACACGCGTGTCAGAGGTGACATGAGAACTCATTGTTTTGGTTGATTTTTCTGTGTTAAATGGCATTTAAATATATAAAATAAATATCAAAAATATAAGTCTTTGTTTTACTATGGTTGCAAATATCAAAAAATTTCTACATGTGACACGGCACCAGAGTTAAGTTAGGGTTTTCAAAATGCTGCCACGCCGAGCTCAAAAGGTTCGCCATCACTGCACTAGGGACAAGGTTCTTGTTTTCCCAGTTTTGCCCCTTACTAGGCACACAGGGCTTTCTGCCCTGCTGACCTGAACCTGGCCCATGGTCCTTGCTCTGCTCATGTCTGTCTAACTGCCTATGGCTGTAAGGGACGCCTCACCGTATGGTTTCCCAATCCAAGTCCATCCTCTGCTCTTCTCACCTAAGGTAATCACGTTCCTGGACCCATATGATTTCACTTGCTTTCCTTTGACAGGAAATGATATTTTAATTTTAGTTGTTTTTGACTTTATTAAAAGATATCATGCTGTGTTACTTTTAGGATTTCCTTTTTATTTTAATATTGTAATGCCAATATTTATTTATGTCCCCAAGTAATCAGAGAGGAAAGGAGAGAGATTATTCACTTAATTTGACTATTATTCACTTAATTTGACAATTGTATAATATTCCATTGTGAGTAAATACATGCATCTCACCTAAGGCTCATAGCAACCTCTGAAGTCGGTATGAGGATCCTGATTTTGCAGATATGGAAAGAGGCACATGGACCGACTTTAAGTTTCGTGTGTCCAAAGTCACTTATAGTGAGTGACAGAATTAGGTTTTAAATCCAGGGCCGTCTGACTCTACAGCTCAGTCTCTGAACTACTATGCAAAACTGATATTTACTGAAGGCCCTTCCGTGCACGGTGACTCAAAAAGAAGAACAGGACACAATTAAATGTCATTGTTTCTTTCTGGGAGGTTTATCAGTCATAGTCTTCGGCAATTTAGCCAGAATTGTAAATAGCTTTAGCTACTGACGATTCGGGGAGTTGAAAAGATTTGTGTTTTGTTTTACATTTTTGTACTAGGTCAGTGTAAATTTTCTTGCCATATGTCACTTTTAAAAATTGAAACTTTGCAATCTTTCTTTGAGATTAGAGCTCTGACGATTTTTCTTTGTGGCCAGAAACTCTAGTCCCTTCTAACATGTTGACCTTGAAACATTTGATCAGATAAGCTAAGTGGATTTAACATGATAACACTTCTTTTAAAGAAAGCTCTATGCACGTCTGTTGGAATAAATGTCTTTCCTACCCAGCATTTTAAATATTTCTGAGCTGTTTGCCCTTTAGCACTTAGTGTGATTAATCAGGTGTTCTGTATATAACCACTTCATTGGAGGAATGAAACCAAATGTTTGTAACACAATAATAATGTAATGTTTATAAACTCTCAAAATTGTAATTGGCAAGCTTATGTAGAATAAAAACTTTTTACTTACTACAAATTCAAAGAACAGATACCCTCTGCCTTTCTAAGTGACAAAGGTAGGAGAGTCATTAAAGAATGTTCATGTGTGGGGAAATGTTTGCCATGTTCTGCCTATTCTTTTTTTGTTGTTGTTGTTAAAATATATTTTATTGATTTTTTTCACAGAGAGGAAGGGAGAGGGATAGAGAGTTAGAAACATCGATGAGAGGGAAACATCGATCAGCTGCCTCCCACACACCCCCCACTGGGTATGTGCCTGCAACCAAGGTAGTGCCCTTGAACGGAATCGAACCTGGGACTCTTGAGTCCACAGGCTGATGCTCTATCCACTGAGCCAAACCGGTCAGGCTCTGCCTGTTCTTGAGAGCTCCTAAATGTTCCTGCCATTATAGGTCACACAGAAGACAGGCTTTATCTACTGGGTTCAGCTTTATGATTCTCCGTTCTCTAAAATCTCAGACTCTTAACAGAATCAATTCCTTTCTATATCACCCAGAGTCATGATAGATAAGCCACAGTGTGCCGGGAGCCGGTCCATGCTTGCTGTTTCAAGGGACCTGGCATATATGGCATACTGTTCTTAATATGTTTGCTCACCTTCTTGGCACTATGTGTTTTAACCAAGGTCTCTGAGAAAGGTTGTTTCCCCAGGTAGGGATTTTCCCCTGAAGTTAGGGAGGGAATAAAACCCCTCAACTAAGTGCCAGGCGGGTAATTAATCATTTTACGAACAATCATGCTTAAGCTACATAATCTTTACTCCCTGGAATGGAGATAAGAAACGCCCTAACCTTTGTAATAGAGATTGATAGGATTGAATCAACTGGTATAAATACAGATGTAACAAGACAGCAAGACACAGAACTTAGAAGACAGAACTTAGAAGACAGAACCTACACAGAACCTAGAGACAGAAGAACTTCGCTGGAGAGAATATGGCAAAAGATCCTGGACTGAGCCTGACTACAGAAATTGGCAAGAGAACCTGACTAGAACCTGGTGACTGAACCTGGCTGGAGAACCTGGACAGAACCTGGCTGGAGAACCTAGCAAGAGAACATGGACACAGAACCTGGCTGGAGATCCTAACCAGAACTTCGCTGGAGATCCTCACCAGAACTTGGCTAGAGATCCTGGCTAGGCTGCTGATCAACTGAACGCTGTCTCCGTGTCCTTCCTTCTTCGCTGACTCCGTCCACACCTTTGGGGACCCCTGGACCTGCTGGGGTTGGACCCCGGCAACAGTGCACTGCCCAGGAGAGCCGGGGGAGGGTGCTGCATATAAACAGGAAGACCCGTAGACACAGTTTCCATCTCAGAGCTTGGTTTGGGATGAGAGAAAGGATCTGGATCTTGAGTTTTCTGACAAAGAGAAAAAACAATTGTGGAACGTATTTTTCTTGAAGGCAGTAGGTGTGATAAATGTGGAATTAGTCACAAGGCAAAAGTTTACCCAGGACTGGGGAACATCAAAGCCCAGCACAGGGAGAGACATAAAGACGGAACCCAATAGCTCTGGGGCAAAAATGCAAAATGGTCAAGGAGTGAGAGCCCCCTGACAGCAAAGTGCAGAGAGCACATGGGAGGGTGACCCGGTGGCTAGCAAGGCCCTGAGAGCCGTGTGTGAGCAGTTTCGGTGCCGTTGGCTGGAAAGCACCATTTTTTACCGGTGACCCATCAGAGAGAAAAGAGAATACATAATTACTTAGTTATATATTGTTTGTATCCCATAACCAAATTCATTATTTTAAAAACTCAAATCGGGAGACATGATCCATTACCAGCTACAGGATTTGCCACACTGGCCCGGATCCAGAACCCCCTGGGAAGGGCAGGTTAGACCCAGAAACCTCATCAGGAGGTGGCTGGGAGGAAAGGTTCGGTAACCTCGTCAATGATTAATACCCCAAATTTGCTAAGCAATTTAAATTTGACCAAGAACTTTTATGCATGTCACTATACTTAAACCCTAACACTAATTATGTAAGTTGAAAATTGTGCACCCTCCTTATGTGTATTTTTACTTATTTTTATGATGGAGAACTTGAGGTGTGGAAAGTTAATGCAACTTGTTTGAAGCCCACAGAAACCAGCAGCAGAGACAGAGCAAAAGCAACAGCCTCTGGGTTCAAGTTCTAATATTCTCCCATCCCACCATTCACTGACCTTCAAAAATAAACATGGAAAACTCATTTTACTCTAAATCAAGTATTGGCAGACATATTCTGTAAAAGGCCAGATAATACAGTCTCTGTTGCAACACTCAATTCTGCTGCTGTGGTGTAAAAGCAGCCACAGACAATATGCAAATAAATCAATGCAGTGTGTTTCATAAAACTAACTTACGAAACTCTTTACAGAAGCGGGCAGTGGGCAGGATTAGGTCCATGGGCCTTAGTTTCCTGACCCTACTCAAGATTACCAAGATTACCCTAACCACGCACTTCCTTAAGGAAAGGAGGCTATACGAGAATTGCAAAATATTCTTTTCATAATTTTAACAATGGCAAACGATAGTTGTTCACCGTTCACAGCACCTGAGTCACCGTTTCTAAAGGTTTTACCTGCACTTGCTTCTTTAATCCTCATCATTGTCCTGAAGCAGGGCATTTGTTATCCCCGCCGTAAAAATGAGAAACGGAGGCGGGGAAAAATTGAAGTAAGTTACTCAAGGCCACACAGTTAGGGACTGAGCCAATAGTCAGACCTAGAAAGTCTGTTCCTTAACCTGCCACCACTTTGTAGCCTCACGTCCCCAGGCCAAAGATCTCTTTCTCAAAAGGGAAAGGCGCATTGCCATAGTCCTCCCTTATCCACTGTTTTGCTTTCTGCAGTTTTGGTTACCCACCAAAAACATTAAATGGGAAATTTATATTTTAAACAATTCATACATTTTAAACTACGCACTCTTTTGAGTATCAGATGAGATCTCCTGCCATCCCCCTCTGTCCTGCCTGGGACGGGAGCCACCCCTTTGCCCAGTGTACCCACACTGGGAAGCTACCAGTCAGTCACTAAGCAGCCCTCTGGGCTATCGGGTCCGTGGTCGGAGTATCACAGTGCTTGTAACCCTTACTTTACGTAATAAAAGCCTCAAAGTGCAAGAGTGATGGTGCTGGCAGTTTAGATATGCCAAAGGGAAGCACTTTAAGTAAAAAGGTGAAGACAGTTCAAAAAGATATTTTGAGAGAGACCACATTCACGTAACTTTTATTACAGTATATCGTTATAATTGTTCTATTTTGTTACTAGTTACTGTTGTTAATCTCTTTGGGTGCCTGGTTTATAAATTAAGCTTTATCACAGGTATGTATGCATAGGAAACCACAGGGTATATAGGGTTTGAGACATCCACTGGGGGCTTGGAACATATCCCCTGCAGATAAGGGGGGGCTGCTGTAACTGGGAGCTTACTCGGTTGTTTCTCATCCCATTCCTAAAATTTCACAGCTGGAAGAAATCGGCAAGTCTCTGTTTTAAGTTTTGGCAATTAAAAATTGTAGAGTAGGGTCTTTAAAAGGGTTTCAAATTAACTATGAAACCTGGAACATTGCTAATTACTCTGAAAAGGAACATCACTAATGAACTTTTACAAAATAAAGACATAAATAAAAGAGCTAAGCACAGTGCACGTGCTCTAATAAATATTTTCCAAATGTGTAATTTCCAGGAACAAAAATAGGACCAATCTAGTCAAAACATTTTGAGGGAATTCCCCATGTCCACTATAACCGATCTCAAATGGCATTGTACATAATCACATTTTCTGTATCTCCCAAAACCCACATTTTAAGGAGATTAGGCTTAAAGACAGGAGGAAACATTTTGGAAGATTTGAGATCCGAGAAAGGAGGCCATGGTTTCTACAGGTATGAGACCATCCCTGCGGCCGCATCCTGGAGCCATTACAAAGTTCACAATGAAGCTATTGGCAAAGCAGCAAGCAAAGAATTACAGTAATTCAATCTGCCTGTGACAAAAGCATGCAAAATGCTTTCAAAATCATCAGACGTCACACAGGATGTAATCCTTTCTATATGTCCTAGATACATTTTTAAAAACACTATTATATTAATCATACATGTTCATCAAAAGAACATACCAAATTCAGCTTTTATCACATATTTTTCCCTACCATATATATATATATATATATATATATATATATATATATATATATATATAAAATCATCTAACACTTCTTTGGAAGTAATTTAAGGAATTGGACACAATCCAGAACTGCCTTATAAAAATAATTGGCTGGGTTAAGGTTGAAATTCAAAGATAGATTTAAATAAATGTTATTCACACTACCATCTGGGGGTGGGGGAGACCCACAAGAAATGTTTATAGGCTGTCCCCGTGCAGACTTCTAAAGTAAAAGAAAATTGAACAACAAAGCCATAATTCTTCCTGAGTACACCTTTTACTAGAATAAGACGCTGAATGATTCCTGTCAAGTGAGGGGCTCTGCCCTGAGTTGAGGATGCAAAGAGATAGCCATGTGCTCCTTTCACGGGTGTTGTTTGTATTACTGCTATCAGGAAACCAGACTCATGGAAGGTAGAGAGTGCAGTGCTGGTTCACCCATCCTGCCTAGAAAACCAGACGGAACTGCATGACACTCTGAAACCACTGTGGCAAGTGCTTCTATTCTTAGCTGATTTGTTAACATTACTGAAATGTTTTCACTGTTAATAAACTCAAGTTAGGAAGAAACGGGAGAACAGAATTGCAAAGGAGTTTCCATGTTTTCCATTTAGGTAAATGTGGGGTTAGAGCAGTGAATATGATCCACCACAGTGTAGAGGCATAAGCTTGTGGCTTCAAGATGCTTGGGGTTATCCTGGCTCTACCTATATGTAATCCATGGTTTCCTTAGTGCTTCAGGTTTCTCATCTTAAAAATGAAGATAATAACGGCACTAACCTCAGAGAGTGGCTATGAGTGTTAAATGAGATAATGTATACAACAGCTACTTAAAATAGAGCCTGCCTACTAAGAACTCTATATATTTTAACTAGCATTGTAATTACTACTAGAGGTCCGGTGCACAGATTTGCGCACCGATGGGGTTCCTTGGCCTGGCCCGTGCCATCTTGCAATCCAGGACCTCTCGGGGGATGTCAGACTGCCAATTTTGGCCTGATCCCTACAGGCCAGGCCGAGGGACCCCATCAGTGCACAAATCTGTGCACCAGGCCTCTAGTAAACATATATGGTCTTTGGTTAATCTTTTCCTGCCCTTCCCCTTCCCCTCTTCCCTCTGAGATTCTTCAGTCTGTTCCATGTTTCCATTCCTGTGCTATGAGTGTCTGCCCCCTGGTGGCCAGTGCACATCATAGCTACCAGTCCAACGGTCAAATGGTTGAATGGCAAACGGTCACTTAGGCTTTTATGTATACAGACCAGTGACCCGGTGCACAGATTCATACACATTGAAAGGAAATTAACTAGAAGGTGGCCGGCGGGGCGGGACTGGGTGAAACTAGCCAGACACACCCTGGAGCCAACCTCCCATGGTCCCTCCCCAGCGTCTGCAGAGTGAGCGGGGTCCCTCCGGCAGGTGGGGTCTCTCAGCCTGGCCTGTGGGGATCGGGCTGAAATCGGCTCTCCAACATCCCCCCAGGGGTCCTGCAGTACAAGAGGGCACTCTGTAAAGTTGCTGTCATCAGGGTGTGGAACGCAAACACAAGTGTGCAGTAAACCAGATTTGGGGCCAACAGTGCCCCAGCAACAACATAACTCATGGCCAAAGGTGGAATTGTGTGGCCCCGTGAGGAATCAGGTTCCCTCCTCTCTGGTTTTGAGTTGCATCACCTGAGAACTGCTGCTGCCAAGTCACTGCAGCTTGGCAGCTCCTGCGTTGAGCGTCTACCCCATGGTGGTCAGTGCACATCATAGAGACCAGTCGAACACGCACAGGGACACTTAGCATACTAGCCTTTTATATATATAGATAGCATAAGCCTATTCTTTTTAAGCATTTATTTTTAATACAGCAGGGTAAATAGATAAAGTAAGTAGGTAAATAGTAAATAGATAAAGAAAATCCATGGGATTTCAATGATTTCAGATGAGTTGTATATTCTGTAAGAAGTGAATTATCTATGTGTTGTATAATTAACCTATTACCATCTAGGTAAAACCACAAGACAATTGTTTTCCTCTCAAAACTAGAATAAAATAAGTTAGTCATACACTTCCCACATTTGCCCTCTCACCTGTAGAAAGGGAGTTGCAGAAAACCAGGTCCCAGCTTATCAAAGGAGATGTCTCCACATTAAGTTACTTTGCAGTTTTGACCAAGATGGCAGAGTCCATTTTCTTACTCACATTCTGTTTTTCTACCTTTTTTTGTAAACACTACTTCTGTATCTTCATCACATTTATCCCAGATAAGTGTGCGCGTGCACACACACACACACCACACCACACACAATTAGACCTTCATGTAAGGAGATATACAAAATTGATTTTTTTAGTGTTCATATTGAATTGTCAGTCATCTTCTGTAGCTTTGCTACCACATCATTCTTTTATAGTTTACTAATTGATCATATTTATTGAGTACCCTTGGTAGGTTGTTAGTTGGCAACATTATGATATACAATTTTCAATTGTGTAAACTCTATAAATAATTTATCTTTGCCTGATATTTTTTATTTGTAAATTTAGGTTTTGGGATTGTAAGGATTCCCTTCAACTTTACCATTTTGTGATTCTGTAATAGCCATCTTTTTCCATTGGTAAATCTATTCAATTATAGGTACCATTTAAATCCTCTAAACACCATTTTCAATTTGGCACAGAACTCCTGGTTATGTAGCCAACTCTGTGTACCAGGATTCATGTTTCATCGTTGAAAAGGATACTTGAAAAGGACAAAGGAATTCTTGGAACCAAAGTTGCAATGCTATGGCCTTTGGTACCATGGTAGCCAACTATCTCTTTCTACCCGTATCTTTATAATTTTAATAGAGATGCTGATCTAAAATGGAAAAAAAAAGATCTTTTCTAGTTATGAATTTCAGTGATAATGATGGCAAAGGTAACATAAATTATATATATTTTGATTTTATAAATCATCAAGATTTGGTTGATTCAAAAGTAGAAAAAAATATATACCAATAAAATCCTGGTGCAGTAATGACAATCAAATATACAGGTCTATAAGAAATGAAAGATGGATAACTTTGGGTAGAAATTCATAACCAAACCAAGTTGAAAAGGTGGAGGATTTGAATTAAGCATAACTAAACAGAAACCCTGTAATAAAAGGCCTAAACTTATTCCTTTCTCATCTCTTAGGTACCTTGAAGTCCTTCACACTGTATCTAAAGGCTTACCATAACCTCGCCTGTCCTTTTGTTATCAATTTTTAGCAATTATTTTAAGTGACTTATAAATTGCATTCTAATCTAATCAGAAAAGTCTATCTTTTAATAAGAACATTAAGCCAATTCACATTTGTTTTCTTTATATATTTTTTAAATTAAATTTATTGGGGTGACATTGGTTAATAAGATTATATAGGTTTCAAGTATACAACTCTATGATACAACATCTGTGTATTGCATTGTGTGCCCACCACCCAAAGTCAAATTTTTTCTATCACCCTATATTTGACCCCCTTTACCACCCTCCACCCTATTTCCCTCTGGTAACCACAGTACTATTGTCTGTGTCAGTGAGTTTTTGTTTATTTTTCTTGTTTGTTCATTTATTGCTTTCAGTTTTACATCTCACATGTGAATGAAAGCATACGGTTCATGCCTTTTTCTGTCTGATTTATTTTGCTTAGCATGATATTCTCAAGATCCATCCATGTTGTCACAAATGGCAGTTTTTCATCTTTTCTTATAGCTGAGTAATATTCCATTGTGTATATGTACTACTTCTTATCTCCACCCTTCAGTCTTTTCCATGTCTTAGCCATGGTGAACGACGCTGCAATGAACATAGGAGTGCATATGTCTTTACAAGTAAATGTTTTCAAATTTTTGGGGTAGATACCCAAACTAGAGGCTGCTGGGTCATATAGTGATTCTATTCTTACTTTTTTGAGGAACCTTTATTTACTGTTTTCCTAGTGGCTGTACCAGTTTACATTCCCACCAGCAGTGAATGAGGGGCTATACATTTATCTTCTTGATTAAGATTGCTGAACTTTAATCTCATCACATTCATTCACTTGTGGTCTTATTTAAGTATTTTGTTATAAGGCATGTTGTTTTGTTCATTTTTATTCTAGTAAGTTGGAAAGTTTTTTTTTTTAACAATCTTTTCTTTACCTTTAATATCAAATATAAATCAGCCTCTCATTGATGCCACTTTTAAAATGAGAATTGACTTATTTTTTTCTGTATTCTCCACCCAATTTCTGCATTTTTGTTGATATCTGAATTTAATTATTAGTTAATATTATTATTTTACTAACATAATTACATTTTCCTCATACTTTCAATAATGTCTTTTGACATTTTCATTATATTTTAAAAGAATATGAAAAAATGATTCAGAATCCTTTATAATACTCACGTTGTTGCTCAAAAATTGGTATTTTTAATGTACTATGTTTTTTCTCTTTTTAAAAAATAATTATTCTTATATTGACTACTGGACTGTCCTCTAATAGTTCTTATAGGAAAAATATATTCCTTGTATATTTCACAAACCTTTTCATGGCTGAAATGTGTTTTCCTTGACTTTACATATGAACAGTAGCTAGGCCGAATATAAATTTTTGCTCAGGGGAGTATAATCTTTTGCCATCAAAATAGCTTTTGGCATTTATAGTCATAAAGGAGAAGTCTGATTTTTGTTCCCACAGTAACTTCGATTTTCACTTTCATGTGACTGAGTGTTGGCCTCTTTTCATTTCTTTTGCTGCTAACTTAGTGTGTCCTAATTGATTCTGGAAATTTAAATCCTGCTTTAGATTAGAAAGTTTTACCTACCTTTTGACTATTGCGAGTTCTCATATGTTTAGTTCCCTCCTTTTGGAGGTCCTATTCTGTGCACATTGAATCCCCTGGATGTTTCTTTCACTTAAAGAAATCAATTCTTATTTTCATGTCTTTATCATTCTAGGGACTTCTGGTAGAATTCCCAAGGTGGCTTTATTTTTCTGCAGGACCTAAGTTTGCAGTTTATTGTCTTCATTGCCATTTTTAATTCAACAAAAGTTCATCTTTGTACAATCTTTACTGATCAGACATATGCCGAAGCAATTTCTTCACCGATACCGCTCCTAGGGTAATGGAAACTAAAGAGATATTTTTAATTCATTCAACACTATTCTCTTAAGCAAATACATATGTCAAGTGCTGTGCTGGGCACTGGGGATCCTGTGGTGAGTCATCCATTGTCTTCTTCCAAGGAACACGCAGTCTAAAGGGAGATATAGACAAGTCAACAGGCAAATAAAATAGAAGGTGGAGTGTGCTTTGATAGTGAGCTATGGAAGGACATGGGGCCTTCCTGGGAGCGCAGGGTCTTGTGCGCAGAGGCAAGGACGTTCCTAGAGCGAGTGATTCTAAATTGAGATCTGAAGTGAAGGAGGGGGAAGCCTGGGAATAAGTGATCAAATAAATTTCTGTGTTGTTTTATGTGCTTATTTAAATTTTATTTAAATGTGAATATGTATGAATCCATGTCTCTTGTTAACAAGCTATCATGTAAACATTTTTAAAAAATTTAATTTTTTGGAGCCGTTTTAGGTTCTAAACAGCACAATTGAGGGGAAGATTTCTCACACACTCCCTGCTCCCACACATACGTATTGTCTGCCCCCCATTATCAACATCCTCCCCAGAGTGGTACATTTGTTACAATTGCTTAACCTATACTGACACATTATAATTGCACAAAGTCCATAGTTTATACTATGGTACATTCTATGAGTCTAGAGACAAATGTATAATGACATGTATCCACCATTATGACATAATACCGAGTATTTTCACTGCCCTAAAAATCCTCTGTGTTCCACTTATTCATTCCTCTTCCCACACCCCTGCACCAACCCCTGATATCCACAACTAATCTTTTTACTCTCCATAGTTTTGCCTTTTTTAAAATGTTGTCTGGTTGGGACCATTCAGTATTTAGCCTTTTCAGATTGGTTTCTTTCACTTAGTAATATGCATTTAAGGTTCCTCCATGTCTTTTTATGACTTGACAGCTTATTTCTTTTTAGCACTAAATAATATTCCATTTTCTAGATGTAGCATGGCTTATTAAACCATTCACCTATTAAAGGACAACTTGATTGCTTCCAAGTTTTGGGAGTTACGAATGAAGCTGCTATAAACATTCATGTCCAGATTCTTGTGTGAACATAAGTGTTCAGCCTCCTAGGCAAGTACTGAGGATCATGTTTGCTGGATCTTACCATAGAGTATGTTTATTTTATAAGAAACTAACAAGCTTCCAAAGTGCCAGCACCATTTTGCATTCCCACTAGCAATGAATGAGAGGTTCTCTTTTTCCACATCCTGGCTAGCATTTGGTATTGTCAGTGTTCCAAATTTTGGCCATTCTAATAGGTATGTGGTGGTATTTCATTGTTGTTTTAAGAGTATAAAACATCTTAAAGTAGGAGCTATCTTGAAGTTGCATTTGTTTTGCATGCTCTTCATTGAATGGTAGTCACTATACTCATGAAATACTTAGCAGGTTATAAAATGTCATCATGAGGTGAGAGCTGAGATCATTTAGCCAGCTCAACCTCCTATTCTAAAGGAGAGAAAACCACGTCTCTGGTAAATTAAACGACCCACCCAGGACAGAACCAGAGCCTGAGCCAGATGGCAGCCCACATCCACTGAATCCTAATCCAGGCTCAGTCCAGTAACTCTGAACCAGTGATTTCATGTGAGTCGTCATTGATGTCTTTGCAATTTTCACATCTCAATTTTTCTTGTGTAAAAAGAGATAATAGTGCCGAAGCCGGTTTGGCTCAGTGGATAGAGCGTCGGCCTGCGGACTCAAGGGTCCCAGGTTCAATTCCGGTCAAGGGCATGTACCTGGGTTGCGGGCACATCCCCAGTGGGAGATGTGCAGGGGGCAGCTGATCGATGTTTCTCTCTCATCGATGTTTCTAACTCTCTATCTCTCTCCTTCCTCTCTGTAAAAAATCAATAAAATATATTTTTTTTAAAAAAAAAGAGATAATAGCCTATCTCATTAGATGAATAGAAATAAAAAAATGATTATCATAAGGGACTTTTTGATTAATTAGAAATGTAGAAATGCTTATTAATACTATGAAGTACTATTATAAACAGTATTAAAAATACATATAACAATAAGGCAACTTCCTGTGGCCTTGAAACTCAGAGACTTGTCTGCAACAACTTCTCATTTCCAAGGATTTTACTCTCAGGAGTTCCACTCAGTGTAGAGTTTGCTATCATTTTTCACCTTGTATTTATGTTGCACCTCCATATGAGGAGCTTAAAGAGCTTTACAGACATTAGCTTCTTAATCCTCCCAAACCTCTCTAAGACAGGGCAGGAGCACAAATCATTATTCCCATCTGGAAAAAAATAGCCTAACTCATCTCTCTTAATTTCACTGATGCTCTAAACTGTTGATTAAATCCTAATTTATACCCTGTACATTTAGAATATCAAATGCTCTTCCCCAAGGATATTTTTCTTTCTTTTTGAATTTATTGTCATCAGGATAAGTGTAAAAATAGATTGACAGGTCTGATGTTAGAAGCTTCTTTGAGAAACAGAGGCTAGAGAGTAACCGGTTCCTCTCATGCTCTTCTCCTTTTATCAAAATGTTCTTCATTGCCCTTCAGTCACGACAGGAGAAGTGACTTTTAGAAATTAAAGGGATGTTTCAAGACTCATTCATTCCTTTATCTGTTAGCCAAGACCGACCAGTAAGAGAGCCAATGGCTATTCATTCAACCATTCCATCCTAATTTTCAATAAAACACTGGTGCAACAGACTTCAAAGTTTTATGAAAACAACAATGGAAGTTAAATTTTCAACCTCATGTGTTTTGGTTAGGCATGTGGCTCTCACTATAAAAATATTTGGAATTAGACTTTCAAGATGTTAGAATATGACCAAGACATGAGCAGAATCTGAGACCAAGTGAGATTGATTCATGCAAATAATAGCAACAACACACTTGTCCAATTAAAGCAGTTGCCTACAGTTCCAGTTAGGAAAATAAATAAAAATGATAAAGACAAAATAAAATTAATATTCCATCATCCCTGGAAGTTCATCAGAGGAGATGAGAGTCCACTTAAAACTGAGATGTTCAAGGTTGTGTTTTATTATTTTTTAAAAAGTCTATCTCAGACTACCATATGATATTTTTCCGGTCTCATAATAGAATTGGGTTATGTAATAATCTGATGCCAGGTGATGGTAAAGGCTAAAGGAGCATTGCTTTTCAGAGAAAGGGTTTGGAGGACATATAAAAGTTACATAATTTACTTGAGATCACACAACTAGTTATTCAAACTAGCGGAAGACTAAACTATGATTTTTCATTCAGTCTAAATTGCTTCTCAAATGTTTAACTAAAACACCTTTGTTCTCAGGTGACTTCTCTCCTGCCTTGCCGCCATAATATTAGATGGGACGAATGAGAGGACTACTACCCCCATGCCACGTGTTCATTATTCTTTGGGGGAGTAGGCGGGAGAAAGATGTGGTGTCTCTTCTCAGAAAAAAAAAATATATTCCTCTAAAAGAAAAATTAGCTTTATTCAAGAAAATGTTCTCAAAAAAATTCTCCTGGACCTCCGTTTTGATTTAGCTATGGGGTGTTTAAAAAAAAGAAGTTCTTATTACATTTCCTTTTCACAAGGGTCCAGAATATTGCTTTGAGCTAAATAATCATTATAGCAATTTACCAGTTAGCTAATATTTAGCGTCTCTCTGCTACCTAATATAAGAGTTGAAAAGTGCTTGGCCTTTATATATTAGTTAAACTTCTAAATGACCCCGAGAGTGTGGTTAGTATTACTGCACATCTGGGAATACTGACAACTGGTAGGAAAGAGTTGGGTTTCCCTGGGCTTCCACAACAAACACAAAGGGAAAAGCTAAGATGCAAATTCCCAGTAGTCCAAGCTCATAGGAAAATATCCTATTTCTTTTATATGCTATGAAAATAAAATCAGAAAAATGAAGTTTATAGAGCTGTCTATACCTCAGCTTCTTCTAGGTTAGGGAGGAGTATATGAATGAACAGAAGGGTCTTTCTAATACTGACTTTTTGCCCCTCATACCATTTTCTGCCTTTTTAAGTGGTGCTATACCCCATAGCCCTGACTCTCTCCTGAATTCTAACTTTGTCCCTAGCATTCTTGAATTCATTTATTTTCCATCTGTAGGATTGTGGAATTACAGGAATACTTCCCCACAATACCAATTCCTAACTGTTATCCTCGAAGTAACACTCTGAGCTTTGTGATAAGTTCCAGGAATGGCTTCATAGGAAATAAGAAGCAAGTTAGCCTGAGATAGGTCTGGAAAAAATAGGGTTTGTTTGTTTGTTTGGAAGAGAAGGGTGAAGAGTAGCTAACTGTGTATGGATGAGAGAGCTAGAGAAATACCATGCATCAGAGTTGAGTGAGTCATAAAACTAATTATGCTAACTGTCCTCTCCTCGGTGTTTCACATTATCCCTGGGAAGTCCTCGTGGGTCATCCTTGCTCCTGTGTTCTCTTGCTTTCCTTCCTAATAGTCTTTCATTCTCCAGGTGTGGTCTTTATTCTGATCCTTTTCTCATATTTAGCCTCCAGGGTGTATGGCACCTTGTCATAAAAAATTCTTTTCCTCCTCTCCTCAGGACTGTACTGGCTCTTCCTTTGGCCTGGCCAGTAAATACACAAAACCCATTAAGCACAGATGAGTTTAGGTACCGGGATGGACAGGTTACTTAGAGAAGAAAATCACCTTCATCCGGTCCCCAGAATCTTTTTTGAAATGGTTCCCATGGAATCAATACGAGATAAAAAGTACAATAGTGTAAATAGATTTCAAAATATAATAATGAAAAATAAATGGCAATTAATGCCTTATCTGCTCAGGAAAGGAGTGATGGTAGAATTTTAAGAAAAGGTATTTTGTGGTAGAATGGCTAAGTTGCATTTATATCCAGCAGCCTTTCCCCTTTATTGCTAAAAGTACCTTTCTATAATTGCAAACTGGTTTAGCATCTTTACAATAATGGACATGTTTTTAAAAGATTATTGCCAAAAGTGCATTCTTTATTCCAGGGAGACTCTGTAATAGATACCAGCATTTTAGTAATGATACAAGCAATCTGTAAGCTATTACAGTTTTCTTCAGAGTAACTTAATCTTCATATTGTTTTGTATGTCTGGAATTTTAATAGTGTTTTTAATTTAGAAAAGGAAATATATAACATATTACTAATTGCATGTGAATATGAACTAAGCACAGGACCACTGAGCTTGATTCTTAAAAACAAACATATTTAAAAGTACTTAACCTAGTAGAGGGAAAGTCACAGAGAAATTAAAGAATGCCACACAGGGATATCATCAGCTTCCATGGAATGCACATGAGGGTCTGCATTTTTAGAATGGTTATTATATTTTGGTTCACAGCTAAAAAAAAATAGCTGAGGAGACTAGAAATACTCCTTTCCAAATATAATTAATATTTTTTCAATACATAAAGGTACAAACAAAACAAAAAACAAAAAAGAGTATTTATAAAAGAATAATGACCTTTTTTTTCTTGATGACACCGTTCAGTATTAATGAATAGTCCTGGTACTTAATGATTCAACTTAATTGGTGAGGATACTATATTGCAAGAAAAAGTAAGATTTTTTTCTAGGTCAAAGGTCAGGCTAATTAGGCCACAGAGGCAAAGGGGACTGACCTTTGGACCTCACTGCTGCCTAGATGAACAGAGGGGAGATGATTTTTCTTACATATGAAAGTATTCACTGAAAATATTTTATTTTAAATGGTTATAAGAAATCATTTAGTGTTGGAATCTAGACCTGTATTATCATGTACAATTTTAAAATTATTTTGGCACAAATCCTAGATCCTCTTCAAGGAGCCAATAGAGATGTGCTTGGCGAACCAATTCAGGAGCTTTAATACTATTTTTAAAATCTAGTTTTTACATTAAATAAGGCAGTTTGTTATTTTGATAGAAGTTATAATCTACTTAAAACTGTCATTCTCTGTTTCTGACTTGCAATTAGATGGTATTTCCAAAATGTCAGACCTAGATTCTGCTTCTATCATCATCATAATAAAATGTGACAGCCAAGATATTATATCAATACCTTTTCCATAATTAGCAATAAGGATCCTGACAAGGGTTAACTAGAAAAGTTTCATAAACATTTTTCTGCAAATGGTCCTGACGGCAGTACTATGCTTTTAAAATCTGCTAACGTAGCAAAGACTCATGACAACCAGGAGACAAATCTATGAGCAAAACTGTTTGGAGAGAATAGTTTTGTAGTGTATGATATATGTTATGTAAATGAGCTTATTAGGACTCTCATCTATTTTATTATTGGTGACCAATTTAATAGAGGCATTTAAAAAACAATATTTCTGCCTGACTTCTAGAAATGAAGAAGATACATTGATATAATTGAGAGCAAATGATTGCATGTCGTGCCATTTAATCATGTCATTTTTCAATTGCTATTTTTTGCACTTCACTGCATGCTTATAGAATATTTAGTTTCAATATAGATTAAGTCCCAGGGTTTGCAATGGAGCTGAGTTTCTGTATTGTCTGACATTTTCTTTTAAGTTTGGAATCAGTTAAAACACATAGATGTCATTTGCCCACATTTTCTTTAAAATATGCAAGACATCATTCATACTTCACTTAGGTATTTTAATTTTTGGCTGTCTTGAAGGATTACTCCTTTACAATTTCAGGATGGAAATTTTTATTTGCAACCTACTAGGTATTAAGTTAAGCAGATAATTGGTTCAAGAATGAAGCTATAAGGACCAAAAGATCTGCTGACCCCTTGTTGGAAACTTTGATAATCATTTGTCTAATGAATGTTTCCTACTTTTGTTCAGTCTCTTCTTTATTTTTTATATAAATTATAGCTTTCTCAGGAAAGAGATTATCTCCTACTGTCTGCTGTAATATGAGGTTCTTGAGGGCAGAAAGTTTTGTCTATTTTGTGCACTGATGTATCTCAAACACTCAGAAGAGTGCCTGTTATAGTCGATGTTTAATGACTATTTGTTTAATGAACGGATTAGTATTTTTTACATTTCTGCTATCATAACCACCCTTACGAGTTGCATAGATTACTAATTATCAACATATTTGCAGGATGATGAATGGGTAGAAGATAGAACCTGAGTGGTGTACAAAAGTTGTTGGCTCTCTTAACAACAACTTTATTTATGGCTGTTGCCGCTTCTGCTTAGGAGTCAGGGGCAGAGATAGTCTGATAATGTGGAAATCTTATAAGCTTTTCAGCTCTCTTATGAAAGGCAGTGTAGCATAGTGTTTTTGTGAACTGGCTCTGAATTCATGTTGCACGGTTTACAATTCTGCTTTTGGCGTTGTTAGCTGTGTTATCTCTGGTCAGATACTTAACCTCTCTGTGTCTCCATTTCTTCACTTATAAAATAGTAGATGACAGCAATATATATTTCATAGTGCTGTTGTGAGGATTAAATGAGTCAATACATATAATATACTTAAAAATTCACAGCATACAGAAATACAAAAATGTTTGTCATTGGTTTAAGAGATTAGTGAAAATAGCTAGTAAAATAGCTAAGAATAGTGCTGTCGCAATTAATAAGACAATGATTGTTGGTTATTACTTTGCATTGAAGTAAATCTTGATTAAAAATTTAAAGAAAACATAACATTATTTTTATTTTGTACTGTTTCAGGTATATGTGGTCAACTCAGAATGATCTTTGATGAAGTCTATTTGATATGTCAGATCTCTCATATACTTTGTTCTGGCACCAACAACACAATAGATTAAAATGTATATGACTATATATGAAACTCATCACTGGAATAATTAGACATAACTAACATTTTTAACTTTCACATTTTCTTCAGCTTCTTTTCCAGATCCGTGGTCTACTTTTCTGTTTTTGTTTTATGCTATTTCTAGAAGTATGATAGCTATATTTTAAAAAGGTACTGCATTATTTTTATTATATAGAAGAATGTCTTATCTGAGATTTATAGGTTTGTGGTTATGACTCTATTCCAGGAAACTATATAGCCATTACTTTTTAAAAAAAAAAATAAAAGCTCTAAGTTTGCCTTTGTGAATGTGTTAGTCTGTGTATCGACCCAGGGTTGCAAAGCCATGATGACTGGATGGTATTAATAATATTATAGGGTCTGTTGTTATGACACATTCTAAAAGAATGGTAAATTCTCTGGTTATATAATCAGGTATGTGGTTGATAATATATACCTGGACTTACCAAGTGATTTTTAAAAATAACATCTTTACTGAAATTTAATTCGCATACCATAACATCTAATTTCAGAATGTTTTCATTGCCCCCTAAAGAAAACCCCTACACATTAGCACTCTCTTTCCCCCTGGACTGCAGCTCCTGGTAACCACTAATATACTTTCTGTTTCTGTACATTTGCCTATTCTGGGCATTTTATATAAAATAGAATCGTACAATATGTGGTCTTTTGTGACTAGTTTCTTTCACTTAGCATAATGTTTTCAAGGTTCATCCATGTTATAGTATGTATTGGTATGTATTAGGGCTTCATTCATTTTTATTGCCAAATAATATTTTGTTGTATGGATGTACATCTATTATCCATTCATCCATTGATGGGTATTTGTGTTTTTCCACTTTTTGGCTATTATGAATAATGCAGCTATGCATAGTTGTCTACAGGTTTTTGTGTGTTTTTCATGTTTTCAATTTTGGAGGCATATACCTAGGAGAGAAATTGTTGGATCATATGGTAATCCTATGTTTAACTATTTAAGGGAATATAATATGGATTTCTCTACATCCCCACCAACATTATTCCTGGGTTAGTTTGTGTGTTTTTTTCTGGCAAGGGCATCCTAGTAGGGGTGAAGTAGTATCTAATATTGTGATTTAGATTCACATTGCCTTGATGACTGAATGTCTTTTCATATATTTATTGGCCACTTGTATGTCTTCTTTGTAGAAATGTCCATTCCAATATTCTGCCCATTTTAAAAATTGAGTTACTTGTCTTTATATTGTTGAGTTTTAAGAGTTCTTTATATATTCTGGATACAAGTCCTTTATCAAACACATAATTTTCATATATTTTCTCCCATTCTGTGGCTTATCTTTTTACTCTCTCTTTTTTTTAATCTTCACCTGAGGATATTTTCCACTGATTTTTAGAGAAAGTGGAAGAGAGAGGGAAAGACAGAGAGAAATGATGATGTAAGAGAAACACATCGATTGGTTGCCTCCTGCACGAGCCCCAACCAGGGACCTTGACGGAAATCAAACCTGGGGTCCTGTGGCCTGTAGGTTGACATTCTATCCACTGAGTCAAACTGGTTAGGGCTTTTTTTTACTTTTTTATGGTGTCATTTAAAGACCAAAAGTTTTTACTTTTGGACAACTTAATTTAGATTAATTTTAATCAAAATTTAGTTGTCCAAAAGTCACTTGCACTTTTGGTGGATTATCTAAAAAAAAAATTGCCTAGCCCAAGGTCATAAGGATTTACACCTATGTTTTCTTTTAAGATTGTTTTAGTTGTAGCACTTATATTTAGGTCCAAGATCCACTTTGAGTTACTTTTGCATATGGTGTGAGGTGGGAGTCCAATTCATTCTTTTGCATGTGGATATCCAATTGTCCCAGCACCACTTGTTGAAAAGACTATTTTTTCCTGACTTAAATGTACCAAGAGCTTTTTAAATTCCATTTATTTTTTAGTAAGCATTCAATATTTAATAATTAATACTCTATACTTAGCATAAACAAGCCTTTATAGCATAAATTACCCTTGATTTTATAAATATTATCTTATTTAAATTCTTACATGTTATATTTTGTTTGTACATCTGAACTTGATATTATGTGATGTCAATCTAAAGTACTCCCCCAACCACCACCGCTTTCTATGGTATCACCCTATTTTATTTTATAGCTGCTATCACTATCTGATATTTTCTTGTATATTTGTTTTATTTCCAACTTCTCACCACATCTTCATAACCACCACAAATTTGAATGTAAGTTCTATGAAAGCAGAAATCTTGTTGCTCACTGTTATATCCCCACCACTGAGAATAGTGCCTGGCACCCAACAGGCACTCAATCAGTACAGTTAGGTGGATTGATGGATAATGGAATTATGACTTTCATGATATTTCACTTGAACTTCCATTCTGTTTTAAAATGTTACAAAGGTTATGGTTTCTGGCCCTTTCCTTATGTGAATCCTGCAAATGTAATGCCTGTCCTCCCCTCTCCTCCTTCACCTTTTTGATTTTCAGCAACTTTCACAGCCTTCTTCTCATCCATGAATATCAGTCTGTCTCCTCCAGCTAGTAATGCTCTTCCTCATCCCCCAAGTCAATGCCCATCACTTAGCATGTATGTCCATTCCACAGTACATTTGGGTCACATCCTCAGTATTCACCAAGCACATCCACCTCCCTTGCCTCATTCAAAGCCTACAACAACCTGATGGGTTAGGTCATATCAAAAACCTTTGCTCTGCTTTGATTTCTCTCACTTTGAAGAGCCAATGCCTTCTCTTCATAGCCAAATTATAAGCACTTAGGAACAGATACCACATCTTATTATATGCCTCTTACCCATCAATGACAATCCTATAATGAAAAGTATGGTGTTTGGCACATAATTGATACCAATAAATGTTTATTGCTATAAGAAATATTCTTAATGTGATCTTTGCTAACCTTGTCCCAAAATAATAATCCCAGACCAACCAAAAGCATCTTCTGAAAATTTATAGAGGTACCAATACAGCCTCTTGCATTTCCAACCCACTGTACATTTTTATTACACTGTGGCTGTAGGTATTAACATTATCCATATCTGATGCCTTCTTCCTTTCAAATAATCCTTGTGGCTTTGTTTTACTATGTAAGCTTTCTGAGAGCAAAGTTTCTATGTAATTTAGCACAGTGCTGTATGTGTTAGAGTTGTTCATTACTAAATGATTTATTTGACAACATGACTAAAAGACAAATATCCCAAAATATGGTATTCAAACAACCTAACATATCAGCATTCTTTTTTAAAAAATATATTTTATTGACTTTTTACAGAGAGGAAGAGAGAGGGATAGAGAGTTAGAAACATCGATGCGAGAGAAACATTGATCAGCTGCCTCCTGCACACCCCCCAGTAGGGGTGTGCCCGCAACCAAGGTACATGCCCTTGACCGGAATCGAACCTGGGACCCTTCAGTCCACAGGCTGATGCTTTATCCACTGAGCCAACCCAGTTAGGGCAACATATCAGCATTCTTAATAATTATATTGAAAATTCTGGAGGTTATCAAGTCACTACTACTAATATAAAGGTATCACTGGTTGAAAAGATCTATTCATTGATTGTGGATTCCATTTTTTCAGTCATTTGATTATGAAATTATAACTTGTAACTTCTATGCTTCTTTTAAAAATCTGGTCTAACTAGATTAATTCTCCTATCTGAAAAGCTAAGTCCCTCTGTTTTCTGTAGACCAGTGGTCTCAAAATGTAGCATGCATAGTACGGATACATGCTACAGTGAGGATTAACATTATGCTAAGGCATTGCTTTTCAACCAATGTTCTGCAAGAATTTTTTAAAACGCAATACCAGACTATTTAGTTAGGGGCACTGACCTCTTTCTCCTTAGATTTTCAAATTAAAAAAAAAATATGACAACATCCAACATAAAAAAGTGTAGCATGCATGGTTATCACCTGAAGGGTTCATTAAACTATGTTTCACTGGGGCCTGCCTCAGAGTTGCTGTTTCAGATGTGGAGTCCCACCAGAGTATTTGCATTTCCAACAAGTTCCCAGGTGTTACTAATGCTGCGTGACCTGGGGAACACACTCTAAGAACTTTGCTCTGGAAAACCTAGCAGACCGAGAGAAGACAGTTATCCACCTCATGAAATTAAAATGGTAAAATACAGAAAATGGAAAAGAGAAAAAAAGAAGAAAGAGTGTAAGTTACCCTTGCAGCAGGGGGATAGGACTAACCACCTGACACTCTGCGAACTAGAAGACCTCACTTGTCCTTTTTCACTTTTCCTTTCTCTCTCCACATATTTCCACACTCCAACCAGATCGAAGGCAGCGTGTGTCATATGTGATGATCTAATCTTTGTTGTTTTTGCCACACAGAAGGCATACTCAGTAAATACCATTAAACAATTGATCAATCTAGAGGGTAAAGCCATGTTTGACTTTATAAATGGAATTGCTTATAAATAGTTTTTTTTCTGTTTGACAGATCAGCCAGAGCCTCACCACTTTATTACCTAATGATGTTACAATAACCTGCCGAATAAAATTATGTAAGAGATATGGAGACAAATTGCTTCTAGTTTCTCAGCTAGATTTATTTATTTTTCTCTCTGTTTTTAACATGTACTTGGTTTTGGTATTTTTTAAGGTATTATTTTCCTTCTCATATCTCATTTCCCTCTTTGGCTCTTACATTTAACTTATTGCACATTTTGGTCCTCAGTCTAATTATAGTTTTTATTTTATTTTAAGCTTACTTATAAGCTTTTGAAAGAGATGACTCTATTGTTTAATGTCATTTATATGACTATACAAGCAAATATACTCATTCTATGCAATATGTGTACCTTCTACATATATTTAATATATAATGAAAATAAAATACTGATATTGGGTGTCTTACCTTTAATGGTATTAAACTAAAGTCAATGTCAAGAGTGATGTTACATCACCTTTGGCTTGATAATATGAATGATTTAAACAGTCAAAAAAGTTGACAGAGGAAGACCAGAGAGGGAAAAAAACAATTAACCAAAAACATCCCTTTGCACCATCATTGGTGAATGAAAATCAGATTGACAGTCTGTAAGTGTAAAACAAAAACCTTCGGCCTGTTGGTAACTCTCTTGTTAACATGTCCCAAAAGATGTGTGGTGCAAGCATGTCAAACTCGCGGCTGGTGGGTTTGACATGCTTGAGGGTTGGAGATATGATCATTATAAAGGAAAAAGCAATTTATAAATTTTTATTTTTACTTTTTTACACTTCTTATTTTTTTTTTTACAGCAAATCTGCCTGTTTAGTAATATGAGGAAACTAACTAGAAATGTAAAAATAAGTGAATAAAGTAGGCTGTCAGAAATTTAAAAGTAGCACACCAACCTATAGTCCAACAATTGGATTCTGAGATGACACTAAGCTAGTTACCTTCATACTAACTGAGATAGCCTTGTAAGAGAAAATCGCCTAAATATTACCAAATAATAAGAATAACAAAATACAAAAGCATCTGGAATCTCTTTCTTATGCATATTAATAATTGTTGTTGTTTTTAAATTTTCTTTCCCTCTTTTGTCTTTGAACTTTTCTGGGAAGGCAATAAAACTGTGTTTGGGAACCAACATAATTTAATTAGATGTCAAGGAAAATGCTTCAAAATTGGCAATGAACAGCATTCCAAAATTTTATGTTCCTTACTTCCTTTTCCAGTTAGCCCCAGCTCCCAACACACTAGGTACTCTCACTGCCCAAGGCCACCTGCTTCTAATCTAGACAGTCTATTATTTATTTTTCTTATATATATTTTTTCTTTTTAAATGTATTTTTTATTATTGATAGTGTTACAGATATCTTCCATTACCCCCCCTTTTCCCCCTCCCCTTAGTACCTACCCACCCCCCAAGTCTTTACTACCCTCGGACCTTCTATCCTTATAACCACCACCATCCAACTTGGACCACACTGTTTTCTTGACAATTTCACCAACTCTTCAAACAACAACTTGCATAAACTCCTGTCAGCACTTCCCTTTCTGCATTGTTCTGGCTTTGATCTTTTTTAATTTTTAAAATTTCTTTATTGATTAAGGTATTACATATGTGTCCTTATCCTCCCATTACCCCCCCCCCCCACCACCACCACCACTCATGCCCTCACCTCCCTGTTGTCTGTGTCCATTAGTTAGGCATATATGCTTGCATACAAGTCCTTTGGTTGATCTCTCCCTCTTACCCCCACCCTCCCCTACCTTCCCTATGAGGTTTGATGTTCTGATCGATGATTCTCTGTCTCTGGATCTGTTTTTGTTCATCAGTTTATGTTGTTCATTATATTCCATAAATGAGTGAGATCATGTGATATTTATCTTTCTCTGACTGGCTTATTTCACTTAGCATGATGCTCTCCAGTTCCATCCATGCTGTTGCAAATGATAAGAACTTCTTTTTTACCACAGCATAGTATTCCATTGTGTAGATGTACCACTGTTTTCTAATCCACTCATCTGCTGATGGGCACTTGAGCTGTTTCCAAATCTTAGCTATTGTAAATTGTGCTGCTATGAACATAGGGGTGCATATATCCTTTCTGATTGGTGTTTCTAGTTTCTTGGGCTATATTCCTAGAAGTGGGATCACTGGGTCAAATGGAAGTTCCATTTTGAGTTTTTTGAGGAAACTTTATACTGTTCACAGTGGTTGGACCAGTCTGCATTCCCACCAGCAGTGCACGAGTGTTCCTTTTTCTCCACATCCTCTCCAGCACTTGTTGTTTGTTGATTTGTTGATGATAGCCATTCCAACAGGTGTGAGATGGTACCACATTGTCCTTTTGATTTGCATCTCTTGGATGATTAGTAACTTTGAGCATGTTTTCATATGTCTCTTGGCCTTCCTTCTGTCTTCTTTCAAAAAGTATCTATTTAGGTCCATTGCCCATTTTTTTATTGGACTGTTTATCTTCTTTTTGTTAAGTTGTATGAGTTCCCTGTAAATGTTGGAGATTAAACCTTTATCAGTGATAACATTAGAAAATATGTTCTCCCATGCAGTGGGCTTTCTTGTTGTTTTGTTGATGGTTTCTTTTGCTGTGCAAAAGCTTTTTATTGTGGTCCCATTTGTTTATTTTCTCTTTAGTTTCCATTGCCCTAGGAGAATTATCAGTGACGAAATTGCTTCAGCATCCGTCTGAGATTTTGCTGCCTGTGGATTCCTCTAGTATTTTTATGGTTTCCCGTCTTAGGTTTAAGTCCTTAATCTATTTTGAGTTTATTTTTGTGTATGGTGTAAGTTGGTGGTCTAGTTTCATTTTTTTGCATTTATTTGGTCAATTTTCCCAACACCATTTATTGAAGAGACTGTCTTGACTCCATTGTATGTTCATGCCTCCTTTGTCTAATATTAATTGAGCATAGTGGTTTGGGTCAATTCCTGGGTTCTCTATTGTATTCCATTGATCTATATATCTGTTCTTGTGCCAGTATCAGGCAGTTTTGAGAACAATGGCTTTGTAATGCAGCTTGATATCTGGTATTGAGATCCCACCTACTTTGTTCTTCTTTCTCAGGATTGCTGCAGCTATTCAGGGTCTTTTTTTAATTCCAGATGAATTTTTGGAAAGTTTGTTCTAGGTCTGTGAAATATGCCATTCGTATTTTAATGGGGATTTGCATTGAATCAATAGATTGCTTTGGGTAGTATGGACATTTTGATGATGTTGATTCTACCAATCCATGAGCACAGTATGTTCTTCCATCTGTTTATGTCTTCCTCTATCTTTTTTTTCAGTGTCCTGTAGTTTTCCACATATAGGTCTTTTACCTCCTTAGTTAAGTTTATTCCTAGGTATCTTAATTTTTTTGATGTGATGGAAAATGGGATTCCTTTTTAAGTCTCTCTTTCTGTAAGTTCATTATTGGTGTATAGAAATGCCATAGATTTCTTGGCATTAATTTTGTATCCTGCTACATTGCCAAATTCATTTATTAAGTCTAATAATTTTTTGATGGAGTCTTTAGGGTTTTCTATGTACAGTATTATGTCATCTGCAAATAAGAACAGTTTTACTTCTTCTTTTCCAATTTGGATGCCTTTTATTTCTTCTTCTTGTCTGATCACAATGGCTAGTACTTCCAATACTATGTCGAACAGGAGTGGTGAAAGTGGACATACCTGTCTTGTTCCTGTTCTTAGGGGAAATGATTTTAGTTTTTGCCCATTGAGTATGATGTTGGCTGTGGGTTTTTCATATATGGCTTTTATTATGTTGAGGTATGATCCTTCTATTCCCACCTTGCTGAGAGTTTTTATCAAGAAAGGGTGTTGGGTTTTGTCAAATGCTTTTTCTGCATCAATTGATATGACTCTGTGATTTTTTATCTCTCAATTTATTTATGTGATATATCACATTTATTGATTTGCGGGTATTGTACCATCCTTGCATCCCTGGGATAAATCCTACTTGGTCATGGTGTATGATCTTTCTGATGTACTGCTGGATCCTATTTGCTAGGATTTTGTTGAGGATTTTGGAATCTATCTTCATGAGGGATATTGACCTGTAATTCTCTTTCATTGTATTGTCTTTATCTGGTTTTGGTATTAGGGTGATGCTGGCTTCATAGAATGAGCTTAGAAGTGGTCCTTCCTCTTGAATTTTTTGGAATAGTATGAAGAGGATAGATTTTACAATCATAGTAGGGGACTTTAATATACCATTGACATCACTGGATAAATCCTCTAGACAAAAAATCAGCAAAGAAACAGCAATCCTAAATGACTCACTAGATCAGATGAACTTAATTGACATCTTCAGAGCATTTCACCCCAAAGCCTTGGCATATACGTTCTTCTCAAGTGCACATGGGACATTTTCAAAAATAGTCCACATAATTGGTCACAAGCAAAGTCTCCCCAAATTAAAGAAGATTTAATTCATATCAAGCATTTTCTCAGACAACAATGGCATAATATTAGAAATACACTACAATAAAAACAATCCAAAAAAATTCAAACACTTGGAAGCTGAATAGCATGCTATTAAACAACGATTGGGTTACTAAAAGAGATCAAAGAAGAAATTAAAAATATCATGGAAACTAATGACAATAAAAGCACAACAATCCAAAATCTATGAGACACAATGAAAGCAGTCCTGAGAGGGAAGTTTATAGCTCTACAGGCCTACCTCAAAAAACAAAAAAAAAAAAAAAAAAAAAAAAAACACAAGAAAAAATGGCAATAAATCATCTAACTCTACAACTCAAAGAATTAGAAATAGAACAACAAAAAAAGCCCAGAGTGAGCAGAAGGAAGGAGATAATAAAGATCAGAGCAGAAATGAATGACATAGAGACCAAAAAAACAAAAAAACAAAACAAAACAATAAAAAGTATCAATGAAACCAAGTGCTGGTTCTTTGAAAGGATAAACAAGATTGGTGAACCTCTAGCCAGGCTCATCAAGAAGCAAAGAGAGAGGACCCAAATAAACAAAATCAGAAATGAAAGAGGTTAAATAACACCAGACCCCACAGAAATACAAAGGATTGTTAAAAAAAAAATACTATGAACAACTCTATTCCAACAAACTAGACAACCTGGAGGAAATGGACATATTTCTAGAAAAATACAACCTTCCAAACTCAATCAGGAATATTCTAAAAATCTCAATAGGCCGATAACTAAGGAAGAAATTGAAGCAGTCATAAAAAAGCTTCCAGCTATCATTCTTATTTGTATAGTCCACCTCCAGTAGACTCTCAGCTCCTGGAGAGAAGGAGCTGTAACCTGCTCCTTTTTTAAGCCTGTGTGCTTGAAACAGTGCCTAGTTGATGGAAGGTGCAATATACATTTGAGGAGGTCTGAGAGACAGGGATACTAGTACATTTGTCTTATTTCTGTGCTTTAACTAGATTTCTTAGTTTGGGTTTCTGTTTAAAAGTACATTTCCCTGAAAATGGAAGACAAAAAGGGTTATAATCATTTGTTCCTATGTAGTTATATTTCACATTTCTCTATGCATAGTTTATCATGGAAAGAATATACATTACAGAGTCTAAGAAACACTGCTAGAAAATTCACTGATTTCATTTAGTATGTGTTTGTGATTATAAATGAATATGTATATTTTAATGGTTGTCACGGTAACCCATTTATGTAGAAAAATGTATTTTATCAATTATATCTTCTAGATATAAAAAGTACTGAAAAATACATTGGTCGAGTAAAATTCCCAATTTACCCCTCCTTTTTAAAGTACTATGACTCCCCAAGTGTGCATATAAGATAAATTTTTTATTTAGAATACAGGCTAAGTTCTTCGGATATTTAAAGAAAAAATTTACAATTGTGAAGACCCAAAAATCAAATATTGAATATGAATAGTTTTTTACAACAGTTGAGAGAGAGAGAAAGAGAGAGAGAGAATATGTGTGGGGGTGGGACAATTAGCAGGATTGGAGCTATGGAAGCAATGCCTGTTGCTTTAGTAGACCTCAGGTTTACGTTGAATGTCTGGGGGTTTCTCCTCATTCAGCACTGAGCTAATGAATAGCATCAGTAAAAAAATTTGTCAGACCCTGTGGTTACTATCAGGAGTTATATAGGAAAATAGTAATGAACCCTAGGAAAAGAAATAAGGGTAAGTTCAGGAAACATAACTAAAAATGCCACATTGGTATAAATTGAATAATAAAATTCCTAGTCATATTTTGCCATAAATAGAGGTTTGAGAAATTGTCACTCACCTCATTTAAAATTCAGAAATATTAAGGGTACAGGGTTCTCTCATTATAGAAATAATAGAATTCCAGCTATTACTGAGTTAGGGTCATTTAAATGGCTATAGCATGTACTATACCAATAAGTGGAACATCTGTATGAAATGTCCACCTGCTGATCTACTACCACTCTATGCACATTTCAATGAACCGCACTGAATCATTTTAGGACTTCTAATGAAGCCTTATCTAGATTAACATTTTAAGCACAAATACTTTCAGGCATTAAAAGTCTCACACTAAATGAAATTGCATTGTCTTGTTTACCCTTGTTGATTAATAAGCAATCTGTTAACTATTAGAACAGTCCGATTGTGGCAGTAGCAGGAGATTAGTAATGCAGCAATGTTTGATATAATCATCATTTCTCCTAAAGGCTTTGAATTAGAATATCACTTATATCCTATCCGTAGGCAACAAAAAGATATAATATTTTTAGACATGTGTGCACTATTTTGCTTGAATCATTCAGCTTAGGGTCACTACAGCAATACAAATGCTTCTGGGGGCAAAATGCTATTTTGATGCATGCATATCCTTCTTAAATAGTGTGAATATTTATTAAAAGGAAACAGAGCCAACAAATAGTGCAGTAATAATCCAGTATTCTAATTTCTGTTTTCAGAACATTACTGCTTTGTTAGTCAAGCTTCTGCAGAGCAATGTTGCTTATCTTCTTTTGTCAAATAATAGATGTCATATATAAAAATTCTTTACAATCTTATTTAACTTATACCCAGCCAGCAGGAAACTAAAATTTTGGCCCCCAAAATATGAGAGTAAATGTGGAAAAATTTTTCTATTTGGAGAACTTCTGTCTTTTGTGTTTCCTGGGACTTTGAATCAAAGCATTTAATCTGTTTGGCATTCATCTAACCCAATGATTTATTTTATTAAATTATAAATCACCTAGCTGTTAAGGTGGGACCCAACATTTTAGATGAAGAAATCAGTGAAAAAGGGAAGAGGATTGGGATGCAGCTAAATTGCTTGGCATTAGTTGGCTGTCTATAAGAGACCTCCATCTAAAAGCGACTCCAGAGTCCTCCTTGTTCACTTGTTCATAGCTGAGCATGTCACTACAATGATGGTGGCAGAGTGGGTTTCATGTCCTAGAAGACTCTGCCCTGTGAACACTCATGGCTCGGCCCCCTCTGTGTTGCAGTCGCTCTGTGGGGAAATCAAGCAGCGGCGGCGTGGAGTGGCCTCCATCCTGCGGTTATGCCAGCACCTTCTGGATGGTGGGGAGGCCTGCAACCTGAGCGCGGACCACCAGCCCATGCAGCTGATCATCGTGAATCTCGAGAGGAGGTGGGAAGCCATTGTCATGCAAGCCGTCCAGTGGCAAACACGGCTACAAAAGAAGATGGGAACGGAGTCGGTGAGTGAATTTTTTTTTTTTTAAGTATAATGATCTCTCATTTTTCTCAGACAATATTCTTTCAGGGCTTAGAATATGTGTTCATTTTGCTAATTAAAGGGATAGCTATCTCCAACCACTAAATTAAACTCCATTTATCATAACACAGATTTATTCACCTAATACGATGCATTTTAGTGTATCTTGTGGTATTTTTTTAAAAATCACATGGATGTTTTGCTTAACCTTAGCAAACAAAGCCATCAAATCTTTTCATCATTTCTTCACCAACAATATTACTTAACTAGAGGCCCGGTGCACAAATTCGTGCACCAGTGGGTTCTCTCAGCCTGGCCTGCGGGTTCAGGCCGAAACCAGCTCTCCAACATCCTCTGAGGGATCCCTGATTGTGAGAGGGTTCAGGCCAGGCCGAGGGACCCCACCAGTGCACAATCAGGGCCAGGGAGGGACATTGGGAGGGCTCCAGGGCATGTCCAGCCCATCTCGCTCAGTCCGAATTGGCCGGACCCCAGTAGCAAGCTAATCTACCAGTCGGAGAGTCTGCCCCCTGGTGGTCAGTGCACATCATAGTGAGTGGTTGAGTGACCTTAGCATATCATTACCATATTATGCTTTGATTGGTTGAACAGACGACTGGACAACGGGACACTTAACATATTAGGCTTTTATTATATAGGACCATAAAATACACATGAAAATTTTCCTCAAAGGTGGCTTACCATTCTCAGAGCATCTGGAGCAATGTGTATGTTCCACAGATAAGGCCATGTAATAACGTGTACTATCTACCTTTTTGTTATATGATATGTTAATATTTGTACAACAATCTCCATTGTTCCTGCTTGGAGCTTCTCCTGATAGAGTTGTATTGCTGAGAAGTAGCATGTTTCCTCTTAAGAGTTTTAATGCAGTGCTTATGGTAAGGAAAATTTTAAGAATTTTCCAAATTTGCTATGATTCAAGCTGTTGCTAGATGAAGAAAATATATATAACTAGAATTGTTTTATTACAATATAGAATATGTACTTGTCCAGAAAACCTTTATATCCTTAAGGTAAAGGGTTTTGTGATAAAAAGATTGCATTCCCCAAATGACCTTGAAGTCAATATCTATTACTTGAAGGCCCAATTGTTATGTTTGGCCTATGTACATGAAATACAAATATACATGCATACATAAATGATAGAATGGAAAGTGTTTCTTGAATGTTTATATCATCAGTTCTATGTGTTTGGAAAGTTCAGTATTCAAAATTGAAAATCAGATGTAATAATCTTTTCTGAAAAACAGGCCTCTCCTATGAATTATAATTTCAACAAAGTCTTAATTTGTAGTCTGATGTCTCTGGCATTGGGGACTGGGAACAGAAGAGACAATGAATCAGGAAGCCTTCTCTCTCTTTTATTTTAAAACATATATTTATAAAGTACTAGAGGCCCAGTGCACAAAAATTTGTGCACTCGGGGTCCCTCAGCCCGGCCTGTACCCTCTTGCAGTCCAGGACCCCTAGGGGGATGTCCACCTACTGGCTTAGGCCTGCTCCCCAGGGGATTGGGCCTAAGCTGGCAGACAGACATCCCTCTGGCAGCCCAGGAGCCCTTGGGGAAGTCCACTTGCCAGTGGGGAGCAGGCTTAAGCTTCAGTCGGACATCCTTAGCACTGCTGAGGAGGCGGGAGAGGCTCCCGCCACCACTGCTTGCTGGCAGCTGGCAGCCTGGCTTGTGGCTGAGCAGAGCTCCCCTTGTGGGAGCACACTGACCACCAGGAGGCATCTCCTGTATTGGGCGTCTTCCCCCTGGTGGTCAGTGTGTGTCATAGTGACCAGTCATTCCCAGTTGTTATGCTATTAGGGTCAATTTGCATATTACCCTTTTATTATATAGGATAGAGGCCTGGTGCATGGGTGGGGGCCGGCTGGTTTGCCCTGAAGGGTGTCCTGGATCAGGGTGGGGGTCCCATTGGGGTTCCTGGCCAGCCTGGGTGAGGGGCTTAGGGCCATTTTCAGGCTGGTCAAGCCACCCAGTGGGGACCCTCACCCCATGGGGGTGTGGCCAGCCTGGGTGAGGGGCTGAGGGCCATTTTCAGGCTGGCCATACTCCCTTCAGGGTGGGGGTCCCCACTGGGGTGCCTGGCCAGCCTGGGTGAGGGGCTGATGGCTGTTTGCAGGCTGGTCACACCTCCTTCAGAGTAGGGGTCCCCACTGGGGTGCCTGGTCAGCCTGGGTGAGGGGCTGATGGCTATTTTCAGTCTGGTCACCCCCTTCAGGGTGGGCGTCCCCACTGGGGTGCCTGGCCAGCCTTGGTGAGTGGCTGATGGCCATTTTCAGGCTGGCCATGCCTATGAGCTGGAAGCAGGTATCTGGGATTTATTTATCTTCTATAATTGAAACTTTGTAGCCTTGAGCGGAGCTCAGGTCAGCCAGAGCAGGCAGGAAGCTTGGCTTCCTCCATTGTCAGGGCAACTCACACCTCCTGCTCACTCCAGCTCCGTGGCTGCCACCATCTTTCTGATGGAGTGACGGAGTGAGGGAGTGATGGTTAATTTGCATATTACCCTTCTTTTTAGATAGGATATTTCAGAAAAGAAGGGAGAAGGACAGAGAGATAGAAACATCAATGATGACAGAGAATCACTGATTGGCCACCTCCTGCATGCCCCCCACCAGGAATCGAACTGTGACTTCCTAGTTCATAGGTCAATACTCAACCACTGAGCCATGCTGGCTGGGCAAGCCTTCTCACTCTTTTTGCATTTATAGCTATGTTGAGTCTAGGGGATGATTTTATCAACAGTTCAGTTTAATTGTTGTAAGCTGAAGTTGTTAAATTTCTTGAGACTTCCAAGTTATTACCAGTAATTAGAATCCATATAATTGGATGCCTTTTATTTTTAAATGACCTGTTTGTTGTGAAGCTATTTACCTGGAATCTTTTCTTCTTTATGTGTTTGGAAGGGCAGAAGAGGTTATTTTTTATGCTATAGTTTGAAGCCTCTAAGCATGGTAGTGGCCTTAATAAAACTTACACAAAAACCTACTGCACCTTGAGAAACTGACATTTTGGAAGCATTACAACTACTTTGAGGAGAACAAAAAGTGGGTTTCTTTGGGGATTTACTTGAAATCAGATGATCAGGGATGCTGGACTAGATTTCTTCAGACTAGATGCAGAGATTTTCATCCTACTTCTTTTGCTTTGAAACCCTGGCTGCTTCTTAGAGGTTCAAGCTATTGCATAGGAGTAGATGTAAATTGCAGATAGATAAAAGTCTCCCCATTCTTTGCATTGGCTGCTGAATGTGTAGATTGTTTGGAAAGATGAAGATAGCAAATGAGGTCCACTGTAAACCATATTGAAAAAGGAATCACTGTCGAGAAATAAATAGAAGAGTAGAGAGTGGCACTAATGCAATAATACAATGAGCATAGTGTACCTCATTAATTTGGAAATATTTCTTGCTTGCTTCTGATCTCTGTTGGTTGTCTAATGAGTCTAAGTTGCTTTGATGAGCAGACACATATTTCACCAATATGGGAGGCTGCCTTTGCAGAAAAACAGGTGCTTCTAAGTGGTCTTTCGTTTGTTCATCATATGTCCCACCTCTATGTCATCCCCTTTTGTGCACAGGGACTTGCACTGCTATATTTCTAGGGCGTGGGACGTACTTACATGTAATGGATATTTGATAGATACTTGCTAAATGAATGAGTACTTGCTTTCATTTAATATATTTTGTTTCAATCTGGTATTTGATTTGAGTTACTGTATCTACATTAATTCTCAATGTTTATATTCTCACAAAATGGCTTTCAGTGTTATGTTTCTATAAGACTATTTTACTTTCATGAGACCACCACGAAGATGCCTTTTAACCTTTCTTTTCTGATAGGGACACTGTTCCAAGTTCTAAAATATGGTGTAAAGTATCCCATGGTATACTCTCTGTTCTCAAAAGTAATTTCTGAAGGAAATTCTGTATGAGGTATTAGATAAGGTGGTTCTAAAAATGTGGGTTAGGTTAGAGTAGAGGCTTTGGTTCTCACTATGTTATAGGATTCTTTTCATTACAACCTTCTTTATTACTCCTAACTGGGTAACTAATGAATATATTTATCTTGTCTCTAAAAATTGCAAGAAAGCAAGAGGTCTTGTATTAAATTCTGGAGATCAAAACAGACAAAGCCCAAAAGCATCTTTCTCCTTTATCATCAAGATTTGAAATTGCATAATTGACACTATGCTTTGTTCTTCCAACACTCGATCTCTTTGCTCAGATTTACTTTTATTTTGTTTAGAATTGATCTTTGTCTATACTTTTTAAGCTTTAATTCTAATTTTCATTTCACTCATGTTTGTTTGTTTGATTGTTTTAATTTCTAGTCTCCTTCCTTATTTCTTTGTGAGCAAATAAGCTTGAACTTTGTCCCTTTGATTTCTTTCTCTGAAACAAATTATCAGTTACACAAACAAGAGACAAACATCCCTAGAGATTCTGTGAATATTTAAAGGAAATATTATGAATAATAAAGATCAGAACAGAAATTATTCAAATTGAAAACAGAAAAATCAATTAAATAAAAGCTGTTTTTTTTAGATCAATGAAATTGATATACCTCTAGCAAGACTGTTCAGAAAACTACAGACCAGTATCCCTGGTCTGTAGATAAAAATATTCTTAACAAATGAAAATAGATAAAAATATTCTTAACAAATTTTATCAAATTAAATTAGCAACATATTATATATATATATATATATATATATATATACTAGAGGCCCAATGCACGAAGATTCGTGCAAGAATAGGCCTTCCTTCCCCTAGCTGCCGGCACCGCCTTCACTCTGGCCAGAGCCGCTTTCTGCCTCTCACCTTGTCACGTCAATTTGCATATTCCCTCCTCATTGGCTGTGAGTGCCTCCATCTTTATCGTGAAGTGATGGTTAATTTTCATATTACTCTTTTATTAGATAGGATATATATTATAGCATATGAGGTTTTTCTAAAAAATTCAAAGTTAGTTTAACATTTGAAACACAAGGTCAGTGTAATTAATTGACCATAATTACAGGAAAGGAAAACTATATGATTATCCCAGTGGTTTTAGAAAACACATTTGTCAAAATCCAACACCTTTGCTGATAAAAACTCTGAAACTTAGGAATAAAATAAGAACTTCCTCAACTTAATTAAAGGCACATACAAATAATCCACAGCTAACATTACACGTATTGTTAAAGACTCATTGTTTTTCTCCTAATATCAGAAAGAAGGCAAAGATGTCTCTTTGCCACTTCTATTAACATTGCACTGAAAGTTTTAACCAGTGCAATAAAGCAAGAAAAAGGAATTAAAGACATGCCACTTGGAAGTTAGGAAAAAAAATTACCTTTACTCATAGACTCCATGATCATCTATGTAGAAAATGCTATATAATCTTCAAAGAGGATCCCATAACTAAAAAATGGAATTTAACAATGCTATAGGATACAAGATCAATATACAGACACCAATTGTGTTTTTATGTACTATCAATGAACAATCAGAAATTGAAATAAAAATTAAAATCATTTATAATAGTGGCAAAAACATGAAATGCTTAGGGATATATTTAACAAAAATATGTATGACCTATGCTCTGAAAACTACAAAATATTGCTGAGAGAAACTAAATAACTAAATGAGTGATAAACTATATTGTGTTCATAGATCAGAAGATACAGTATTGTTAAGATATCAATTCTTCCCAGACTTATCTATAGAGTTAATGTAATCCAAATGAAAATCCCAGTAATGTTTTTAGTACAAATTTATAAGCTGATTTTAAATAAAATTCATATGGAAATGCAAAGGAGCTAGAATAGTCAAAATAATTTTTAAAAGATGAATAAAGTTGGAGGACTTACAGCTACTGATTTTAAGACTTATAATGAAGGTATAGATATCAAGAGAATATGACATTAGTATGAAGGCCAAAAATATATCAATAGAATAAGATAGCTATTTCAGAAATAGAGCTGCACATAAATGGCCCATTGATTTTGACAAAAGTGCAAAGGCAATACCAAGGATAATCTTTCAACAAATGATCCTAGAACAAATGAATATCCATATGCACAAATATGAAATTGAGGTATATATTGCAGGATATACAAAAAGGAGTCAAAATGGATCATAGACCTAAATGTAAAATGTAAAAACGATTTAGAAAAGATTTATAGGGTAAAATCTTTGTGACCATCAGAGGGATTATAAAGGGTAAGGAGGAAGCTTTTTGGGGATATATATATATATGTGTGTATATATATATATATATATGGCCTAGTGCATGGAAATTCGTGCACTGGGGGGGTGGGGGGGGTGGTCCTTCAGCCTGGTCTGTCCCCTCTCACAGTCTGGGAGCTTTCAGGGGATGTCCTACTGACAGCTTAGGCCCGCTCCCTATGGGGATCGGGCCTAAGCTGCAGTCTGGCTTCCCTCTGTGGGAGTTGATCAGGCCAATCAGGGGAAGGCACTGGCCCCATCACCCCACCGCTGCTGGTGCTACCAGCCGCTGCGGCTGCCTGCCCTTGGCCCTTGTAGCCACCGTGGCTTTGTTGCAAAGGATGTCCGGAGTGACGTTTGGCTGTCTGGTCTAATTAGCATATTATGCTTTTATTATTATAGATTCATTATCTTGATTATAGTGATGTTTTTGTGAGTGTATTCATATGTCAAAGTACCTAAAATTGTACATTTTAAGTTGTGAAATTTATTTTATGCCAATTATATATCAGTAAAACTGTTTTAAAAAAACATGAACATATACAGAATTTTACTTAATTTTAAATGGGTTAATAGATTACCCTGAAGCCTGGCAGTGAGTAACCTTGCCTTGGGATAAAAATGGGCTTTCCTTTGTGAAGGAAATACTACTACCACTACTACTAGTAGTAATAGCTAACACATAACACTAACATGTTTCAGGCACAGTCCTAAGTGATTTGCATGTTAAGTCATGCAAGATTTCTAACAACCACATGGTATATGTAGTATTCTCCTCTCAGTTTTAAGAAGAAAAAAATTGAAGCAAAGGAAAGTTTCAACGACTTGTCCAAAGTTACCCAGTTAGTTTGTAACTGATCTGCCATTCACACCTAAGCAAGTCATCTCCAGAGTCACTGTCCTGAATCAATATCCTAAGTTGTCTAAGATGAAACCTTCTTTAATGATAATAATGGTGCATCTGCAACCACTTTTTTAAAAACTGGGTAGATTAACAGGACTTTTGTAAATGCAAATTAAGTCTGTTGGATATTGAAAATAGGTAATCTCATTTTCCAGTTATTTTAGAAAATATTTCATTATCACAGGTGACATATTAATTGCCCCAAATTAGCCATACCTAAGTGGGCTAGGAAAAGCAGTAATTGTGTATGAGAACCTTAACAAAGAGGGGTAAGCAAGCATTTTCCCTTTTAAAGCATTAGAAAAAGTAGAGAAGAGAGAAGTGGGGCTGCCATGGGAATTGGTTGACCACTGATAGCTTATTGACAGGTAAGGATTTTCTGTAAATACTTGGGGCTTCTTACTAAAATCACACATGCTTCACAGAAAACCCTGACTTTAATGGAATTTGTACTAAGAAGACAAGTTTTCCAGTAGTGATTTGTGTATATCACAAATTAGAATTTTTCAAATGCCATCTCAAAAAACCTCTTTACTGGACAGGTTCAGGCTAATTAAGACCAGTTCCCTCAGGTGAATCCACGAAGATGCTAACACAAGACTGGTCATACGTTGTGAGGAAATGTATTTCAGTTTATTTTGTTTTCTGGTGTTAATTTTGTCTGTTTGACTGTCTGGCAAAGATCTCTATAAAGAGCCAAGTGCTATAAGTGTGAATCATAAGAGGATGGGGCAGTCGGGTTACTTGCTAGCAGTATTGAACATGTACTATTTCTTAAGTTACTGAGTTACCATTTTTTATGCATCATCTCAGGTAATCTTCACAACAACTATAGATCAAGAAATTAAATGTTTTAAAGGGTAAGTAAATTATACAAGATCATAGAGCTAGTAAGTAGAGGAAGATCTGGATCCATGCATATCTACTCCAGGACTTTAAGCTCTTTCAGTGATTAAAGGGTTTATTGATGTAATTCCTTGCCTTTTTCCCCCTCCAAGACTACTCTGATTGGTTATCATATTCTGTATTAATGATTTATACTCTTATTTTTCCTTTTAATTGGAAATTGCCTGAAATTCCTTTTTGAATTGAATGGGAGAAGTATCATAAAAACAGCTGACAACACAGTGATTTCTGCTAATACACTATTTTATATAAGTTGGTCAGCCCTAAGAATGTTTGCATGTTAAGATTAAAGACTCTGCCCTAACTGGTTTTGCTCAATGGATAGAGCATCAGCCTGCGGACTCAAGGGTCCCGGGTTCGATTCCGGTCAAGGGCATGTACCTTGGTTGCGGGCACATCCCCAGTAGAGGGTGTGCAGGAGGTAGCTGATCAATGTTTCTCTCTCATCGATGTTTCTAACTCTTTATCCCTCTCCCTTCCTCTCTGTAAAAAATCAATAATATATATATATATATATATATTTTAAAAAGATTAAAGACTCAAGCTAATTTGGATTTAGTTAGAGAATTCCATCTGGAACTAAACCCGATGCTTCCCTCCACTCTCATCTGTTGGCTGTTATGTGAATAAAGAGTTGGAATCATTGGGATAAATACGTGGATGGAATTAAGTATTGGACTTATTTGGAAAAAATAAACACACCAAACAATGAGCAATCACTGAATAAAAACAAAACAAAACTTGAGAGAATAAAAAGTTTCTTTTGAGAAATTGAAAAGTTTGAATAATAAGTGAAAGTTTAGATTTTAGCATGTATTCTTATGAATGAATGAAATGCTTTGGATAAGATGATCATATATCATAACTCAATAGTTTTTACTTCAAAAGTATTTCTAAAGTGATGAGTTCTATATAAAACTTGTTTGACAAAAATAAAGGAAAAAAATGACCTGGCAGTTAATGTATCTGTGAAGCTTAGATGGAAAGGTACTTTCAAAGTGTTGCAAATATAAGGTTCTTTGGTTATTGATTTCAACCTAAAGTCTAGGATTCTACTACAAATATCCCTGTTCTGCTAGCCTTAAAAATATCTTTGTACATTACAACTTCTCCTTTCTTTCACAACTTTGCCAATTCAGTTTCGTCTGTCATCTGCAACACATGAACAAATGCTGTGCCTATTTGGAAATACCCAAACTAAATCAAGATATAAACACATAAGTAAAAGGACAGAAAAATTTTTATAGTTTTCCAAAATCTGCAAATGTGATTTTTTAAAAAAGAAAGAAAACCCGGTGAAGACACAGGGGTCATACTCAGAAAATAAAACTGGTTTGACAAAGTGTCTTATACTTATTCATGATGTCCCCAAATAATGTCCTACTTCACTCCTAGATTTTTTTTGTGTGTGGAGAAATGTCCAGAAGTCATTCATAATGACTGAGGACACCACTAACATTGAACGGACAGGTGTGGGGAGACGACAGAAGTGCAGAGAACAATCTATGGCTTGTTTCCCACAAACACCCATCATGTCCCCATCGGGAAACACTGTATGCTGTACCCATTTTGTTCCTATCTTCACACTGATGCTGGGGACAGATCTCTAGAAAAACTATCATGCTCATAAATACAGTTGGTGAAATACTTGGTGCAGCTTTGTTTAGCCCTTTCCAAACCCAAATCTTTACCTAAAGGGGAAGACAACTTTTGTCTTTCCCATCTCAGTTTCCTCTCCTGTCTAACTTGTCACACTGAACAGTACTTGCTTTTCAAACAAATGTTTTAAACATGAATGATCTGGATTCTTTTGAAATGCCTTTATTTCAGCAAGTGTGCCTTTGAATCCTTAGCAGATTTAGAATTCTAAGTTTCTATTCTTCACAAGAATATACATTTTTCCTTTAGCCACTTTGGAGCTATAGCATTGAAAACAGATCCTTGTGTTCAGAAAATCCCTGAACATTTATTGGCCTTGAAAGTATGCAACACATCTAGCCACATAATTGAAAATAATAAGGCCACGATAAATGGGATGGCCCCAGGGTAAAACACCCAAGGGATTCAATTGGTGTCACTTTGCATCAATGTCCATGCATCATGGTAATTGAGGTAACATAACCAATTACCACATTTTAATTAGAGTTCTAAGAACTTGAGAAAATTTGCAGTGATGAGACAGCTCACTTTTTAAAAGAAAAAAAGAAAAGAAAGGTAGAAAGAATGAAAGGAAAGGGTGAAAAAACCCCACACATTACGTTACCCAACCTTGTTTCTCATAACCAGAGGTTACATAAAATATGTTTTGTGAGTCTTTATTTTTCTACCTCTCAATCTTATTATCTGGTGATGCATTTTGAGAAAACAAGTATATTTAAAATGCTGGTTTGTTACGAGAGCAATAGCATTCTCATCCTGATATGACTGATGACTTTAGAAATTTATAAATAAAAATTTTTCTAGATCGTAGCCTTGGCTTATAATTTCATTTCCCATCTAAGTGTTTCTCACCATCATAACTCGGGGATTCATTCTAAGTTTTCAGTCAGTGTCTGAACACAGTGACACATTATTAAATTACTTATTACTCTGCCTCTGGTTGCTAAACAAAAATAGACCTAGATTCCACCCCCCTAAAAAAATTAAAAGCAGAAAGAATTACTGCATTTAGAAAATAATTTTGACTTGTGGCAATTATTTTTATAAGGTTCAAGTTTAAGTGAAAAACCTCCTGTAAAATTTTACTGCTGCTACATAATCAAGTAATTATGTAATTACTTGTACTTAATTACTTACAAGAGAGATGGTTGTTAAAAAATCTTTATACGTGTCAAGAACAGATTTCTTCTTTAGAGTATTTCTAGCCAAGCTTCAAATTGAAAATTTAAAAAAAGCTCTTTTAAAAGTAATTTCTGATAAATTTATTTTTCTTTTATAAATCTGTTACAATTTTTCTTCAAATATATGAAAGTGCATTATACACAGGTCTTCATGCCTTACCTACTGTTTCCAAAGAAGAAAGGAAGGAAAGAAGGAAGGGAAGGAGGAAGGCAGGAAGGAAGGGAGAAAGAAAGAAATGATTTTAAATTACAGTGGAAGGGCTTTATTTTATTTTATCATTGTTATTTTTTTAATCCTCACCTGAGGATATTTTCCATTGATTTTTAGAGAGAGTGGAAGAGAGAGGGAAAGAGAGAGAAATATCGATGTGAGAGAAACACATCGATTGGTTGCCTCCTGCACATGCCCTGCGGGCCTGGTCCAAGGAGGAGCCTGCAACCGAGGTATGTGCCCTGTACCAGAACCAGAATCCAGGACCCTTTGGTCAGCAGGCCAACGCTCTATCCATTGAACAAAACTGGCTAGGGCGAAGGGCTTGATTTTAAATATGACATGTGTTCTTAATGTGAAGATTTCCAGGAGACAGAGTAGATTTTCAAGGGAAGTTGAGGAATATCCTTTCCTTGAGTGTTAGAATAGAATGTGGTGACCAAGAGTTTGGGCCAGACTGCGCCACTTAGTAGCCATGTGATTGTGGCAAATTATTTAATTCTTCTATGCCTCGGTTTCTTCGTCTGTAAGATGGAGATAACAATAATACCTGCCCCAGGTTATGTGAGGCTTAAATGAAAAGTTCTTTGAACAGCTGCTGCTGCAGAATGAGTAAACCTTAACTGCTATTATTTATGTTATTGCAGGGACCAAGTCTTATTTGTTTTGTGATTATCTAGAAATTAATGCATTGCCTGGCATACTAAGCAATTAATATATTTTTACTTAATAAACACATGAACAAATGATAGAGAAGTTAGTCATTGAGGAAATCCTGTCCTAAGTGATAGGTTCCATGGTGGACATAACCACGCATCCTTACATCTCCCTTTCCAACCGGAATTGGTGAAAACTGAATCAGCTAAATGAACTCTAGAAACAACCCTCTCAGTACGGGTTGATTTTATTCGTCTTCTACTAGTATTTTAAATTTTATTGATTTTGATTCTATTTTTATTATTTGTTTTCTTCTGCTTATTTTAGGCTTAAATTGCTTCTTTTTTTCTCAGTTTCTTAACGTAGGAGTTTAGGATTTTGTAGATCTCTCTTTGTTTCTAATATACACATTTTGTGCTGTAAGTTTCCCTAAGCACTACTTTTGCTGCATAAAATAAATCTCAATGAATTGTATTTTCATTTTTAATTAGTTTCAAATATTTTAAATTTTCTGTTGATTTTTTCTTTAACCAACATATTACTTAGAAATATGCTATTTTATCTCCAAATATTTTGGTATTTTTCAGCTATCTTTGTGTGAATGGTTTCTAATATAATTCCATAGTGGTCTGAGAGCATACATTATATAATTTCTATTATTTTAAATATTTTAAGGTGTGTTTTGTGGCTCAGAAGGTGGTCTTATCTTTTTTAAAAATATATATTTTTATTGATTTCAGAGAGGGAGGGAGAGAGAGATAGAAACATCAATGATGAGAAAGAATCATTGATTGGCTGACTCCTGCACACACCCCACCAGGGATCGAGCCCACAATCTGGGCATGTGACCAGGGAATCTGATTGGGAATCAAACCATGACCTCCTGGTTCACAGGTAAAAGCTCAACCACTGAGCTACTCTGGCTGGGCAAAGGTGATCTTATCTTGGTGAATGTTCCATATGAGTTTGAGAAGAATATGTATTCTGCTGTTGTTGAATGAAATATTTTATAAATGTCAATTAGATCCAGCTGATTGACAGTGCTGTTCAGGTCAACTTATTCTTAGTAGGTTTCTGCCTGATTGATATATCAATTACTGACATAATAGAGCTAAAACCAGAAGCCCTCAGCAAAGGTTGAAATCCAGCTATAATAATTGATTTTTGTATTCTTTCTTGCAGTTCTATTCATTTTTGCTTCACTATTTTGATGCCCACTTGTTAGATCAATACACATTTGGGATTGTTAAGTCTCCTAGGAGATTTGATTCCATTTTATTAATGCCTCTCTTTATTCCTGATAATTTTCCTTGTTTTTGAGTCTGCTTTGTCTGAAATTTACACAGCTACTCCCACTTTCTTTAACCTGAGTCTTTGTATTTAAAGTGGGGTTCTGACAACACGTAGTTGGTTCTTGCTCTGTTTTCTATTCTGGAAATATCTACTCTTACCTGCAGTAATTAGACCAACCATTCACATTTAAAGTGATTACTAATATAGTTGGAATAGTATCTGTTATGTTTGTGACTATTTTCTATTTATTGCATTTATTTTTACCTATTAACAATCACTTTATTTATTTTTAAATTGTTGACAGTATTACAGATGTGCCCCATCCCGCAGCCTCTTGGCCCACTGCCACTCAGCCTGTATCCATCCCACCCCAAGCCTTCAGCACATTATTGTTTGTGTCCATGGGCTATGCATCTCTATGTATAAAAAGCCAGCGACCATAACAGCCATAACAACCATAACGACCCGGTCACTATGATGCCCACTGTGGCCAGCGAACTGGTCTGATCAGGGGTTGGGCCCGGCCAGCCAACCTCATGGCCCCTCTTCCCTGCTGGCCTGCCCCTGATCAGACTCTCCCACCCCTATTAACACATTGTATGCAGGAAACGTATTTATACGTTTTATGTATTTATACGTTCTACCAGTGTAGTAGAGCGCGGGACACGTATTAATACGTTTTTTTATAGACTAGCGGTAGAATGCGGGTAACATATAAATATGTAAATTAAAGTTATCCTAATTTTACTGAACGTTGCCATTTGCGCAAAAAAAATAGCAAAAATGGCCCACGCCACCTGTTAGCACGTGATAAAAACTTCCCGCAAACAATGTGTTAAGAGCTGGCCACCGGCCAAATGCCCCCAATCAGCCCGCCCCACCACTATAGGCCCACAGCCCCTCCCCCTAGGCCAGCCCGACCCAGATCACACCCCTCCATCCCAATAGGGGGTGGGGCTGGGTGGCCAACCTCCTGCAGCCCCTCCCCCCACCTGGCCCCAACCCAGATTGGCTCCCCCACCCTATCAGGGGCAGGGACAGCTGGCCAACCACCCATGGCCCCTCCCTTAGGCCACTGGTCCCCGATTGGAACCCCCCACCCCATTTGGGGGTGGAGCCAGCCAGCTCACTGCCCACAGCCCTCCCTATGGCCAGCCCTGCCCCAAATCGGCCCCCCAACCCCAATTGGGGGTGGGGCCCACCAGGCAAGTGCCCATGGCCCCTTCCCTCAGCCGGCCTGACCCTGATCGGCCCCAATCAGGCTGGGCCAGCAGGCCAACCTCCTGCCATCTCCTCCTCCTGACAGGCCCATCCCTGATCCACCCTGATTGGGGACGGGCCAGCCAGACCCCACCCATACATGAATTCGTGCACTGGGCCTCCAATATCTTACCTAATAATAGACAAACATGTAAATTGGCCATCCCTTCGCTATGCTCACCAGCCAATCAGGAAAGTATGCAAATTAACCCAACAAAGATGGCGGTTAATTTGCATATGCAGGCATGGAGCAAAGACTGAAGGCTCCAGCTGGAGCAGCGAAGACTGAAGGCTGAAGAGGCTTTGCTTCTCTGCTGAGGCTGGAGCGAAGGCCTGGATCCCGGGTGCCAGAGGAAAACCGGTGCCGGCAGCCAGGGGAAGGAAGGCCTATTGCACGAATCTCTTTGTGCACTGGGCCTCTAGTATACTATGTAATAAAAGCTTAATATGCTAAGTGTCCGGTTGTCTGGTCAACCATTCAACCAATCAAAGCATAATATGCTAATGATATGCTAAGGCCACTCAACCGCTCCCTGTGATGTTCACTGACCACCAGGGGGCAGACAGTTAACTGGTAGACCAGTTGCTATGATGTGCACTGACCACCAGGGGGCAGACGCTCCAACTGGTAGGTTAGCTTGCTCCTGAGATCTGGCCAATCGGGATTGAGCAAGACAGGCCAGACATGCCCTGGAGCTCTCCTGTGGTCCCTCCCCAGCTGGTCAACCTCCCACATCCCTCCCTGGCCCTGATCGTGCACCGGTGGGGTCCCTAGGCCTGTCCTGTGCCCTCTTGCAATCTGAGACCCCTCGGGGGATGTCAAGGAGCCAGTTTTGGCCCAATCCTGCAGGCCAGCCGAGGGGCCCCACTGGTGCATGAATTCATGCACCGGGCCTCTAATATGTATGTATTTTCTTTGCTTATTTTCTTCCAGTTTCTCCCCCCCCACTCCCCCCGCCCCCTGAGATCTGTCAGTCTGTTCCATGTATCCATGCCTCTGGATCTATTTTGTTCAGCAGTATATTTTCTTCATTAGATTTCACATATAAGTGAGATCATATGGTATTTGTCTGTCTCTGTCTGATTTATTTTGCTTAGCTTAATAATCTCTAGGCACATCCATGCTATCCTAAAAGGTAAGAGTTCCTTCTTTTTTACAGCTGGGTAATATTCCATTGTGTAAATTCCACAGCTTTTTTTTTTATCAGCTCATCTACTGATGGGCACTTGGGCTGTTTCCAGATCTTGGTTATTATTAACAACACTGCTATAAACATAGGGATGCATATATTTCTTCTGATTGGTGTTTTGGGATTCTTAGGATATATTCCCAGAAGTGGGTTCGTTGGTTCAAAAGGAAGTTCCATTTTTAATTTTTTGAGGAAACTCTATACTGTTTTCTACACCATTCTGCATTCTCACCAACAGTGTATGAGGGTTCCCTTTCCTCCACATCATCACCAGCAGTTGTTGTTTGTTGATTTGTTGGTGGTAGCCATTCTGACAGGTGTCAGGTGATACCTCATTATAGTTTTAATTTTCTGATAATTAGTAACTTTGAGCATTTTTTCATATGTCTATCGGCCATTTTTATGTACTCTTTAGAGAAATGTCTATTCAGGTCCTTTGCCCATTTTTAAATTGGATTGTTTGTCTTCCTGGTGTTAAGTTATATAAGTTCTTTATATATTTTGGAAATTAACCTTTCATCATATGTATTATTGGTGAATATGTTCTCTGATTCAGTGAGTTCCCCTTTCTTTTTGTTGATGGTTTATTTGGCTGTGTTTCTAGGAATTTTTCAATTTTTCCCAGGTTGTCCAGTTTGTCAGCATGTAGTTGTTCATAGTATTTTCTTACAATCCTTTGTATTTCTGTAATATCAATTTGTACTTGCCCTTTTTCATTTCTGATTTTATTAATTTGGGTCCTCTCTCTTTGTTTCCTGGTGAGTCTTGTTAAAAGTTTGTCAATCTTGTTTTTCTTTTCAAAGAACCAATCATGTTTCATTGATCTTTGTTAGTTGTTTTTTTTTGTTTTGTTTTGTTTTTGTCTATATGTCATTTATTTCTATTCTTATCTTTATTATTTCCTTCTTTCTCCTTACTCTGGGCTTTTCTTGTTGTTCTCTTTCTAATTCTTTTAGTTGTAGTGTTAGACTGTTCTTTGAGCCTTTCCTTTTTTCTTGAGTTAGGCCCATAATGCTATGAACTTCTCCCTCAGTACTGTTTTTCCTGTGTCCCATTGACTTTTGGTTGTTTTGTGTTCATTTACATTTGCTTTCAGGACAAATTTGATTTTTTTCCTTCATCTCATTGGTATCCTATTGATTGTTTAATAACATATGATTTAGCCTCCATGAGTTTGAATGTTTTTGAGTGTATTGTAGTAGATTTCTAGTTTCATGCCATTGTGATCCAAGAAGATGCTTGCTATGATTTCAATTTTATTGAATTTCTTAAGACTTATTTTGTGTTCCAACATGTTGTCTATCTTTGAGAATGTTCCATGTGCACTTGAGAAGAATGAATATTCTAAAGCCTTGAGATGAAATGTTCTGTAAATATCAGTTAAATCCATCTGATCTATTATATTGTTTAAGGTCACTGTTTCCTTGTTGATTTTTTTGGGTGTGGGAGGAGGGTGGTTAGATGATCTATCCAGTGGTCAGTGGGGTGTTAAAGTCTCCTACTATCACTGTATTGCTGTCGACCTCTCCTCCAAGACTTTTTAAAAAAATACATTTAGATGCTTTTATTTTGGGTGCATATATGTTTATCAAGGCTATATCCTCTTGTTGGATTGATCTCTTTATTATTATATAGTAACTTTGTCTCTTGTTATGGCCTTTGCTTTGAAGTCTATTTTGTCAGATATGAGTATTGCTAACCCAGCTTTATTTTGTTTGTTTTCATTTGCATAGATAATTCTTTTCCATTCCTTCACTTTCACCCTGTGTGAGTCTGATAGTCAGCATATATATGGGTTATGTTTTCTTATCCATTCAGCTACCCTATATCTTTTGATTGGAGCATTGAGTCCATTTACATATAAGGACATTGATAGGTAATTATTTATTACCATTTTTATTCTTTATGCTTATGTTCCTCTCTATATATATTTCATCTTCATACAGTTGTTACTTTAACATTTCTTGCAATGCTGGTTTGGTGGTAATACTTTTCATTAATTTGAAAACTTCATGCCATTTCCTTCTGGCCTATAAGGTTTCTGTTGTGAAATCAGCTGACAGCCCTATGGAAACTCAGATAATTGACTATTTCTCTCTTGCTGCCTTAAAGATTCTCTCTTTGACATTAACATTTGCCATTTTAATTATGATGTGGTTTGGTGTGGGCCACTTTGGGTTTATCTTGATTGGGACTCTCTGTGCTTCCTGAACTTGTGTGACTTTTTCCTATACCAGGTTAGGGAAGTTTTCGCCATTGTTTTCTCAAATAGGTTCTCTATCCTTTGCTCACTTTCTTCTCCTTTTAGTACTCCTTATGATGTGGATATTTTTACATGTTGTCCCAGTGTTCCCTAAACCAGCAGTAGCCAACCAGTGGTCTGTGGACCACTGGTGGTCTCTGAGGTTCAAAAGGTTGGTGACCGCTGCCCTAAACTATACTCATGCTTTTTAAAAACAAAAACAAAACAAAACATATTTTTATTGATTTCAAAGAGAAAGGGAGAGGGAGAGTGAGGTAGAAACATCAATGTTTAGAGAGAATCATTGATAGGGCATATGCAGATGTAGAAGTTGTTGGTGTTTATGCTACTTTCTGGCTCAGAGACTTTGTGTCTGTCATTACTTTTAGAATATTCTCAGCCATTCCACTTTAAATATTTCTCATCCTCAATTCTCTCTTCCCTTTCTGATATTCCAATTACACATATATTGTACCCTTTGATATTATCTCAGTGTTCCTGGATGTTTCCTTCTTGTTTATTACCACCTTTTTTCTATCTGCATTTTAGTTTGAAAATTTTATTGACCTATCTTTAAGCTGATCAATTATTTCCTTGGCCATTTCCAGCCTATTGCTAAATACAGCAAAGGCATTCTTCACTTATTTTATAGATTTTAAAATTTTCTAACATTTCCTTTTGAATCATTCTTAGAGTCATCATCTCTCTGCTTACATTACCCATCTATTCTTATATGTTATTTACTTTCTTCACTAGAGCCCCTAATATATTAATTATAGTTACTTAAAATTTCTGTCTGTTAATCCCCAAATTTGTGTTATATCTGAGTCTGATTCTTGCTTGTTTTGTCTCTTCAAACTGTGTTTCTCTGACATTTTAGCATGCCTTGTATTTTTTGTTGTTGTTGAAAGCTAGACATGATGTGTCAGGTAATCAGAATTGAGGTAAATAGGACATTAGTGTGAAATTTTTATGTTAATCTATCCAGGAGTTGAATTGTATTTAATGTTTGCCATTACTGTAATTCTTTTATGCTGAACTTCAAATTCCTTTAGTGTCCTTGTTTTTGTCTCTTCCGTTACCTTTGCAATTTCCTAAGAATTCTTCCTCAGATACCTGCAAGTTATCTTTTAGCTTAAATGCACTGTTATTATACTGGAACTCTATTAGTATAGTGGTAATAAGTAAGGGAGGATAAATACCTGATATTTTAAGATTGACTCTCAGTTTTAGTGGGCCTTTGCCCTTGCGCTGTGACATTCAGAAATGTTTCTTAGTTATTCCAGCCCCTTAGATGAGATAAGAAGTCTAGAGGGTGTGAAGTCAGAGAAATACCCTTCTCCCAGGTGGGGTAGGCTCTCAAGAAATATTTTTCCCTAAAAAGTAGGTTTTTGTTATGGAGACTGTTTGTGTATATTTCACAGTGGTTACACTTTCCCTCCCACTATCAGACTCACAGGGAACATTTCTTAGTATTTTACTGTGAGAACCTGCTGGTATCCTGGGTAGTAAAACCCAGGAAAATGTGGGGTCTCCCTAAGACTATGGTCCCTAGAAGTTTTTCACTCTCAAACTGTCCACATGCAGCCTTCAGCAATTTATTAAATTTACTATTTAAGAGTTGGTACCAGTTTATGGCTCCAGTGGCTTCTGCTTCAGGTAAGTAGATCTCATCTGCGATTATCTGGACTGACTTATGACTACAGATTTCAGTTTGCCCTGCAGCCTTAGTTCTCCCATGTGTCCAAGAAAAGCCATAGATACTCAGTATGGTTAGCTTTTTCTTCTTTTGAAAACAGGAACAGCAACTTCCAAAGTGCTTTACATGTCAGAGCTAAAATCAGAAGTTCTCAGCACTGGTTGAAATGAAGGACGGTAACCCAAGTTAGGGCTCCGGCGCTTAGTACAAGGTGCAGAAGAGGGCACACCTCATCCAAGACTGTAGGATATAAATCCAGGAAAAATCAAAGATGTAGGACCAGGGTCAAGCAGGGATAAGAACCCAATTTTTAGGAAGCATCAATTCAAAAGGGCCGGGGCAATAGGTTGAAACCCAGACTGAACCAGAAGGGCTGGACCAGACTGATTCCTGAAAAAGTTAAGTCCTTTTAAATAGAGAATTTGAAGAAATGGAACTGTTAATGATACAAGTGGATTGGGGCTGAAATATAGCTTCCAATTTCCGTTAGTAATTTTTGTGTGAAAAATTGATGAAAAGTCACACTTTCCTCTTTCTGTTCTCACTATCCTGATTCTAGTCTACTCCTATTGCCACAGACTGATAGCTAGAGTAGACTTCTTGCTAGTGTGCTTATTTCCAAGTAGCCCCTCCAGTCTACCCAGCATACCACTCTCTGTTGGGCTTCAATGACTGAAATATTGTTTTAATGATATTATCCCACTGAACAAGGATATACTGTAGCTCCCCTTTGCTTATAAATCAAAGCTAATAACTCTCCAAGCCTCCACAGGCTGGCTCCATATGACTGCTGTCAACCTAAATGAGGTAAACGGAGGCAAGCTCAAATGACAGAAATTGAGTTTATTTTGGAATAGCAGAGGAATTGCAATTTGGAAATGCATGCTCTAACAAGCTACACATGAGTTTGTTGAGGGTTTGGAATGGACTATATTTATGAGCAAGGATTGCAAAGAGGGAGAAGTCCACTCAGAGTCCAAGCAGTAAGTTCATTTTCTTGAGGATGGGAGAGATTCTTAGCAAATGTTCATTGGTCAGGAGATAAGTCCTGGTCTTCCGTAAATCAGGCATTTCTAAGAAATCAGTGTTTCAGTTCTTAAGCTCTCTACTGAGGGAGCATGATTCTCAATTTCATATCTTTTTCAGTTTTATTTTTGATTGAAATTCTCTCACACTACCTAAACCTTTTGCCTCAATAGTTGTTTATCCAGTTCTAAATATCCATAAAATAGGCAAAGGATGTAATCAAGTGATTTACAAAGTAATACATACAAACGGTTACGAAACTTATGAATAAATGTCCAATCTAGCTAGTAATGAAAGAAATGTAAAGTAACAGTTTGTCAGTTGCTATTTTTTTTACCTATCAATAAGAGAGAAAATTAGCAACAAATCCCAATGTTAGAAAGGTGAGACTATGTTGCAATCTGTCATAATTTTTAGCTATTTCTCAATAACTTAAAAAGTGTTCACACCCTCTGGCCTAGTCGTTATCCTCCAATTTACTCTCAGAAAATAATCTCAGCTATTTATATGAAGATGTTGGTCATGTTTTAGTTATAAAACCAAATAATTGGAAACAGTAGGAATTTCTAATAACATTTAGTTTAAGTAAACATTTAAATAAAATGATGAAACATTTAAAACCATTATAAAAACCATATTTTTGGGGGGGAGGTCAATCGGAGAAAAAGGAGACAGATGTAAAACTTTAGACAATTTTAAAAAATCATGTTTTTCAGATCCTATTGGTTTTACTTTCTAAATAACTCTAAAGTTCATTCAGTTTTCCATAACTGTACACCACCCAAATCTAACCTACCAGCATCTTTCATAAAGTGTTTAGGATATTACCTGGCACAGAGAAAGTGTTTAATAAATATTTGTTGTTATTATTCTTATTCTTATCTGCTGCAGTAGCCTCTAACATTGCCTTCCCACATCAACTTTTGCTCCCTTCCCAGTCCATTCTCTACCCCGTAGCCTGTGTAATCTTTTAAAATCACTAATCTGATTATGTGATCTTGCCTGCTTCTCCAGCCTTATTTCCATCACATGTCCTCCTTCTGCAGGCCAGACCCACTGCCTGCTGCCAGGCCCTCACCTGCAGCACACTCCATCCTGCCTAAGGACCTGTTCCTTCTGCCTTCCCTACTCGCCCATACCTTGAGTTCCTGCCCTCAAATTCTAATCCTTCAGAAATCAGCTCAAGAGCTACTTCCTCAGATAAGCTTTTCTTGACCTTCTAGAGTAGATCAAGTTTACCTCTTATATCTTACTAGAGGCCTGGTGCACAAAAATTTGTGCACTCTGGGAGGTCCCTAAGCCTGGCCGGTGCCCTCTTGCAGTGTGGGACCCCTCGGGGATGTCTGACTGATGGCTTAGGCCTGCTCCCCAGGGGATTGGGCCTAAGCTGGCAGTCAGACATCCCTCTGGCAGCCCAGGAGCCCTCGGGGGATGTCCACCTGCTGGCTTAGGCCCACTCCGTTAGTTGAACATCCTTAGTGCTGCCACAGAGGCCGGAGAGGCTCCCACCACTGCCGTTGCACTGGCCAGCCATGAGCGGCTTCTGGCTGAGCGGCGCTACCCCTGTGGAAGCACACTGATCACCAGGGGGCAGCTCCTGCATTGAGCGTCTGTCCCCTTGTGGTCAGTGCATGTCATAGCGACCGGTCATTCCCTGTTGTTCCACTCTTAGGGTCAATTTGCATATTACCCTTTTATTATATAGGATTATATAGGTAGTAATCTCACCTGCCAGGTTCTAAAACTAAATGTTGTCTGTCTCATTCAATAAACATGTGTTAAATAAATTTGCTGAATACATAATTAGTTAATTAATTAATGAGGTTGTCTAAAAAGCTTATAGCTACTTGCTTTTTGTCTGCTCATTTATTTTTCTTTTTATATCAGAATGGCATGAATGCAATCTTCATTGATCCACTTTTCTGTCTTTTCATATCTTCGTGGTTTTCACAACCACAGAAACCTCTAGTTATATTCATCTTGTGTATAGCTGACCAGCCAGGAACACTGAATCAGTCAGAGGTGAATTGAGATATTAAAAGCCCTTATCCCTTGTGGAGTCTGTCGGGGGAGGGGAGGAAGGGGAATGCAGGGCAGGGCCTGTGAGGAGTCCAGGCCTTTGCCTCTGCAGTGAGTAACCTCCTCCTTCCTTCCCAGTATGCAAGTCTATATTAGCATTTTCTATATGTCACTTGAAAATGTTTGGGAAGCACTGGTCTAGAAATAACAGTAATATTAAACCTCTGATCATAAAACAATAGTTACATTTAAATTTTGATTGAAGGGAAAATATTTAAGTGGAAATGCCAATGAGGTCAAATAATTTTCGTATCTTTAGGAAGATGACATTAACTCTAATTTTCTTTTTCATTCAGGTCTAATATTTTAGGTCTATTTTTTTTAGCTTGAATTGTATTTGTGATTTTTTTAAACATATAAGGGACTAAGTTTGCTGAATGTCAAAGAAAATATTCTATGTTTAGTCATACAAGGGGATAAAATTGAAATACCAATATTGTAAAAGCTAATTTTTTACATGAAGGAGTATAGGTCTAAAGTCTGACAAAGTAAATGTATTTTTTTGTTTGTTTGTTAATAATGCTCACCCAAGGATATTTTTCCATTGATTTTCAGAGAGAGAGAGTGGAAGGAAGGGGAAGAGACAAAGAGAGAGAAACATTGATGTGAGAGACACACATCGATTGATTGCCTCCTGCTTCGCAGGGACCTGGGCGAGCCTGAAACTGAGGTATACGTGCCTTTGACCAGAAATGTACCTGAGACCTTTCAGTCTTCAGGCTGATGCTCTATCCACTGACCCAAACCAACTAGGGTTAAATCTATTTTAACTTAGCTTAAATATGCTTCCCATAGCCATAATACTATCCGTGTATTGCTGTTAATTGTAGAAGTATTGGGTTCTGCATAGTTAACCTATTTACAAAGACAGTGTGTTGTCTGATTTCAACGGGTCATGGAATGGAAGGAATTGAGCACTCTTGTGCCCCTGCTGTATGGACAGCATTGTTCTGAGGTTTGTCTACACAGAGGTAGTGCAGAACATGATCTTCACTCTCAAAGGATTTTCAAACTGTATGGAGTGAGAGTAAGAGAATATTGACATAGAGGAGACAATAATTACTCCAAACGATGTGTGGGCTGAAAATGACAGCACCAATGACAAAACTAAATAAAAAGCTGCAAGAGAGTTGAGAGGTGAGTCTGCGCTCAATTTACCTTTATGTCTGACCAAATCCTGGGCAGAATGATGTAGTAAATAAGGAATGAATGAATTAATGAACTAATCAGTCAACAAATGTAAATACTACATTGTGTAGTTCTATCACTATTGTAAGAATCAAATGAGAGGGAAATCACTGAGGGCTATTTATTCAGAGAAATATTTATAGAGGAATTTAAGATAGAATTTTGAGAGTTTTGGTGAAGTCAATAGACACCAAATGCATTTATTCATTCAAAAAGTATTTATTGAGCCTTGGCCAGTTGGCTCAAGTGGTTGGACATAATCCTATATACCCAAAGGTTGCTGGTTCAATTCCCAGTGAGGACACATTCCCAGGTATAGGCTTGATCCCTGGTAGGGAGCATGCAGGATGAAGCCGATCAAGGTTTCTCTCTCTCTCTCTCTCTCTCTCTCTCTCTCTCTCTCTCTCTCTCCCCACCTTCTTAAAAATAAAAAAAATCATATATATGTATATATATATATACACATACACATACACATACACATACACATACACATACACATACACATATTTCCTACTGTGAACAGAGGCATGGTGACCTAAGTGAGTAGGAAATATTCATGAAGCAGTTACTATAGTGAAGGTCAGCTTTGGGGGAGCATTCAATTAAATTTCTGTCATTTTTATGTTACTAGATTATAGAATGCCTTAAAAGTCAGAATAATTTAGAAGAGAAAATAGCCACTGAAAGTTGCTTTTATTGTTTGTTTTGTTTAATGAGAGGAATAATACAATGAAAGGATTTATTTTAGGAAGCTTGGTTTAATAGTGGTGTGTAGGATTATCCTGAACACACTGTCCCCTCTGTTTTTAAAAAAGTCTAGGGATAGATTTTTTTATAAACTTTCATGGGGGTCTATGAGAATGTTTAGTTGCCCTTTTAATAACAAAGATTTCTAGTGTATCTCATCTACTTGTCTTGCTGCACTGTAATTTCATTTTTTGAGTTTGAAGTTGTGGAAACAGAGAACTCTTTCATTATCCCAGTCATCATAACTTTACAAGTGCTATAGAAAATAAGTCCCTATATAGACTTCTCCTCACCTGGTAAAATAACTCCAACTCCCTTGATCTTTTGCAAATAGTTTTTTTCTTCATTGTAAAGGAACATGCCTTGACTATTAAACTTTAATGATATCGAACTAACTAGATTCTCCCATATGGCCTTGATTTCTTCCTTTGTTTTTATACTTATGCAAGAGTAGGTATAATGACAATTATAAAAATTAAGTGCTAGAAGCTCCCAAGATAATTCCATTTATAGAACCTTAAAGTTGTTGGCACACACACAAAATCAAATTTAAAAGTCCTTAAATTATTTTATTTTATTTTGGTTTTAAATAGATACAGAGTCAGGATGGGCTGCAGTGTCTGCAGTTGAGGGCAGAGGTGTTAGAACAATTGAAGAGTTTCCTATAGATTCTGTGGCCCCCACAGTTCCTCCACTCCTGTTCTCCTTCCAATACTGGTGCTAGAGGATAAGAAAGGTGGGGAATAGCACCTTCTGAGATGAACAGGCACCCAATGTCAACAGCCACTTTACTGTGGAACTTGGTTTCTTCAGGCTACTCTCTAGCATATCCTGTGCTGATTTACTTACCCACCAGCCTCTCTCGGACCTGCTCTCTCTGTGGTTACAAATGATTCTTCTTGCTAATTCAGTGGCTTTCCCTCACCTCTCTTCTTCTTATCTTCTCTGACTATGACACTCTTAACCACACACTACTTAAAAGTTTCCTTCTCTCAGCTTCCAGAATATTATGCCAGTAGTTCTACCTGGGTTTTCCTCTGTTACCTTTGCTGGTTGCTAAGCCCTCCTTTGAAGGCACCCACATTGCTCTATCCCATTGACCATTGCTTCATACCAATCAACTACTTATTTTTGCATGTAAAGAAAAGCCAAACTTGTCCAAGGCAGAATAAATAATTTTTGATTTGGTAGAAGACAAAACATCTTGCAGACTCTCCTATCACCATCATCATTTGCTAAGTGTTACTTTCTTAACTTTTCATATAGCTCTTATCATCCCCAAAGACTAGAAAAGGAGTTACAGCAATAAATACCCAGAAAGATATCCGATCCTCCCCAAGATACCATTGCATCTACCTTTGGACAAGAAAGGTCAATCAATTTTTGGCAATTAGCATGTGCAGGAATAAGGAAAGAGGATAAGTTAGCTAAGGACTCTAGGCAAACTCTGCCACTAGGTGCTGTTTCCTGATGGAGCTTTAATGGGGTCAGATGGCCTGCTGGACTTCCGTTACAAGGATCCCATTCATGGTAAGTTCTCAGCTGAAATTATCAATGAGTTAGAAAGGGCTAATTAGGAATTCAGGTGTCTTGTATATTAGTTATTTCTGTGAGATCACTAACTCACCTCATCAAAGTTGATGCACATTAAAATTAGTTTAATTCACTAGACAAAAGCACAGAATATTAGATGACCCAAAAATAGCCTGTGCCATTTTGCTCTCTTTTTTTCTTGTTTTACATTCTGAAAGAACGCACTTCAAATAAGCAATTCCAATTTTCAAAAAAGCAATTCTTCCTTTCTTTTTCCTTTGTGAGTGGCACTCATACGGTAGCAGTGGTAAAATAAACAACGATGTGTTGGATTTTGTTTCTCTTTGTCTATATGACATTTGTGTCATCACCGTAGCTCTAATCCATATTCAGGTCTTCATGTTTGGTGCGCAGTAATATGTAAATCGCCCCGCCAGCTGCATGGAGCAGTGTTTGTTTGTTCTGTTTCCTTTGGCACTGCACAGAACTGAATTTCTGCCAAAATGGGGCTGCTTCAGGGAGCACTCCTGCTCCAGGAGGAAGTTTTGAAAGGAAGTGCACATCGTAAGTCTTCACTCTGTGAAGCAGCAAAATCAAAACAAACTTTCTGTTTACTAAAATATCGGTATTATGAATGCAAAATAATGTGTTTGTTAAAATATAATGAGCAGGCTGCCCATCTCCAGGATGCTGGGTGTACTAGGGTGTTGGAAATGAGGACACAATCCTGAGAAAGCTGATGCATTTTTTCCCCCTTGCAAAGGAAGTAGGTGAAGTGAAAGACACAATCTAGAAGTTTAAGAGGAACAGAAATATTTTAACATGCATATTAATCTCTGGAAACACATGGCATTTACATGTATTTAAATGTGGACAGCTGTGGCGTTTAAGTGTTAAAAAATTTCATTAATGATGCATAGAGCTATCTACTTCTGTTGGCAGGCCTTTCAGTCTTCAATCTGACACTTCCTTTTTTATCCAGCAAGCTAATTTCCCCTCTTTTGTGAGGAGTAACTGTTTTCACACTGCTGCTTACCCAGCAAGCCTCCTTATTGTTTCATGGTTAATTATCTTCTCCAGCCTCACCTTCCCAGCGAGGGGAGGGACCCTTCCTCCCCAGCACTAATGAAAGCTGAGTTTTATGGGTGCGCTGTGTCAATAAACACAAGTCTGATCAGTCAACATAATAAATGAGTTCCTAAAGTTTATGGAGTCACAGCTCATCTAGTGATTTTACTGAATAATGAGGAAAAATGATTAATCTGGTGGGAGGGGGGACTTTAATTTTGAAGAAAAAAAATGAAGGCTTTGTTGCCTGGGTATGGAACCTATCTGCAGACAAGCATAAGGGATCTCTATTTACCCAAGTATTCCTCACGCTCCCGGACAGCAGCAGGGATGGAGAATGTTGCACAAGGAGTGGGCTTGAAAAATACTGTTGATTGGTAGGAGGTGAGGTCGCTTGGCATTTTATTTCCCGGATTATTGCTGTTCGTTAAGAAAAAGGAGCAGCCGAGCTGTATGTAATCACACTATGCTACACTCTGCACTAACTGTAAGAAAAGCCGGAATGAGTCACACGCTGCTAGTCACTAGTGCCTGGCGTAGGAAATTCAGCAGGTTTGGCCCAAGTTACTAGCTCTGCTGGCCAGGCAATGTCCTGCTTCCCTGGACTATAAACAGCATATTCTCTTAGTTGCCGGCACTCGGACCCATATCTAAGTAGTTTGGCGCTCCTAGTTATTTTTTGGTTAGTTTAATTTGCAAAAGAATTTTAAAGGATTAGGTGATTCTCAGGTTCTAATATTGCTTTTTAAAATTTAAGACGAATTCACATTTTGAGCTCAAAATCTTCTAGAATGTACTTTCCATTTCTTTGATTTGGGAACCTTAGATTGTTTTAAGGTCCTGACATTTAAAACAAATCAAGAGGCCCCTTCATGAGGGCCCAGGACCACAGAGCTTCTATTCCAGTCAAGACTGAGTTTCTAAATCTAATGGGATCTCAGGATCCTTCACGTTTTCCCTTGAGATCTCATAAAGAACATCACCCCCCCTCAAGGATTCTACATTTTTAACATGTCTAAGGAGTCTAGGAATCAGAAGTATAAAATCTCTTGGAAACTTACTTCAAAGACATTTATTGCCTTCTAGGAAATAATCCTGAAATTTCAAGTAACTTTCCAGCAAGTATATTTGCCAGTTATTTTTATGGAGACAAGCCGTGACAGCTCAAGGGAGATGTGATCAAAATTTTGAGACTTACCAGTCCTCCCTAAGTCTAAAAGTAGTTATCGTTTAAAGAAGGCTATTAAGACAAAAATGCAAATCAAACTAAATAAAATCAGATGTAGAAACAAGGACTAAATCATTTTAAGAAAACAAATCATAGCTGACCTCCCTGCTAATCATCTTAAACCTTGTGTCAATCAGAGGATAAACTGAGAAAATCGAGACACGTTTGTTTGAGTGGCATAGATAAGATGGAAAAGAGATTAAAGTGATACCTGCCATTTTTGGTGATTCTTAATTTGCTTATCCAAGTTGGCCAATATCTATTTATTTATTTTTTTGTTGGAATGGTAAGTTATAATCAGATTCTTAGAATTAAAAACCAAAATCCCCCTTATCTGAGAGGACCAAACAAATAAGAACACAATGTTGGCTTTTAAAATGTACCTTGTTGGAAGTGAAAAGATGCACAATTCTCCCAAATAACAAGTACTGTGTGAAGGGCATGGATCCAGAATATGGTGAAGTCTGTAATGGGATGCTGGGCTTGGCAGGCAGACCTCAGCTTGCTGGCAAAGCTCCCCTTGGGCATGAGGCTACCTCAGGATCATGCCACAAATCTTGTGTTCATAAAATTCGGTCTGAAAATTGGGAACCCATGTCTATGTCACAGAAAAGCCCATGTGCTAGTAAACTTCACTTGTTTATGGGACTGTTCACCTCCTCTATACTGTGTAGGTTTTAAAATTATAGGTTTTTATTAATGGAAGAGTCTTATCGTAAAGCAGGGACAGTAGTGTACTTTTCCCCCTGGCAAAGATGAGGCAAAAATTACATCCTGAGGCACAAAATTCAAATGTTATGTCAACTCCTGACAGTCAAAAGGCAAACACCAAACAGCTAGAATAATGCCAGAAAATGGGGCCAGCTGTTATCATTAGGGGGAAAATTATTTATGTAACTCGGCATATGGGTCTGTTAATGTCATCTAAATAGGTTTACCATGTGGTAGAATGCAGAAAATGCCACCATTTTATTTCCATTGGGCTTTTACATCTTTATTGAGGTTATTTTTTGTACTTTTTTTTGTTTCAGTTTTACAAAATAATGAAGAGGTCAGATAAAGAAATTCCGTTTGTTTAAAGACTCTTCCAAAGTTTTATTTTTAATAATTCATTTTAAACAATGCTAAAGTTAGGTATTTCGAATCTATGAGGGAAAATTTCAGGGAAACAGAATAGTGACTAAGATAAGAAAAACAAACCAATTTTCCTATTCGGTCTATTCTGAATATAATACAAATTTCAGTATGTTTGCATATAAAGCAGTGGTCAAGGTAAAATAATTTGTTCACTAATGGAAGTAGAGTATTTTTCTACTTACTTCTAGTAAAACATTCAGAGTTGGGTGAGAAAGTAACTTTTCCCATGGTGGATGCTTAAGAAAGACTAATAATGATGTGTATAATAATTAACTTGTTTAAGGAAAACATAGCTTGACAGGAGGCATTCATCTGTTGCCACCTAGCTTTAATACTACCAGCAAGGAGGTGAATACACCTAAGAGTTATTTAGAAATTATGACAAGATCTAAATGTATTTAATTTATTGTCCCAAACATATTAGCTCTTAATCAAAATATCTGACTTCTTTGGGTCAGAACTTCTAGTGAAACTGAAATTATAGTAAGGGGAGAAAGAAGGGCTTATACTGTATGTATCCTTTCTTCTACAGAATTCCTTCTTACAGTTTCACAATCAACCTCTTTATAGAGCCTTAAAGTTGTTGGCATACACACAAAATCAATTTTAAAAGTATTAAAAATTGTTTTATTTTATTTTGTTTTTAAATAGATACAGAGTCAGGATGGGCTGCAGTGTCTGCAGTTGAGGGCAGAGGTGTTAGAACAATTGAAGAGTTTCCTATAGATTCTGTGGGCCCCACAGTCCCTCCACTCCTGTTCTCCTTCCAAAACTGGTGCTAGAGGATAAGAAAGGTGGGGAATAGCACCTGATAGGAACAGGCATCCAATGTCAACAGCCACTTTACTATGGAACCTGATTTCTTCAGGCTACTCTCTAGCATGTCCTGTGCTGGTTTTCTTACCCACCAGCCTCTCTAGGATCGCCCTCTCTATAGTTACAAATGATGATTCTTGCTAATTCAGTAGCTTTTCCTCACCTCTCATTCTTCTTATCTTCTCTGACTACAACACTCTTAACCACCCACCACTTAAAGGTTTCCTTCTCTCAGCTTCCAGAATATTATACCAGTAGTTCTACCTGGGTTTTCCTCTTACCTTTGCTGGTTCCTCAACCCTCCTTGGAAGGCACCCACAAGGCTCTATCCCATTGACCATTGCTTTTTACTGTTCCCTCTTCTTGCAATGTTCCCCTTCCCGAACACTTTCTCTGAATTTCTTTCTTCCCTCTGTGTTGCCTACATACCCTTGAAAATAATAGACAATTAGACCTCATGTGGCTAAACTCAGGGCAGGAAAGTCTGTAGGATGAGAAGAGGCAAAGCAAAACTGTGGGACATCCTGTCACTTAACAGTCAGCTGAAATGGATCCCATAAGGAGGCTTGGAATCAAGGTAATCAAAGTCAGAGAAAATGTCAAGAAAAATGGACTCAAATGCTACAGATGAGTCAAGTAAAATAACACCAAAGTAGACCTAGTTGGTTTGGCTCAATGGATAGAGTGTCGGCCTACAGACTGAAGGGTCCTGGGTTTGATTCTTGTCAAGGGCACATACCTTGGTTTCAGGCTTAGTTCCTAGCCCTTGTCCGGCTTTTATGGGAGGCAACCAATCGATATGTCTCACTCACATCGATGTTTCTCTCTGTGTCTCTCCATCACCCTTACACTTTCTCTAAAACGTCAAGGGAAAAAATATCCTCAGGTGAGGGTTAACAACTAAAAAACCCAAAATAGACTCAGTTGGATTGGGCTATCAGAAAGTCACACTGGTGATCCCATCAGAGAGTTCAGCAAAAAGGGTTCTATTAATCACACTCCTTGTTTCTCCTTAGAAGAGACGATTGCATCAAAATGAGTGAAATTGAACTAAGAGAAGAAATATGCTTTTCTTTAGCATTTCTGAGAATGTGAGCATGCATTTAGACCAAATAAGCCTGTAATAAAAAAATTATCTTTATTGATAATATATGCAAAATAATATAAATAAATTTAGAAATATTATCTGTTATAATATTTTTATTAAGCAAGGTTTTCAATAGATGTTTGATGGTGTTATAGGCTCTGAAACTCAGCAGGACTGAGGACTCCTGTTAACCTGGTGTATTCTTTTTTAATTGATATGAAATTAACATAACATAAAATTAATCATTTTAAAGTGAGCAATTTAGTAGCATTTAGTACATTTACAATGTTGTAAAACTATCACTTCTATATAGTTTGAAAACAATTTTATCACTCCAAAAGTAAACTCCACACCTATTAAGCAATTTTTTCCTACTCTCCCTTCCCCAAGCCCCTGTGACCACCAATTTTCATTCTGTCTCTGTGAATTTATCTAGTCTGGATATTTTATAAAAATGGAACCATACAATAAGGTTGACTCTCAAATACACATATTTGAACTGCATGGGTCTACCTATACATGGATTTTTTTCAGTAAATACTATAAATGTATTTTTCCTTTCTTATAATTTCTTAATAACATTTTCTTTTCTCTAGCTTACTTTATTTTAAGAATACAGTAATACACACACACACACACACACACACACACACATATATATGTATGTATGTACATAGTGTTAATTCACTCTATATGTTATCATTAAGGCCTCCTATCAATAGTAGGTTATTAGTAAAGTTTGGGGGGAGTAAATGTTATATGATTTTTGGCTGTTCAAAAGTCAACAGTATATGATTTTTTTGTGTCTGGCTTCTTTCACTGAGTGATGTTTCTGAGGCTTCTATCTGTTGTAATTGAGAGGTAGCACCAGCTAGAAAGTCAGAAATTCTCTGGGTGGCTTTGCCATGGCAGAGTTTAACCTCCAGGCCTTCCCCAGATTTCTCCAACAGCTCACAAGACCATGAACGGTCTGTATTTCTTCAATTTACCCAGTTCAGATTTGTTGAGAACATTCTTTCTGCCAGACACTATTTTATGTGCTGAACTCTAGTGGAGATAGGACAGAAAGAGCCCCGTGGAGTATAGATCTGGGAGGAAAACCCCTACTTCCCAATATGACTCTCTTTTGTCTCTGGTTCCTGTTGAGAACTAAGGCAATTTTTGCTATTGTAAGACTTACTTTTAAAATTGTCATAGAAGTTACCAGATGGCAGGAAGACAAAAAAAAAAAAAAAAAAAAGCCAGACACTCAGAAGATCAGGAATGCACTTTAATTGCAGGGGCACCAGTGCTATGACTCAGGGGAATCAGTTTCCCAAATCTGAATGCAGGGGTGGGGGTGGGGGGGGGAGGAAATTTCCCTTTTATCCCCTTAGTTTCTTTGTCTTCCAAATATGGACCAGGATTCTGGACTTTTCATGAGCTTTTGCAGCCCTTGTAATGGTAGTAATGGGAGAAGTGAGACAGCAACCAACACCCCCTCTGGCGCTGGCAGTCAGACCCAGTTGTGGGGCTGTGTATGGTTTATGGCTCCTGTTAAGATAAGCATCCAGGGAAACAGGGTTTGCAAGGCTAGCTAGGACACAAGCTGAAAGGGGGTTGGGGCTAGCAGGCATATGCTTCAGAATGCAGGTTGGGGAGGGTGGGGGGTGGGGGGGGGGTGGTTCAAGCTGCCTTCACAAAACATCTAATGGATTTTTTATTTTTGACTATTTCAGAAATATCTGTGTAATCAAGACTAGGAAATATGTTCTCATTGGTAATCATTTTAGTGATATTTGTAAGATAACTTGGGAATTAGTCTGTTTTGAGTTTCTGATCAGCTTTATTATTGAAAAAGAACGTTCATTGGAAGAATTTTTGATCATTGATGTGAGATAGACTTTTGAAGGGTTTTCTGGGCTGAGACAAGTAATTTTAACATTATTGTCAATCTGATAGATAGTGAGCAGCATTTTCTGTAATGAGTCAGTTGTGATAGATTTTCACAGATAATAGACTTGCCTTTAAAAAAAAAAGAGATTATTTTCAGGAAATAGAAAGGCCTTGTGCCATGGGCCTTACTGAGGACTGGGCAGGTGTCCTTTCTCATCTGGTTATTCCTGAGGGATAAGCCGAGTCAAAACAGGCAAAGACAAACCTACAGCCCACTTATAGTACAATGGGAGAAAGGAAGGGTACGAAAGAGATTGGTCAACCAACCACCAGTTGTAATGCAAACATTGTTACGGCTATTTAACTGTTAGCCATACTATTGTACCATAGTCCTCTCCCTTCAGCACAGGAAATACATGCTGATAGCTGCCAGCCATCATACCCCTGCTGGGTGCCAGGCCCTCCCCACAGGACTTTACAAACATTTTCTAATTTAAAGCTCCCAACGGTCTCTAAGGTAGACACAATGTCTTGTGATTAGATGGAAATGAAACATATACCAGTAGATGGTAAATAACTTGTCCAGGATCACAGAGCTAGCATGTGAGAGCGGGGGATCCAGGATTCAAACCCAGATCTGTTTACGTTTTTGGCCCAAATCCCCAAATAGGTGATAGTGATCATTGCTCTTTACCCTATTTATTTTTTAACCTATATATTTTTTTCTTGCTAAATCTGAGTCAATTCTTTGCTCAACAAGAGGCAGAGTAATACAAACTCAAAGTTTTCATAAAAGTTTTATTTCCATTTTCTGAAAACTAGCTGGTTGTTATGGTTGTTGATGGGTTGTCTGGTTTTTTAAATTTCTATGTAAGTCTAATTTAGGAAAGTAAGTATGCATCTAATATTCAGGCACTTTGGTTTTAGGTTTGGAGGTGGGTGCTAGGGAAAATATTGCATCAAAAACTTAGAATGAATATACGAAGGTTGGAATCTCCCCTCATTCCCATTGATTCCCTGACTTTGACATATACATGATTTTCTGCCTCCTGCTCCTCGCCCCCTCAAACTGTGGGTCTGCTTTATTCCTTAGGGTAACTATACATATCTTTATTCAATTACAATTCAAACTGTTTATGTTTTTATTATTATTATTTGTTTTTGTTGTATTCTGCTTTTCTACAGATAAATCTCTTCTCCCAGAGTTTTGCAAGTGATATTACTCAATAAACTCCTGGATTTAGAATAAATGGGAATGCAAATTGCAAGTCTTCCTATGGTTCTTTCATTCTGAGCACCAAACATTTGAGTGGAGTCACAAAAAGAACATCCTGCTCATTTTGCGATTCTTTAGATTTTCAAAAGATGCAACTTTTTAAAGAAAATTAAAGGAATCTGGATGTAGTTGTATCAAATCACAGTTGAGTTGTTTTATAGAGTGCCAGCTTCCTTCATCTCCACTGTTTAGTTGCCAATGTATGTCTTATCTCTTATAAAAGTTCACCTCTTAACCTAAAGTTTTAAGAAAATACTAGAAATGCAATCCTGGGAGACCTAACTCAATTAAAAACATACAAGTACAGAAGGAAGTTAATTTGGATATGTATTACTTGCTGCAGTTGGAATCTTGATTCTTTCCTCCTTGTCCTCCTCTTCCTCCTCTTCTTCATCATCATCATTTCTCCAGCCACTCTTACTTTCTTTAGTATATATTGTGCTAATATAAATAACCTGCTTCCAAGAATAATTCTAGTCATTTCTTGAGCAGATCTGTGAGTGAGTGTGTGTGTGTGTGTGTGTGTGTGTGTGTGTGTGTGTGTGTAAGTAATTACTTATATAAAACCCTTGGGCAAGGCCAAAATTCTGCACCAGTGAAACAAGGTTATGAATGGAAGACCCTTGCACAAATTAATTTAATTCAGAATTACCTCTGGAATTGCAGACTCTATATTGAAACTGCATGTACTACTTACTTACCTTACCAGTCTTTTGGATTCAGTCAGATATTCTCAGATTTTGCCTACATCCATTTTTTTTTCTATGTGGGGATAAGAAAAGGGAGGTGAGTTACCCTCACTCCACCCCCCATTCCTTGGGAAACCAGGCAGCCTGACCGCACAGCTCCCCAGCTCATCCAATTTTGATTTATCACTTTACCAAGATAGGAACACACGTGTGTGTGTGTGTGTGTGTGTGTGTGTTTAAGTATCAGACAATTCCTCTAGAAAAATAACAACAAAAATGCTTAATTAACTTGAACATTATTGACTGTGTTTGGGCTAGCTTCAAAGAGAACATTCAACTAAATAATTTTCCTACCAGTTATATTACTCGAGTCATATGTCCCTTTTTCAAATACAACTTTTTAGTTATATAAATATTCTAATATCTTTCCTCTTGGAAACATTCCCCGTGGTTTTGCCCCCCGGGTATGTTTTATGTTTGAGGATTAAATCTTGAGGAAATGGAGATCTTTATTGAAAATGTTGACATAATTTAATCCACAAGAGAAAAGAATGAATGAGAGCAAAGTGAGTAGTGCTTTTTTAATATGGAAAGTTTAAAGTCTAAAGTGAACGATTTATGAACAGAGCTTGTCAGGTATCACTGGAATTGACATACAAAAAAAATCAGAAATTATAGTAAATTTATGAGATTTATAGAAGAGATTTAAGAACGGGAAAAGAAAATATTATATCCAAAAGTTCAATTATTTTCTGTGAAAATTTTCCACTCCAATCAATTTATTGAACAAAGGACTTGTTCTTTTAGGCACTGCTGTAAGTTTTATACTTTCTTAGGTTTGCATTTGTAAAGCCAATAAGGCAGCATTTGTCAGAAAATGACTGTGTCATGGAAGATGAGTCCGAGTCTCTGGCACCACTTGGGCTGAGCTCCTAGCACGCATCCAGGTGGCACAATTCCTGCAGCCGTGTGAGCCCCCTGGGTGTGGGACTCGAATGGAAAATCTGTGCTGCTAAATGTTCCTTCGAGTCAACCAGAGACTTACAAGGAGAGCTCCTTTGAAAGACTAGTTCAGTTATTTATTAGCACTCTCAGAGTATAGTGTCAGCCAAGATAGTATTTGAAATTAATATACTATTTGATTAGACTGATTGATTGTTCCTGTAGCTGAAGATTTTAACATTCATTAGCCATCCCAGCCAGTCATTAGTATTGCCGTTATCAGCAAGCGAAGAATAAACAGAAATTCTAATAAAAATTCATCACAGCGAATGGACTCCATACCTAAGTGAGTGTGATGAGTGCGGTGGGCTAGATTAACTGCTGTAGCATTGGCATCGGGAAAGATTTCTGTAATAAAATTTAAAAATATCCCTTAATTAATGTTTACTTTGTAACTGGACTCTTTTAAACTTAAGTAGGCTATACAGATAATCTCTTACATATCCAGTATAATAAAGTGCTAATGGGTGTTTTATACTTCATGTGTCTGTGTGGTATCCCCTAACTATTAGTTTCAGGAGGATTGAGGACTTAGGAAAGTTCTGCTGATGTTTTGCTGTGAGGCCTTTTCCCCACTCTGAGGAGCAGAGCACTAGGCCCATGTTTTTCAACCAGGTTGGTAGAGTAAATCTGAATTGTAATGCAAATGTGCTGACCTGTTACACATTGTGACACCTCCCTTTACCTACCCTGTCATGAATCTCCAGTGGTTTTAAGGGCAAATGGAAAGGAGCATGAGGAGGAGAGAAGGAGGTAGGCAGGGAGAACCCTTTATGAATTGACTCAAGGCCACTCCAGAGCAAGTGTGTGCGCACTGAGAATTATAACTACCTGTACTGACTGCCCCCTCAGCCCTTCACATGCAGTAGCTCATTTAGTGCTCAGAATTATATCTTGAAAGATAGTGCCAGCCCCCTTTAAAAAGTGATGTGAGGAGACTGGTGCTCAGATAAGTTAGCAAACTGCCCACGGCCAGGCAGATCTGCAACAAAATCAGCACTTCGCCTCTCTGCACAGTGCCAGGGCCATGCTCACCTGCCTGGCTACCTGCGCAAGCACAAGCTGAACTGCCAAGCTCTGTTTGAGTTTCTGTCTGTCATTGAACCTGTCAGGGCCTGCCGCACCTGTCTCACCTCCCTTGGCTCTGGCATGAATCCAGACAGCTGGACAGAAAGTGAGGATGGTGAAGGCTTCAGGACAGAGTCTAAGAGTCAGTTCAGTGACTCCTGTGTCGCAGAATGTGTCAAGCTCTACCTAAACAGGGTTAAAACCAGGAAGTCCAAGCCAAGATGCAGGGTCCAGCTGTGCAGGCAGAGAGGAGCATAAGAGAATCTGGGCGACTGCATCCTTGGGAGTCAGGAAAGTCTCCCAGGTGGTTGTTATTCTAGGGCTGGAGGAGGGCTAGAGGGGAGGTTCCTGCCTGTAAGAAATAGGAACGGGACTGAACATAGGGAAAAAAGTCAACAAGCGGAATCTCTGCCAGAGAGAGACGGGGAAGAGAGGACTGAGAGAACTGTGATTAAGGCACTGCCCTGGATTCCTGGTGCCCGAGACTCAGGATCCAGGAAGATGGGGGTGAGGAAACCAGCCCAGTGTTGTTCATCTTGGGTCTGATTGGGAGCAGGGCCAAATTCTAAAGAGGTGTTGCCCTGAAAGGGACAGAAGACACCCCAGAGCATCTGGAACATGAGTGGCTCCACAGGTTGCTACGACTTGATTCTATTTCCCAGGCAAAACCTGCTTCCAGTGGAGAGCCCGGGTACAGAGGCCAGAGGGCTGCACCCTGTGTGGCTGCAGAGAAGCCTGCAGATGGACTGCAGAACCTTGACAGCATCAGAGCAAGCACGCCTCCTGAGGACATGTCAGAGGCTCTACTCCTTTTAACCTTCTTTTACCCAACAGTTTTATCCTCACACAATCTAAGGTTAAAGATGTAGAAGAATCAATAGGGAATGGTTAATTCCATAAATTACAACTTGACTATAATAATCTTACATTTTAATCTATGTTATTGCCTCCGGTGACAAATTACTATTGATAGAACAGCCTATTTCAATAATTTTGGATGTTATTCCAGAGAGGAATAGAGCTGATAATTATGCTATCTTTCAAATCTATGCTTGGAGCAAATTTCTTTCTTGAGAGATTTTGAATGGATAAAATGTTCATGTTTATGTTTCCTAATTCTTCTTCCTTTCCTCTGCCTACACAGGAGACTCTGAATGTGATTGATCCTGGCTTGATGGACCTAACTGGGACCAGCGAGGATGCCCTGGAATGGGATGAAACTGATATAAGTAACAAATTAATTAGTTTGAATGAAGACTCAAATGACCTCAATCAAGAACCCCAACCTGTCATGCCTTCCTCAAAACCTGAAGAGACAGGTAGTGAGGACCCTGGCTATGAAGAAGAGGCAGGTGACCGTGGGGGATCTCAGTATGCCTCAAGTATTACTGCCCCCTCTAGTCCCCACATTTACCAAGTATACAGCCTCCACAATGTGGAACTCTATGATGACAACCACATGCCATTCCTGAAAAACAATCCAATGCTCACCAGCATGACACAGCCTAGTGTTTTGACTAAGAGTCTTAGTAAAGACTCCTCATTCTCATCCACCAAATCTTTGCCAGATCTTCTAGGGGGTTCCAATTTGGTGAAGCCCTTCCCGTGCCATGGAGGAGACATGAGCCAGAATTCAGGCAGTGAGAGTGGAATAGTCAGTGAAGGAGACACTGACACCACTACCAACTCTGAAATGTGTTTGCTCAACATGGTAGATGGGTCCCCTAGTAACCCTGAACCTGAACATCTGGAACCACAAATGGGAGATGCCATTAACATGTTAAAGCAAAAATTTAAAGATGAGGAGGAAGCCATTAAGCTTCCAAATAGCTCTCAGTCATCCATTTTACCAGTGGGTTGTGTAAATGGAAAAGCTGGAGATTTAAACAGTGTTACCAAACATACCCCTGATTGTTTGGGAGAAGAATTACAAGGAAAGCATGATGTGTTTACATTTTATGATTACTCATACCTCCAAGGCTCAAAACTCAAATTACCAGTGATAATGAAACAGTCACAAAGCGAAAAGGCATATGTAGAGGATCCCCTGCTCCATGGCTTTTATTTTGATAAAAAGTCCTGCAAATCTAAACATCAAGCTACAGAGTTACAACCGGATGCACCTCCCCATGAAAGGATTTTGGCAAGTGCATCCCATGAAATGGATCACAATTCATATAAAAGTAGTGATATGGAGAAGACACTCACTGGCATGCAGAATGCCAAGCAGCGCTCCCTTCTATCTCGTAGTTCATCTGTTGAGTCCCTTTCTCCAGTGGGTGATTTATTTGGACTGGGTATCTTTAAAAATGGCAGTGACAGCCTCCAGCGAAGCACTTCTCTAGAAAGTTGGTTGACATCCTATAAAAGCAATGAAGATCTTTTTAGCTGTCACAGCTCTGGGGACATAAGCGTGAGCAGTGGCTCAGTTGGAGAACTGAGTAAAAGGACATTAGATCTTCTGAATCGTTTGGAGAATATCCAGAGTCCCTCAGAGCAAAAGATAAAGCGGAGTGTTTCCGATATCACTCTCCAAAGCAGTTCCCAAAAGATGTCTTTTACTGGCCAGCTGTCACTGGACATAGCATCTTCCATCAATGAAGACTCGCCAGCATCTCTTACAGAGCTTAGCAGCAGTGATGAGCTCTCTCTTTGCTCAGAGGATATTGTGTTACACAAGAACAAGATCCCAGAATCAAATGCATCATTCAGGAAGCGCCTGACTCATTCAGTGGCTGATGAAAGCGACGTCAATGTCAGCATGATCGTTAATGTCTCTTGCACCTCTGCTTGCACTGATGATGAAGATGACAGTGACCTCCTCTCCAGCTCTACCCTCACCTTGACAGAAGAAGAGCTGTGCCTCAAAGATGAGGATGATGACTCCAGTATTGCAACAGACGATGAAATTTATGAAGAGTGCAACTTGATGTCAGGGCTGGACTATATAAAGAATGAGCTGCATACCTGGATTAGGCCAAAGCTTTCCTTGACTAGAGATAAGAGAAGGTGTCATCCCAGTGAAGAAATAAGGGGCGGTAAGGATATAAGTAGTACTGAGATGACCAATTCCTCTGATACCCTCAGCATTAAGGCCCTTCTAAATGGCTCCATAAAACATCTCTCTGAAAATAATGGAAACAGTAAGAATTTACCCCACACCCATGAGTTAGGAACACAGGGTGAAAATAAGAAAAATATTTTCAAAGTCACTAAAGATCCATATGTGGCTGATGTGGAAAATGGCAATGTCGAAAGTACTCCAGAGAGACAGAAGGACAAACTTACTGAGATTTCACAGGAACCGGAGAATATTGGTTCAGCCAGGAAGAGGATTTCAGAGAGGGAGCATGGTAAGTGCGAAGCAGCTGTGCATAGCTCAGATGATTCAAACGTTGCTGGAAGAGAATCTGTCTCCCAGACCGTTAGACATCTTCCAAAGAAATGTCAAAACCACCACCATTTTGAAAATCAAATGGCTGCCTCTACTCCTGCTGAGAAGTCTTGCCCAGAACTGCCTCCAGAAACTAGAGTCACCAACAGACAGGACTCTGACGCACTGCAGTCTTCATGTGATGATGCACTAAGTCTGGCTGGAAAATCTGCTGGTTGCTGCCTAGAACTTGAACAAAATGAAACAGAGGAAAATGCCTCTGTTGGTGACAACATTTCCTGTTGTGGCTGTGAGTCAGGTGTTTTCCATCCGAAAGATGCCGAAGATGGTTCAGTACATGACTTTGTTAAGGAAATCATTGGCATGGCTTCCACTGCCCTAAAAAGTAAATCTCAACCTGAAACTGAGGCAGCCGCTCCTACTTCATTAACTCAGATCAAGGAGAAAGTGTTAGAACATTCTCACCGGCCCATCCAGCTGAGAAAAGGGGACTTTTATTCCTACTTATCTCTCTCATCGCATGACAGTGATTGTGGGGAGGTCACCAATTACATAGAAGAGAAGAGCAACACTCCTTTGCCTCTGGACATGACTGACTCTGGCCTGGAAGACAGGGAAGACATTGAGTGCTTCTTTGAGGCCTGTGCTGAGGATGACCCTGATGGAGACGAGCCCTGTGCCTCCAGCCCTCCTCCAGATGAGCCTGCAGGTCACAGGGAGGCTGCAGTGCCATCACAAGCAGCGGCGGGCTCTCCTAGGTGCAGTGACATTTCTCTCTCAGCCGACGATGCAGACCTGGTGGCTCCTGCATGTCCTCCCCCTCAGAAAGGATCTGACATTGGAAAGGAAGTGGATGGTTTACCTCAAGCTTCCAATGTCTGTGGAGAAAGCTCACAGTCAGCTACTCCTCCAAGGCTGGGCGGTGAAAAAGAATGTTCAGAAAACCCAGGCGAGTCTGGGATGCCAGAGGAACATAAGGCTGCTTCGGCCAACTCGAGAGTCCCAGGGCTCTCCTCAAAGGCACAGCAGTCCAAAGACAAGGCTGCGTTGCTTCCCAACCCCAAAACTTTAACCTGTGAAGATCTCCTAAACCTTGATGAAGAACGACATAGAAATATGCATAGGTAGAATGTAACCTTCTCCAAGCATGAAAATCATCTCATTGAAAGGTACGTATAGTTCTCATGTTTTTAATGCATATTTAATATATTTTAGCATATATATATATATATATATATATATATATATATATATATATATATATATATATATATATATATATATATATATAATGAGTTTGAGTCATCAAATCCATGATAGGAGAAAATACGAGTTAGAATGGTCATGGCAGATATTTATCTGAAGAGGACATTTAGGTGGAAGAAATACCCCCACAATGCAAGCAACTGTGAAGCAAAAGAGGGGAAAACAGTCACAAATGACATTTTTATTTCTATTTTTTTTTAAATATTTTTATTGATTTTTTACAGAGAGGAAGGGAGAGGGATAGAGAGTTAGAAACATCGATGAGAGAGAGACATCGATTAGCTGCCTCCTGCACACCTCCTACTGGGTATGTCCCCGCAACCAAGGTACATGCCCTTGACCGGAATCGAACCTGGGACCCTTCAGTCCACAGGCCGACGCTCTATCCGCTGAGCCAAACCAGTTAGAGCACAAATGACATGTTTAGTGACATTAACTTGTTACATCATTCTGGCAAGAAGAATACAAAATTTGAGGAAGTAGCTGAATAATTTGGGGCCTTGAATTCTTCCATTGAGGGAGGAAAAATGGTTCTCCAAATTGCAATTACACCCTCTGACCCAAACCCATGCTCAGTGACCACTCCCCCTCTCAGGTTCCTGCACCAGAGCTGCCAGCTTCCTTCAGGGCCTGAAGATGAGCCATGATTAGGCTAAAGGCTGTGTCTCCTGGTCTGGGCCTTCCTTTTATGCTTCTGTCCAAAGTAACTGTCATCACATTTGCTTCCCCCGGGGAAGGCTGTGCTGTCACAGCTCCTACTCACAGCCAAGTCTGAGGACTCACACAGGCGGGGAAGGTTGATGTTAAAGAAGTGGCTTTTATTTATCTACACAGACTGAGAACAGTCCCAGAAAGCAAATGCAGAAAGAATAAGCAACAAGTTAATGGTGTTTTCATAAAAAACAGAATTTTTGAATTTTGCCGGAAGGTGACAGACTGGTTTCCATCAAATTTTTAAAGAAAGTCATTCCACTCTTTATGTTTAATAAGACAGCTATTGATTGATAATTCTGAGATGGTGATACAGTTCCAAAAGTAACACAAAAACACTGTCATTTCCCATTTCTAAGCCCGAGTGATGAATATACTATCTCAGTCAAGTTTCAAGAAAATTTGAGCTTTTACCAATGTGAGGTGCCAAGTGCCATCGCCACCCCCACCTGCAGCTTAATGTCGTAACCTAAACTTGTGCTATAGGAAATGAATTACAGAAGCAATCTACCCTAATTTGTTAACTTATTCAAATAACAGTTATTATACTTAACTATGCTAAAGATTATCTTTTTTGTGGCAGATTGTTTATTTTTTGATGAGCCTAATTACTGATTTTCTAAAAGTAATTTACATTTATTACAAATACATCTTTTAAAATGTGACAGATAAATGTTGTTCCCATAATGTATTATGAAAAAAGTTACTATTTAAAAACACATTATTTAATTTGAAAGATGAATGGCAAACATCATTATTTTTTTTTCCTGCAACACCTGTGCCCTAGGCTCATTAAAATGTGTGATTCTGTGGAGAGCTGCTAGAAATGAGGAGTGCGAGGGGGAATCTATACCATATATACACCCTAAAAATAAACTCAGTATGCAAAATTGGAGAAAGGCATCCTACTTACTAATATAGCTCAACTAATTTTCCATGTTTCAGACTCTTTACAATTGGCTGCAAATGAGAACAAAAGTGGGAGCGAGAGAGATAAATGTATTTCTGTGAAAGAGGTTCACCCTATCATCACATTCTCCATTGGTGTGCAGCACACTGACCCTGCCAGAGAGTAGCCACAATGCCATCAGCTACTGCCAAACAAGTTCTGTGAGAATTAGCGGTCCTGCTGGCTCAGCCAACCTCCGCAGAAGGGCTGGTAGAGCCTGGCTGACTTTTATCTCCGAGAGGGCATAAAAGCTGGGAAGCAACACCCCTTTGAGTCTGACACCATGTGACTGTGACCCTCAAGTCCCCAGTCATGCTGATCCAGAGCGGGAGGGGCTCTGGCACTGGAGAAACTCCAGGATGCGTCCTCCCTTTTGACCCCCAGGGCATTGCTTCTCTCCCTGACCTGGACACAGAATTGACATGAAATGTGAATGATAAGCAGCTCCATCTTTAGACCCGGGGAAGTGAATGTGCTGATGGGTCTGTGTGACCGTCGCATTCTACAGGCCGGGACCGTGTAAAACAATCAGCCAGCCCGCCTGCCAGTCAACAATATTTTGTTGAGCCCAGCGACGCGCTGCCTGGCCCTTTCCCAAGAAATGCGGAAGCAGCCAGATTTTACTCTCCAGAACTCACATCGCCCCCCCAAGTGACTCGTTATCAGCCTAGGGCCATTCAAATGGCCATATTTACAAGTCCTATGCAGTTTTTTTCAGAAGCATGTACACAGAACATCTGGATACCTACATTTTTTCACTAGTCATTAGCATGTGTACCTGGGTATAAAGATTTACTTATTGTTAGAATACTACCAACCAGGACAAGTTAATCTCAAAATCTTGACATGATTTCAGTGTTCAATGTCAGGAATGAATAGTGAAATTATTTGGTAAACATGGGGTTTCATGCCTATAAAAGCTTAACTGTTGTCATTGTTCTTCCTACAAGATTCAAAAGAGCAAAAGAAAAAGCTCTACTTTTTAAGCCATTTGAACACTATCAGTTGAACACTATCAGGATACTCAAATTTAACTTTAATTTTTTTTTTTTTTTTAAAAATAAGTTCTCAGATGATGAAATTATTATGGCATCTGGAAGAACTATAAGTGAGAATAATAGCAACACAATTTGCAACTGTAACATTTCTTTCCAAATATTTTTGAAGAGTTTTTTCATTTACTGTGTTCTAATTAAAACCCACTGAAACTGGGAGAAGTTTGAACATGATCTAACACAGTAGGCATTTGCACCAATTTTCAGGCACACTGCTGTGCTTTTCACTATTTTCATTTGTATGTCATGTTTCTATAAAAATAGATAAGTAAGTTATAACAAATAAAAAGAAAGGTAACTGAATAGATCCAGATATTTCTGTCTAATTTGGAGAAAGAAATACTGTATGTGTGGCGTGCCTCCCAGGACCTGCCCGAGGGTTGTACTTTGCACTAATCTTTTTGCTGCATTCTGACAGTTATTTCTTCATAATCCTCATTATAAGCCTCTGATATTTGGTGAGTGATTTAAACCTAAACTTTATGCAGGATAAATCCTGTGGTATAAAATTTTAAACCATCACATGCAGCCAGTATGCTCAAGTGTGCACATGTGCAGTAAAAAGTGCTGCTGCCCAGTTTTTACAAACTGAGGAAACTGTAAGAGCAAACTTTTCTCATGTATGCACCACACATTTTCATTCTATTAATCGGATTGACAGAAATGTTTAATGTGATCCGAAGCTGGCCAAGCAGGTTTAAGAGACTACTCTTGGTGACAGTACATTCATTTTTCACTAAACAGTACAGGTGTAATCTTATCAAATTTACCTTGGAAATCACTTCAAAAAATCAAGGTTCTGGTGTATGTGAAGTATTTTTTAAAATTATCCAAAAAAAGGAGACATATGTACTACTATTTGTAATGCTTTAAACAATAAAAAAAAAAAAGGTAAAAATTATCCAGCACTTCTGAATAACTAGGTTTGTCACGAAAAATAATGAAGATTTTATTGGGCATCACCCATCACACACACACACACACACACACACACACACCCCAGATCTGTGTCTCAGCCAATTTGGCCTGTCCCTTTCTAAGCGGGCCAAGTTAAAAGAATTGATTATCCAGAGAGGATTTAAATACCAGCGCTTATGGTAGTATGATCAGATTTGCCTCACCCAAGGATTCACTACTCAGTGACCAGATTTCAAATGACTCATGTCCTCAGCATTTGAACAATGCACTATGCTCTTTCTTGAGTCACTGCATTATTTTACTCTACCAAATTTCATCCCATCTGTTCTTGTCTGTCTCTCCCTGTTCTTAAACTTGCCTACTCTCCCAGATTTCCTGTGGCTCCAGCCAAACTATATTAGCTAGAGCTTTTCTGGCTCTTAAACAGGTTGTAAGGTTTTCGAGAAAGAGCAAGACAAAGAAAGAGAATGTGTAGTTCTAGAAGGACAATAAAGCAACCTGACATCAGAATTCAGAACTCAAACCCAGACAAGCAAAAGCCTGCTTTATTTGATCCGACGACCTTAAGTAATTGCATCCTGCATTGCCTAAACCTGGAATTTATTTGTTCCTCACATTCGATAGGTTGCTTTGAGCCACTTAAAAATAGGCAGAACCAATTGAGTTTGAAAGTGTATCAGAGCCATGAGATGCACAGAAATAATCGAGTCATTCTCATTTGTACAGTGCTGTCTGCACCTTAAATGAAATGCATTCGTATTTGAACTAGAAGCCCCACTTATATCCTTTCCTCATAAGAAGGGGCTGAAACATTTGGAATTATCACAATGTTATGAATATTTCACCACTACATAATAGTGGAATTGTTCAAATCCATTGTCACACATCCAGTCTCACTGGAGGAAGGATGAATGACTGTCAGTACTCTGCTGGTTCACTTGGCATTGGCAGCCTCAGATTTTCGTGGAGAGTTGATGCTCCCTGGAGTGTTTGAAACCAAGTTCACAAGCAAAAGAGTAGATGAGATCCAGCAGAAAAGTCAAACTTGATTTTTCTTTAAAACCATGTCTTAAAAAAAAATCAATGTATTTTTCACATTGATTCCGAGACATTTTTATCAGTAATGTGAAACGGGGGCTATTAAAATCATTTAATTTATGTATCCTTTTATTTCAGAGCATTAACAGTCCCAAAATGGCAGCCTTCAATGATTCCTCGAAGGTCTGGGTTTTACAGATGAAGCAGACATTTCTGAAACCTGTTTTTGTTTCTTGTAGATAAGCCCGGCTGCAACTCAGGGGTGGCCTCACACTCCCACCCCGGACGGGTCTCCGTTCCATCCCATCACTGCCGTCTGTTACACTGACCTCTCCCGAGACGATGCTTCCTTCCGAGTGCGGTTTGTCCACATGGCCTTGTGACCCTGACGCGTGCGCTGGCTCTCTGTAGGTGACTCTCCGAAGCTCCGCGAGCTGCTTGTTCTCCCATGGATTCCTGTCCCAAGCTACCTCTACCACCCCCTCTCCAGCAAGACTTTGGTTTGCCTTGTCCCCTCCCCATCTGCTCTTTAAAGCTCTGCAGCTCACCAATTTGATGGTCCATTAAATTCACCTGTCTGGAATGAGCCCCTGCCAGTACTTGACCAAGTTCATGTTTCAATAGGAAATTTCTTTGTAATGGTACGATGCCTATGTTTATTGAAAGAATTTTACCTAAAGGGGCAACATTTGATTTGATTGCAGCATAGAGAAGAAACGCTGGCTTTTCTTTCAAAATTAAGCAATTGTTAAAAGCTCCATTTTATTTATTTTATTTTTAAAATAATAATCTATGCAGCACTTCAAGAAACAACTAAATAGTGTTGTATATTATAGACTGGTGACGTTCTATTAAATTATGTACAACATTTTTGCTTTTCTTAATGCTTCTTGAGGTGGTAATGAGAAAAAAGTTTTTTAAAAAAGTGTGCCTTGCTGTATTTCTTATACCATTTATTAGAAAGCTGCTTTCATGGTAAAATTAGGTTGTTTTAAAAGGAGGAAATAGCAAGGTTAAGATGTGTGAATAATTTCTGTACATATGTATAACCAAGTACAAACATTGATGTATAATGACAGTATAAAATGCTTTCATGTTTGTGATGTCTAGTGATGTGGAAAATATAAGCCTTAAATCTATTAGATTGCATGGTAATTAAAATTGGCATAATAAACATAGATTATTAGGGAAAAAGGAAAAATTAGTGATCTCTTCTACCTGTGTTCTTTACCAAATTATTGTATCTGGTTCTGGAACAAATATTACATATAGCAGCTTCCAAAATATCTATATTGCATAAGAGGCTTAAAATTACTTAAACTAGAAGCTACACAATGAAGCCATCACAATTTTCAAGATTCTTCTGATTACTATAAAGATCTTGGAACACTAATGATTTACTTCCAGTTCCCCTAAACCAGTAAAAATATATCCTAGATTTTTTTTATTTCTACTTTTCATTAATGGTTTTAATGTCAGATTTCAGAATACTTAGTACATCTTATATTTATTTTATATAATTTTTGAATGGGTTTGATAGAAAGATAGTAGAAAAGTATAGAAAATTTGACTATTCTTTTTATTTAAATTATAGATTTCAAGTGTATTTATTTTGTGTAAAAGAAGTTAGCTAAAAATATTGTTTGGACTTTACTGCTCTTGTGAAAGGAAGTTTCTAGTTTTATTCTAACACCTACTCAAGTGCCTGACACAGTAGGTATTCAATAAAAATTTGTTGAATTGAAATATTGAATTAGGTAATATGATGACATTTATCTTTTCATTTTGAGAGAGGTACACTAAAACATGTAAACTAGAAAAATATCTAATGCAGTTAGAAAATCACATGTAATATATGGTTAATTTACATCAAATTTCAAAAAGAAATAATGTGTGGATTCACATAGTCAAAGAAATGACAATCATTCATTCAATTGAGAGTTTGTTAACACTGTTTATCTGCAAGGCACTATTCTAGATGCAGGGGATGCAATGCTAACTGAACAAAGGCTCTGCCCTCGGGAGGCTTACCTACATATGGATGAAGTGAGCACGCAAACTAGATTCAGTAGTGGTCCTGCAGGTGAGGAAAGAGCAAAGTGATGAAGAGGTACAAAGACGGAAGCAACCATGGACAAGGAGGAAGAAAAGGGCTAGAAGAGAGCAGAAAGTTAGATAGTAGAAAATTAGTGAAGCTTATTGCAGGGTAGTAGGAGAAAAGGTAAGTTGGGAGACTTTTAAAAAGTTATGATGGACCTTTGTATGTGCTATGCTAGGCAGTAAGGAAATTTTGTTGTCTTTGTTTTGAACCTGATATTGCTTATCATTAAAACTTTATTAGTAGCACACCAAGAACATTTAAAAATAGTAACCTATAATTCTAACACTTTAATAACTACTTGTATTTTTATGCCCCTTCTAATCTTTTCCGTGCATATTTCTAAAGTGATGAATCATTCTAGACTTTTGAATGGATAGTAATTCATTCACAAGGGGTGTTAGGCAGACATTTAGTTGCCGAGTTCAAGGTGATTACAGGGGAAGATATTGGAGATAAGTGTCTCATTAGGAGGTAGCTATAGAAAATAAGCTAGTCTTGAGAGGATAACAGATCACCGGGAGAGTGGCCTGGGATGTAGAGAAAAAAGTCCTAGTGTCCGAAATCCCTAAGAGCATTCTGGATTTCCCTTGAGGTGTGCTATAATTTTACACACTGAGACAACCTAAATTTTCCTTGGGTACTAACTATTGCCAAGTCTGCATCTCTTAGTAAAACATTCAAAGAACAAACAGGCCATGATGTTTTACTTACCTGTGATGTGCTCATTGAAGACATTGAGGTATTGAAAATATTTATTTATTAATAACCTGCTTAGGGTTAACACTGGATATATAGAATGACTTTCAGGTTTATGGTACAATGCTTTTTCAGGTTGGAAAGGACGGAATAGCCTCAATTTCTTGCTCTATTTAGGTGCTACCTTCTTAGTTACCCTTGAATGGTCACACCAGCTCTGCCTACACACTTCCAGTGGTTTATCATCTGCTAAGGCAAGCGTGTGTCTCTATTAAGAAGCTATTTCTTGGGTTGCTAAAATCTGCATAGTGACCCCCTACCCACCTTCAATTTTGTTCACTGGTCTTAATTCTTTCCTGCTAAGCTGCCCTAGAATTTCTACCCTTTATTTTTCATGGTAACCCTGGAGATAATTGAGACCAGTTACTCATCCTCTCCCAGCTGCTATGATTTCTGTTCTATAATTCCCTCAACAGCCCTTCATATGCCATGATTTTCATCTATTTCAACCTAATGTTAACAGACAGAATCCTTGAAACTGAGGAACTGTCTTCATCATCATACATGTAGAAAAGTATCTGAACATTTTAAGTGGTAAGTTTTCTCTAAAAATATATTGATATGTTTATTCTATTATTGTAAAATAAAATAAATAAATAAATAAATAAATAAATAAGCAAATAAATAAGAATCCATTACTTCCTTCAGTGGCCCAGTCAAGTGCCAGAGTTATCTTGAATGCTTACCTTACATCAAGTCCAAACCTAACCTGTTTCCTTATAAAGCAGGGTCTCCTTTCCATTTATTCATTTATTCATTCAGTCATTCAACAAACATTCATTGAGTGGCTACTTGTGTGAGGCACTGTGTTTGGCATTAGAGAGACAAAGGCTCCTGAAATGTGGTCGCTGCCTACAAAGGTTTACAGTTTTTCTTGTGAAAGTGCCTTTTATGTCCTTGAATAGAGTGATTTCTCCAAATTAAATGATGGCCCATTGATTTTGTTTCCTATCTAGTTTCTCTACATTTTAAAAACTCTAGTGAGCAAAATGGTATGCAGAGTTATGTGGCTCTGACTGCTAGAAGTAGTGTTTTTGTATTTGAAAGTTTGAATAACAGAAAAATATTTCAGGTTTCTGGTCACTTAATAAATATGTCTTATGCAACAACAGAACAATCTAAATTCAGTGCTTTTGAGACGTTAAGTTTGATGATTTTGTTGTGTTTGGTTTGTCTAGCTTAGAAGTTTTACCCATGCTATAATTCCAGGAAATAAATTAACTGAAAATTAGAAAACAGACTGAAATGATTTGGCTATTTTTTTATAAGTCAAATTGTTTTCATTTCCAAAGAAATTGGTATTATTTTAGAATTTTACTGAATAGTCTATAATTTTATATTTCAAATTTATTTTAACTTAAACCAACTAAATTTACGACTGTGTCTTTTTTCCCATATATACTTTTCCATTTTTTATTTTGAATAATTTTAGACCTATACAAAGGTTGAATGAGTAGTAAAATGATATTTGCATACTCATCAGTCATTTATTGCTACTGTTTACCACGTTTGCTTCATCTCTATACACACACTCTCACCTACACACTTTTTTATGTGATTGAACTATTTGAAATTATATTGCAAATCAGAACACTTCATCTGTAAATACTTCAGCATATATCATCTAAGAACAATGGCATTATTCTGTTAAGTCCATAGTACCATCCTCATGGCCAAGAAATGTAACTTTGATATAATAACATTTGATAATTCTTATTCAGATACCTTAATAATACCCTTTTAAAGTTGTTTTGTTTTAATCTATGATTCAAGCAAAGACCACACATTGCATTTAGGTTTTGTCTTTTTATTCCTGAATAGTTTCCCTGCACTTTAATTTTTTTTTTTTTTTTTTTTGGTCCTTCATAACTGACATTTCTGAAGCGTCCAGGCCAGGTTTATAGAATGACCAACAATCAGGCTGTGTTTAGTTGTTTTCTCATTATTCAACTCAGGGTATAAACTTTTTTGTCAAGTATAGCACATAAGTGATATTGTGTTCAATAGCTACTCTTTAATGAAGAGTGAATGACTCATTGACATTCTTGATGTGTCTTGAGGTTCACAACTTACTCTTATAGTTAATGCTTCATCAATCGAAGGCAGGGTCAGCAAACTACAGTTTGTCATTCAAATCTAGCCTACTGCTTATTTTTGTTTGGGCTCTGAGCTAAGAACGGTTTTTACATTTTTTAAATCATTGAAAAAATCAAAGGAATATTTCATAACATAAAAATTATGTAATATTCAAATTTCAGTGTCATTAATAAAGTTTTATTGGAACATAGCCACACCTATTTGTTTACATATTGTCTATGGCTGCTTTGCACTGTAACTGCAGAGTTAAATAATTGTGACAGAGACCATATAGCCTGCAAAGCCTAAAATATTTCTATTTTGCCCGTGACAAAAAGAGTTTTCCCATATCTGGTTTATGGTATTCTAAATTCTGACACCGTTTTCTTAGAGGTAGATAGGTTTCCATTTGCAAAATCAATGTAACATATTAGCACCTGTAATAACTATATTTTACTTTCTATATATGAGTTGGCAGTTTCTGTTTCATGTTACCTTAGTAAAATAAAGTGTGCTTTGTTTGATAAATTTAAAGATTGTTCCCACACCACAATTGGTTTAAGGATCTAAATTTAGTTTACTTAGTACAGCATGACTTTGATTGATTTTGAGGGTTAGTCAATTACAGACTAAGTCATTTGTTCAATCAAAACCATCATGAAAATTGACATAACCTAAATTCACTTCAATTCACCAATAAACTGGAATCCTTTCTCTAAATGTTTTTCTAAAGCAGTCCAATGAAATTTAAATTCAGGCCATTTCAAAGCCAGTTTTTCAAATGTATTTTTCAACCCCCCAAAAAAGCAAAACCTTGATCAAAGATTGTTTAAGATACACTTTCATTTTGTAAGTCTTTGTCACAAATAATCTGAATATGCCAAGGAAATCAGTAATTCTCACAGACCCTGCTGTGGCCACAGGTGGGCCCTCTTACTGAGTAGATGTTCAGAAGGTAACAGGCTTCTACCTTTTTCCATAGTTTATATTTGACAGCACTAGCACTCCCCCTGCCCCCCGCCACATGTCTAGAGAGGGGACACTCCAAGAAGGCATTTAGCCACTTCCACCTCCTTAAAGAGTAACAACACACCTTCCATATAACAATGCCTATTAATATGAGACTTTTCATGTATTTGCGCTTTCAGAGTAAAATAACAAAATGATGTGTGCAAGTCATCCCCACAATACTGAGGTTTCGGTGGGAAAGGCGTTTTGCCAGCGTCTTGAGATCATTCTGCCAGTGCCCTTGATTAATGGGCCCTCACCAAAGGGGACAATATGCAGAGTATTCGTACCTGTGTCTTAAAGTAAATCTGGGCCTGCATAAAGCAACCTTTCTGTCTCTTTTCTGTTTCAACACAAGCAACTTGGAAGATGTTCACATGTGTGAGACATTTCCAAGCTTTTGCCAGACATCAATAACAATTTCTAGTGAGGGAAGACTCACGGAGGGGATCTTAATGCACCGGGTGGAGTGGCATTGCTCAATGGGTAACTTTGATGCCAATCTAATTCATACTTAAACAAAAAATCTTTCCTGAAGACTGGCACTTTATTATTGGTTACACATCACTTGTGACATCATATTTTAGAACCACAATAAACCCTCGATTTTGCAGACCTTGATTTAACGGACTTTGGATTTAATGGACAAGATTTCCAGGTCATATGCCATATGTGAAAATTAACACCCTGTTAACTTTAAAATGCTTTAAACCAAGATTTTCTGATAGTTAAAGTAACAGATTATTTTCTGTTTTGTTATTAACTCACTGCTATTTTTAACAAATTTTAGCAAATAGGCCATATGTTGGAAAAAATATTGTAGTAATTTCCCCGACATTAATAAATATCTACAACTAGAGTCTACATATTTAAATCCAAGAATCACCACTCGTAAACAATGTCCGGCGCATGATTAGCACATGATCACATCCCAGTGCTAGGTAATTAGTTCTGTTGTCACAAGGCATGGCTATCTGCAGCAGTTTTAACCTGGGCCAGCAATTTTCCCAGGACACGTGCTAACCCCGCCCCAGCCGTGTGCATTTGTCTACTCACCATGACGGGTGAGTGCATGCATTTACTAAGCCTATTCAGTATAAATTTAAAATTACAGTAATACATGTAGAAAACTTTTCTATGAAATTAAATTTTTATACATATTTTAAATTACACAAACATGTCTACATAAGTACAAACAGGTAAATTAACTAAGTTAAAGTACACATTCAGAAAACCTACTTTATAATATAATGGACTTTCAGCTTTAACACACACCCTCGCCTGAATTAGTCTGTTATGTCGAGGTTTTACGGCACTGACATTGAGGCGTGTAGTGAACTGAAGTGCCCCGAACCTGGAAAGCTCTTCCAGAGAACAGGAGAACCAGCAGCCCTGGGCATGGAGGGACAGCCCAGACGTTCCACAACCAGGAAGAGCTCCGTCTTTCTGGTGAGTACATTTTCAGAAAAAAATAGTAAACTTAAGGGAAGCCAATGTAAAATTCAGCAGAACTTGGCCTCACATTAACAGTGGAGGAAAGGCTGATTCTGGTGATCTGGCCCAGGTGACTTCACCCCCTGCTGACCAAAGAGGCATAATGTATGGACCATCAGATTTTCCCAAATCGATGCAGAGCCTTCTTGCGTCTCTCTACCAGGTACTGTGGCACTGCTCTTTCCCCTTCTTCATTTATTTATGGGGAATTTGGACTAGGGTTACCAGATGTGAAATTTGGTATTTTTTTTTTCACACCATCAAGATGTAATAATATGTTTATTAATTTTTACATTTAATTTTTAAAAATTAATAAATATACAATTTGATAAGAAATGAAACTAAAATTATTAAAACATTTCTTTGTCCTCACACTTAACCTACCATTAAAAAACCCCACCAACTCCCTATAAACAAGTGGGCCATTGCAGGCATAAAACCAGTATTATTTGGCAAATTTTATTCAAGGACTAAAATGATTGAAGGAATATAAAAATGCATACAATCCTCTTTAAACCCAAATACTTTCTAATCACTGGTTTATAAAAAATTCTCTAAGATTTATAGAATTAGTCTGGTTCTATTAGTTGATCAAGTTACTTCCCCTCCATTTCAAAACAAATAATTCCCTCTGTGTGTGCATGTTTGCTCGCTTACAAATATGTTTCATTTATTTTAAAGTGTCTTTTTATATAAAAAATCCAACATGTTGAAATTTATCTAGTCATTAAAATAGTGTGAAAATTACATCAGTCTTCATATTGGTGCTCTTATCCCTGCTGATCTCAAATGACTGATGATGCTTACAACAAGGTTTTGTAAAATGAAAATTCCTTAACCGTTCAGGAAGCAATTTTTGTACATGGACAGATTTGCCTCTCTTCTAAATATTTTTTATTAGTGTTTTAAGTTCAGGCTTATTCTCTTACCAATGATGTCTTTCCATGAAAACTATATATAAAAATAATTTTTTAGAAAGTAAAATTACTGATTATTTATAGGTTAAGAGGTATTTTTATAGGAATGAGATAATATTTAATGGGTAATTGTTTTTTAAATGAAAAGAACAAACTCTCATTGGTTCAGAATGATTGAATACCAGAATATTCTTGTTCCCCTAAGAATCTCATTATTTAAGTCACCTGTGACTTAATGGCAACTCAAACATTTTTAAACAAAATTGAATCTTTGATGATGTGGCCTCACTATAGTAATTACCAATTATTGTATGATAAATAACTAAGTTATAGGAAATCAGGCTAAATTAGTAAACACACTTTGGATATTATTTTAAAAATCAATATAAATACTAAAATGAATCATGGTTCAATACTCTATAATTGGTGATACCCATTTTACCAATGGGCTAGAGAGGTAGCTGGTTATTAATTGCTTTCTTTTCATAAAAGCAGAGTGTGAAGGAATAAAAGCTGTTTCAGAAACTCATTTTCTATCTAGATAAATAAGGATTATTTTAGTGTTTACATATGTTGCTAAATTCCCTATCTGAACATTTAGATCATGCCAAAACTGAAGAAAGGACTTTAATTTTTAAAAGTATTTCTCATAGTAATTCTATAGGAAAAAAATGATAGCTAAATTAGCACTTGAAAAAGGCCAAAGAAAATTATATACTGTATATAATTATGTCTCATTATGACCTCTGCACATTTTCCAGAGAAGTTAGGCATTAAAAATACACACAGCAGGAACACCTTAAAGGTCAGAGTCTGATGAAAGAAAAATGCAATAGTTAATTATGAAAGACAAGATTAATGCCCTAATAGAAACATATTTGGTTGTTTTTGTTTTTTTGTATTTTAAAATTTTATTTTTGATAGCACTTTTCCATACTTGTTTGAAAGAACTATGTAGAGTTTTTAAAAATGCCTAATATGGGAAATTATAAGAAAAAGTAAAACCCAATATTAGTAACAAAATATAAAATAGTGCACATGCATACTATATATTCTCTAACACTTGCACATGCATATTATTATTCTTTTTCGCAAAACAATACTTTCTATGATATATTTATTTACTTTATTTTTCAATTATAGTTTACATTAATATTATTTTGTACTAGTGACCTGGTGCATGGATTTGTGCACATTGAAAGGAAATTAATTAGAAGAAATATTTTAATATCACTATTCACTCTTTCTCTATATTAGAAGTGTCAACAAAATTCACGATCGACAATGACAGATCGAAACACATGTGTATGATTGGCACCAGCAAGAGCTTTATATGTACTGCATATGCGTGAGTCAACTTAGCCTTTGTACATATATAGAATAAACTTGCTCAATTAGACCTGCTTTCTGATTTAGCTAAACTTTTTGCAGCCCAGTGAAACACCCCAACATCTCTTTCAGGTAATTGTCAGCAACACAGCAGTAAATATCAACATGAAGCAGATTATTATTGTTGTAGATCATGCAGGGTTTTTCAACTCTACCACTCTCTCCATGTTTCCCAGTTGGTCCTTGCTATTCTGCTTCAAATAAGATCTCTCCCTTCTCACTTTCTTATTAGTCTGTTTGTCGTAAGTATAAATTCCTTTCCCCAAATTATTTAAAATTCATTACTGTACTTTAATTATTTTAGTGCTTACATTGTCCCAGATTTGTCTAGTGAGAGTCTCTTCAATGTGGCTCTTGTATTCTTATGACATCTTTCAAGCAATCCCTTACTTTGTGGTATGACAAGGAGTTTCAGACTTATTTTTTACCTATCTGCCCTGACCCTTGAATCAGCCATTTCTCTGGAGAGTCTTGGCTCTTTTTAGTAGGGATTGGCATGAAAGATCAAGATCTGAGTGCAAGGGGTGCTTGTAGCAAGTGGGGTATCTTTGCTTCTTGATCCAGTCTTTTCAGCCAACAAAGCTAGAAAATACATGAATATGTTCATACATACATGTATATATACAGACAATTATATATGCAGAAAGACACATTCATACATACCTGTGTGTGAATATGCACTTATGTACACATAAACATGCACTTGTTTTAGAAATCAAGAGTTCACACAGTTTCCTCCAATTTAACCCAACCCACAAGATTCTTTCTTGACTTCTATGATTCCATATTTGTATTTCCCTCCTTCCACCATAAGAACCCTGGATACCAACAACATCAACACAATTATGCATTTGCTGAATAATACACTTAAAATTGTTTCAGAATTGATTCCCCTTCCCATCCACTCCACCCTGCTCAGACTGTGGGGTGTGATCAAATACTCTTTCAAAGCTCTAAGTTACTTTCGTACTAAGCTATTGGCTCCTTTCTCCTCCTCTCCCCTCCCTACCGCCTTCCCTTCCTTTTTGATTTTCCTGTGGCAATTACCTCTATTCACCTGTCTCTTCATTACACTCAACGCCACCCTCACTTCTACCAACAACTGGAAACTTCTGGATCTAAAATCTTGCTTAAATATCAGCTGTCATAAAAAACAAATAAACAAAAAAACCATTCTCTTAAGAGTGTTTCCTCAGTACACTGTACAGAGACTCCCAACTAGAGGGGCCAGTCAGGATGAAATCCATCTAATATTTTACTGGCCAAGTCATGGCATTATATGAATGGAAATATGTCTACCCAGAGCAAGGGTCATATTTTCAAAAGGCACTTAGAGTATAGAAGCAGCCCTTCCTCAGTCCTTCATTCCTACCATGTTACCATAATGCCTCTCCATTCTACACCAAGTATCTTTTTAAATTAGTGGGGTTGTGTGTGTGTGTGTGTGTGTGTGTGTGTGTGTGTGTGTGTGTGTTTTGCATATATACCCAGAAATGGAATTGCTACTTCATATGGTAGTTCTATTTTTAATTTTTTTAATGAAACGCCATAATATTTTCCATAATGGCTGTAGCAATTTACATTCCCACCCAAGTGAACATGGGTTCCATTTTCTCCACATCCTCACCAACACTTACTATTTCTAGTCTTTTTCTATAATAGCCATCCTAATAGGTGTGAGGTGATCTCTCACTGTGGTTTTGATTTGTATTTCCCTGATGATTAGTAACAGTGAGCATTGTGTCATGTAATTCTAGGTTATCTGTATGTCTTCTTTGAAAAAATGTTTTTTTCCCATTTTTAATTGGATGGATTTTTTTATTGCTATTGGGTTATATGAGTTTTTTAATATATTTTGGATACTAGTCCCTTATCAGATAATATTATTTGCAAATATTTTTCTCCCATTCAGTAGGTTTCCTTTCATTTTGTTGATGGTTTCTTTTGCTGTGCAGAAGCTTTTTAGTATGATGTAGACCTACTTGTTTATTTTTGCTTTGGTTGCTTCTTTTGCTTTTAGAGTCAGATTTAAAAAATCATTGCCAAGACCTATGTCAAGGAACTTACTATGTTTTCTTCTAGAAGTTTTATGGTTTCAGGTCTTAGGTTCAAATATTTAATCCATTTTGAGTAATTTTTGTATATGGTTTAAGATAGTGGTCCAGTTTAATTCTTTTGCATTTGGTTGTCCAATTTTCTCAATACCACTTATTGAAGAGACTGTCTTTTCTTCATTGTGTATTTTTGGCTCCTTTGTCATAAATTAATTGACCAAATATGTGAGCGTTTGTGTCTGGACTCTCTATTCTGTTCCATTGTCCTATGAGTCTGTTTTTATGCCAACACCATATTGTTTTTCTTCTATAGAGTTGTAATATAGTTTCAAATCAGAAAGTGTGATGCCTTTAAATGTGTTTTTCTTTCTCAAGATTGGTTTGGCTATTTGGGGTCTTTTGTAGTTCCATATAAATGTTAGGATTGTTTGTTCTATTTCTTTGAAAATTGCCATTGGAATTTTGGTAGGGATTGCATTTGAATCTGGTGATTGCGTTGGGTAGTAGGAACATTTAAACAGTATTAATTCTTCCAATTCATTGCACAAGATATCTTTCCTTTTATTTATATCTTCTTTCGTTTCTTTCTTCATTGTCTTATAATTTTTAATATACAGGTGTTTCCCTTCTTGGTTGCATTTATTCCTAGGCGTTTTATTATTTTTATGCTATTGTAACAAATTATTTTATTAATTTCTCTTTTGATACCTCATTATTAGTGTATATAAATGTAACATTTTTGTATTAATTTTGTATCCTATAATTATTCTGAATTCATTTACTCTAAAAGTTTTTTTATAGTCTTTAAGGTTTTCTATGTAAAATATTATGTCATTTGTAAATACTGACAATATTATTTTTTCCTTTCCAATATGGATGCCTTTTATTTATTTTATTGATCAATTGCTTGGCTGGGACTTTCTGTACTATGTTGAATAGAAGTGGCCAGAGTGGGCATTCTTGTCTTGTTTCTGATCTTGGAGAAAAAGCTTTTACCTTTTCATCACTGAGTGTGATGTGAGCCCTGGACTTGTCATATATGGCCTTCATTATGTTGAGGGTTGTTCCCTCTATATTCACTTTGTTGAGACTTTTTATCATAAATGGATGTTGAAGTTTGTTAAGTGTTTCCCTGCATCTGTTGAGATGATCATGTGATTTTTATTCTTCATTTTGTTAATATTGTGTATCACATTGACTGAATTCAGACTTTAAACCATCCTTGCACCCCTGGATTAATGTATTGTTAAATTTGGCTTGCTAATGTTTTGTTGAGATTTTTGCATCTATAGTCACCAGAGGTATTGACCTGAGATTATCTTTTCTTGCGGTATCTTTGTTTGGTTTTGATATTAGGGTAATACTGGCCTCATAAAATGTTTGGAAGATTCCCTCCTTTTCTGTTTTTGGGAAGAGTTTGAGAAGGATTCGTGTTAATTCTTTGAATGTTTAGTTGAATTTACCAGTTGAGGCATCTGGTCCTGGACTTTTGTTGGTTGGAGGTTTTTGATTACTGAATCAATCTCCTTATTAGAATTCAGTTTGCTAAGATTTTCTATTTTGCTATGATTCAGTCTCAAATGTTGTATATTTCTAGGAAGTAACATCAATTTTTTATATTGTTCAATTTGTTGGCATATACAGCAAGTCTTCAAATAACGTTATTTCATTCAACATTGTTTTGTTATAATGCTAATGAGATGCCTTAGGAATTTAACTTATGTTTATATAAATTTGCCTATGGTAAAATTGGTTTCATTATTCATTGATTTGCTTAAAGTTACAGAAACTATTGATGATGCTATCTATACTAATAATAGGGTAATATGCTAATTTGATCAAATAGACCATACGTCTTCTGGATGTCATTCCGGACATCCTTCCTTACAAAGTCAGGACCTGGGCAAAGCCGCCTGGGTCCCGGGTGCCTGTGGCTGGCTGGAGGAGGGAAGTCTGTGTCCCAGGTGCCAGAGGAAAGCCAGTGCTGGCAGCCAGGGGAAGGAAGGCCTACTCTTGCACGAATTGTCATGCATTGGGCCTCTAGTTTAGGAATAATTGATCATAGTAGTTTCATATATACTTTGGTATTTCTGTGGTATCAATTGTAATATCTTTTTCATTTTTTATTTATTTGTGTTCTCTCTCTTTTTTCTTAGTAAAAAAAAAGTGTCCATTTTGTTTATCTTTTCAAAGAACCAGCTCTTACTTTTATTGATCTTTTCTACTGTCTTTTGGGGCTCTATTTTATTTATTTCTGTTCCAATCTTTTCTATTGCTTTCCTTCTACTAAATTTGAGCTTCATTTTCTTTTTCTTTTTCTAGTTACTTGAAGTGTAAAGTTAGACTGTTTATTTGAGACTTTTCTTGTTTCTTAAGGTAGGCATTTATTGCTATGAGTTTTCCTTTTAGAACTGCTTTTGCTGCATTCCATATATTTTGGTATGTCACATTTTCATTTTCATTTGTCTCCTGGTATTTTTCATTTTCTTTTAATGTCTTCTATGATTAATTGGTTGTTCAATGGCATATTGTTTAATCTCCACATATTTTCAAAATTTCCAGTTTTCTTCATGTAATTAATTTTTAGTTTTATATCATTGTAGGAAAAGATGCTTGGTATGATTTCAATCTTCTTAAATTTATTAAGACTTGTTTTGTGTACTAATATGTAATCTAATTTAGAAAATATTTCATGTACACTTGAGAAGAATGTGTTTTCTTTTGCTTTTGGGTGAAATGTTTTATAAATATCTGTTAAGTCCATCTGGGCTGAAGTGTCATTTAAGGTCAGTATGTCCTTATTGATTTTCTTTCTGGATGATCTATTCATTGATGTAAGTGGGGTACTAAATCCCATACTATTATTATAACACTTTTATTTCTACCTTTAGATCTGTTAATATTTGCTTTTTATATTTTGGTGCTCCTGTGTTTGGTGCATAAATATTATAAATGTTACATCTTCTTGTTGGATTGACTCCTTTATTATATAACTCCCTTCTTTGTCCCTTATTACAGTCTTTGTTTTAGAGTCTATTTTGTCTGACATAGCTACTCCAGCTTTAATCTGAGTTCCATTTGCATATAGATTGGTTTGGTTGTTTTTTAAAAAATTTTAATCCATTCAATGACTCTATGACTTTTGATTGAAGAATTTAGTTCATTTAAATTTAAAGTAATTATTGATAGGGATGTTGCTATTTTGTTAATTGTTTTATGGCTGTTTTCATAGTTTCTCTCTGTTTCTTTCTTTTTCTATTGCTCTCTTTCTTTGTGATTTGATGACTTTCTCTAGTAGTATGCTTGTATTCCTTTCTCTTTATGTATTTACTGTAAGCTTTTACTTTGTGATTTCTAGGAGACTTCCATATAATATGTTATTTTTATAACAATCTATTTTAAGTTGATAACAACTTAAGTTTGATCTCATTATCAAACTCAGCATTATTCCTCTCTCCCCATGTTTTATATTTTTGATGTCATAATTTACATATTTTTATCTTGTGTATCTCTTAATTATTGTAACCACTGTTATTTTTACTACTTTTGCCTTTTAACCTTATATGAACTTTATAAATGATTAAGCAACTATCTTTACTATGTCTTTACCTTTTCAGTGAGATTTGTTATTTTATGTGTTCCGCTTACTTAGTGCCCTCTTTCTGTTCAGCTTACCTAAGTCCCTTTAACACTTTTTGTAAGACCAAATTAGTGGCAATGACCTTCTTTAGCTTTTGCTTGTCTGGAAAACTCTGCATCTCCCTTTGACAGCTGAATAATTTTACTTGGTACAATATTCTTGGTTGGAAGTTGTTTTTCACCACATTGAATGTATTTTGCTACTCCCTTCAGACCTATCAACTTTCTGCTGAAAAATCTACTGATTGTCTTATGGAGTTCCCTTTTATGTAACAAGTTTTTTTTTTCCCCTGTTGCTTTTCATATTCTCTCCTTGTCTTTGACTTTTGAAAATTTAATTATAACGTGATTTGTTGTGTCTCTCTTTGGGTTCCTCTTATTTGGAACTCCCTGGGCTTACTGGATCTGGATGACTGTTTTCGTCCTCAAATTATGCAAGTTTTCAGCCATAACATCTTCAAATAAAAAGTTATAATAGTTTCAATAATACCTAAAGCTGTTCAAACGTTAATAAAGGTTTTGAAAAAAAATTATTTAAGTTCTTAAAGAACTTTGCATAGAGTTACTTCTTAGAATAAACTTAGATGAAAATGAGGCATTTTGGAGAATTTTAAAAATGAGTGATTGGAGGATCCCTTCAATATATCCTTCTTGTATCAATAGTCTTGGCCAGGCTTTTAGCAGGAGATGAACACTAGACTATTCAAAATTGAGCTTTCTATCCAGTTCCACTCACAGATATTCCACATTTTTTTACTGAAGAAAAGATCTGCTGTGTAGATGACAAAGATGTTGTTTCGTTGTAAAATAAGAGGACTTTTCTAATATTTTTACCTTAATGAAGAGTCACTTTACCTGTGTACAACAGTGAACTAAGTGAGCAGTTTTAATAAACATATCAAGAGCAATTCTCAGAAAGCAATTCAGTGTTGGCACAAATTGATGGAAATGCCAGAACTCAGTTCCATAAGGCAAAAAGGGCATACCTATTATCAAAGGTTATGAGGATAAGAGGTACCAAAGGTGTCTGTTAACCGCAGAAGATCCTCATCATGATCCCTGTAAAGTTCAATTTTGAGATCATCTGCCTATTAAGGGTTAATTAGGTAAATCACAAATTGTGACTCTAAGGAACTAAATATGGCAATCAGTTAAGCAGACTAGTTTAATGTTATACATTTAGATGTCAAAGTGTGCCTGCCAAAATTGATCATTTTGGTTTTAGGAAAATTAATATTTAGTTGATTTTCTTGACATAAATTGATCAATAGGTTGAATTGCTTGTCAAAGCCACTTATATGACCTTATAGAAGGCATGTCATCAACACATGAGAGGTGCTTGTCTTGCTGTGGCTAGGTCATCTAAAGACAACCAGTTTGTTCAGTTATAAAATTAAAAGGAGATCACTTGGGATATAGCCCTGTTTCATGCCATTTAAAATAGATATTTCATCTGTCAAAAAGAAGGCCTTTCTTATCCATGTTAATTTGTGCCATATTGTCTAGCAGTAATGGCTCTGAGAGAGAATTATAAGCCTTGAATCTATGTTGAGGTCATACACTTAGGCCTCTTTATGGATTCAATGACCAATGATAAATCAATAAGTTTCATGAAAAGTCTAAAAACACTCCTAAGTGATTGAAAGATGCAGTTCGTCTCCAGAAATATATGCTGCATGTGATTTCTCATCTCTCTTTTACTTGTCCAAACCCATTTTCCCAATCTACTCTCATTTCTCTGTTTCTATATTATCTTATAGTTATTTTAACATATGTCTTATAGCCTACATAAGCTTTCTGCTTTATTGGATAAACCAAATCTTACATTCTGTAAATATATGAGTGTTCTAAAGATTTGCTAAATAAAATTGTTTTAATGAATGGTGGGTAAATGAATAAATGGATTAAGTATTTTCTACTTTGGTTATGATCAAATATAGTTTCTAACCATTCAGTTTAGAGACATAGAAAGAAAAAAAACTAAAGGTGAAAGAACATGATGAGTGTGATCTGTGCCCTTTAGCTTAAGAGGATGTTTTGGATTTTTGTAAAGAAAAGTTAGGACCATAATCACTCCAGATTTTCTAGGTGCAGATTGTTAAAAATGAATGGGCTTCATCAGCACTTGTCATAAAGTTTCTGACCTTGTCACCTTGGCCAAGCCATTGTAATGTTTCAGTTGGGTTCCTCTAATGTTGTCTTCCTGCAGAATATCCAAAGAACACCAAGACCATGAATACTAAAGGCCATGAATTCCTTAATTTTCTAATTTCTGTCCTAGTTCCAATGTGTGTATCTAGGTGTTTATTTAGCTTCAAAAGGTTTTCAGTTAACTAATAATGTATTATAGTTAGATGCCAGCTCTCTTTCAGTACATTACACAGCCAAGTCAACATTTTCTATCTCATGGCATACATACAGAGTGATGATGTCATACTCTGAAAAAAAAATGGAGAAAGCTATTTTTGTTTATGGGCTATATGAGCCACCATGGGGACTGAAAGCGGTCCAACCTCAGCACAATGGTAACACTGCATTCTGGGATCTCACAGAAAGAAGTTGGGGAAGCTCTAGTCTTTAGTATACACAATAAAGTTTTGAACTAGAAAAGTAGTTATCAGGTCCAGTTTTTCATTCCCAGGAATTAGATTTAATTACTCTAAACATCCAAAACAGTAGTTGTTTAACCTATGTCCTGTGGTAGAAACACTGTGTCCAGAAATCCTTTGTCATCCACCTTGCTCTCCACTGTTTATAGTCAGCTCCTTTATCTTAAATAAAAATCAATGTTCTTATAAAAACTATCCTTCAAACTTTGAGTAAGTCACTTCTCAGTCTATTTTCATGTAAATAAGGCCAATCCTTTCTACCATTTTTCTCAGGGCTGGTTTCTTATTTTGCCAATATTTTATTTTATCTTACTCTATTTTATTTTGGGTACTTTACTGTAATTCCTCCACGTATTCTTTAAAATGCAGAAATCAAAACTTCACAAATTAAACTATAGAAATCTAGCCATCACACTATATGTTCATATGGGCTTACTTACCTCTTACTGTTGTCTACCAACATTCACAAGTATTATTCCATTGTAAATGTAGTTGATTGATATCATTTACACTTATTCTTAATGGATGAGAAAATGTGAATGAGGAACTCAAATAATAAAACTATAAATATTAATAACAATCATAGCTGTCATTGAATAAAACATTGCATTTAATTGGGCTTGACACATTTTCTCATTTGATCCTCACAACACCTAATAGGTAGATATGTATTATTAGTATTCCCACTTTATAGATGAGGAAACTGTGACCCAAGGGCATTAGGTTACCTGTACAGGGCTGGTCTTGGATTTAAGCAGATTAGTTCTCTGGCCACTGTCCCTTACTCTCTCTTAGAATAGTAGTTCAGAATAATGGCCAGACCAATTTGCACTGTATATTATTCTGGTTCTTTTACTACTTACCCTGATGTAGAAGCAAAATCATCTTAAAAGGTGATGTTTACCTCAAATTTTGTCCATTACCTCCTTAAGAGGACCAGTACCTCCTTAAGAGGACCAGTATAACTCCAAAAGAGTTAATGCTCCTCAAAATATGCTTCTAAACATATTTTTCCTAATCAATTACAGTCATTTTTAATTGAGTTATACTTTACATATAACATTATTTTGATTTTGAGTGTACAACATAATGGCTCAATATCTATAATAATAAAAGCATAAGATGCTAATTAGACCAGACATCCTTCTGGACGTCCTTCCAGATGACCTTCTGGATGAAGCCGCAGTGGCAGGGCCTGAGGTAGAGGCTCCCAGCCACCGCACCGAGGCAGAGGTAGCCACTGCAGCGGCGGGGGCTAAACCCCTTGCACGAATTTCGTGTATCGGGCCTCTAGTTTGTATATATTGCAAAATGATCAACATAATAAGCCTAGTTAATATGTATCACCACACATAGTTACGATTTCCAACCTGTGATGAGAACTTTTAATATCTTCTCTCTTCGCAGGTTTCAAATATGCAATACAGTATTATTAGCTATAGCTACCATGCTGTAGATGCCCCCCCCCCCCCATATTGCCTCCCTCCACCCAGTTCCTGCCCCATCCCAGGCCTTCAACCTTCTTTTGTCTGTGACCAGAGCTAATGCATATATGCATATAAGTTATTTGGTTTCTCTCTCCTCTCCCCCTCCTACTCCCTTCCCTCTGAGTTTCATCGGTCTGTTCCATGTTTCCGTGTTTCTGGTTCTATTTTATTTATCAGTTTATTTTGCTCATTAGATTACTTGTTCATTTATTTTGGTTCTTAGATTCAGTTGTTGATGGATATGTATTTATTGCCATTTTATTATTCATATTTTTTATTTTTCCTCCTCTTCCTCCTTCTCTTCCTCCTCCTCTTCCTCATTTTCCTCCTCCTCCTTCTTCTTCATCTTCTTCCTCTTCTTAAAGAATACCCTTCAACATTTCATGTAATACTGGTTTGGTGGTGAGAAACTCCTTTAACTTTTTCTTATTGGTGAAGCTCTTTATCTGATCCTCAATTCTAAATGAGAGCTTTGCTGGGTAGAGTAATCTTGGTTGTAGGTCCTTGCTCCACATCATTTTGAACATTTCTTGCCACTCGCTTCTAACCTGCAAAGTTTCTGTTGAAAAATCAGACAGTCATATGGGCGCTCCCCTATAGGTAACAAACTGCTTTTGTCTTGCTGCTTTTAAGATTCTCTTTCTGTCTTTAACCCTTTTTTTATTTTGAGGGTGTCTTTTTAAATTCCACATCTAAATGAGATGACACGGTATGTATTTGTCTTTCTCTGTCTATTTCACTTAACATAATGCCCTCAAAGTCCATCTATGTTGTCACAAATAGCAATATTTCATTTTTTACTGGCTGAATAATGTTTTATTGTAAATATGTGCCATATTTCTTTATCCATTTATTCACTATGGACACTTAGGTTGCTTCCACACTCCGGCTATTGTAAATAGTGATGCCATGAGCATGGGGTGCAGATATCTTTTGAGTTCATGTTTTCATTTTCCTCAGATAAATACATAGATGTAGAATTGCTGAATCATATATAGCTCTACTTTTCCTTTTTTTTTTTTTTGAGGAATCTCCATTCTGTATCCCATAGTGGCTGCATCAATTTACATTCTCACCAATTACCCTCACAGTGCATGAGCATTCTCTTTTCTCTAGATCCTCACCAATATTTACTGGTATATCTTGTCTTTTTCATAATAGCCATTCTAGCTGGTAGGAGGTAATATATGGACATCTTACTTCTAGGAAAAATCTTATTTATTAAACAAATGTTTACATAACACTCACTATGTGTCCAAATACTCATCTAGGTGCTTTTAAAATATAACATATATAAGCCTCTAAAGTAGGCACTGCTTTCAAAATGTGGAGAAACTGAGGTCAAATAAGTTAAATAATTGCCCAAAGTCCCAGAAATAGTATGGAAATAGGACTGAGACCTGAACCTGAGACCAAGCCCTTAACCACTCTACAGTCCTCCATTGCTTGCTGAGCAATGTGTTATTTATAAAATGTAGGATGACTATTTTAACTCTGTTATTGAATTTAAAACTGTAAAGTGTGTGTTTGTTGGCAGGTGTGTGTAGGTGTGTATAGGTAGACATATGCCTTTATACACCTTTTAAAAATTTAAATGGAAATGAAAAAACACCTTCTAACCCAGAGATGGCTTATTCATCTACACTAATAAAAGAGAAAGATGCAAATTGACCATACCTTTGTGACACCCACCAGCTAATCAGGAGTGAGTGTGCAAATTAGCAGGACAAAGATGGCAGCAGCCACAGAGCCAGCCAGAGCAAGCGGGAAGCTTGGGTCACCCCTGGCAACAGAGGAAGCCAAGCTTCCCACCTGCCCAGGCTGGCTGCCAAAGGAGGGGCCTGTGAGCTGAGGACACGGAGCTGGCCCGGTTGCGCAGGAGGCTTGGGTCACCGTTGCCCAGGCTGGCCGCTGAGGGAGGGGCCTGCAAATGGCCATCAGTCCCTCACCCAGGCTGGCCAAGCACCCCAGTGGGGACTCCCACCCTGAAGTGGGTGTGGGCAGCCTGAAAACTGCCTTCAACCCCTCACCCAGGCAGGCCACTCTCCCTCAGCGGGGACCCTCACCCCATGGGGGTGTGGCTGGCCTTCTGCCCCAGCCCCTTGCCCAGGCCAGCACCGTCCCCAGTGTGGACCCCCATTCCAATAGGGGTATGGCTGGCCTGCAAACCACCACAGGCCCCTTATCCAGGCCGCCCCGTCCCCCAAGGGAGCCCCCACCCTGATTCAGGACACCCTTCAGGGCAAACCAGCCAGCCCCCCACCCATGCACCAGGCCTCTATCTATACTAATAAAAGGGGAATATGCTAATTAGACTGGGAGACCTTCCAGGAGACCTTCCAGTTGTTCTTCTGGACAAAGCCATGGTGGCGGGGCCAAGGTAGAGGCGGTTAGGGGCCAAGGGGGGAGGGCAGTTGTGGGTGATCAGGTCGGTTGCGGGGGGGGGGGGGCAGTTGGGGGCAAGCAGGCCAGCAGGCAGAGTGGTTAGGGGAAATCAGACAGGCAGGCAGATGAGTGGTTAGGAGCCAGCAATCCCAGATTATGAGAGGGGTCCCAGATTGAAGAGGGTGCAGGCCGAGCTGAGGGACACTCCTCCACACCCTGTGCATGAGTTTCGTGCACCAGGCCACTCGTAGTAACTCATCATCTGCCTCTGCCTTCATCACTGGAGAGGATATTATTCAGCTACGACATATCTGTCATTTTTTATGGCAACTGCGTAAACACATCACCATTACTTTACATTCTCAACTGTTGGTCATGGCATCTCTCATGAAAAGGCTGTTCAGTTCAATTTAAACAAAGAGTTTTATCCATGACAGACACCCTCTACCTGATTAATTTTAAATAATGTAATTTGAAAGATTTGGAAGTTCTTTCCTATCTAATTTCCCTAAAAGAGGCCCAGGACATTTTGACCTTTGCTGAAATCAGAATATATTTCAATTTGGGGAAATAAAAGGAGTGTTCCTTCTTTCAGCTTCTGAAAGCACCTAAAACAAGGCACTCCAGTCAGATGCCAAGTGTAATATTAAAGGTACTACATGTGAATGCAGGTATGCCTGGGGAAGCCCAGGCAACACTGCTAAGAACAGGTACTTGGTGTGTTTTGGACACACACCCACCACAGTTGAGGAAGAGCTCTGGGCATCTGAGTCACAGGGCCTTGGTTCAAATCCCAGCTCTGCCGCCTGCGATCTGTATTACTTATCCCTTCAGAGCCTCAGGTCCTTCTGTTGGATAATGGAGAGGCAAATAATTGGCAAGGTTGCTTTAAATATGAGATATAGCAAAGCAATTAGCCTGGCTCTTTGTAAGTACATATATTAAAATGCTATTTCTTATTATGAAGGTCCATGTTCCTATTTACAATGTTGTGGTGGGAAGTTAAAGAGAAAAAGGAAATGCTTTTGGCATCTTCAAAAGAAGGCTCTGGCGCCCATTCTGTGCTCGGAAGCTGGAGCCTAATGTTGGGTGACCAAATGTACTAACCCAACATACTACATGCAGTAATGTCGGGTCACATGTTGGCTATAACGCCCTGGTTCAGTGTGAGGTGTTTTATTTGAAACAAAAACAAGACACGCAACTTCAGGTACTACCTGCGCTTCCAGGATGCAGAAAACTTATCCAAAGTGGGATCATGGCGCTGTGCAAGGTGTCGTAAGAGCATGTGTATCTGTGTACCTTCCCAGATATAGCAGACTGTGATTAATTATATCTCAACAAAAATTGCTCTTATTTAAAGCAAGCTTGGAAACAATATCTCTAACCCTTCTTTAATCATATCTTCTGATGGGAGAACGTTCTTATGCACATCAGCTCAGCTCACTTCCTTCCAGAAGGACTGACATCTTAAACTGCACTAAACAATGAATCACCTTGTCAAATAAAGTGCAAAATGGAAAACCTGTTACCAAACTCATCTGATATAATGACATTTACAACGACATGTTTGAGGTGATAAACCGACAATAATAATTATATTTCCTTTAGACTTTGATTTTACTTGGAAAGTTCGATGCAATCATACTTTCTTCCTTCAAGAAAATTTTACACCCCGACATTTAATTTCTGAAACTTCAAACCTTCTATGAATGTGCAAATCACAGTTGGCATTAAAAGAAGCGCGCCCGGAGCCTGGAATAATGATGGAAGCATTTGAATTCAGAAATGACAAATAGAGCACTTTCCTCTCGCTAACAACAAGGTTTTGCTGGTGGACTCTCTTGCAGAGAATAAAAGCAGAATCAAGGTCATGTAAAACACCAGATTACAGCTGCACGCGTAGCACTTTTGTACATCATAAGCACTGAATTATTCTGAAATGAATAACCCTTTCTGGGAATTTTCCATGTAACATTCTGAGCATTTGGAAGACTGGGTGGGGTCGTAACCCTCACAGCGCAGGCAGGGATTTCCCGGGCCTGAGTTTCCAGGCCCTGCAGACTGCCTGCTCCCGCTCTGCCCTGCAGTCCTGCTTGTGACCAGGAGCCCTCACTGCTCCTGGCCAAGGCCTGGCTTCCCTGTGGGCAGCCCAGCAGGGGATCCTCCCTCACTTTCCCACACTCGCGTGGCCCCAGCAGTTGTATTCACAGCCTGTGGCTCGTACTCACTAGCCTTCTACATCCACTTTGCTACTTGTCAGGCGCTCTGGCTAAAAGTTCAGCAGAGGAAACATTTTAAACTTTTGAGGAACATGAGATTTGATCTGTTATTTGCAGGTTCCAGTTATCCATGCTCTGTCTCAGAACTCCCCAGAGATGCCAGCACGGGCTTTATCTCTTTCCAGAATATTCGTGATGACAAAACCTCCTTATGACCCAACCAGTTTAGAGATTAAGAGACAACATAAAAACTAAGTCTCATGTAAAAATGGGGCCTTTATTTCTAGATGTAACTGAGCAGATAATTGTTTATTTTGTATGTCTAGGAAGATGTAAACTTACATAAGTGAAGGACATATAGCTTTTTCTCTGTGATCCCTCCAATCTTACATGCCCTCTCAGGATGGAAATGATAAACTACCAGGTGTACTGGTTAATAATGCAGATTTTGCAATCAAAGAAAACAGGATAATTTCAAGAGAAACATCAAAAGTGCTTTATTTAAAGTAATGTCCATCACTAGCTACACATTTCCCCCATCTTTCAGGTAATTTGTGGGTACCATCCCAATAGAACTTTTCTTGTTTTGAGGCAAACCATTCAGAAACCCAATTTTCCACTTCTTCGTACATTTTGAAGTGTTGCTCAGAAAGTGCATGGATCGGTACAAGTGGTAATCTGAAGGAGCAAGGTCTGGTGAATATGGCGGGTGGGTTAATACTTCCCGGGCAAGATCTTTTAATGTGTCTTTAACTGGTTTTGAAGTGTGTGATGTTGCGTCATCATGAAGCAAAATTACTTTGCCATGTCTTCTGGCACATTCTGGTCGTGTCATGGTCAAAGCGTGGTTCAAAATGATTCTTTGTGTCGGTAGCAATTAGTATTAACGGTTTCACCTGTTTTTAGAAGCTCATAATACACCACACCTTCCTGATCCCACCAAACGCAGAGCATTGTCTTCTTTCCAAAGTGATTTGGCCTTGCAGTTGATGTTGATGGCCGACCTGGATCAACCCATGATTTTGTGGGTTTGGGATTCTCAAAATAAATCGACTTTTCATTGCCAGTCACAATTCGATGCAAAAAAGTCTTCCTTTCGTGCCGTTGAAGCAACATTTTACTGATGACTTTTCGTTTTTTCATTTGTCTTTTTGTTCAGTTGATGTGGCACCCATTTTCCTTCCTTTAAAATCCTTCCCATTGCTTGTAAATGATTGGAAACTGTTTTCTGAACAAAGTTTAATCTTTCTGCAAGTTGTTTTTGAGTTTGACATGCATCTTCATCCAATAATGCTTGTAATTGTTGGTCTTCAAACTTTTTCGGTTGACCTGGACGTTCTTTGTCTTTCACATCGAAATCATCACTTTTAAAGTTTTTAAACCAGAGTTCACAAGTATCTTGAGATGATGCATGTTCACCATAAGCTTCCTGAAGTATCCGATAACTTTTTCTTCAAAATAAAGTAATGAATTAAAACTTCCCGTAAATGCTCTTTTTTGGCACGAAATTTGACATTTTTAAGCATAAAAATATCTATGATGTTAACACCTTCAGAAAATTTGATATATGAAGTTTTGAAGATTGCTGTCAATACAACAAAATAGCATGCATATCCAATTGCATGTATATCAGCATATGTGTAAGTCCATCTATTGAAAAGAATCCGCATTGCTAACTGGTACATCGGCAGCTCAGTTGGTTAGAGTGTCGTCCAGATACAACAAGGTTGCAGGTTCGTCGTCTGGTCAGGGCACATACCAGAAGCAACCAATGAATGCACAAATAAGTGGAACAACAAATCAATTTCTCTCTCTTCCTTTCTCTAAAATCAATCAATAAAAAAGTAAACCATAATACTTTAGACCTAAGTTGTGAAAAGCGTTTATTAAATTGCCTGTTTGAAATACTTTGCCTACAGCGGCATCAGCTATTAGATTCCAAATTCCTAGTGATCTGTATTTTGTTCTTCTAATGCTAACACCATATGTTCCAAAATAGTAGTGCTCAACAAACTGGTTGATATTAAAATGAATATAAATATTTAAATAAAGGATATAAATAAGATAGGGTCCCTATGGAGTAGCATTCTAAAGAAAGAATATGGATAATTTTAAAAATCAGGAAAATCCGCTAGTAATTAGTATACCTCTACTAACGGCCAGACTTTGGAAGGCAAAGTAGCTAAATGTCTACTTCAAGGTCATTTTTTCATCCCTAAACTTGCTAATAATTAATGATTGGGTAATCATGGAGGTTTCTAGCATTCCTAGTCAAAGTAACATTACTGATACATGTGGGAAACTGTTTATTGCCTTCACTATCTGATAAGCATAGACAGAGCACTCCCCGAACCCCCCCCCCCCCCCAAGGCTGGGTGCCTTTGAAGCCCTAGCAAAGCCCTGAGCTAGGCGCCACCTCTGTTTGTCCAGACAGTGGTAGCTGAAACTGCTCCCCCATTTATTATTATGTAAATCCTTGCTGATGGGCTAGTCTGCCTGTTGCAGGGGGTCACCTGCCTAGGGCTATGCTATAGGGGCATCCCAGATCAATAAAAGCTTGGTGAGGCCTGAGCACAGAGGAGAAGTCCTTCGGGACTTGCCGCCTGGTCCCCCAATATTGCAAAATTATCTCTTGTCTTTTTCTCTCATTTGCTGTGCGGCTCCTCTTTCAGATACCGAACCCTACTCCACGCGAGTCGTGGAAGGAAACACTCGACAGATACAAACAAAATATATTATTAAAATTTACTGTTAATATCTAAGTATTCATTTTCAACTATAGCAGTGGTTCTCAACCTGTGGGTCACAACCCCTTTGGCAGTCGAACGACCCTTTCACAGGGGTCGCCTAAGACCATCCTGCATATCAGATATTTACATTACGATTCATAACAGTAGCAACATTACAGTTATGAAGTAGCAAAGAAAATAATTTTATGGTTGGGTCACAACATGAGGAACTGTATTTAAAGGGCCAGAAGGTTGAGAACCACTGAACTATAGCTAAGGATTCTAGATGTAATTTGGCTTGAAAATCTACTTTACGCTTTAAATTCTACAGTCAGTTAAAATAAAAATATATATCATCACAAGAATAACTGCTACAGTATCTGATAATTATGAAAGCTGTTCATCTTATTATGTATAAATGCCACTGTGAAGAACTCTCAACTATTTAAATAAGTAAGGATTAGCAGGTAAATAAACAAAAAAAGCCTTTAGAATGCGTATTTAAATTTTAGTTAAACCCCATTTAGGTTATAATTTTGAGAAAATATTCTCTTTTTGAATTGTTTGTATCGTGTCAAGAAGAATTGAAAGGAGAATGCCAAATTTCATACCTTGAAAATTTCTAATGAGGCAAAACTTCAAAAGGCATGATTAATAACACCCATGATAAGCCACCTTTGGTCCTATCATACCACAGCCTACAAAGAGCATGAAGACAAGGAGAGGCTACGGGAGAAAAAGCAGGAAAGCCGGCCCGTCTCGCTCCTGTGCTGAGGGAAGTAGCCTTGCCCTCACGGCGGGGCTGTCTAGTGGCCGGCTGGGCTGCAAAATTGTTTCTTTACTGTGGTTTCAAACTTCCCAAAGCAACTACTAAAATTTTCCATGACAAAACAGTAGAAATAATTAAACTGATTTATTCAAATATGAGATTTACTTTTTTAATGCAGATGTTCTTTTTATAATGAACTAAATATTAAATTTAACAATTCAGCACTAATCCAGAGAAGGCATTACGGATGCACCTAGTAGTAAGCAAGAGAAGCCTCTCTGAGATGGTGGCTTCAAGCTGAGACCTGAAATAAAGAATGGGCCTCTCGCCAAAGCCAGTTTGGCTCAGCGGATAGAGCGTCAGCCTGCGGACTGAAAGGTCCCAGGTTCGATTCCGGTCAAGGGCATGTACCTGGGTTGCAGGCACTTCCCCAGTGGGGGATGTGCAGGAGGCAGCTGATCGATGTTTCTCTCTCATCGATGTTTCTAACTCTCTATCTCTCTCCCTTCCTCTCTGTAAAAAATCAATAAAATATATTTAAAAAAAAAAAAAAGAATGGGCCTCTCAGGCAGTGGTCCCGGGAGGAGCGTCCAGCACATGGGGAGACAGGGCAGAGGCCCGCAGAGAGCAGTCAGTGGACCACATTGGAAAGGGAGACAGATGTGGCTGCAGCACAGGAGGCAAAGGGAAAGGATCTCTGATGAGGACTGAGAGACAGGTGGAGCCAGATGCTAGGCCTCCTCGCCTATTCTCATGCCCTTCCTCTACCATCCCGCCTCCCTGGCCCCCTTCATTCCACCCTCTGCACCCTGCACAATGGTCTCTTTACAGTGAAATTTCATGTTATCACTTCCCTGCTTAACATCTTTCCATGGTTTCCTTAGCACAGAATGCCACCCAAACTCCTTGCCATGACACAGAGGCCTGCCCCCCATCCCCCCTCCCCCCCTGGCCCCCGACTTCCCTGGACCATCTCCCCTTCAGGACTCTCTCCCCTCCACTGACTAATGTCCAGCCTCTTCTCTGCTCACTCACACACAAGCTCTGTGCATATGGACTATTACCCATGCTGTTCCCTCTGCTAGGGCCCCTTCCCTTCAGCTCTTTGCATGATGCCCAACTCCTTTCTTCGGGTTCAACTTCACCCTTTAGGGCCTTCTCTGGTAATTACCAAAATGAAATCTCCCTCCCTCTACCCCATGCTAATATCCCTCATCAGCTATTTTCCCCTTTGAATTTCTTTTTACTTTTAAGATTTCTGTTTTTGTTTTGTTTTGTTTTGTTTTAATTTAAGTGCCTTATTGTTTAAGGTGTTACATGAGTCTCCTTTTCTTCCCATTGACCCCTCCCCAACCACTCCTATCCCCCAGCACATGCCCTCACTCCCCTACTGTCTGTGTCTGTTGGTTATGCTCATATGCATGCATACAAGTCCTTTGGTTGATCTCTTATCCTCTTACCCGTTGCCTTCCCTCATAGTTTGGACAGTCTGTTCGATGCTTCTATGTCTCTGGTTCTATTTTTGTTCATTAGTTTATGTTGTTCATTATATTCCACAGATGAGTGAGATCATGTGGTACTTATCTTTCTCCAACTGGCTTATTTCACTTAACATAATGCTCTCCAGTTCCATCCATGCTGTAAGAATTCCTTCTTTTTTACAGCAGCATAGTATTCCACTGTGTAGATGTACCACAGTTTTTTAATCCACTCATCTGCTGATGGGCACTTGGGCTGTTTCCAAATCTTAGCTATGGTGAATTGTGCTGCTATGAACATAGGGGTGCATATATCCTTTCTTCTTGGTGTTTCTGATTTCTTGGGGTATATTCCTAGAAGTGGGATCACAGGGTCAAATGGGAGTTCCATTTTTAATTTTTTGAGGGAACTCCATACTGTTCTCCACAGTGGCTGCACCAGTCTGCATTCCCACCAGCAGTGCACAAGGGTTCCTTTTTCTCCGCATCCTCTCCAGCACTTGTCGTTTGTTGATTTGTTCTTTTCTTTTTTATTAACTGTCTTCCCCATCAGACTGACAGCTACCTGAAGGCTGCTTCCAAATTCATTTTCTTTACCATTAATAGCCTCAACACCAATCAAGATGCCTGGCAATGGTGGGCCTTCAATAAATATCCATTGAATAGGAAATAGAAAAATAAAAACAACAGTAATCCTTTAAGTTAAAACCCAGTAGGGGAATAAACAAATCATATAATAGTAACACATGAAATGAATAGCTCCCACTACTAACTATTCACTATATGCCATACAGTGTGCTCAATGGTTTATTTCATTTATTGCCCATAATACATCTATAGGAAAGACATTACTCTCCCAGTGTATTTCTTAAACAACTAAGAAACTGGAAGCTTTGCCCTAACTGGTTTGGCTCAGTGGATAAAGCATCGGCCTGCAGACTGAAAGGTCCCAGGTTCTATTCCGGTTAAGCGCATGTACCTTGGTTGCGGGCACATCCCCAGTGAGAGGTGTGCAGGAGGCAGCTGATCAATGTTTCTCTCTCATCGATGTTTGTCTATCCCTCTCCCTTCCTGTCTGTAAAAAATCAATAAAATCTATTTTTTAAAAAAAGAAACCAGAAGCTTAGACAGAAGAGGTACCTTGCCCAAAGTTGTACTTGATAAGTGGTAGAATCAAGGGAAGGACTTGAATTCCATACTCAAAATGAAGACTTCCCTCTCTCCCTCCTTCCCTCTCTTCCTTCCTTCCTTCCTTCCTTCCTTCCTTCCTTCCTTCCTTCCTTCCTTCCTCCCTCCCTCCCTCCCTTTCTCCCTCCCTCCCTCCCTTCCTTCCTTCCTTCCTTCCTTCCTTCCTTCCTTCCTTCCTTCCTTCCTTCCTTCTCTTCTTCCTTCCTTCCTTCATCCCTGGCTCCCTTCCTCTCTCCCTCCCTCTCCTTTACTCCCTCCCCATCTCCCCCACTGCCTCCTTTCCTTCCTTTCTTTCTAATGCTCACCTGAGGATATGTTTTTATTGCTTTTTTAGAGAGAGAGAGAAGCAGCAATGTGAGAGAGAAACATCAAACTGTTACCTCCCTTACCCACCCTGAACCCACAACCTGGGTATGTGCCCTGATTGGGAATTGAATCCACAAGCTTTTGGTGTAAGGGATGATGCTCAGACCAACTGAGCCACCCAGTCAGGGCTCCAATCCTTTATTTCGTTGACCTCTGGGAGGCACTAAAGATGCTTTGAGAAAAGTAAAATGATTCTTAAAATATTTTATTGGTAGAGTATTCATTCCAGGAATTATAATAGATCATTTGTAATTTTAACTCTGTGAAACTTAAATGGAGCTGATAGTCAATTTCCCTCCCAGACAGCTTGCCCGAGGACTCCATTTCCGATCCCATTCCCTCAATTAGAGAGAACTGGTTAGCTCTAAAATGCGAAATGCTCCTCTGACACACAAATACCCACAAGGACAATTAACATGATAAAATCTTAGACTAAATGTGAAATAAAGGAAAATATAATTTCTTCTGAATGTATATAATTATATTTAGACATCAAATCATGTACTGTGCAAAAATTCATGAACTTTAATTTTCAGGAAAGAAAATAACACAATCACCATAAGCCCCGCCTAAATGTGTTTTTATACACATCATTATTTATACCACATTTTTAATATGAAATATTTTCAGTGTGCCTGGTTTGGTTCAATCCTGTTAAACAGACAAACAAAAGCCTTCCAAAATGCGTTTCTCCATGTGGCTGGGTAGAATTCCAGGTTGTGAGGAAACTGATTATGTACTTATGATCTTCTTTCTTCTCAATTATGAATATAAAGTCTGGGACAAAAAAAAAATGTATCCTTGGGCACCACAATAATTTGCAGTTAAATAAGCATTTTGCCAAGACTTAAAAAAAATAACAGAGCATGCAAACACAAAGGAAATTAAATTTCACGCTGTAAGGGCTGATTTGAAAATTTTAGAGAGGTGCAATTCATATACACTTATGTGACTCTTTTCTCTTAAAAGTCTATTCTGATCATTTTTATATGCCATTAAATAGTCTTCACATTTTGTATAATAACTGTATAATTCTTCAACATGAGGCTATGTCATTATTTCTTTAACAAAGCTTCCTTTTGTGTAACAAAACTTTTTTTCAAGATTTTTAAGTTTTTCAGTTTTCATAATGTAAAAATATCCCACTGGGATGAAAATCTTTTTCATAATCAGCTTTATTAAGGTGCAATTGACTTACAATGAAATACACCCATTTTAAGTTTATATTTCAAGGAGTTTTGAAAACATATATATCCATGCAACCATTGTTACAATTAAGATATAGAATATTTAATCAGAGGGCATATGCCTCCCGCTCTCATGGCCAAGGCAGCCATTGACCTGTCACTCTAGATACGTTGTGCCTGTTCTAGACTTTCACATGAATAGACTCCACAGGATGCATGCTTTTTGATCTGGCTTTTTTCACTCAGCATAATGTTTTTGATATTCATCCATGTTGTTATGTGTGACAGAAATTCATGGCGTTTTATTGCTGAGGAGTAGTGCAGTGTATGGATGTATTATAGTTTATATATTCTTTCTCCCATTGAGGTATTGTGGTGGCTTTAGTTTGGGCTACTTTGGAGAAAACTGCTATGAACATTTGTGTACAAGTGTTCCTGGGAAGATGCTTTCATTTCTGTTGGGCAAGTACTGCTCAGGAGGGGGATTTCTGGGTTATATGGTATGTAAATGCTCAACTTTTAAAGGAAGCACCAAACTGGTTTTCCAAACTGGTATCTCAGTGAATGTTCTTACCAACAGGGTATCAGAGTTTCATTTGCTTCAAATCCTTACCAACACTTGGCATGGCCAATCCATGCTAATGTACTGCTATATGTAGTAGCATCTCACTCTGGCTTTGGATTTGCATTTCCTTAGTGGCTCATGATATTGAGTTTTTTCATATGCTCATTTGCCATCTGTATTCCTCCTTCAGTGAACAGACTCTTCCAACCTTTAGCCTGTTTGTTTTTAAAAAAATACATTTTTTTAAATGAATTGTTTGTATTCTTCTTAATGTGTTTTGAAACTTCTTTATATACCCTGGATAAAAGTCATTTTAACAGGTATATTTAATGCAAATATTTTCTTCTAATCTGTAATTTGTCTTTTCATTTCTTAATAGTATATTTTGAACATCAAAAGTTTCAAATTTGATGAAGTTTAATTTATAACAGTTTTCTTTTATGATGCACACTTTTTGTGTCTTCTCTAATAAGTTTTCTTACCAACATCATTTCAATAAATTTTGCTATTTATTAAGTAAAAATGAATAATATCTTGGTATTTTTCTGAAATTAAAATATATTCAGACTCTATTTCTTCATAGGGCTGAAGTGAGGATTGAGATCCAGGGAAAGCAATTAGTCTGGTGATAGGACATTCACTGTTCACTACGTGCCAACTTTTATGACTGTGTTTACCAGAAACATATTTATTCTTTTATAAATTCCTTTGCATACAAAATTTTACGAACTTTATAACCAGGAAACAAACTATTTTTCTCCATTTTTCATTGCCAAGTTATTACCCTATGATAGCTTTTTACCTTATTAATTTTTCTCTTTATATTCCCCCTGTGGTTTCCCCTCATGGGTTTGGAGTTTTGTAAAGTCCTTCCTCATCCAAAATCTGCTCTATAATAAGAATGTCGCATATGATACCACTGGTTCCAAACAATGATGGGAAACAGAAATCGATAAATTATTTGGGGACTAACTACAAGCAATTTTAAATTTTAGAATCTTATTTTACATCATATTTCAAAATAAGTTTTAGGTTAATTAAAGATCTAAATTTAACAATGGAGCAAAAGTGACATGAACAGGGCCATGGCATCCCATTACCTGTGCCAGGTTCTGTTGGTTAGGACAAGTCCACACTCAGAGGCAGGGGATTTAAAATGCCGTGGCTCAGCAGAGGAGGTCACGTTAGGGTGTGTCCACCTGATACAACATAGCTGAATCCCAAGGTCATTGTGCGAAAAAGTATAGACAAAGGAGAACACATGCTTTGATTTCATTTACATAAATGATAGAAAATGCAAATTAACCTATAGTGATGTGTCTCTCCCAAGCACAACCTGAACATTCAAGGGAGTTAACACCTTGTGGGGAGGGACTTTGGCCAGCAGGCGATGGAACACTAGATAAATGTACCTCCTTTAGCAGCACCATTCCACTCATCCCTCACCTCTGCTCCCAGGACTACATTCCTTATTTTTTTTTTTTTTAGAGAGAGAGAGGAAGGGAGAGAAGGTGAAGGTTTATCTATAGATTGGTTGCTCCTTAAACTGGCATTTGTGCTCATTTCTCATATACTGAGCATTTTTAAACCTCAAATGTAACTCCCTACATTCTCTCTTCTTGCAATCCCCATGCCTATTAAAAAGTTAAGAGAGGAAATAAAGGAAATAGATACTAGGCCTCATCTTCCTGTTTTCTCCTTGGAGTATTTATTACAAATTATCTGGAGTTTCTAAGAAGAAAACTGACACCTAAGGAGCCTGGCTTACCCTGGCTATGATCAGGTAGAGAGATGGAGAGATAGAAACATCAATGAGGAGAGAGAAACATCGATTGGCTGCCTCCTGCGCACCCTCACCAAAGATCAAGCCACAACCCGAGCATGTGCCCTGACCTGGAATCGAACCATGACCCCCTGGTTCATGGTCCAATGCTCAACCACTGAGCCACGCTCGCCAAGCATGACTGCATTTCTTAATAAAGGAATTTCACGGAGGCTTTCTGCCTGGGGCTCTGCTTTCTGGGGGACCCTAAGACACTATGAGAAAGAAAATGTTTTCATATTATTATCCACATAAAAACAGTCTTAAACTGCTCTTTGACCTCTTGTAGATGTTAATAAGCTAGAACGTTGCATACTCTTTAGTCATCCCTTTCTGGCTACATGGAGAAGTGATGGGAAATAAGTGGAAGATAGCACGAAGGGAAGTAAGATCTGTCGCTGGCATATCTTAGCTGGCATAACCTTCCAGGTGTGGCCAACACTATGTGGGGGGGATATTTTTTTCTTCCTTTCTTCTTTCTTATCCCCTTCTCATAAAACAAACAAAAACTAAACTAAAACTAACATGCTTTCATCAGACACTGCGGGATCTTCCTCGCTGTCCCTGGACATCACAAGTCCTCAGCTAGCCATATTTGGCCTTCTCTCTTGCGGATGCCTAAAGGACATGGAAAATATTCGAGGATTAAAAATGCTCAGCCGTGAAATCATCCAAGAGATGCAAATCAAAACGACCATGAGGTACCATCTCACACCTGTCAGAATGGCTATCATCAACAAATCAACAAACGACAGGTACTGGCGAGGATGCAGAGAACAAGAAACCCTCGTGCACTGCTGGTGGGAATGCAGACTGGTGCAGCTACTGTGGAGAATAGTATGGAGTTTCCCCAAAAACTAAAAATGGAACTCCCATTTGACCCAGTAACCCCACTTCTAGGAATATATCCCAAGAAACCAGAATCACCAATCAGAAAGGATATATGCACCCCTATGTTCATAGCAGCACAATTTACAATTTGGAAACAGCCTAAGTGCCCATCAGCAGATGAATGGATTAGGAAACTGTGGTACATCTACACAATGGAATACTATGTTGCTGTAAAAAAGAAGGAATTCTTACCATTTGCAACAGCATGGATGGACCTGGAGAGCATTATGCTAAGCGAAATAAGCCAGTCAGAGAAAGATAAATATCACATGATCTCACTCATTTATGGAATATAATGAACAAAAATAGAACCAGAGACATAGAAGCATTGAACAGACTGTCCAACCTGTGAGAGTAGGCAGAGGGTGAGGGGGTAAAAGATCAAACAAAGGACTTGTATGCATGCATATGAGTATAGCCAATGGACACAGACAATAGGGGAATAGGGGAATGTGCTGTGGGGTGGGAGCGGCCAGGGGAAGTCAATGGGGGGAAAAGGAGACTCATGTAATACTTTAAACAATAAAGAATTTAAATAAAAAATAAAAATAAAAATGCTCAGCCACCTCCATATACAAGAAATGAGCACAAATGCCAGTTTATGAAGCAGCCAATCTAATGGTGCGGTGTCACGCCAAGTTTATAGATAAACCTTCATCTTCCCTGAGTCAGGCCAGAGGAAAACTCAGAGAGTGGATTGTAATTCAGCACCCACATCCTACAACTGTTGGAAGCTTCCTGCGTGTTGTGACTAGAGTTGCTCAAAATCTGTCTGTCCTCCAAAATCTAGTTCATTGGCTTGCTAACTTAAAATTCTTTGGAGTTGTTTCTTCAGTTTACGCTAGATCAGCCAGCAGACATTGTTAAATTGTAATATGTTATCAAACTGTAATCCAGACCCACTTGTCGAGGCACTAGAATAGATTTGTTTGCCAGTTTATGAGGAAATAGTACATAGGAAAGGAAAATGTTCTGGGAAAAAGACCTGATAGATTCCAGAAAGGGTCCGGAAACGGGCAGGCACTGAGTAGGTTAGAGTAGACGAGGTTGGTGTAACAAACAGACCCCTACCCCCAAGCTTAGCGGCATCAGAACAAAGGTCATTTCTCGCTCATAAAACTGTCCCCATTGCTCCACACCGTCTCCAGGGACCTGGGCTGACAGCGGCAATGCCATGTTCAACAAATGCCACCCACAAGGTTGCATGCCAGTCAGGCAGAAAGGGAACATAGCACATTTGGGTGGCTGTATGGGCCAGGTTTTAAGTTACACCACACTCCATTGGCCAGAACTGATCACATGGCCCCCTCCCCTCCCCAGAGGCTGGACAATGTCATCTAGCTGTGTGCAAAGAGAGTGGGGGGAATAGATTTTGGTAAACAATGAGCAATCCGCAAGGAGACAAGGCCTGAGCGGGGCTTGTTTCCCAAGGTTAGGTATTTTTGAGACAACGTGAGTAACCTGGAGAAATCAGATGGAAAGAATGGAAGGTAAAGTTCAGTATTAGTATCTATTGTTCTGAAACAAATTACTACAAAACTTAATGACTTGAAACAACAGTAAAATTGGTTTATTGTTTCTGAGGATCGGGAATTCTGGGGCACCTTGGCTGAGCAGTTCTGCTCCGGGTCCTCTGAAGGCTTGACTGAGGTTGGAGGATTCACTTCGAAGCTGGCCCACTCACACGGCTGATAAGTTGGTGCTGGCTGTTGGTGGGAGGTCTGTTCACACGGGCCCCACCTTGGGCCCCTTGAGTGTGTCTTCATGACATTGTCACGGGCTTCTTCCAGAAGGAGTGGCCTGAGACAACAAGGGGGTAACATCACCGCCCTTTATGACCTGGTTCAGGAAATCACCTCTGCCATGCGCTATTGGTCTCACAGGCCAGCTGCTATTGAGTGTGGGAGGATGCAACATAGAGGCGTGAACACTAGGAGGCAAACATCACAGGGGGCATCTTAGAGGCTGGCAATCAAAGGTTTCAAAGGTCAACTTGAACTAATCCACAATTAACTGTTCTATCTATTAATTAGCACCTCATTAGTGAACTGTATAAATTAGCTGTACACACTGAACTCAGACTAAGCCAATCTGATTCAGAGCCTATATGTCCACCTTTCCTGGGCATGAATCGACATCTGAAACAAATCACCAAAAAATCTTTGAAGTGAGCACCAGGAAAGCCCTCCCTGCTCTCTGTTTTAAGTTCTCATTCTCACTATGCAATGAGCTCACTCCATCACCACTCCCCAACCTGTCCCTGACCACCTGCTCAAGAACACACTTAGATTTTAATCTGAAAGCCTCATATTTATAACTCCTGGCATGCTCTCTTCTTGCAATCACCATGCCTATTAAAAAGTTAAAATAAGAAATAAAGGAAATAGATATCAGGCCTCATCTTCCTGTTTTCTCCCTGGAGTTTTTATTATAAATTATCTGGAGTTTCTAAGAAGAAAATGAGCCTGGCTTACCCTGGGTGAGATCAGCTGCTAGACTCACTAACATGGCTATTGCTGTGTATTGTGTTTGTTATTCCTCTTGCATATAGAATGATTAGCTAGGAATAGGAAAGATCCAACATTGTCAGGGTGCCCACTGGCAGTAACTCTGAATTTAGTACCACATAGAATATATCTAGTCACAAGCAAACTCAAACACAGTCTGAAAAAAAAAAACGTTATACATCTCAAAATACTAATTTATAGCTGACTAGAGGCCTGGTGCATGAAATTGGTGCACTCGGGGTGGGGTTGGGGGTCCCTCAGCCTGTCCTGCACCCTCTTGCAGTCTGGGAGCCCTCAGGGGATGTCTGACTGACCGTCAGTTGGACATCCTTAGCACTGGCAAGAAGCAGGAGAGGCTCCCACCACCGCTACTGCACTGGCCAGCCATGAGCTCAGCTTCTGGCTGAGCGGCGCTCCCCCTGTGGGAGCGTACAGACCACCAGGGGACAGCTCCTGCATTGAGCGTCTGCCCCCTGGTGGCCAGTGCACATCATAGAGACTGGTCATTTCACCATTTGGTCAATTTGTATATTAGCCTTTTATTATATAGAATAATCTGAACTTTCTGAAATTTTGGATGCTTTGAAACATTTTTTATCCTGAAATACTTTTACAGCTTGACTCATATCTGGGAGGGGTGCTATAAAACCAGCAGTGCCCAGACACTTGAATGAAGCAGGAAGACTTTTTATCTTCCTTTTACCAATTACTCTACCTTACCCTAGCAATATAGTATCCCCCAGAATTCAGTAAAATGAAGCTATGAAAGTGTAATTCTGTGAAAAAGTAATGCTTGGCAAACAGACTGGACAGAGGGAGGAACCACTGTATCAGCACACCTGTCAGGGGCAGCCACTGCACAGGCCACTGAGGCCTGGAAGCTGGCCTTGCTGCTCCTTTCTGAACATGGACTTGGACTTGACTGTCTTTGGGTGGCATCTCTCGAGAGCCATTCTGACATTTAGTGGGGACACATTATTATCATTGCCATGTTCACAGCAGATAATACTACAAGTGCTATTTACATTGCTTGAGTAGGAAAAAAGAGGATATTTGAAACTGTGAGTGATAACCAGGCGACGTGACAGTGATGAATGCACAGCGTGGGAAGGGGCGCTTCTCTCAAAGGCTCTGCGCCCGAGCCTCAGAAATGGAAGCTGCCTAATGGGAAACTCAGTGTCTTTTTTCTTCCTTTTTCTCTTTTTTCTTTCTTTTCTTTTTTTCTGACAAGAAGAAAAATATTCATCAAATTAAAGGTGTTGCTGCTTCAAGGAAAATACTGAATGAAAATACTTAGGTTTCCCTTTTGAACTTGGGTTTTTGCTGAGCAGACTGTCTTCCTCACAGCCTTCCCTCCACATTAGGAATGGTGTTTTCTAAAGGCTACAGGCTTTTTCTTTTCTGCTTGCCTCCAGCATGATTTACTTTTCTGGCCATTTCTAAATGAATATAACTCAAGCCCATATTTCTTCAAAATTTCCTAGCATTGTTCATACGTAAGTATATATATATTTATATTTGTATGCTCTCTAAAATGTACTTAGCAGATAGTAAAGAATGCCAAACTTTAAGATATTAGATTCCTCCTCAAATTGAAGATTAAGACATATGCCCTGAACTAACTGTACTATAGCAATGTTTAACTGTTACTTTGCATAATTTCTGTAATTTCTCTAGAAGTACATTTGGAAAATGGCAGGGTAAACAGCAGTAAATGCAGATTTAATACTCTCCTTTGAAAGCTTTTTTTTAAAAAAACCCTAACGTTTAGCCACCGATATTCTGTAAATTGGTTTAAAAAACTCCACATTTTCTGAAATAATTCCATATTGCTAGGTGTCTGATTCCTTCTGGTCCTTGGCAATTAGGGTGGGAGGAGTTTCCTTGATGATCTCAGGACAAAATGCCAAAACAAGAGGGTGGGAGGAGTTTCCTTGATGATCTCAGGACAAAATGCCAAAACAAAGGACAGCAGAATCTGCCAGAAACAATTTGCTTCTTACCTCTGTGGGCGGGAAAAGGTACCTAAACCATACTTTACACAGAAAGAACCGCTGTGCTTCTCAAAACGTGCCACGCTGTCTCACAACTTTCTAATCTTCTCCTTTGCATGGGTAATTCTTCCTTTGCCTAGAGCCGTGGTCAGCAAACCGTGGCTCGCGAGCCACATGCGGCTCTTTGGCCCCTTCAGTGTGGCTCTTCCACAAAATAGCACGTGCTGGCGCGCACGTACAGTGTGATTGAAACTTCGTGGCCCATGTGCAGAAGTCGGTATTTTGTGGAAGAGCCCATATTTTGTGGAAGAGCCACACTGCAGGGGCTCGCGAGCCACGGTTTGCCAAGCTGCAGTTTGCCGACCACTGGCCTAGATCACAGAGCCCTGCTGTTTCTGTGGTAAGCTGCTGCTCATCCTATCAGACTAGATGTCACCCCTAAGTACTGTGTAGGAAGTCTTACATTGCACACCACTCAGCATATGTCTCCATTAGAGCAGTTATGCTCGGGATGTTACTTGTGCATGATGATCTTCCCTACTAGACTGTAAGGTCACTGGGGGCAGGAACTGTCAGCCTGACCTTTGAGTACTCACGCTCAGCCCAGCACACGGCATGTGCTCAATAACTGATGGAACACAGACAGACTTCATACTCTCCAACTGCGCTTCATATACTTTATGAAGTTCCCTCTGTTCAAGATAAAACACTTATTTTGGAATTTTATAAGAGTTTATTTATACACTTCTATGGGAAATTTTTGTGTGTGTGCAAATTTGGATATCCTAACCTGTTTTCCAAGAAAATTTCAAATTATATTATTTTAAACTTGTAATATAAAGTGCAAGCAGCAACCTAAAATGTTTAAGCATCAATGCATATTTCCATTGAACTACTTGGTGCACAAATATGCCACATAGTTATATATACACATTGGTAAATACTATTCCCCATTTTAAGATGGGGGTGTCCATGTCATCGCCACTCAAACACGAGCGGGCTTATAACTGCTTCAAAAAAAGAAAAGAATCTTAACTTGAAATGAACCACAGAACCAAATGTAAGTGCTAACTATAAAACATCTAGAAGAAAAATATTATTGACTTTTGCTTATGCAAAGGTTTTTTAAATAAAAAAATAAATAAAGTGCAGGAACTATAAAAGAAAAAATCGATAAAATGAACTTCATCAAAATTAAAAACCTTGGGGCCAGACCTCTGAGCCCAGAGAGTCGGAGGGAGACCGCGTGGCAGACAGCCGCGTCCCTTGGGACAGGCACAGCCCCTGACGGGGGAAAGGAGAACTGCGGGATTCCTGGCACCACCGGGGGAATTGAGAGCTGGGTTCTGTGATCACGGAGGACTGAGTCTAAAGGGGGCAGCCTGAAGAGCTGACCAGACCATGCAGTCCGGGTAAGAGAAGAAGCTTACAGAAACCAAGCCTTCCCCGTTTCCGCGGCCGGCGTTTGTTTGTTTGTTTTCACTGAATCCTGTTCATGGGACATTTCGGATACAGACACTCACCTGTGCTGAAGAGAGGGAGAGGGTGCGGAGGAGTGGAATCTGGGGAGAGACTGAGGAGAGAAGGGGGGCCGGGAGAGGTGGCAGCGAATTGAGTGCTGAGACACCCCTGAGCCCAGGACTGGGGCAGCCATTCTCTACGGAGAGTGAGACTCCTCCCCCCAGCCCCCAGGCAAGGAGCACAGCCACACCCAGATTCCACCCTGTAGGAGATCAAGGATTAAAATAACCTGATCAGCCCCTGGGAGTTAACAGGGTCTGGCCTATAGAGGGATTTTCAATCCCAGCAACAACACAGCACTGGTAACTCTTACGCAGCCAGCTCTGGGCAGTGAACTTCCACTGGACAGAGAGGCCCTACAGCCTCAGAGGCCAACCCCAGAGCACTGCCACCCAGAGGCTGACCCACAAACTGACTCTTTGCTAAACACAAAATAAGGCAGTCTGGGAAACAAATGCGGCTTGCTTTAAAATAAGGACTGTGGTTTACAACACAGAGGAACAGTGTATCGCAGGGAAACTCAACACTTTCCTGAATACCTGGCAGGTCTAAAGCGAGCCACACTGAAGAATAGAAGAACCGAAGGACCTTCACTACTGCAATATTTTTTTTTTCTTTTTTCACCTTTTAACTAAGAAACCAATTTTTTTTTCTTTTTTTTTCTTTTCTTCTTTTTTCTTCTTCTTTTTTCCATCACCTGATTTTACCCTTTTAATTAGTACCTTCTTATTTTTAACCAGTATTATTACTGCTACCATTTTACCATTTTTTTTTTTTAAAGTGCCATTTTATTTTCTCTTTATTTTATTTTGGGATTAGTGTTCTCCATTCTATTTTCATCGTTATATTATTGGTTGTTTCTAGTTTGCATTCATCTCCAGGGAGCTGTTGCTGGAATTTGTTGGGATTAATGGCTGCTCTATAGGAGTATTCTCCTCATATAAAAAAGTCTCTTCCCCTCTTCCACTTCATTCTCTCTTTTCGCTCTTTTTTTTTCTTTTCTTTTCTTTTCTCACTTTTATTTTCCCCCCTCCTTTTTCCCAATTTCATTTTTGCACTCCTTTTTTTGGTCCCTACTTTTCTTTTCTTTTTTCTCTTTTATCTTTTACTCTTCCTTCTTCCTTATACCCTAATTCTCTTAATTCAGGTGGTCACCTTTAATTGGGGTTATTCATATCGTGAATATATTTGTGTATAGTGCCTGGTACGTGGTGCCTTGTTGTGTTGTATTTTGTGCCTTTAAATCAATGCAGCAGATCCAAGCAACAGCAACCTCCTGAGCACCACACCCTCTGCTGAGGAACAGCAGCTGTACGTGAAACCTCGCCCCACCAGCCAGAAGAGCCACCACAGCTGTGAGCAGCACCCACCAGAGGAGCTGCTGCCAACTGAAGAGCAGCTGCTACCGCAACCGCCCGAAGAGCAACCACAGACCAAGGAGTCACTGCCACGAAGGGAGCAGCCACTGAACGACTCAACGTCTAGATATGTCAGTGAGATCAAACATGGGTAGACAAAGAAACCCCCAAAGGAAAGAGAAGGAGGACTCTCCAGAAAAGCAGCTAAGTAATACAGAGGCATGCAACATGACAGAAAAAGAATTCAGAATAAGGGTCCTAGAGTGCATAAACCGGATGGAGGAAAAAATCGACAACCTCTGCAAGAAGCAAGATGAAACAGATGAAAAAATCGATAACATATGGAAGAAGCTAGAAGAAACAGATGAAAAAATCAACAACTTAAGTAAGACCCAAGAAGAAATGAAGAGTGATATAGCTGCAATGAAAAACTCCATTGAAAGTATCAACAGTAGACTAGGTGAAGCGGAGGACCGAATTAGTGAATTAGAAGACAAGGAAGCAAAACACACCCAAATTGTACTGCAATTGGAGAAAAAAATGAAAAGACAGGAGGAGAGCCTAAGGGAGCTTTGGGACAACATGAAACGAAACAACATACGAATAATAGGGGTACCAGAACAACAGAAGGATGAACAAGGATTAGAAAACCTATTAGAAGAAATAATATCAGAAAACTTCCCTGAGGTGGCGAAGAAAAAAGTCACACAAGCCCAGAGAGTCCCAAACAAGGTGAACCCGAAAAGACCCACACCAAGACACATCATAATTACCATGGCAAATGTTCATGACAAAGAGAGAATCTTACAGGCTGCAAGAGAGAGACGGAAAGTTACATACAAGGGATCTCCCATTAGATTGTCAAATGATTTCTCAACAGAAACACATCAGGCCAGAAAAGAATGGACGGAAATTTACAAAGTGATGCAAAGCAAAGGACTGAATCCAAGAATACTCTATCCAGCAAGGCTATCATTCAAACTTGAAGGGGAAATAAGAAGCTTCACAGACAAAAAAAGGCTAAGGGAGTTTATCACCACCAAGCCAGCAATGCAAGGAATGCTAAAAGGACTGGTATAAAAATAAGAAATAAAAAGCTCAGAAAGAAAACAGCCACACAAAAACAGAAATGGCTACAAACAAGTACCTTTCAATAATAACTTTAAACGTAAACGGACTAAATGCTCCAAACAAAAGACATCGAGTGGCTGAATGGATAAAAAAACATGACCCATACATCTGCTGTCTACAAGAAACCCACCTCATTAGAAGGGACTCACACAGACTGAAAGTGAAAGGATGGAAAAATATCTTTCAGGCAAATGGAAAGGAAAAGAAAGCTGGGGTAGCAATACTTATATCGGACAAAATAGACCTCAAAGTGAAGGCCATAACAAGAGATAAGGAAGGCCACTTCATAATACTAAAGGGATCAATACAACAAGAAGATATAACCCTGGTAAACATATATGCACCCAATGCAGGAGCACCCAAATTCATAAAAAAACTCCTGGAAGATATCAAAGGAGAGATCGACAACAATACAATCATAGTAGGGGACTTTAATACACCACTGACAGCACTGGATATGTCCGCTAGACAAACAATCAGCAAAGATACAGCAATCCTAAATGACTCACTAGACCAGATGGACTTAATAGACATCTTCAGAACACTTCACCCGAAAGCCAGGGAATATACATTCTACTCAAATGCTCATAAGACATATTCAAAAATAGACCATATATTGGGTCACAAGCAAAGTATCCCCAAATTCAAGAAAATTGAAATCATAAAAAGCGTCTTCGCAGACCACGATGGCATAATATTAGAAATAAACTACAATAAAAACAACCCAAAATACTCAAACACCTGGAAGCTGAATAGCATGCTATTAAATATTGACTGGGTTACCAATGAAATCAAAGAAGAAATTCGAAACATCCTGGAAACTAATGACAATGAAAACACAACAATCCAAAACCTATGGGACACAATGAAAGCAGTCCTGAGAGGGAAGTTTATAGCTCTACAGGCCTATCTCAACAAACAAGAAAAAATGGTAGTAAATCATCTAACTCTACAACTCAAAGAATTAGAAAGAGAGCAACAAGAAAACCCCAGAGTGAGCAGAAGGAAGGAGATAATAAAGATTAGAGCAGAAATAAATGACATAGAGACCAAAAAAACAATACAGAAAATCAATGAAACCAAGAGCTGGTTCTTTGAAAGGATAAACAAGATTGACAAACCTCTAGCCAGACTCACCAAGAAGCAAAGAGAGAGGACCCAAATAAACAAAATCAGAAACGATAGAGGCGAAATAACAACAGACCCCACAGAAATACAAATGATTGTTAAAAAATACTATGGACAGCTCTACTCCAACAAACTAGACAACCTGGAGGAAATGGACAAATTCCTAGAAAAATACAACATTCCAAAACTCAATCAGGAAGAATCTAAAAATCTCAACAGGCCAATAACTATGGAAGAAATTGAAGCAGTCATCAAAAAGCTTCCAGCAAACAAAAGCCCAGGACCAGACGGCTTCACAGGGGAGTTTTACCAAACATTCAAGGAAGAACTAAAACCTATCCTCCTCAGACTACTACAAAAAATTCAAGAGGAAGGAACACTTCCAAGCTCATTCTATGAAGCCAGCATCACCCTAATACCAAAACCAGGTAAAGACAACACAATGAAAGAGAATTACAGGCCAATATCCCTCATGAACATAGATGCCAAAATCCTCAACAAAATCTTAGCAAATCGGATCCAGCAGTACATCAGAAAGATCATACACCATGACCAAGTAGGATTTATCCCAGGGATGCAAGAATGGTACAATATCCGCAAATCAATAAACGTGATACATCATATAAACAAATTGAAAGAAAAAAACCACATGGTCATATCAATTGATGCAGAAAAAGCATTTGACAAAATTCAACACCCATTTTTGATAAAAGCTCTCAGCAAGGTGGGAGTAGAAGGATCATACCTCAACATAATAAAAGCCATATATGACAGGCCCACAGCCAACATCATACTCAATGGACAAAAACTAACACCATTTCCCCTAAGAACAGGAACAAGACAGGGATGCCCCCTCTCACCACTCCTGTTCAACATAGTACTGGAATTGTTAGCCATTGCAATTCGTCAAGAAGAAGAAATAAAAGGCATCCAAATTGGAAAAGAGGAAGTAAAACTGTCCTTATTTGCAGACGACATGATATTATACATACAAAACCCTAGAGACTCCATTAAAAAGCTACTGGACTTAATACATGAATTTGGCAATATAGCAGGATACAAAATTAACCCCAAGAAATCCGAGGCATTTCTATACACCAATAGTGAACTTTCAGAAAGAGAGATTATAAAAACAATCCCGTTTACCATCGCACCAAAAAAATTAAGCTACCTAGGAATAAACTTTACTCAAGAGGTAAAAGACCTCTACTCAGAAAACTATAGGACGTTGAAAAAAGATATAGAGGAAGACATAAACAGATGGAAGAACATACCGTGTTCATGGATTGGTAGAATCAACATCATTAAAATGTCCATACTACCCAAAGCAATCTATAAATTCAACGCACTTCCCATTAAAATACCAACGGCATACTTCAGAGATCTAGAACGAACTCTCCAAAAATTCATCTGGAATAAAAAAAGACCCCGAATAGCTGCAGCAATCCTGAAAAAGACCAAAGTAGGTGGGATCTCAATACCAGATATCAAGTTGTATTACAAAGCCACTGTTCTCAAAACTGCCTGGTACTGGCACAAGAATAGGCATATAGATCAATGGAATAGAATAGAGAGCCCAGAAATCGGCCCGAACCAATATGCTCAATTAATATTTGACAAAGGAGGCAAGAACATACAATGGAGCCAAGATAGTCTCTTCAATAAATGGTGTTGGGAAAATTGGACAGATATATGCAAGAAAATGAAACTAGACCACCAACTTACACCATACACAAAAATAAACTCAAAATGGATAAAGGACTTAAATGTACGACAGGAAACCATAAAAATTCTAGAAGAATCCAAAGGCAACAAAATCTCAGACATATGCCGAAGCAATTTCTTCACTGATACAGCTCCTAGGGCACTTGAAACGAAAGAGAAAATGAACAAATGGGACTACATCAAAATAAAAAGCTTCTGCACAGCAAAAGAAACCATCAACAAAACAACGAGAAAACCCACTGTGTGGGAAAACATATTTGCCAATGTCATATCTGATAAGGGCCTAATCTCCAAAATTTATAGGGAACTTATACAACTTAACAAAAGGAAGATAAACGATCCAATCAAAAAATGGGCAAAGGACCTAAATAGACACCTTTCAAAAGAGGACATTCAGAAAGCCAAGAGACATATGAAAACATGCTCAAAGTCACCAATCATCCGAGAGATGCAAATCAAAACAACAATGAGGTACCATCTCACACCTGTCAGACTGGCTATCATCAACAAATCAACAAACGACAAGTGCTGGAGAGGATGTGGAGAAAAAGGAACACTTGTGCACTGCTGGTGGGAATGCAGACTGGTGCAGCCACTATGGAAGACAGTATGGAGTTTCCTTAAAAAACTGAAAATGGAACTCCCATTTGACCCTGTGATCCCACTTCTAGGAATATATCCCAAGAAACCAGAAACACCAATCAGAAAGGATATATGCACCCCTATGTTCATAGCAGCACAATTCACCATAGCTAAGATCTGGAAACAGCCTAAGTGCCCATCAGTAGATGAATGGATTAGAAAACTGTGGTACATCTACACGATGGAATACTATGCTGCTCTAAAAAGGAAGGAACTCTTACCATTTGCAACGTCATGGATGGAACTGGAGAGCATTATGCTAAGTGAAATAAGCCAGTCAATGAAGGAAAAATACCACATGATCTCACTCATTCATGGATAATAGAGACCATTATAAACTTTTGAACAATAATAGATACAGAGGCAGAGCTGCCTCAAACAGATTGTCAAACTGCAGCAGGAAGGCCGGGGAGGGTTGCGGGGCAGGAGGTAGGGGGGTAAGAGATCAACTAAAGGACTTGTATGCATGCATATAAGCATAACCAGTGGACATAAGACATTGGGGGATAGGGGAGGCTAGGGGACTGTCTAGGGCAGGGGGATAAAATGGACTCATATGTAATACCCTTTGTAATACTTTAAGCAATAAAAAAAAAAAAAAATTAAAAACCTTGGGAGAAACCAAGATGGCAGCATAGGTAAACACTGGAAATTGCTGCCTCCCACAATAACTTCAAAAATACAACGAAAAGACAAAACGGACATCATCCAGAACTACAGGAAGGCTGGCTGAGTGGAAATTCTACAACTAGAAGAAAAGAGAAAAGCACACTGAGACCCAGAGGAGCTGCAGATGTGCAGAGATACGGAGGCTTGAGCACACGCGGAAAGGGTCTGGCACCTGAGGACGTGGCTGTCTTTTTGAATCGGGAGGGAGTCACAAGCTCCCGACTGCTCTGAACTCTGGTTCCAGGAAGTCTCTGGGGACCCAGACTCATACGGGGAGAAACTGGACTGTCTGGCAGGGGGCAGAACTCTGAACTTGAGGGCGGCTTTCCCTCAGAGGTGCTTGCAGCAATTATCGGGACACTGAGACACGGGGCCCCTTAGGGCAGGGCTGAGGATCAGCCATAGCTGTTTGCTTCACCTGTTGATTCCCTGAGACCCTGCCCCATCCAGGCTGCGGCAGAGGCTTTTGCATATGAATGCCCTGGCCCTTTGCAACCTGAAAATTACCTAACAAACTGCAGCTGGGCCATACAGACCCAGAACGTCCAAGAGAAGGCCCAAGGCCCCACAGCAGCTTGCATTGCTTCACAGCTGGGCCTCATCTGGGCACCTCCAAACTCAAAAAAAGGAAGGGGAATCTGCAGTTCTCGTCATAGCTCCCACTGGGTAAACTCAGGCAGAGGCTAAATTAGCACCTCCTTAGATCCAAGAGCCAGTGTACCCAGTGGTCAGAGGGGGACCATCCAGATTACAACTCCTCAGATCCCTAAGGGACACACTCAGGGGCCAGACTCAGTGAGCACCAAAGCCCCACTAAAGCAAGTCTTGCCCCAGAAGGGTGTCTTCAGCACAGAAGTTCTCCCACTGCAGACACAGCAGATTCTCACTGCCAATTGGCCTGGAGGTCAATTCCTCCCAGTGATCCTACAACAATCAAGGCATAACTACAACAAGACTGTGCACAAAGCCCACAGGGGGTGCACCAAGAGTGTCCACCTCAGGTAACTGGGGAGGCTGAGCCACTGGGCCCTACAGGACACCTAGCACAAAAAACCACTCTACCAACATAAGGAAGCATAAAAAATGCGGAAACAAAGAAACAGGTCACAAATGACAGAAATGGAGGAAAGCAAATGACTGGATATAGAGTTCAAAACCACGTTTATAAGGTTTTTCAAGAATTTTATGGAAACTGCCGATAAATTTAGTGAGACCCTGGAGAATATGAAAAAAGACCAACTAGAAATTAAGCATACACTGTCTGAAATAAGGAATAATATACAGAGATCCAACAGCAGACAAGAGGATCCCAAGAATCAAGTCAAAGATTTGAAATACGAAGAAACAAAAAATACCCAACCAAAAAAGAAAAAAGAATCCAAAAATATGAAGATAGTGTAAGGAGCCCCTGGGACAACTTCAAGCGTACCAACATCAGAATTATACGGATACCAGAAGAAGAGAGAGGGCAAGATATTGAAAACCTATTTGAAGAAATACTGACAGAAAACTTCCCCTACCTGGTGAAAGAAATAGACTTACAAGTCCAGGAAGTGCAGAGAAGCCCCAACAAAAGGAATCCAAAGAGGACCACACCAAGACACATCATAATTAAAATGCCAAGAGCAAAAGATAAAGAGAGAATCTTAAAAGCAGCAAGAGAAAGAAACTCAGTTACCTACAAGGGAATACCCATACGACTGTCAGATGATTTCTCAACAGAAACCATGCAGGCCAGAAGAGAGTGGCAAGAAATATTCAAAGTGATGAATAGCAAGAACCTACAACCAAGATTACTTTATCCAGCAAAGCTATCATTCAGAATAGAAGGTCAGATAAACAGCTTCACAGATAAGAAAAAGCTAAAGGAGTTCATCACCACCAAACCAGCATTATATGAAATGCTGAAAGGTATTCTTTAAGAAGAGGAAGAAGAAAAAGGAACTCTTACCATTTGCCACAGCATGGATGGAACTGGAGAGCATTATGCTAAGTGAATAGCAAGTCAGAGAAGGATAAACACCACAGGATCTCACTCATTTGTGGAATATAATGAACAACATAAGCTGATGAACAAGGACTGATCCAGAGACAGAGAGGCATTGATTGGACTGTCAGGCCTTGGAGGGAAGGTAGGGGAGGGTGGGGGTAAGGGGGAAAGATCAACCAAAGGAGTTATATGTAAGCATATAGGCCTAACCAATGGACACGGACAACAGGGGGGTGAGGGCATGAGCGGGGGGCGGGGTGTAGGGGGTAATGTGGAGATAAGGACGCATATGTAATATCTTAATCAATAAAAAATATATTAAAAAAAATTAAAAACCTTTACTCTTCCAAAGATAGCTAAGAAAATTAAAAGTTAGTCATAGACTGACTGTTTGTGGGCAGTTAAGATTAACAAAATGAATTCAAGCTGATAAATACCTAAAGCAGGCCCTCGTGGGGTTGAAAATTGACTGGTAAGAGTCCTGTGGAAGAGCCTCAGAATGACTCTTCTGGTGGCCCTGGGTAGTGCTGTCCCTTCAGGAAAGGCCTGATGTCCATGGCCACTCCCTTCCGGGGGTGCCTGCATCCAATCAAAACAAAGGTTAAAGACCTGGCCCTTGTGGCCCAACATGAAACTGCGTTGGGCCATCCCAGCTTCAGAACTCCCTGTGGGACGGGCTGAGGCTGTTGGGCCTGTTTTGCAGCAGCAAAATGGTGTAACACTATTCCAATATTTGTGGAAAAGACTATTGTTTCCCCATTAAATTGTCTGGATATGCTGTCAAAAATCAATTGACTAGCCCTTGCCTGTTTGGCTCAGTGGATAGAGTGTCGGCCTGGGGACTGAAGATTTTCGGGTTCAATTCTGGTCGAGGGCACATGCGGGCTGCGGTCTCGATCCCTTGTAGGGGATGTGCAGGAGGCAGCCTATCAATGATTCTCACTCATCATTGATGTTTTTATCTCTCTCTCTCCTCCCTTCCTCTCTGAGATCAATAAAGATATATTTTTTAAAAAATCAATTGATCATAAACATAAGAGTTCATTTCTGGACTCTCAATTCCATCCCATTGAGCTATATATCTATCTTTATGCCAGTGCTATTCTGTTTTGATTATGGTAATTTTGTAGTAAGGTTTCAATCAGTGTGATCTTTTAATTTGTTTTGCCCCCCAAAATATTGTTTTTGGCTAGTAGCCCCTTGCATTTTTATATGAATGTTAATATCACTGGCAGTGTCTCAAAAATAATAAAGGCAGCTGAATTTAGATAGGAATTACACTGAATCTGTAAATGAATTCTGGGAATATTGCTAAAATATTTCATAGTTTTCAATGTATACATCTTGCACTTCTTCTATTAAATTTATTCCTAAGTATTTTAACCTTTTTGGTGCTATTGTAAATTGAATTATTTTTTTATTTAATTTAAAAAATTTTCATTGAAAATACATATAAATATTGATTTTTATATAATGATCTTGTATTCTGCAACATTGTTGAACTCTTTTATTAGTTCCAATAGTGTGTGTGTGTGTGTGTGTGCATGTATTCCTTAGAATTTTCTATATATCATGATGTCATCTCTGAATAGAGATTGTTTTACCTCTTCCTTTTTCAATATAGATGATCTTCCTTCCTCCCTCCCTCCCTTCCTTTCTTCCTCCTCCTGCGAGAGAGTAGAGGAGTAGAGAGAGCGGACGATGGATGGAAGGGGGGAGGAAGACGAAGATGAGTAGATAATGCATAACGCAGAAGGGTGAAGGAGGAGGAGGGATGCGGAGGAGGGGAGGAGGTGGGCGGAGGTGAGGAGGCTTGGGGAGATGAGGAGATAGCGAGACGAGAGAGATGAGAGGTAGTAATGGCGGAGATGAATGAAGAAATACGAGACGTACGAAGAAGCGCGATGGTGAGGGAGTGAGGTGATTACGAATACTTGAATCGAGACGAGACATCTATGATGCTCTGTAGTCTCATCTCATATCTACTTCTTTCCGTCTTACTCTCCTCACTCCTCTCACTCCCTCCTCCTCCTCCTCTCCTCCTCCTCCTCCTCCCTCTCCTCCTTCTTCTTCTTCTTCTTCTTCTTCTTATTCTTCTTCTTCTTCTTCTTCTTCTTCTTCTCTCTCCTCTCTCTCTCTCTCTCTCTCTCTCTCTCTCTCTCTCTCTCTCTCTCTCTTCCTTGACTAATTGTCCTGGCTGAAACCTCCAGTATAATGTTGACTAGAAGTTGGAAAGGGTAGATATCCTTGCCTTGCTTCTGATCTTGGGAAAATACTCAGTCTTTTTCCATTAAGTATGATGTTATCTGTGGATTTTTTTCATAGATGTCGTTTGTCAGGCTGAGGAAGTTCTCTTTTTTATTCCCAGTTTGTTGAATGTTTTTATCAGGAAAAGGAGCTGGATTTTGTCAAATGCCTATTCTGAGTTTGTTGAGATGATCATATAGTTTTTGCCCTGGATTCTATTAATATAATTTATTATATCCATTGGTTTTTATACATTAAACCAATCTTGCACTTCTAAGATAAATCTACTTGATCATGGTTTATAACCCTTTTTATATGCTGCTGGGTTGAGTTTGATAGTATTTTGTTGAGGATTTTTGTGTATATATATAAAGTATACTGGTCTACAGTTTTCTTTTCTTACGATGTCTTTATCTCGGTTTGATGTCAGGGTAATGCTGCCTCTTGAGGTCTTGAAATCTTCAGGATACTGGTTTCCTCTGGGAAAATAAGAAGAAGAATGGGTGATTCAAATGCAAGAAGCTTAGGTCTTGAAAAAGACACTTATAACATTTGTTAAATAGAAGTGGTAAATAAGATAAAATTATCTTATTCTCTCTACCTTTATGTATTTTAGACATATTTTACGATTAATTTTAAAACTAGATCATGTTACTCCTTTGCTTAAAACTATTCAGTGCCATCCTGGTACACTTAATAAAATTCAGATTCCCCACCTCAGGCCCTGCATGATCTGACTCTAACTGCCAAAACCACCCCTTACATTGTTCTCCTCTTTGCTGGCCATAGTTTTCCAACTCAGTTTCCTCAGTCCCCCTCTCTCCTGGACACTTCTGGCTCCTCAGCTTTCAGTGGAAATGCTATCTTAGTGCAGCCATCTCCAATCACTCGATAGCAGTAATGTCCTCACACTTTCATCATCCCTGCAAATGTCTTTTTAGTGTGTCTCTTTCCAGAATGACTTTAATTTTATGTCTCTTTGTCTTCCTCACTGTGCTTTGAGCTCTAGCCAGGGACACTGATGTATTCCTAGCCTCTAAGACAGTGGTTCTCAACCTTCTGGCCCTTTAAATACAGTTCCTCATGTTGTGACCCAACCATAAAATTATTTTCGTTGCTACTTCATAACTGTAATGTTGCTACTGTTATGAATCGTAATGTAAATATCTGATATGCAGGATGGTCTTAGGCGACCCCTGTGAAAGGGTCATTTGACCTCCAAAGGGGTCGCGACCCACAGGTTGAGAACCGCTGCTCTAAGACAATGATTGTCACATACTGTACTCATTTATATGGTCCAATCCTAGATAATAAAAGCCTAATATGCAGATTGTCCCCTTGGGCAGTTGTTCCACTGGGAGTTCAACCACTCGCTATGACATGCGCTGACCACCAGGGGGCAGTGCAGAACATGGTGCGTGTCCATGACGCGATGCTGGCAGTGGGCGGCAGTGGAGGCACTGCCAGTCCCCATGGGCCCCAATGAGAGCGGGACCATGGTGGGATGGTGGAGCAGGTGAGCGGGCAGTGCCAGGCTAAGGCAGGTGCAAGTGGGGGCCAGATCGCCCTGCCAATAGCCCTACAGTTGGCGACCAGCAGTGGCGGGAGGGTGGGGTGGGGCTGCCTCTTGGCTCCTAGGCACTAAGGGAGCCAGGTGGGGGGTAGGGGGTGCACTGTCCTGATTGATCGCCCTGCAGGCAGGTTGGTGGAGCAAGTGTGGGGGTAACACCAGGCCAAGGCAGGGTGCCAGGCAGGGCTGTGGGGCTGAGAGGCTGTGGGTACGAGCTGGGTCTGTGAGGCTAGGGGCACGAGTGGGGGCTCAATTCCCACAGGCCACCCTGAGGGACCCCACCTGTGCAAGAATTTGTGCACTGAGCCTCTAGTGCAGCCGTGGGCAAACTATAGCCCGCAGGCCGGATCTGGCCCTTTTGAAATGAATAAAACTAAAAAAAAAAGACCGTACCCTTTTATGTAATGATGTTTACTTTGAATTTATATGAGTTCACACAAACACTCCATCCATGCTTTTGCTCCGGCCCTCCGGTCCAGTTTAAGAACCCATTGTGGCCCTCGAGTCAAAAAGTTTGCCCACCCCTGCTCTAGTGTAATATAAGGATTGTGAATCTACAACCGTAACATTCGTATCTTAGATATGTCACATATCTTCATTTTCTTTAAATCAAGTTACACTCAGCCTAAAGCCCAAACCCTGTGTGATGGTGGGAAATGCAATGTTAATTCACACTAATAGTTGGAATAGGGGAGGGTGTGCTCCCCAACTCCTCACCATCCCTCAAAACCCTCAGCTTGGGACCCTAAATCACCACTTGTGACCCCAATCCACTCGCACAAAGTCTTCTACGTCCTCTGGCCCCATCCAATGCTAGTCTTGGCAGTCACTGCCATCTTCTCCCTTCTACTCTAAGTCACCTCAAATAATTTCGTCAATGATGAGAAACTTTGCAAAAGACTGTAAGAGCTTTACCTCACATTCCTCCCCAAGGCTAGGGAGGAACCTAATGGAGAAAGAAAAGTAGGAGGAAAAAGCACAAATCTTAATAGACATCTCAAAAATAAGTGGTTTTTTTTTTCCACAGAGGGAGAAAAACGACTAAATGAATGAATGAATGTATTCAGGTGACTGAAGCTAATAATTTGCCATTATTGTGGTCCTTGGTGATCTAAGCCCAGGCTTTTTCTCCAGCCACACGCTCTCTAACTCGGGACAGTATTTCTGGATTTGGGCTATGCATTAAAATCTCCTGGGTAACTTTAAATACCATACAGATCTCATCCCAAAATGAGTCTGAGTCTCTGGCATTCCTTCAAAATCTCCAGCTACACTGGTCGTTTTTCTACAGACTGAAAAGTAGAATGATTTTTCTCAATATTTTAAACTAGGTCATCAGACTGGCTTTCACTACTAGCTGTTTCCATAATGAATGACTGGCCTGTAATCTTCATCCTTCAATCCAGCTATTCTCCTTAGGGAAGTCTTCCCTGAGCCACCAAACCTGGTCAGGGCACATCTTCTATGCTTCATGGCACTCAATACATACTCTTTAGAGCACCTGTCATAGTTTGTAATTATTCTCTTGTGTTACTTTTTAAAAACTGTATATCTCCCATATTAGATTGTAAGGCCCATGAGGACAGGGAATATTGTGGAAATTGTTCATAATTATATTCAGAGCTTACATTATTAAAGGAAAATAACAATAATTTGTGGAATGAATACTTGAATGAATGAATGCATACATGTGGTAGCCTGTGAACATTATACTGGGAATATATAATATATGATAAAGATAAGAAATGATACTCTTTTTTATTGATTTCAGAGAGAGGAAGGGAGAGGGAGCCAGAGAGAGAAACATCAATGACAGAGAAACATAAATCATCCGCCTCCTGCACAACCCCTACGGGGGATGGAGCCCGCAGCTGAGCACGTGCCCTGACCAGGAATCAAACCAGCGACCTCCTGGTGCATGGGATGATGATCAACCACTGAGCCACACCAGCCAGGCGAAACGCTTTTTGTTTAATGAAGTTTGGAAAGACCTTGAAAATCTTTCATAGATGGTATGTTAACAGCCTAGTTTTAAAATATTTTGTCTGTGATTCTAAATCTACATCCAACAGCATTAGTAGATAGTGTTAGAGTTTCTGAGAAATATTTGAGAATTTAATTTTCCAAGTTGAATAAAGAAAACTGAGTCTTGGCATATCACTGAATGAACAAACAACTTTGAAAGTTTTACAAACTACAATATTTGTACCAAGGTGCAAAAGTCGTCCTACAAGCACCAAACGCGTGTCAAAACAAAAGTAGAGTATCCTTTCCAGGAATTCTTTAGGAGATAGAAGCAGATTCTGGGTTCTATCAGACAGCGTTTGATCATTTATTTATTAAAAAAAAAAAAGCTCAGATGCACTGTGGATTTTCAGTGAAGTCTGCTTAATTTGAAGCACTGTATTTCTTTTAGAAATTTATAGACTTGCCAAACCGGTTTGGCTCAGTGGATGGAGCGTCGGCCTGCGGACTCAAGGGTCCCGGGTTCAATTCCGGTCAAGGGCATGTACCTTGGTTTCGGGCACATTCCCAGTGGGAGGTGTGCAGGAGGTGGCTGGTCAGTGTTTCTTTCTCATCGATGTTTCTGACTCTCTATCCCTCTCCCTTCCTCTCTGTAAAAAATCAATAAAATATATTTTTTTAAAAAAAGAAATTTATAGACTTGTCCAAAAAAAATTCTTTACTGAAAAAATTATAAAGTTTTTACTACAATATTTTTTCTTCTTTAAAAATCGTATTATTAAAGGACTACAGTTTATCATTTAAACTCTAAGTATGAAAAAATACTTAGCTCTATTTCTCAACAGCTCAATTTTTGTTTTGTAATTGTTTTTTGTTTTGTTTTTTTAAAAAAAAAAAAAAAAGCCTAGATGATGAAATTACAATTTATAGGCTGAGTAGTTAGTTCTTGGGGTGCTTTAAAAAAATAATTAGCCATATAATTGCCTTCATATGTGACTTCTCTAACTGGAATGCCTATGGTAGATTAGAATAGATAACATACTAATTTGTTTCTTTTAGAGATCATGTCTGGGTATCTCTGTTCTCTGCATTGCAGATACCAGTTCCATGACGCTGTTTCACATTTAAGGATGAGTGATATTTACAAAGCCCTCAGACAGCTGCCGCTAATGTTCTACTCTGTGGATTGTGCTGCTGAGTGGCACATGGCCGGGCAGTTTGGAGGGAGGCAGCCAGGCTCTCTCTGGGCTCAGGAACACTCGCCTCAGTCAAGGAAGCTCACTGATAGCATTGCTTCAACGATTCCAGTGGCTTTTTCTCCCCTCAGTTGACCTTTGAAACTTGCATTTTTAGAGGGCATTTTAAGCAATACTTACGAAGCAAATATCATTGAGGATCTATTGTGTGAGAGACACCAGGTGGAGCCCTGGAAAAACAAAGGTAAATGCATTCGATATTTTCAGAAAAGTTATTTGCATCACTTACTTGTTGGATTGTTTGTGTCCAACAAAGGAGTTGCTCTTTACCTACGTGACACCTTTTTAGTAGGAGGCAGGTGATGACGTTGGTTGGTTACCTTTTAAGTGCCAGGGGTTTCATGCACATTAACAACTCCAATTCTATGCCTCATGTCCCTCTGGGATAAGTTATTTGAGTTTCATTTTGCAGATGGGAACACTGAGGCTCAGAGGGCTGAATCACTTGCCCAGGAGCGAGTGGCAGAATGTCACCCTGCTGTCTGGGGAAAAAAAAAAAAAGTCTCTGGAAACTAAGAACTCAGAAGAAATGGTAGGAGATGGGTCCATGTCTCTCTTGCTGAAAGATTGTTCTTTAGAAGATCAAAGCAAAATATCACTGAGAATATTAGAGGGAGGGAGGTCGCAGCAGTGGCGCGAGGGGAGAAATAGATGCTTTTGCGAACGGCAGGGGTGAGCTTGAAAGGGAGCTAGCCCTGCCCGGTGTTCCACCTTGGCAAATTGCTCAGCACGTTTCCCTGGGAGCCTGTGAGTGTTAACACAAGCAGTTCTTTTGTATTACAAGCATGACATCCATTCTTCTCGTACTTGTATGGAGTCACTTAACAGCAAAATGATGCAAATATTTGTCTCCCGGGCACTAGGCACACTGTATTTCAATCTAAGGCCTGCGAGTAGTAGCTTATGAGCCACCTGTAATGGTACTGAGCATCTTTCCTCAATCTACATTCACATCAGTTCCACTTTCAAATTAGTCAAATGGGAAGCTGAAGTTAGCCAGTCAGAGCTTAACACCTCTGATTTATGGTCAGAAGTATCTTAATAGGATCATTCATTTTCCTTCGCTCGTTCAGAACATCTGATGCTACAAGTTTCTAGAAATGTTCATGCATCCTCTGGTTCTGCAAAAATATAATCTTTATCTCCCAAAGTGACCTTCAGATGAGCAGGAAATGAAAGCTGGCCGGCCTTTCTCAGTCACCTTGCCTTGCTTTATTGATGTGTCATAATGGAAATCTTGAGAGCCAGAAATCTCAGAATTATTATGATATTCTAATCTTTTTAGGTTAAGTGTAAATGTGAAGGTGTAGGGCAGAAAGCATTAGTTTAGGCCTGGCTCTATGAAGCATCTCTTTCTTGCCCTTTTCTCCTTGTTCAATTGCTGTAGAGAGGACGTCTCTTCTGCAAATGCACAATTTCTGGGCTCTTGTGAACTTGGTCTTATACTTCTGATTCCTTCACAAGTGACTTGACTTTTAAAATTGGTTGGAACAACTCTAAGGTCCCAACCCCCAGGCCTCTACTCACCACTGTCGCCCTCCCCGCCTGCGCACCCAGCACGAGGTCCTTTGTTTCTACTACACATTTTGAAAATAATTTGCAGACAAAGGCATCTAACGACAGTCTGATTACTGGCCTCCATCCTCACAGGAAACACGTCTGTTTAAACACGTGCTCTGTGCAACTTGAGACAGCACATGGCAAGGCACAGAGCGGCCTGTGCCCGGAGCATTTCAACGTTTTGAGCAGCATAGGCCTGCCAGCGACCCTGCTCAAACGCTAACATCTGGCGGATAGTCTACTGCTTGAGCATGAGCTGTCAATTCCACACCATCAGAGTATGCCCTTTTATGACATGAGCCCCTAAGTTGGTACTCTACAATATTCTTTTGCTGGAATGAACTCTTAGTAATGGATCAGTGGCTTACCTCAGGTAATCATCCATTCTCCTGAGGCAGAAATAATTGCTGAATATTTGATTCTAAGTGCTTCTCAGGGGCAATAAAAAATTAGGATGAATTAGTGAATTTACAGAGCCACTCTAGTAAATATAAACATAATCCTCCCAACATCCTGATTTCTGTTTTAGCCACAAGATCACTCTAAAATATTTGGTTTTAACTGTGCATGGAACTTGCCCAAGACCGCCAGATGTTCTCAATGTCTCCTATCACTTCATACATACTTTAGGAAAAACTGTATTGACTTTATTTTTAGTTGTTAAATTAATAAATTCTCACTGTAAAGAACAACCAAGTACCATAATGTACAAAATGAAAAGTAAAGCTGCTTCTCCCTTAGCTGGTTAGGCTCGGTGGATAGAGCATCAGCCTGAGGATCAGAGGGTCCCAAGTTCGATTCTGGTCAAGAGCACATACCTCGGTTGCAGGCTCCTCCCCAGCTTGGGCCCTTGTCAGGGTTTGTGCAGGAAGCAACCAATCGATGTGTTTCTCTCACATGGCTATTTCTCTCTGATTGTCTCTCTCCCTTCCACTCTCTCTCTCTAAAAATCAATGGAAAAATATTCTCGGGTGAGGAGTAAAAAAAGAAGAAAAAAGCTGCTTCTTACCAAACTCAGTCTCCATAGATAACCACTTAAGAGTTTAATTTGTGTAATTCCATGTCTTTCATAGAAAAGTAGATGTATAGATATGATGTTCAAATACATTTAATAAATATATTATGGCAGTGTATTTCTATCCTAATATTTGTAATATGCCCTTAGTTTTATAGTTCCTATCTTTTTTCGGAGGGCTGTAGACTGTGGCAGTAACCTCAGAAGGACCGTCTTGAAATTGGTGGGCTGTCATCTCAGCTATACAATTGGGCCATGCTGAATGGATTGAACATCTGACACATTACATTTTAAGGTCTCAAGGAGATACTTTATAATAAGATTTAACAGACTACATACTCTTTCCTTTAGGGAGGCCATAAAATTCCCAGATTATAGGAGCAGGTCTTGTGCTCAAGTATTCAATTCTTTATTTGAAAGCTTGATTTTTTTTTCTTTTATCAAGATCTGCCAATGGTACTTTGGTTAAGTTCCCTCTTGTGGCCAAAGACTCCTTTCCTACATGTTTGTTTTTATAATCATGTGGTTTTAAGAAGTTGAATTTCCTGTCTCTGAGACTATACTAAGGAGCATTCTTTTGTTGCTGAAGAGATCTGGCTGAGTTAATGAGATTGTTAATATAAACTGATGAGGCCCAAAGATTGGTGATAGCTAAAAAAAAAAAAAAAATCATAAAGCTAACAGGAAGTTTCCACGGTGCAGAAAAGTGCCTCTTCTACCTGATAATAAATAGAAAAGAGAAAAATCTGCTTCAGTCTTTTATTGACAAAGAGGGGAAGATGGTAGGGAGTGGGATCCCGCATCCATACATCAATATGGCATAAAAGTTAGGTCCAAGTAGAAAAAAACCTAGATCCTGGTTTTTTCCTTCAGATAAATTTTATCCACTGAAAGACAAGTCATGGGTGAAAGAATGCTTTCTTTTCTACTGGTAGCCACTTTAGGTTAGATACTATGTCCTACAAAGTAGGATTTCTGAGTCTTTGTTCCATGTGCATACAATTGTCCTCTCCAGCTAACTCCACCAGTCCCTTTCCACGGTTAGAAAACTTCAGTGCGAAACAGCCATGCTGCAGCTCTTTTTTAATTGTCTTCTCCCCGTTTTATTTCTATTGACTATAATCTTAAGACATCAGAATCAGTCGCTTGCCTTCCCACTGGTAATGGCCACTAGGATGCGACAAGTTTCTCACTTTCCCATAAATAGGGACATAACAACAGGAGTCCGTCTAGTTTCGCTTTCTCTTTTCTCTCTTCAAAATCAAAGTCAATAGTCAGCAGTTGGTGCCAACATAAATCTTGTTATTGTTTATACCAACTCACCCTTTCTAATGCTGTTAGAACCACGGCGGACAGAGACCCCAGAGATTTGCTCATCTTAAAGCTCTAAAATGGCACCACTTTTATGACAACAGTAAAGCCTTGAGCTGTCACTTTACCCCTCAGACTGTTACTCACTGTGATTACTGGCGTTTCTTTCTTGCTCGTTCCCTTCTACTCCCATCCCCCATTTGATTGTAAGAAAAAATATTTGGAACAAATAAGGAAAAGCACGAACGATGAGCAATGCTTAGCAGAGTTCTATAAAACTCTGTGGGGCCTAGAAAGTCTGCATTCCCTGTGCTTCCTCAGGACTCCCCCCATTATTCTGGTGGGTTTTACAGGAGCTCTGAGAACAAGAAGGGAGAAGGAAAAGCAGGGCCTTCTCCTTCCTGACGAGGACCCGGCTTGGTCCCCCAGGCTCCTGCAGGGCTGCATGGCAGCCTGACCCGCAGGCCCAGGCCCAGGCTGCGGGGTTCAGGCAAGACACTCGCTTCTCCATCCTCCAGGCTCCTCACTGGAAGCATCACATCTGCCCCCCAGCGCTGCTGCGAGGAGCAGACGAAATGATGTGTGTGGAAGGGTGTCCTAAACTTGGACCGCACAATAAATACTCAAACTTAAAAAGCGAGTTGCTTGAAAGGAAGGGGGAAAGGCTTGGCTACGCAAAAGCGCTAGCACTCACCTGCTCGGGCATTTAAGTCACAAAGGGCCCCGTGATCTCTTAATTTAAAGAGAGATGTTTTAGAGCAGCGGTTCTCAACCTGTGGGTCGCGACCCCTTTGGCGGTCGAAGGACCCTTTCACGGGGTCGCCTAAGACCATCCTGCATATCAGATATTTACATGACGATTCATAACAGTAGCAACATTACAGTTATGAAGTAGCAACGAAAATAATTTTATGGTTGGGTCACAACATGAGGAACTGTATTTAAAGGGCCAGAAGGTTGAGAACTACTGTTTTAGAGCGTATCTCTACACAATGGAAACTTTAAATTTTTTTTTTTTTTAGTTTTCAAAGTGTTGTAGAATAAGAAGGTGTTGTCTTTTACAAACGAGGACAATGGCATAAAAAAGTATGTCACTTGCCCAGGCCTCGTGTTACTTGGAGCCAAAAGCTTTCCAGTTTTGACGGCCTGGATTGTCTCAGCCTCCATGAGAAGGAGGGGTTTGTGTGGGAAGCTCATCAGGGAAAGGGCGAATGTTCTCTAATGAGACTCACTTTGCATTAACACTTTGCGCCAGCCCAGAATTGTATTAACTTTACCTTAATTTTGTTCTGTTTCCCGATTGAAATAAATCTGCTTTTAAAAATCTCATTGTAAAGATGCAATTAGAAGCAGAGTTAATAAATAGAGAAAACGGGGCAGAGAAACTTCCTAAGTGCCTACGTCAGCCGTACATCTTCAAGTTGAAAGCTTCCTTTTTCCATTTTCTCCTTCTGTACTCCACACGTGTAAAATGTGTAAACTATAGGCCTTTAATGAGGTTCATACAAACACTGTGACGGTGAACTGATCATTGCCATTGAGTCACGGGAGAATTGAGAGTGACATCTATTGTCTTTCCTACCCACAAGGATTTCAAAAAAAATCTTCACAGTAAAAACTTCACTTGGAACAATGCTCTGCTTCATTTTCTGACAAGTGGGTTTATGTCGGAACAAAATAACAATGTCCAGGGTGAGTGAGATGAAAATCGGAGGAGTAGATGTGTCTTGGAATTTCTAGTTATTTCGGTGTCTGAACCTTTTCAGGAAGTTGCTTAGCCTAACTTCAGTTTCTCAGCCAATAAGGCAAATAACTGACCTTGGGAGAATAATCCTAGAAGCTCTCAATGTATGAATGGGTTAGTATATAAGCCAATTGTCTGACATTTGAAATTTACTTTTTCCCTGGCAGTAATTTTAGAAATGCAATTTGGCTCCTCAAGCAGTCTGCAAAATCCTTCCCCATAGACAATCAGGATCTAATGCGATCCAAGCAGCAACTAGCACGCTGGCTCCTCACACACCTCTCCGCCCAGGCGCGTCAGCCTTGGAGGGAAAAGATTCAGAGGACGATGGCTCCTTCCAAGAGCAGGTGGATGGGTACTTTCCAGGGCCAGTGACTTATCTCCTACGGTTTGTTAGACACAGTATTTCTCTAACATACTCCCCATAAGTGACTGGGGAACAAAGGGTTTAGGGTTTGCTTCCTCCAATAACTTCTCCTGCGTGTACATTGTTCTTTAGCCAAGCGTTCATTACTTGGGAGCTCACTGTTGGGATGCCTTAGCCCCACACACTCAGGGCAGGGTTAGCAAGTGAATGAATGAATGCATTGGAAGACTAATCTGCCCAAAGCCAGGGTTCTAGAGATTTAGTGCCAAAGGAACAATTGTTGTTTTCAAAACAAAAATAATGTTTTAGGACTTGAAAATGACCATTAAAAATATGTAAGCTATGCAACCTAAAAAGCACCAGATTTGAGTTGGGAAATGAACTGTAATCTTTCATTTTGAATAGAAAAAGTATATCACTTAGCATCTTCTAGAAACTTCTTTGTGTAACCTACATGCTAAGAAGATTTACTTTTAGCAGATGGTTCCTAAAAGAGGACAAATTAAAATTTAATGGTCTCCAAATGTAAAGGAAAACATTGGTTTCATGTAATCTTTTGGTAAAAATAAATGAACTTTGAGGATTAGCTCAAATATGTACGTGAAAATAAAGCCTTACATATACCCCAACACCCTCTCTTTATAAAAGACCGTGGATATGATATTCTAAACTAAAAAGGAAATTAATTCCGATGGCAATAATAGCAGAATAAGTAAATCTTATTAATAGATGACTACTCCGTGCCAGATTTGGAATATACGCCAGTATACCTACGTTATCGTCCCTCTTAGCCTGCCGGCATGTGCAAGCTGGGTTCTGTTTCTGGGATGACTCCCAGGGGCGGGGGAGGTAGGGCACATGGCCACATATGAAGCGGTCTTATCCCAACATTCGGATCTTTGTGTTTCAGAGTATTAACCAGATTACAGGTCATAATCTGTAAAAGCTCCCCTGCTAGTGCCCTGCTTGACTTCTTTCCAGATGAAATCTCTTCAAACAAATCCTGGATCACAAAGATACTCTGTTTTGTGTCTGGAGCCAAAAAGAAAAAAAATATGCATATAGAAAGACAAGTATCCGCCAAGGGTAAAGAGCTAGATTGATGAGGTTCTGCGTTTATCACCTCTGGGAAAAAAATGTTCCTGTAAGAGAAGCCAATTGCAACATTTAGGATGAAGTAATTCATCTAGTGATTCTTCTTCCATTTGAACTTTTCATTTCCTTGTGCTTTTTTATGGATGCCCAGTTTGAATGTGTCTAGATAAGGACATGACTTATTTATTGGCACTAAGAGCTTTTTATAATATTCATATAATTTATGGATTTTTAATAATCCCTCTAATTGTTTCTTTACATGAGTTACCACTTTTTTTAAAAGCCAAATTTCATTTGCTTTATGACAGCAAATGAATGGAAGAGAAAATTATGGTTTAAATAAACAGTTATCCTACTTGGCAGCCCAAACCCATCCTTTGGCTCATAAACACTCCTGATGGGGGCACCCTATTATTTTTAAGGGGTTCATGAAATGAACAGAATTCAATTGTTCTCTTCTATTCTTTCAGCATGCAGACAGGATATTTATGGAAAAGCACTCTGAAGGGGAAAAAAAGCAAACCTTTCATTCCCATTGGGAAAGTCTGGGGTAAAGCTGCCATAATCCAGCTTGCTTGCTAAATGCCCTCAATTTTTCACACATATTTTCCCCCAGAGGAGAACTTTTTAACTCAATGGCTATTTACTAGTGTCCTTTAGTTTTTCACATGTGAGTGGTTTAGAACTTGTTTCTAGGGCAAATAACCTGGTGACATCTTTAAAATCGTTTTTCAGAAGACTGGCCTGCAACACAAGGTCGTTGGTCTCTGGACAAACTAGTGTGGGAGGTGTCCTCGTCCTTCCCTTCACGCAGCTGCGCACAGGTGCCACACTGGACTCTGTGTGCCGCTCTCGCCCACCACAGCCCTTCCTGTCCAGGCTGCCACTGTGGCTACGTTCCTCTCAGTGAGCTCATTCAAAGGTCTCCTCCTCCCAAAGTCACTCTTAGGTAGAGCTTTGAGCCTCCTGTGTCTCTGAGGATGGGCGGCATTGACGCCAACTAGCAACATAAACAAGAGCACATGAGGAAGCTGCCACTGGGAAATAAGAGGTTCTTTCTCCTGCCATCAGACCACCAAGGCCCCCTCTGCGGGACATGCCTGCCTCTCCAGACCACACCCCCTGAACTGTTCTTTGGGCCCTACCACCGCGGCTCTGAGAAAACCTGTTCCTACCCACAGCAAGTTCACTTTTAAATAGAACTTGGCAATTATATACATCATGTAGCCTCTGGCACAAGCAAGATATAGGACAACTCCATCACCCTAAGGAGGTTCTCTTGTGCCTCTTTGTGGCAGATACCTTCTGGTTCCAGCCCTAGCGAATCACTGGTCTACATTCTCTCATTCTAACTGTCTTTCCTAGAATTTCATAAAGGAATCATACAATATGCAATCTATGTATGCAATCTGCTTGAACTATTCCACTTAGCCTAATGTGTTTTTTTTAGATTAATCAGTATAATTACATGTGTTAATATTTCTTTCCATTTTTTTTTAATTTTGCTAAGAATATACCACAATATGTTTATTGACTAATTGACAGTTTCATATTGATTTTGCTCCCACATCTTCAGGCCCCTCTGACACTGATTTGGAAGTGAATTCCTTGAGTTTCAAGGTTTCTGCTCTAAAAACGGACACAATGAAACACATGCACATTTGAATGTAATAAAAAGATCCAGAAACGCAGAGGGACCAATAGGGTCCTCACAAATGAAGATAATGTCATTGTACCAATGCTCTCTGGGAAATGAGGAATTGTTCAAGTGTAGGAAATTAGTGCCCCATTGGAGAAGTATAAAGTTACTAGTAATTCAACATCTAAAAGAACAAAGACACTGAATAGTCATGTTCCTGCTGTGGTCTGCCTTGATTCCTGCACTTCGTCAAGGCAACGTGACTTAATGTCAGCCTTTACCTCCGACCTTTTGGTTTCTTTTAATGGCCACTTAGATTACAGGTAAAATGTGATAAGGAATTTCTGAAGTTATTTAAACATGTAAGTCCCATGACAGTTCCTTCACATGTACCCTTACGTAGTTACCTTTTTCTACCGACATCAATACTGGCATTTTAAAATCCGATGACCAATTTTTAAAAAATAATTGCTATTTACTGAACTCCCCAGTTAATCTGATAAAAACTGGTTGATCTGATTTGATATCTATAGTTATGACTAATGTGCATAAAATCACCAGAGGTAGCTTGACAAGCATGAGGTTCCTAAGTCTCGCTTTTATAGTTCTGATGAAGAAGTTTGGGGTACAATCTAAGAATCTGAATTTTTTTAAGCATTCCATCTGATTCTAAAGCAAGTGGTATGTAGATCTCATTTTGACAAGTGCAGGAATGCAACAGATCAGATACCAAAGGCTGGTCAAACTGGTTGTTCAGCAAACTACATACATTAGTAGAGACTCTCAGTTGTGAAAGGAACACAAACCAGGCTGGTTTATACAAAACAGATATATATATATATATATATATATATATATATATATATATAGAGAGAGAGAGAGAGAGAGAGAGAGAGAGAGAGAGAGACTCATATAATTGGAAGGTATGGGAGTAGAACTGGCTTTAGTAGAGATCTGACCCTCTCTGGCTTTCAGGTTTCAGGGGATGTCAACATGACTTGATTTCTCTCTCCATCTTTTGGATTTGTTTTCCTTTATGTTGATTTCTTCAGGAAAACTCTTTGTAAGAATTGGCAAGATGGCCACCAATAGTAGTTCTAAATTTTTATGCCATCTTCTCAACAACTTCATTAGAAAGACAAAAGTCTCATGATTGAGTCTTGTTGTACTGAGTTTTATCACATTCACATCCCCAAAACATTGGGAATGTGCTGAGTGACTAGGCCAGATTTGGGTGCCCACTTACCCCTCCAGAGTGAGTGAGTATAAACATAAGTTCATGTATGTTGAAAAATGTAGGGCAGGGATCAGCTCCAATTAAACCCTATGAGTTGACCATGGGGGCAGGGATGATTTTCTCCTTCCCCATCAACAACAACAAAATAACATGTTAGTAATGGAAGCAGCCTGAGTCTATGACATTACACCCTCACATAAATAGATGCTAGTAAAATACTATATTTTCCTCTGACTACCTGTACAAATGGATAATCTTATATTTCAAATTCCTAATGACAGAGTACTAACACTAACTTAGTAAGTGCCTGTCAATACATGCTTAATAACTATATTTTAATCTTGATCATTAGCATTGCTATGACCTAGTAAACAGTTTCAGTAGATTAGAATATTTTGGATGATTTGTATTATTTTTTTAATTGTACATTGAAATCCATAACTTAAACTGCCATCACTAACTATGATGATGGGGTAAGGAAGTGTGTTTAAGGAAAAAATGTCTGCTAAAACTACCTCATCATTGAGAGGTGAGAGGTAAACTGGAGGAATTAAAAAACAAATAGCAGAAATAATTGAATGAGCCTGGATAAAGATGATAAATTCTAAAAACTGTGAGTACAAACTAAGCCGTGATTCTGAGAGGGAATGATTCTGATGGGCACAAATGTGGGTGGGCACAGGAGAGGCAATTGCTCTGTGTTCAGAAAGACCAGACCCAGAATTGATATGGACAGAGACCAACAAATGTACAGAGTTTTATCAGTAATATTATACTGTGAAAGAATTTCATGTAGGATTGTGAGCAAATCTAAGACTAGGGTGAGCGGTACACGAAGGGGAAAATAAAACAACACAGTGGCATAAAAAACAAAAACAAAAACAAAAAAACAGCAGGAATTAGGGAGCCCATGACCTGAAAGATCTCTTTTGATCTCAGTTTTCTATGATTCCAAAACAAATGTGTCTCCTTTGTGAATTTTTTTCTAAGCAATAACAATTTGAGCTTCAGTTGAATGTCAAACATGTCGGCCCCTGTCCCAGGCTGTCTGACTTGGGTCTGGGGAGTCTTAATGACTTATGACTCAGCAGGTTCAGGAAGTAGCAACAGGTATCTTTTCTCTGTTTGTTAAAACTCATGACCAATACTTCTTATAATCTAAAATTTTAAACCAAATGGCATAAAAATGTCTATATATCTAAAATTAGAAGCCAAATGTCTAAAAATGACTAAGATTGAGCTCAGAATAAATTCAAAACATTTTATGATTTACTGCTTCAAATTTCAAAAGTTCAAGTGATGTGGCAAAGTTTGGTAGTAATTGCAAAAATTTCTTCAGGATCTAGTAATCTGTCAGAATTGTGTACTTTAAAAATATATAACTATATACATGTATACTTTTAAAACTTTCCCCAATGGACACTGCATGATATTATGTATATATGTGGCTTATTTCTTGACATTTTCTCTTAGATGAATTGACCATGTATCCTACTTAGGGTAAAGGAAGTTCAATGAAACTATAGTAAATTAGATACCAAGAAAAAGACAAAAGACATGAATGTAAATTGAAGTGACTTTAAGGGCTGGATATAGGATGACATCAGCGTGTTGGCAAGAACTCGAGATACATAGTGAGGCTAGACTGTCTGATGTTCTGTTCGGGGTGGAACAAATGAAGATGAAGGCAAATGCAAAGCTATAGCAATAAATACAACTGTCGAAAATGTGCCCTTCATAGTTATTAGTATATTTATTTTCTAGTGTAGAGGATATTATTTAACATATACAATTCACATTTCACCTCCCTCTTTTTTTCTCCCATGCCTTCGTCTCTATCAGCCCTGCTGTAGCTCTGACCTGCCACCCACTTCAAGAAGATTCTTTTGAAATCTGTGTTCTGTAATAATCTCCCCCTTTGTCTTTCAGGACTCCTTCCTCCTCAAGCTAACTGAAATTTGGCTTTTACTGACCATAAAACCTTCCTATTGCTCACTTAACAGCTTTACTTACAGATAAAGGTCTCAGGTTTCTCTAATAAAGTAGGTCTGCAACAAGGACTTGCATTCAGTTAGTACATTTTAAAAATTGATTCTATAAAGGAAGGAGAGAGAAAGAGAGAGAGAGAGAGAGAGAGAGAAGAGAGAAATATTGATTGGTTGGCTCCAGACTGGGGATCAAACCTACAACCTAACTGGGAATCAATCCCGCCACCTTTTGGTGTATGGGATAACACTCCTACCAACTGAGCCACACCAGCCAGGGCCAGTTAGTATTTTTAAAAGCAATCATAGGGAACAGGGTGGGGGAAAGTGGAAGAGTAAATCCAGGAAGCCAGAAAAGCCAGTTTAAATATGTGTTTCAAATTAATCACTGCCTGTGACAATGGGAGATCAATCCATCCATGGCACTCTGAGTACCAGGGGATAGAAGAGGGGAGCATGTACGACCAGCTAAGTGTTGGTGAAGTTTTGTCCTAATTCGTGTTAACTCCCTCCATTTTCAGATTGCACACAAGTGATCACCACATTTTAGTGTAAGAAAGGCCACAGGGCAGAAAGCAAGAGCTGAGAAGCAGAGCTGAGCTGAGATGCTGTCAGGTTACATCTGTGGGAAGCTGATTGGGGCAGCAATTCCTGACGTGAGCTGTGGCCCAGGGAATGATGAGAGGTACGTGGCGTGTTCCATACAAGGGGTAGCTAGTTCCTCATCTCTGCTGCATCTAGTCCATTGTTTCCTGACTTCAACCTGGCTTCTGGAATCCATGGCATCTCCCTCACTTCAACTTCCAGCCCGAAGATGCTCTTCTAGTCTCCTCAGTGATGGTGGCACTGAAACCTCCATCTTCCTCTACGGCCTGTTTCTGTCTCCATTTTCCATGGTTTCAGTAAACATGGTGATCACGCTTTAACTCATGGCCTCAAAACTCATCTTCAGGTATCACTCAACCTCACTTACCCCAGCACAGCCTCACCTGTGGCTGCACGGTCACCCAGGCCTTCCACACCCGTACATCCTGAATACAGGAATTTCCCCCCAATACATAACCAATTGGCTTCCTCATCCTTTCTGTTCTCCTCTTTGTTCCCTGTGTGCCTTCTAATACGTCCCTGCTTCCCAACCCATATCCAAGCAATTCTGGAGTATGTGCTTCCTTACTTAGACTGGATTTCTTGAAATGAATAATGTCAATAATATGTGAGATACCACCTTTTGCCTACTGTCTACTTTCTTGATCTATATCCTTCGTTCTTACCAAAGGTTACTGGAGAAAATTCCGAAAGCCATGATACCAGTACAGCTACAAATCCACACTATTTCATCTCTGCTTAAATAGTAATCTTGTTTTATTTATGTACTTTGAACCCCTAAACTAGTGCATTCCTTACATGCCTTTTCTACATCACCCATCTTCCACTCCTAATCTTATGTACTTACTCTCAGTAGGTGTCCTTGCTTCCTACTTCACTGAAAATGTTTAAAAGGGACATTACAACTCAAACCCCCACAATTTTTCTTATTTCCACGAGTGTGCTAGAAACCCTCCGAATTTTAAATGGCATTTTCTCTTTGATTTCTCACCATTCTGCTATGCCAATCCACAGCCAACTGCAATGCAATCATCTTTTGAAACCAACCATTTTCCTACGGTTGCCTCCTGGAGGAGTCCTCTCCACCCCACACCTGGATCAGAGCACTAGTTTCCTGGTTGGGCTTTGGGATGTTTTCATTGATTACTAACAGGAGCATTAGGTTCCAGCCTGAAATGGTGTTCAGAGCCTCTATGATCCACTTCTCACATGCCCACACATGATTCACACTTCTCCCTCATGTAGGAGATCTTTTCCCCTTCTTTGTACTATTCATGTTCTATTCTATTCATTCTCCAACAAAAGATAAAAGATGTGAATACTTACTTGTTGGCCTAAAAAGGGTTTTCTAGGTCACTTTCTCATAGCTGTAGACTTTTCCCTTAAATGTGTATCATACATATTTTAAAGGAAACATTCTGTTATTTAGTGACCAGTGGGCGGGGGAGGGGGTGTATTTTTAGCAACTTGGATTTATGGGGACCCGGACATGGATTTATATTTAACTTTGAAGAAAACCTTCAATGGCCTGCTTCTAACTGGTCTCTAATTTCTCACTTGATGAGGACATTCCAGTGCTATTTCTGCTCCTCCCATTTGTCTTCCTCTGTCCCTTCTCCAGCCTTTTTATTCCCACCAGTCAGAGGCCTTCAGGAGCATGTTCATACCAAGACTTTATTTCACAACAGCTCCACTGAAGCAGGGTTCTCAAAATAGGTAACGCCCATGACCAGCCCCCTACAATTGTCTGACAAGAAAGAAATCAATTAAAAGAAGAAACAAGGTTAATGTAAAAATTACAGCTTTTAGAAAAACGAGCACTAATATTTTATTTTAGAAAAAACACGGGCTTTGGGATGTCTTCATTGATTACTAACGGGAGCATTAGGTTCCAGCCTGAAGTGGTGTTCAGGGCCTCTATGACCCACTTCTCACATGCAGGGCGGGGGATGCAAATCTTGGTGAATAGGAAATTGCAGTGTGACTCAAGAAAATGAATAGCAGTTTAAAGTTACAAGTCAAATACCCGCCAGTACAGGAAAGTAATGGCAAAGAAAGGTTAAAAAAAAGAGGTGACAGATCTGCTGATTAAAAACGATCTTAAAAATGAGTTTCCTTTGAACATTAAATGGAAAAATCTAGAGTTTGGAATTCCAACTGTTTACCAAGAAAAGATGATTCAGAAGAGCTACGTGACTTAAGCAATAACATCTTTCGGATTCTTCTGGGAAGATTGGTAGATAATGTGAAATTTAAACTAACATTTGGACTTTGTCCATGTTGTGCACAGTGAAGACAGTTTTGGCATGCTATTTAAAATATTTTCATATCAGTTTATCTCTCAAAATAGAGTGAAAACATACGCATTTGCAGCTGCACCCTGTGGTAAAAAGAAAAAAAAATGAAAGGGCTGAGGCCACTTTACCTTATATAAAAATAAAGATCAATTCCCTGTATCCATTTTGCACTTATTTTCACCCTTGAATGTAAGTAAGATACAATTTCAAGGAATTCTTTGTAAGAACAAAATTGTCGCGAAAATTTAGGCAAGTTGCTTATCCCTCACTGTGCTTCAGTTTCCCAATCTAAACATCCAAAGACAACAACACAGCCTACTCCCCAGCTTATTGTGAGGATCTAATAAATGCTCCCTAAAAACTACTTAGGAGAGTGTATGAATGTGGTACCGAAAATAAAGAGAAAAAAATAAGGCAGTGAGGCAATACTTACCATTTATTAAGTCACCAGCAATTAAAACATTTATAACTGCTAGAAAAACAATTAAAAGAATATGTGAGATTATTTTTTCTATTTGCTCTTCTGATTGGTTGTTTTTTGCTTGCTCATATTCCAAAACATTGATTTGAATCTTGGAATCCTCTACTGTTGAATCCTGGAAAATTATTCTTTATTTCAATTAGTGTATGCTTAATTTCTGACTGGTCCTTTTTCATGTCTTTGATGTTCTGACTGAGGTTGTTAAAATTCTCACTAAGATCCTTGAAAATCTCACTAAGTTTCTTGAAGCTCTTATTAAGATCCTTGAGCAACCTATAACTATTGTTTAAAACTCTGTATCAAGTAGTTTGCTTTCTTCCATTTCATTTAATGTTGTTTTGTGTGTTTTTTCCTGGAGATTTCTTCTGTTCTTTCATTGTGAGATTTTTTTTTTGTCCTGTTTCCTTGTGTTTGTTTCTACATATTAGGTAGAGCTGCTATGTCTCCTGGAATTGGTAGAGTGGCCTTGTGTAGTAGGTGTCCTATAGGGCCCAGTGGTTCAGCCTCCTCAGTTACCTGAACAGGGCACTCTAGGTGCGCCCTGTGTAGTCTGTGGGCACAGTCTTATTAATAGTTGAGCCTTGAATGCTCTTGGCGTCACTGGGAGAAATTTATCTCTAGGCCAATTGGCTGTGAGGACCAGCTGCAACTACAGTGGAAGAGCTGCTTCAGTGGGGCTTTGGTGCTCACTGAGTCTGCCCTTGAGTGTGTCACTTTTGGATGTGTAGAGTTGTAACCTGGTATGGTCTGAAGCTGTCTACTGGGTGCACTGGCTCTGTGGCTTCCCAGGAGTTGCAAAGTCAGCCACTGCCTGGGGCTACTGGCAGGAGCTGCAGAACAATCTGCAATAGGTGTTACTTGTATTGGGCTTGGAAATGCTCAAGCAAGGATCAGCTGTGAAGCAAGGCAGGCCGGTGCTAGTGCTGGGTCTTGGGCCTTTTACTGATAGGTATGGGGCATACTGACACTAGCTGATGCTTATTTGAGAAATTTTAGCAAAATCTAAAGCCTGAGCCAGGATAAGCCATTCATATGAAAAAGCAGCTGCAAAGAGCTTGGGTGGGGCTGCAAATTGGATGGGGTTGGGTCTCCGGGTTAAGTAAACCTGAGTGGAGCAAACAGTGTGAGCCAGGTTGATGAAAACTACCAGTCAGCTCTGCGATCGGGAGGTCTCAGCACAAGAACAATGACCCCTGTGAGCACCCCTGTCTGGGAGAAAGCCATCCCCAACTTCTTGCTCTGATGCCAGACAATCCAAGTCCTCCCATATGTCCCTGGATTCTCCCCTCACCATTGCCCCAGAACTGGAGCTCAGAGGGATCGAGTCTGAGTAAGTCTATATGCTGGCCCTTTAAGAGAAACTGCCTGGGCCTCCAGCAACCTCTATGTCACTCAACCACAATAGCTGCTGGTTTTTACAGCCTGAAGTTATAGGGACTTCTCTTCCCAGCTCTGGAACACCGGGCTTGGGGGTCTATGTGGGACTGGGACCCCTTCTCCTCAAAGGAGTCTCTGCAACCAAGATATCCCTCCTGATTAAAAACAAACAAAAAAACAAACATACCACACTTGGGTGCCTGACCAGCCTGTTTCCTACCTTCGCCCCTCCAAACAGCCTCAATGTACTTTCTTTTTACTTCTCTAGTTGTAGGACTTCCATTCAGCCATAATTCAGGTGGTTCTGAATGATGGTTATTCTGTATTTTAGCTGTAATTTTGATGTTGTTGTGGGGGGTGGCAAGATGGCATTTAATTATGCAGCCATCTTGGTTCTGGGACAATTTCAAGTGTACCAACATTCGCATTATGGGGGTGCCAGAAGGAGAAGAGAGAGAGCAAGATATTGAAAACCTATTTGAAGAAATAATGACAGAAAACTTCCCCTATCTGGTGAAAGGAATAGACTTATAAGTCCAGGAATCACAGAGAGTGCCAAGCAAGAGGAACCCAAAGAGGCCCACACCAAGACACATCATGATTAAAATGCCAAGGACTGAAGACAAAGAGAGAATCTTAAAAGCAGCAAGACAAAAGCAGTTAGTTACCTATAAGGGAGTGCCCATATGACTGTCAGCTGATTTCTCAACAGAAACTTTGCAGGCCCAAAGGGAGTGGCAAGAAATCTTCAAAGTGATGAGGAGCAAGGACCAACAACCAAGATTACTCTACCCAGCAAAGCTATCATTTAGAATTGAAGGTCAGATAAAGAGCTTCACAGACAAGAAAAAGCTAAAGGAGTTCATCATCACCAGGCCAGTATTACATGAAATGTTGCAGGGTATTCTTTAAGAAAAGGAAGAACGAGAAGGAGGAAAGATAAAAAATATGAATAATAAAGTGACAATAAATAAATAGCTATCGACAAGTAAATCTAAATACCAAAATAAATGAACAAGGAATCTAATGAACAAAATAAACTAATAAATAAAATAGAACCAGAGACATAGAAACATGGAACAGACTGATGAATCTCAGAGAGAGAAATGGGGCAGGAAGAGATTAAACAAAGAGCTTATATGCATATATGCATTACCTATGGACACAGAAAATAAGGTGGTGAAAGCCTGGGATGGGGCAGAAACTGGGTGGAGGAGAGCAATGGGGGGAAAAGTGGGACATCTGAAAACTCTCAACAATAAAGATTAAAAAGAAAAGAATATGTGAGTAAGACCATATATGGCCTACAAATCCTAAAAATATTTACTATCTAGTCCTTTACAAAAGTATTTGGAAATCTCTGTTCTAACAGATAATCTTAACTACGATAGATATGTTTAGCAAGTGTAAGTGAATAATATATGTGGAGTGTCAGAGATATTTAGATTTTCCCTGGGGTTATATAGCATTTACTAAGATTAAAATGTTATTATATAACCAAATTATAATTTCTTATATAAATTGAAATGTTACTAAAATATATATAAATGAGGTATATCTGATATCTGATGCCAGCAAATTGTTAATCGGGATTTTTTGCTTTTGTTTTTAAGCCTGGCCTAAGAGGATGATCACTAGGACCAAGCATCCATACACAGATGCCTCAAGTATGTTATTGCCAAACTAACCTCATTCAGGGCTGGGTAGATGCACAACTTTGGGGGACACCAGTCACGTTTGGGTTCTATGAGTATGAGTTAGGCTGTGGAGTTGCCTTTTGAGCAAAATACAGTAGGAATGAAGCCCCCTGCATTATACAGCATGATGGTCCTGACTCAAGTTCCTTTTTAAGTGGAATTTAAGTTGGTAAATAAGAAAAATAACTTACACAATGTATTTTTATTTTGACAGACTATTTGACAAACTTCCCCCTGGTACTTTCTTGTGAAGAAAGAGAAATATAGTTTATATGGTAACAGAATTTTAAAAGGTTGAGTATTTTTTCCAAGGATTACACATCATAGACTGATTGCTGCCAGTGGGTTGGGGGGCCAGAGCAGTAGGACTAGCGGCTTACCACGAGGCAGTTATCTTAGTCCAGAAAAGCTCTACCTAGTTTTAATTTATGATCAAAATGAGAACATGGATGCTATGCTTATCAAATTTGCTTATGACATAAAGTTGGAAGGCCTAGAGGATATTTGGCATAGTTTCCAAATAACAAATTTTAACAACGGGCAAAAACTAAGCAAAACAATCATAATAGAAATCAGTCTTTTGCATTAAGGAACCCTCATGACTCTCTTAATATTGATACTCGTGTTTGATTCTTGAACAGAATGTATTTTGGGTGAGAAAGACTCAAGGAATTTCAAAAAGATTGGGATAAGTATGGAGAACAGTAGTTATTCTTAAATAATCTACTTATTTTTTTCTTTTTTAAAGTAGAAGAGTGTAGGTTTAATACACTCTTTTCCAGAGGTAAAAATGCAAGGCAGGCCCTAGCCGGTTTGGCTCAGTATATAGAAGGACTCAAGGGTCACGGGTTGGATTCCAATCAAGGGCACATGCCTGGGTTATGAGCTCAGTCCTCAGTAGGGAGCATGCAGGAGGCAGCCAATCAATGATTCCCTCTCATCACTGATGTTTCTATCTCTCTCTTCCTCTCCCTTCCTCTCTGAAATCAATAAAAATTTATTTTTAAAAAATGTAAGGCAGGATTTAACTCAGAAGTTAAAACAAACAAATGGTCTCAAGCCAGGTTTGTTTGTTTTATTTACCACCCTCTTCCAGTGTGCTTTATCTAACCTTTTGGATTAGTTGCTCACATTGAAAAGACACAAGATTTAACATAAATATCTGGATTATCAGCTTCTCTTGAATCACAGGATCTTCTGGCTTCATGTAGTCCCCACCGTCCCCACCACCCCCTATTGTGTCACACCTAGCCTGCTGTATTCACTGTATCTAGGTGCCTGGCCCTTGGTATCTCAATCTGTGTGATTCCTGTAAAAGAAAGTGATGAAGAAATTCTGAAAAAATAGACTCTGTCTCCAAAAGTAGGAGGTGTGCCTTAAGAAATGTCGAGCTTCCTTCCTGTCAGGGAACGCAGCATGGCTGAAGCATGACTGTTCCAGAGAAGGTTCTTGCATGACACTGGAAGTGAGGGTAGGTTGATGTTTATAAATTTCTTTCTTTTTTTTTAAAGAGATTTCAGTGCTGTTTGCTTAACTTATTTTTATTCTAATGGCTCTTAAACATCCATGAAAATCATGCTTACTAGTTAAAGTCTTATGTTTTACCTCTGATTTGTATAAATTCCAAAGATATTATAAAATTAAATCCTAAACTTGTTGCTGCCAACATCTCCATAAAAACTTTTAAAAAACAATCAAATCTTTGTTTTTATATTGTCATATTTTGAGTGCTTATGATGTGAAGACACAGGCTATATTTATATCTCATCAGCTACATAGTTTTGGATCAACACTTAGCACTGTGCTTAGTTGGAACTCTAAATTTAGGGATGATTCCCTTGGTCCAAGATTCCCATGAAACTAGGTCACTCACAACCAACATTTAAAGAAAAAACAAGGATATGATACTAATTGTGCCAATTCATCCCAATTATGAATTTTGAAGAGCTGGTATATACTATTTGAGATTCAGGTACATACATGTAGGTTCTTCTTTCAAATGGAAAGCTCTGACTCATAAATGAAGTCAATGGGTATTTGTACGAAGTGCTTAATGAGTGGCCACCATTGTCCAACAAAAGATGTACAAGATCAAGTCCTTGGGAGCATAGTCCCTCATTAAAGACAAGTTCTAAACAGTAGAAATAATTAAAAGTGATAAAAATAGTGTATAACCACATATACTACAGACTGTAGGTACAATAGACATTTGGAGAAGGGAAAGGCTAACTGTAGAGCTTTGTCACCATCAATTGTCTTCTTTTGAAATATGTATTGTAGTTAAACTGTTTATCTTTAGCAAGAACCTTAAAAAATACTTCTGAGGAAGTTTCCCCTCACCTGGAGATGGTTTATAAATATAAAGCAATGTAAGGAAATAAGTCATATGGAATTTCAAATCTAAATCCTTATTTACTTTAATTTGGACAAAGAAAATGGGCTAGGGAGTTAGATTTAGGTGCTATTATATCCAATCTACAAATCTTGTTTCATTGAACACTTTCTAAGCATTTGGTCAAGCTTGACATATTATAGTTCCAATCTGAATTCTCTAATTTTACACAAACAACAGTTGAAAGAAAAAAATGTCAAATATCTCTGAAATTTTCAGTTAAAAACCTGGGTTTTTAAATGCTATTGCAGATATCCAGTATTTGAAACACAATTGTCTCAACTTTTATTCTCCTAGTTTCTATGCCTTTAAACCTCTGACAGTGTTAACATTTAAAAATTATCTCATTCTACATATTGGTTTTCGTACCTCAATGTTCTTGTTTGTTTGTTTGGTTTGGTTTTGGTTGGTTTTTTACTGGCAATAAATCACCTTCAACCCCAAATACCCAAGACAGTGGCTGAAGGGTAATTTTTATTACTTTTATGTACAGAAAACTCAACAGTGTGCACTTAGCCCAGCTTAGGGCCCGCTGCCTCCCCAGTGGCATTGGATCTCATCGCATCTGTCCTTGTAATTGGTCCCGATGCCTCCACCAGCTTAGCCAGAGCTCCCTCTTCCCAGATAACCTGTGTGAAGGCCACGGTGGTGCGGGTCTTCCTGTGGCCGAGCCGCCCCAGCCTGGCCTTCCCCTGCTAATGCGGTTGAGGACCCCATTTTCCGGTACAGGGTGAGCAGGAAGAGCCCCAGCCCAATGGGGTTCACGCTGTGTGCTATCACCACCAGCTGGCCATGTGTTCTCTACCAGGGTGCTGATCCTGAGAACCCTGCTCCAAGGACAGGGGGGCTCTGGGTGGGGACATCCCCTTGGCCGGCAGCTGTTTTCGCAGCCCAGGCCAACCACCTCTGCTTCTCTTGCTTTGCCTCGGGGCTGTCCTTGTGGGGCAGCTTCAGCTGTTGCATAGCCCTTTGGGGTCCAAGGCCTGGGAAAACTGGCTAATGCACTAGGCACTTTCAGACGCTTGTAGAGAACAGCCCTTTGTCGCTGCAGCCAAATGTAGCAGGGCCATTTGGCAATGCAGGTGAGGTCCCTCTTGGGCTGGAAGTCCTGTCCAGAGGTGAGGTCCCTCTTGGGCTGGAAGTTCTGTCCAAAATTCTTGGGCCATTTCTCAAACAGGGGGTTGACCACCTCCTTGGCCACCTGCTTCTTCACAACAGCAGGGGCCAGGGCCACCTTCTTCCCCTGAGCCTGTCTTCCTTTTGGCATCTTGGGTGGGGGGAGGAGAGAACCCTGCCTCAGTGTTTTAATTTATAAAACTACTAGAGGCCTGGTGCATGAAAATTCATGCACTGGAGGGGGTTTCCTTCAGCCCAGCCTGCTCCCTCTCAGAGTCCAGGAGTCCTCAGGGGCGGGAGGCAACCTGGCGATCAGGCAACTGCCGGCAGCGCAAGCCTCAGCCGGTCCTGGTTACCTGAGCCTCAGGTGGCCCTGGGAGGCTGGGCAGCTGCCATCCGAGGCTTGCCTGCACCTCGGGCTGGCCAGGGGACTGAAGGGACTGGGCGCCGCCATCTTGTGGCTGTGGGCACCACCATCTTTGAGGGCAGGGCAGTCAATTAGCATATTCCCTCCTTATTGGCTGTGAGCGCCTCCATCTTTGCGATGGCGTAGGGTCAATTAGCATATTCACTCTTTATTAGATAAGATGTGCTATTTTTAGCATGGTAATCTAATCAACAGGGCATACTTCTACCAGGTTACAATAATTATAAAGCATCTTTTATAGTAGAATCAACATTAATTTTTTATAATGTAATAAATCATGATAAAAATGGAATAGAGTATATACAAGGAGATCAAAGCTTGGGATGCTTTTATATGGTGCCTTAAAATCAACACTTAAAAAATGATTTACTTGCCAATTCATTCAAGAAGTTATTGATATGGTTTTTATGTTGTGATGTTCTCTTAGCTGGTCTTTATCAAGCAAGTTCCACATGCAAGACCCTGAGCCAAGTGTGTTTGAATAGTTCACGGGAAATGGAGTATGGAGCTCGGCAGATGCCCACTAGGGAACACTGCCAGTCACAGCCCGTGGGGAAAGCCTGGATGCCTTTCCACACAGTAACAACCATTTCTTGTGCAGAAAGGACTGATCTAATCAGGAAGATACACTCCTATAGAGAGGTGGGTGGATATTTACAAGGTAAACACATAGGTCTATCTAGAAACAAATATTTACATGGAGAGAATGCTAGTAATTGTTAGATACTGGGAAGTTTTATTGAAGTATAATATACGTGCAAAAATTGTAGGTGTAGAACTCCATGAATTTTTAAAAACTACTTATATAATCAGCACCAGTTCAAGAAAACAGAATCTTATCAGCACTCCTAAAGCTACTTCTTCCACCTTGAGGGTAAGTCCCCTTTCTATGGCCTAACAGCATGGCGTAGCTCTGCCTGTTTCGGAACTTTACATAAATCGAAACATTCTGTGTGTACCATTTTTTGTCACTTACCATTTCGTTGGTGAGATTTAGCCACGTTGTAGTTAGTTGTAGTTCTTTCATTGTCATTTGGTCTTTAATATGCTTTGATTTATGTATGCATTCTGTTGTTTGGGGAAAATTTCTAGTTTGGGATTCATACAATAGTGTTGTGTGAACATTCTTGTGCATGTTTTTAGGTTAATAGATGTACGTGTTTCTATTGGCTCCTTCCTGAAGGAGGAGATGCTGGCTCAAAGGCACACTTATTCGGATTTAGTGGACGGTGCCAGTTTTCAGTGTGGCTGGACCAGTCTTCATTCACTGGCCAAACTGAGAGCTGGTCCACATAGCTGCAGGCACTTGGTCCTTTCTGTCCTTTGCATTTTAGCCATTCCAGAGGATATATAGTAGCTTCTCATTGTTTTAATTTGCATTTTCCTGATGACCACTGTGATGAATGTGAAAGCACTGCCACAATTGTCAGATCCTCATACTAATTTATATCGATGAGGACACTGGGCTTTAGTGGATTTGCAATTTACTCAAATTCACTCAGATTAGACATGGTAAACCAGCATTAGAAATGATAGGTTTTTCTCATTAATTGGGCACATAATAATAGAATTTTAGAGTCAGAGGGTAGTTTTGAGATCATGCCATCCAAAAGCTTCTCACAGATGAAGCTGAGACCCAGAGAATTGGCTGTGTTAATCACAGCAGGCACTAGGTCACATTTCTTTTGGTTTTGTCTGGTGGAATACACTGGCCTAAACATCCGGATTTGATTCTGGATTCTACTGCCTACCAGCTGTGTGGTTGAGTCAAGTCACCTGCTTTCTCTGAGCATTTATTCTTTAATGACAGGTATTATCTACTAAAAATATTTTCTTATGTGTTTATAACCACCCAGAAGACAATTATGATAAAAAGTGCAACTTTCTGTGGCTTATAGCTGACACAGACTTGAGTGGTCTCCAACTGCCTGTCCTCCCTCTGTGCCAGGAAGGCTGGTCTCCAGCGAGGCTCAGCAACTGGACCCTGTTCTCATTTTACGACTCATAATTCATTGATCTACCCAGTAATTAGCTCCACCTGAAAACCCATAGCACCTCAACTTTACATGACCCAAACCCACGTCTTTCCACCTCACCAAGTCCTACTTGTAAACCTGTTTCTCTTCTTTCCTAGACGTAGTTAATACCCCCTGCATTTATGTCTTCTTTACTCCACTCATTACTCTATACATCATTGCATCATTAGTCATCACCATGCCACCTTCTATGGGAAGTTTTTTCTAACAGGGTCCATGCTCCAGTCTCTTTCCCCACTAATCTATCCTCGGCTATCTTGAAGTCTTTATCTTTCTATATTCTGATATGACCATGCCATAATCTTGCTAAAAGATTAGACATATTTCTCTTAGACATAGAAAAGGACATATTTGATGACTGTCTGTGGATTCTGAGATGAAATCCAAATTCCAGAGCTTGGCATTCAAGGTCTTTAGAACCTGGGTTTAATTTCCTGATGGTCATTTTGCTTTGCTGCTTCCCCTCCCTGTCCCCTACAGACCCTGTCTGCTCCCTAACCATGCTCCCTTCCCTGCATGAAACATACGTGCTCCCATTCACCTCAGAAACTGCAGATCCGGAAATCCCTTTCCACCTACACCTGTTAAATTCCTGCTGATTTCCTCATCCATGAAAGCCTTCTCTTATCCTCCCTTCCATTGGCCCAGGTCATCTTTGTCACCTCATCTCTGCTTTCACATCATCCTCACACAGTTCTACTGCAGCATTTCTCAGGTGGGACCCTAGTCACCTGTTTGTACATCTGTCTTCTCTGCTTCAGGCTCCTCAAGCATCAGGACTGGATCCATCCACTGCTCTATCTCCTGTGTTGAATGAACACAGATGCTCAGTGACTATTTCTTAAATGTATACATGAATTTATTAAATTTGAAGAGGTAAAATAAAAGGCTTTTTTTACTAGTGAAATACCAAGATGCTACCTTCCTCCTTTGTTATTAATATGCTTGTTTTATTTCTTTTCTTTCTTATCATCAATATTTCTTATCTAGGTGTTTGCGATAATGGCATTTTTGTATACACTTTGTGTCATCTATTTGCAATTATGATATAAAAAATCTGAAGTTCGTGTGAAACTCCTTAAAACTTTAAATTTGCTATTATAGATTAATATCCTGAAATCTAATTTATCTTAAAAAAACAAAGGCCTAGCCAGTAGCCAGGGTAGTGTCTATAACCCAGGATAGTGTACTCTCCTCATTGCCCTCTTCAGTCATGGTCTGCACCTCTTTCCATTTTGCAGTGTGTAAACTGATCCACTCAATTATGTAATGATGAGCACGTGACTGATCATACTGTTGCTTTTAGAAAAATCTGGAAAATACCCCCAAATCTGGCATAGGAAACCAAATACATGTTAAAATTAGAAATAATATATGCCTAGGCAAAACAAACCAAAACCCACAAGTAAACCTTCTCCGAAATATAAAGCCCCAGATGGTTGTTAACCATTTTTCTAGAAAATAAAAACAATTATAAAAGACTCAATTAGTCACAAATGTATACATGCTTCACCCTTTCCTTAAAGTATTTTATGTGGACACAGTCATCATGTAAAAAAAAAAATAGCTTTTAATGTAACCTTTAAAACTTGAGAATGCTGATTTTTAAGTACGGTGCTATACAAATACATTATAAAAACTAGGTGGTGGCACTCTCAAGAGAGAAGAGTCTTTTTTTTTTCAAATCCTCACCAAAGGATAAGTTTTCATTGATTTTTAGAAATAGAAAAGAGAGAGAGAGATAGAGAGAGAGAGAGACATCAATCAGTTGCCTTCTGTATGTGCCTCCACCGGGGACTGAACCCAAAACCTAGGCATGGGCCCTGACCGGGAATTGAAGGCACAAGCTTTTGGTGTATGGGATGATACTCCAACCAACTGAGCCACCAGGCCAGGGCAAGAAAAAAGAATCTTGACGATCTTTACAATAATTAGGTGAACAACAATGCACTAGAAAAAGTTCACTGAAATTTTCCAAAATGGTTTTCTTCTTCCAATATTCCAGATTTTACAAATCAGTTCTAAAGAATAGTCATGTACAGAACAAAGAAAAGGAACATTTTGAGGCACATCACAAAAGGAAAAATTAACAAGGATTAAACATTTTTTACACTTGGTTCAAAAGTCCTCACTTAAGTAATGCTAAATTATTGTATGAAGCCCACGTTGGTAACTACTTTCCATAGCCACATTATCCAGGATTATTGGCATTAAATTCTAAATTAGCATTAGCTGACTGTTATTGTTTATAAATTAATTTTTTTCTGTTCCTGTGAGTTCCATGGATTAAATTGTGTAATCTCCCTTCTCCTGAGGGATGGGGGTTGGGTGTTACAGTTAAATTAACTGTGGCCTAGAAACTGAAGACTTTAGGAACAAAATGTGATTTGCCAGGAAGTGGCTATGACCTTAGGTGAGTCACTCAACTTCTGCTGACCCTCCTTTAAAGGAGATGGAACTAGGTGATGTGTGAGGTCTTTTCTAATTCTAACAGTAGTTGATTTCTTGGGCCCCTATGAACGAGATTATGCCTTATAGCATGCAGCTGTTCGAGACCTAGTCCTTTCTCTACCATTTTTGCATTAAGATTCTTCTAGTTGACAGTGACTGAATGTATCTCAAACAGCCTGAAACCCAATAGATACTTTATTGGTGACAAAACAGAAAAGTCTAGACGTGTATCTAGGTTTCAAAGTCTGGGGGGTCCAAGTGCCCCTAATGTGTCATTGAAATCCAGTTTCTGACGGTGTTTTTCTCAGCACTTGGACCTGGCTTCACTCTGAGGCAGGATCTCTTCAAGTGGTATTCTCTGGTGGTTCCAGACTTGTCACCTTTACAAGCAACACCAGTGGGGGGGAAGGGGGGAAGCATATTTCCAACCCAAATCCTGAGCCTCCCCTGGGGCTGAAGCGCATGAGTGAGGTGGGGCATTTCCACCTGCGTACAGAGAGGTGGTTCCCCAAGTTGGAGTTAGAATTTGCATAACAAGGGAAATGGATGCTAAGCAGACAAATGTCAACAAATGTCCCCTGCCACTATGCAATTTGGGTGGCTTCTTTATGTATTTTTGACTTTGCACACTGCCAGCCCCTCCGATAGCAAGAACTGTGTTTATTCATGCTGTGTTCCCACTCAGAGCTATCACTGTTTGAGGTGAGGCAAAGTAGATATTGCAGCCAGCTGTCAGCTGCAGGGACTGCAGGATCCACCATAACATTTGAGCCCAGGCCAGGCTCTTCCCTGGCTGCCCTTTGCCAATGACTGTGTACAGCAGGGCTTTAGGGCCTGGCTGTTTCTGCCCAACACTGTCCTCCCCTAAGGGGCAGTTTTTAATTGTAAGCTTCCCCTTGGGTTGGCCAACACTCTATTAGACATGCATGGAGTCTAAGGCTCTCCCAATCTGCTTCCTCCCACCTTCCCTTCATACTTCCAGGTCTGCATCTTATCTGAAAGCTTTCCCTGTCCAAGTCCACTTCTGCTTCCTTCCCCTTACCTAGGACAGTGTTGCAGTGGAGGGGAACACCCTGATGGCCGGTCATTCAGGTCTTCAAGAAGTCATTCAGGACTTCGAAGTGCTGAGTGGGAGATGGGCACAAGGATAATGCATTTATATATTTGTTGTAATTAGATTGCACTGTGACATTAGAGAAGAATAATGAAAGACCAAGGGCAATTAACAAACTGAAACCTGAGAAGTCCACAGGACCTCCTGGGCAGCTTAAAAAGGCAGTCTTCATCTTCTGCAGTGGGAAAGCAGAAAAAGCCCCAAACCAAACTCCGGACTTGAAATCACTGAGTGCTCAGCCGAGGCAGGTCCAACGATCAGGTGCTAGTTAGGAAGGTCCGGATGGAAGGGATGGGGCAAAGAGTAGCTATCCCCAAAGATGTGGCTCTCCATACTTCTTTGAATCTTCAGAGCCTGTGTAGGGGGCTGCTCATCCCCATTAAGAGATAGAACTCTCCCCTGGTGGGAAGACACTGCTTCTACCACATCTGGCTGCCATGTTGATAACTAGGATCAAGTCTCAGCATAGCCCAACTAGACATGTACTGAGTTTGATAATAGAGAAAGCAATCACATCCTAATTTTGCTACAAAAAGTACTCAGCATATCCAACAGAAGCTGGGGGAGTCCCCTTGGGATTAGATTTTCAGGGTGCTTAAAGGGGGCCAGAACATAAGACTCGAAGATTTGTTGACTTGGGATACTCTCTTGGAATATAGGATTTCACCTTGGCAAGGTTACATGCAGCCTTTGATTTGGCAAAATATACATTCACAGTTTTGCCCCAGGGCTATGTAAATTCTATCATAATATAGCCCTAAGAGACCTGGACCATCCAGAATCCTTCAGATACCACATTTATTCATTTTGTTGAATACTACGTGGCTCAGGCATGTTGAGTAGGAAGTTACTAGCATACTGCAAGCCTTGTTAAGACACGTACTCCAGAGGATGGGAAACAACCCATATGAAGATCCAGGAGCCTGTCACATAAGTAAAGTTTTAGGGACCCAACAGTCAGAGACCCACTGTGACATCCCCTCCAAAGTGAAACAAAAGCAAATTGCTGCATCCTGTACACTCTACAACAAAGAAAGGAACGCAAAGCCTGGTAAGAGTCTATGGATTCTGGAGGCAACACATTCGTACCTAGAAATGCTGCTTTGGCCCAAATACCAGGATAGGTAGGGCTCTGTAGTCCAGACTGCATTTGCAAGCAGCCCTGCTGCTCGGACCATATGATCAGGCAGGCTCTATGATTTTGAAGATGTCAGTGGTGGACAAGATATAGTGGAGTTATGCAAACCCCAGTTGGAAAATCTCAGTGCAGGCCCCTGGGGTTCTGAAAGAAGTCCAAGCCATCTGCAGCAGAGAAACATACACTTTGATGAACCGTCAAGACCAGTGGAGATGAGGACTGAGGGCCAGGGGAATGTGGAGTGGAGAGTAGAGAAGGGAACAATAAATACCAGCTGCAAGGAAGACTATTTTTCGTTTTAGGAAGAAAGACCCACTGGTGTCCTGGAGGACTGCTCGATCGCCCTTCAGCTGGGAGGAACGCGGAGAGCTGAGAGCCTGCGGTGGCGGTGCCTTCAGAGTGTGTCACAGGTTTGAACCAAGGCCACACCCTCCCCTGGTGGTCCTCACAAAACAACTAAGCACGGTGTGGCCACCAGGACTGAACACTTCTGCCCAGTGTGGATCCCTCTAACACGCAAATCTAACACCCCGCCAAACCCCAACCCCTGTGTTTCACAGTCTGAATCCTCTCCCTGCTTAATTTGGCTTCCTTTCACTCTCCATTCACAAATCCCAGATTTATATCCTGGTCTAAAGCCCTTCCTTGCCCAGTCCTGCTTCCTCTCTTTATCTTTCCCAGGCATGACCATCTCTCCCCATCCCACACCGCCCCAAACCCCTTTCACTCCCATCTTCATCTTAGCATGTAATTCCCAGTCATAATAACCAAGTAACTTGATACAAATTCTGATTGGAGCCCTGGCTGGGTAGTTCTGTCAGTTAGAGCACAGTCCCAGTACACCAAGGTCATGGGTTTGATCCTTGGTCAGGGCACAATGAATGCATAAATAAGTTGAACAACAAGTCAATGTTTTCTCTCTCTCTCTCTCTCTCTCTCTCTCTCTCTCTCTAAATAACCTCTGGTTTTGGCTAACGTCCACACGGCCCACCTGCTTCCAGAGCCCTTGACCTTTCCTCCAGCTTGATGTAGGGAAATGGCTCACCAGTGGCCCCTTTCAGTAACACCAGAAGTTTGCTGCAATGACTCTCAGTTTAGCCTCATTTCTGGAAACTCTAGTGCGAGCCATAGCTCTGTGTGAAAATAAAGCTTGGTGTCCTTGCTCCCTTCCTGTTTTATCTTGCAACTGGTCTCTGTCAAAGGAGTTTCTGAGTAAGTGGTGAAAAGGGCATCTGGCGCACAGAAGGGTGTGCACCTGAGGAGTATGGCTACACTGAACGCTAAGCATAGATTTGCATCCTTAGATCACGTGTTCCCCGTGTTATTCTGAAGTTAAAGTTTCCAAATATTATTTCAAATAATATGTTAGTCTCTTCCTCTGTCTCAACAGTACCTCTGCTAGAACTTCAAAGATTTGTTCTCACTGATATTGAAGGAACCCTAATTTCAAGAGAGGGATCTGGTTTCCTTTTTCTCCCCTCCCTCTTTATTTTTCTACTAGTTTCAGCCTTTTCCTTAACTTTGATTAAGCCATCTGTGAGTTCGGAAGGCTAAGAGAATTTTTCTTTTAAAAAAGAAAGCTTGCCTACCAGCCAGTTTTCTCTTTTCCCCCAAGCACTAACAGTCTAATCTTTTTCCCATTTAAAATGAGAAAGAGTTTAGTAAGAAATTGACTTGATGTTAGGACAGGAGCTTCAGGAAGCTCTAATCTCAGTGACAGCCCACCCGCTCCGGCCGCCTCCGCACTGAACAGGTCCTGCCTCTGGCCCTGCAGCCAGGAACGAGCCTCTGAAGCACGTGTGTGTGCACGCCTGCTTTCGGTTTCTCTTCTGTACTTTCCGGATCTTGAGTCTTTGTAATGTAGTCTCTACTCTTTTTAGAAGAAGAACTTTGAAAGGGAATCAAACTTCGGTTGCCTTTGAAATATTTGATTTGGCTTTACCATCGGCGCAGCACCCACATTGGTAATATATCAAAATGCTTTGAAATTTTGAGTCTTTAAAAAATGTCTTGTTTTTTCTTTTCATAGGGAGAAATCAATAACATAACTTTTTTAGACTAATCGGGGGCGATTCTTGCCTCAGAAAAAAAGATAGAATTATAGTGATCTATGACATTGTTGGCTACCAGCGCCCCTCCCGCTTTAGGGTCCCTCATGGTCCCCTGAAGAGCGTGTTGAAACTCAGCTTTCCCGGCTGCACTCTGTCATTTCCTCAGTGGAGGGGTGAGGACTCTGCTCTTCTAACAGGTTTCCACGCTGGTGATGCTGCCGGCCTGGGGACTAATATGCTCTGAGAACCATTGAGCGATACTGTCACTATCACTTCCCAATGGAATTTTTTAAAAACATCTAAAATTTCTATGAGCATTCCTAATTGAAGTAGAGTGTCATGGACATTTATATAATAACTTAATTGATTTAATAGGGCAAATAAAAAAGCCTGATGTATTTTAGGACAAATAATTAAGATATGAGAACTGTCATTTATCTTCTCAAGCTGATTGGTGGCAATACATTCCTTTGTTTCTTACAGGAAAAATACACACAGCCACCTATTTATAAAACAGTAACTGGCAACTACAAATATAAGCTGTTTTAGTTGTCTTCATTTTTCTTTAGTTGTCTCAAATATGTACTCGAGACTGTGTAATTTATAAAGTTTTTCCATCTGTCAAAATGTGGCTAATCACATGTACTTTATAGGGTTGTTATGAGGGTTAAAAGAGTATGTACAGAACACCTAACATAGTGCCTGACTAGTAGCAGATTATCAGAAATACTAATTTTTTATTTTCATTTCTTTACCCATGTTAATGCCATTAATTCTTTGTGGGTATTTTTAAATAATAGGGCGTTCCAAAAATGTATTCACAAACTTTGAATAATTGTAAAGGTAATGTTTATAAAAATATATTTCATTATCAAAATTGAGCTATCAGCTGTTAAAGTGTGTATACATTTTTTGGGAAATATAAATTGCATGCTGAAAAATAAGAGAAACAAGAGAGGGAGGGAGGTACAAATTATTTTAATATGTGATTATTTTCCATTAGATATTAAGGAAATGGGGATTTTTTTTTTTTTACAAAATAAGAATACTTTCAACAATAAAGAAAATTTTATAAAAATTATTAAAAAGTAGAAATAATACCTTCAATGCAGACTAGGCATGCTATTTTAGACTATTATTGTCAACTCAAATTTTTTTATTCATACTATTCCTAGATCCATGTAATAGCATCAGTAATAGATTCTACCTGGAGGTGTGTTTGCATGTCAGGCACTAGGATGAATATTTTGTTGTTTACCTTATTTCATTCCTATAACGACCTTGCGAGTTGCCTTTTCTGATTTTTGCAGACATTTGTTTGATCCTGTTTCTTCTTATCTGTGACGAAAACTCCATGCGAGCAGCATCTTTGTTTCTATCCTGCTGTAGCCCCATGGCTTACAAAAACAATGTTTGGCATAAAGTAGTTGCTCAAGGAGTATTTTTTGAAATAAATTCATGCACCAATGAAAGGAAATAAATGAAATGAATTCTTCCCTGAAAGGTTAAGTACTTTGCCTCGAGTCCTGTCCAGGTTAAAATCTAGGGGCACTGACTCGTTTTCCCTCTCCTGAGCCCTAACATGCTCTGCAGAAATGGGCCTTTCGAAACTATTATTAGAATATCTGAGTTTCTTTCTAACTTCCGAATGGTAACAGTGGTATATGACATTGAAATGTGCTGGAAAGAAACCTGGAGTTCAGATAGAAGTTTAAAATAAGTTCAAATTGAAGGTTGAGGGTCTTTGGTAGGAAATGGTTGGAGGGAGCAAGTTATTTTATGGGTATATCTTGTCTTTGTGCAGAATCAGGTGGTAAATGGTAAGACAACTGAGATCACCAATAGGAGGTTCTCTTCATTCTCAAACTGTTGAATACCTGCAGTCATTCCCTCAGTGAAAGGTGTGTTGAGGCTTCCTAGAGTCCATGTTCATTCTATATCCCACAAAGTATAAACATAGTAATGGGATCACCTTAATCCTTAATCTCCCTCCCTCATATTCTGAATATTGGCCAAAGGAACAATAGTTGACCACATTACTATTAATAAATAATATCTTCATCTTTGCCTGGGTTTAATTTTTTTGTCATTAGTCAAATGGATATTACACTTCTCAATACAAAAATTCTTATACTGAAATTCTTTAAAAAATATCATCTTCCTTTTAACAAAAGGAAAAATGTCATCACATTTTACTCCTATATCTCTTTCCTTTTGTCTTTGATGTCAATCAGAAAGGCATCTTTACCAGATTCAATGGTGCATACTTCAGAATATGGTTATTATATGTTAAATATATACTGTTGGAAGCTAATCCTCATTAACTTCAATGAGGAGTTACTACTAATATTTTAGTTTCAGATTAAGTGGATTAATTTTTGTCTCTTAATTTCAAGTGGATTTTGAATTGAACTGTCCCCTTCTTCTATAATAATAGAACTCCTGATTTTTATCTGGCCACATGACTCTTTGAAATGTGGACTTCATTAGCCAGATTACCTTGCAGCCATTCATGGCAAAGTAACTAAGTTTTGCTAAATGAGATGTGAGGGTAGTATGTGCTACTTCCCAAACATATTCTTAAGGGGATGACCATGCCCTCCTCTCTCACTCCTACTACTTTATCTCGATGCCTATAGTACAAATGTGGTAGCTTATCATCTCTGACTATATTAGTTCAACATCCTTGGCATGGTGGAGCATCACGGTAGAAGGAGTCCAGGTCTAGGCATGATAATATAGAGTACATCTGCCTTAGACCATCTACTCTGAAACATTTACATGAGAAATAAGTGAACTTCTATATTATAAAAGCAATTACTAATTTGTTTTGGTTAAAGCCTAAGTGACTTCATAAACAGTGCATTTTAGTTCTATAATGTTCAATACTTCTGTTTAGAAAAGTTAAAAATGAGGAAGTCATCATAAGCCAAGATCTTTGGCAACAAGGAAATTTCCAAGTGAAAATATTTTGTGTCATTCCACAAAATAAGAGTGCCAAAACATTGACATTTGAACAATTGATTTAAATGTTTTCCCTTGTGTATAAGTTATAATTCTTCCTCACATTTATAGCTTGCTTTGACTGTGACCACACAGATCATTTTTTTTAGGAGAAATCATTTCTCAGTCAAAATAAATAAAATCAAAAGTCATGTTGGTGTCTTAGCATTGTGAAATGATACCCAGATAACATTTATCAGATGTATATACTTTCTTTATTCCCCTGAGATACAAACACTACAAGGTTGTCCCTGTAAATAAGTCAGCCAAGAAGCTGCTGCTTCTAGGAATTTCATCAAAATGTGCCTGACAGTTGGAAAAGATTATTTTAAGTTTTATTTTACATGATTAATTCTTCAGTAGTTTGCAATCTCTCTGAGATATGCCTCTGATTGTGAGTCACTAATAACAATTATTAAACTGCAAAAGGTTGAGTTACTCCTCCTATTTGGTCCATATCTTGAGCAGCTGTCCAAGGTACTTAAATAAAATTAATTATTCAATATACTTATATTCCCTTTTTCTTTTGGATTCTAGGTTTGGGGAAAGTGATGATGCTTTGCACAATAACTCAGTTTGTATTTCTTTTGAATAAGGCTTTGAAATCCTCCAGCATGAGAAGAATCATAATAAAGAAAATATCTGTGGTGAGCCATGTTAGAAAGGTTGTGCAACACTTTGAAAACAGTGTTATGATGTTTTGCTGATGGAATAATAGGAGTGAAATTATGTCTATATAAATTATGAACTTGAAGGATATTGACTCCAACAGGCCCCTAGTGAAAACTTCATTCATGTGAATTCCTAGAAGGCGGTCATCTTGTTCTGCTAAATTATGTCTCAAGCAAGGGAGGCTCAGCACATTTAGGGGTTCTTTCTTCAGGTTCTTCTTCCTTCTACTGAACTCAATCTAGCTCCCTGTGTGTCTCATTGTTCCACCTTCTGGAGTATCACTCTGATTTTTATATTCCCATCCCTTTTTTTTGGAGTACAGAAGGAAAATTGAGTTCCTGGGCCCAGACCTTAAACATTAAGTATTTACATGTTTTTGCTCAAAATTATACACACTTCTTGGATGGCAGTATAAGAAAACACAGTAACTATTTCTGTGTTCTCATGAGATCAAAATCCTAAATACACCATTAATAATAATTAATAATTTAATAGTAAGCAACACAAAATTGCAAAGTACTTCTTTAGTTTTCAAAATAATGCAGCGAAAGGAAGGTTTAAACTTTTCCTTTTCCAGATTGGTCATACTGACAACTTGGTAGCCACACACTATTAAGACAAGGGTTCCCAAAGTGTGGGCTGACAACATTTTCAGAGTGTTCATAAGGTCAAAACTATTTTATAATAAGATTATTTTACTTTTTCATTGTGGATGGTTGAAACTGATTGTGTAAAAGCAATGGTGAGTGAAACTGCTCGGACATTAGGGTGGATCAAGGCAGTGGCACCAAACTGTACTAGGAGTCATTGTGTTTGCTCCTGCCACATTCAGGTTAAAAAGCTGCCAGTTTCATTTCAGAATGTCCTTAATGAAACCGTAAACATTTTTAACATTATTAAATCTGGACCACATGTCTTTTAAATTTTCTTTCTGATAACATGAGAAATACATATACATCACTTTTGTTACTTAGCTATAACTATCTAAAAAAGCACACAAAAAATTGTGCCATTATTGAAGTTGTAAGCTGAACTATGCTGAGTCCACATTATAGCCAACTTTAAGAAATTACTTCTTGTTGAATGTTGATGAAATAGTGAAAAAGAATACCTAGAATTAAATAACTTGCCCTTGACCACTCAGTCAGTGTGCTGCCAAGTCAGGATCTGAATCTAGAGCTCCCATCTGAACCCTTTATCATGAACACTGCGGCTCTCAAATATGGTGTCTGGGCCAACTGTGTCAGTATTAACCAGGAATTTGTTCAGAATGGAATCCTGTGAAAGTAAGGCCCAGAAATCTGTGTTTTAATTAGCCCTTTTTATGATTCAGATGTACACTAAAGTTTGAAAATCCCTTCTCTAGCTGAAGAGACATAATAGTTCAATAAAAAAAAAAAAAATGATCGACTCAGCATGTAGGGTAATAAAACCATTTGTTTGATTTGCTGAGTGATTATCCCATCCTACTGAAATTGAAAAATTCAAGTAAAAACTCATCTAATATGGTTGATTTCATTTTTGGGGAAAAAATCAGTTCAAAGCAATTAGTCACTCCTTCAATCAACCAGCCCCTGAATTAATAATTTACAATTGGTAAGAAAATTCAGTGAAGAAAAGAGTCCACTGGCCACATAAGTATGCGTACCTGGAGGAACCAAGTCAAACAAATGAAACTTCTACTTAGCACCGAGTATAATTTTCATTGAAACAATAAGTAGTATGGCTGCTGGACCTGAGGTGCAGGCAAGTGCCTACTCACACGTCAGTGACTCTGTGGGAGCTCTGAGTATGCTGACAGTAACAGAAGAAGTGAACTAGAGCCAACATCTGGGACTCCTTCATAATCACAGGTAGATTTAAAATTGTCTCCTAAAAATAAGAAATATATCAACTCCAAAATTAAATCCACTATCATGAAAAAAAATAAGCAAAAGCAATTTCAAGATTGATGTTTAAAGACAAACCAGTGTTTTGAATATGTTGAGAGTATTAGTTATTTTGCATTCAAGTCTAAGATGAGCTTTAGTTAGATTCTATTGATTTGCACATATTTTGGAATAATTATGTGTTGTGATGTGTGAATATTTTAACTAAAAATAAAACCATGGATTTCAGCCCCTTTCCCACTCACCAATTTTTTTTTTTTACAAAATAATTTCTCCTCCCCTACTGCCTACTGCTGACTTAAAAAATAGCTAAGGATTCTCCTCTCTTTGAACTAAACCTCTTCTCTTTCTAGATATATTTATAAAGTTATCTGAGAATTAGTTTAGCATAATAGCTTGAGATGGTTAGTCTTTGATATAGGTAGTATTAATATGAAAAAAATCCTCAGTAGTCTCCTTATGCATTATATATGGGCATATATATTATAAATAGTTATTTATTACATAGTCTCTCTTAATTTCTTAGTTTCTCTTCTTGAATATCAAGAAAGACTATAATGCTAAGTTTATATTATTTTTTTTCTCTTCTGATATTATTGTTTTGCTTTTGAATGGACTAGAGGACATATTAATAGCATGGCAAATTTAGCAGTAAGAGCTTGAATTCAATTTGGATTTAGGAACAAAGATGAAAATTGTTTAAATCAAATATTTAACCCCTCTACACAAGGGAAAATCTCCATCCCAGGATATGGAGAGACCTTAATCTTAGCTCATGTCTCTTTTTACAATAAAGACTCATCTCTCATTGTTGTAAATTATCACATGGAATAATTTCTACTAAAAAAATCTCTTATTGTAGCATGATCACTTCAATAACATTTCAGAGTAAAGCATTTCTTACCTTATACTATATATATATATATATATATATATATATGGCATTTTCATTCTATTCATTTTGTTTTGCTTTAACTTATCTTGATCTCCACATACTATTTTATTTTTCTTTAAATATCTGACCAAAGCAAAGCAAAAATTAGTATAATCATATTTTGTAGCTCCTCTCTTCTACCTGTATTGGCAGCTTCTGACAGCCAATGGTGAAAATTCAAAGTCAAGCCATTTAACTCTTAAGTAGATGGAAATACATTTTTACAGAATAGGTAATTTTGTCATATGAACAAAAGACACAGTTGTACACTGACACAAGGATGGAGATGTAAATATGTGATTGTGATAGCTGTTTATATATCAGATATATGTAATCAGGGTTAAAACATCATAAAATATCTACATCTCTACATACTAGTACACTGATACATAGATTTTAGAGGTGGGGACAATACAAAATGAGAAAGTTAAATGCTAACTGCAGCCCTCTTGGTTGGATGAGTGCCAAAGCAACTTTCAAAATATTTCAAAACAGCTGCCAGCATGTAAAGATTTTAACTGAAGGAGCAGAATAATGAAATCTGAATTACTAATGAGCGAATAAACTCATATTTTGCTTAAGGTCTGTAATGACATGGAGCTAAGCAGATTCAATAAAGAATTTGTCTCATACATGCAGACCAAAATTCCCAAATTATCCATGTAAGGGCAAAATTCTGAAACAGACTTACATGCATTCTAAGGTAGCCTACTGTGCAAGTCTTCTTTGAGTATTCTGTGTATTTTTATTATAGAGAAGAAAGTTTCTGGAGGACAGGAGACATAGTAATTCTCAAATATGGGTAGTTGAAAGCTTGGAAGTTTGAAGTTGAATGTGCTCATTAAACTGTATTTTAATGTTATATAGTATAATCGAAGTAGCTTCAGCATATCTTCTTTTAAATATCTAGCAACAGATCTCACTATTCTTTCAACTGGGACAATTCTGCTCTTTGGGCTTCTGAGAAAACATTGCCTTCCAAAAGGAAGGGAAGCAGGACCACATATTTCTATACCAACTATTCAATAAAATAAGTAGTTAATAAAATATAATCATTTTTATCCATAGAATCAGTATTGAGACAATGAACAAATAATGGTGATATTATCCATAAATGATGTACCATCATTGTTGATGGTACAGAAGGCCTTTACCAGGGAAAGTATTTTATAAAAAAAATCTGCTCTTTTGGCCAAAGAGGGTTTCCCACCCCTTGGCATCAGTTGGCACATGGGGACTGCCTCAGGGTCAACAGGACGGAGCTTGGAGCCACTTGCTCCAAGCCTCCATCCACTGGTTGGCCAAGGCACAGTAGCACTCCACAATGGACCAATAGTTCTGACAAATGCTATTCTATGGAAAGCCACTGCCTGCGTCTGTGTTCATCTTCAGCCGGTTTACTAGCCTTCCTTTGGCCTACAGTATGCCATCCTTGACCTGTGCAGTCAGAGGAGAACTTTTCCCCACCCCTAAAATAGTCCTGGTCTCTCTAGAATTGGCATGAACTTTCAACAGGAAAGCCTGCGCAGAGCCAAAGGATAGCTGAGATCTCCTCTTCCATTCCGGCCCTGTGGGTGAGGGGAAGAGAGCAGAGAGGCAAGTTAACCGGCATCGCCTGGCCCCTGTCCTCCTAGTGGGAAGAGGACCCACATCTGTGACCCGATCCTCACAAGGTGGCTTTCCACCTACCCAGACCCTCCAGCCCTTTCACCCCTCCCTCATTCAAAGCCTTGTGCTAGGCCAATGAAATGCCTTAAGTTAGAAAATAACCCCATCCCAGGAAGAAGGGAGTCAGGACCTCGGTTAGGTCTAACTAGCGGGGTCCCTAGCGCAGGCCACAGATGCTCATTAGGATTCTCTTTACGTGCAACACGTGGGGGACGAAGTAGTGTCATATCTCCTGATATTATCTGCCGTCCACAGCATTTTCATTGAGAGGAGAATGGAAACGCAGCTGCGCCGTGGGCCCCGCCAGCCAGAGCTGGGGCTCCCTCCCTCTGTCTCAGGGCGGAGGCTCCTCCGGAACTGAACCCCAGTCAGGGGAGCGCAGAGCTGGCCCGGGCCAGAGCGGGCCGCGGGCCGGGCCGCAGACGGGCCTTTGTGCGGGTTGGCTGTTTTCCGAGAGCCACGAGGATGGAAGGGAACTCCCAGGTCTGTGGCTAGTGCAGGTGTCTGGCCCCTGGCCCCTGGCCCCTGCGCGGGGCTGCTGGGCTGGTCGGTCCCTGCTGCTCTTGGCCTTGGCAACTTCTGGCCAATGGGTCCTGCCGGCACCGCCCAGGTTCAAGGGGTTGAGCAGGTGCCCCGCCCGGCCAGGCGCTGTTGCCGGAGGTCGGGGCTGCAGGACCCGCGGCCACCTCGCTCCACCAGCCCAACTTGGGCTCGCGCGGCGGGCGCGGCGGCCACTTGTCCCCCGGCTGCCGGTCCAGCGCCTCGGAGCGCGGGAGACAGGGGTGAAGGAGATGGAGAAACCAGCAGCAGCACCAGCAAAGTGGGGCCGGGGTGAGGGAGCGCTAGAGGAGGGGAGCCCGAGCCCCGCTTCGCGCCGAGACTGCACCCGGTGACTGTACGGCCGGTCCGGCCGGAGAGCCTAGGATAGAAGCAGGAGGTGGGAAGGCATGGGGTCCGGGCAGGGGTGGAGGAACCATTCTCAGCGCCCCCACCCAGTCAGCCAGCCGAGAAGTGCAAGTTATCACTTATAAGGCGCGCCCACACCAAGCACCGCTCCTCGCCCCCTAAGGAAACAGCGATGTGAGGATCTGGAGAACTAACTGGGAGACCCGAGGAAGTAAACGCACGTGTTCTCTCTTTTTGTTTCCCTGGTGGTTGGAATTTGCAGAGTTCTCTTCAGTTGTGGCTTCTAAGTTCTTGGTTCCATCGTTCGAAAGGGGCTTTAGAGATGGATGGGGTGTGTGTGTGTGTGTGGGGGGGCGGGTGGGAACACCCGATCCCTCAGACCTAAAGTCCCCACCTCGCAAGTTTGTCCAAGACCAACCCGCCCTCCCACGAGGAGCGAGAGAGTCCCTTCTCCGAAAGGGAACAAACTCTCCATTGCACAAAAGCGGCTTTCCCTCCCCTCCTCCTTTGCACACTACCGCTCCTCCACAAGCATCAAGTTCTCCAGCAGCCCAACTCCAAGTTGGCAGCCCCAGCGCTGCCTGGTGTGCAGAAGACGGAGCGAGAGGGGTCCCGCCGGGGAGGGGAAGCTCTGCGGGGGCCCCCGTTCCTGCACACGCAGGCTGGAATCCAGGTTGCTGGAAGCCACGGGAGGCTCGAGCCTGCCTGGATTGTGGAGGGTGTTTCTCTAGAGAAAAGAGGGAATAGAGAGCGCTTGTCCTGCACTTTGGGTCGGAAGTGCGCTGTGTGTGTGTGTGTGTGCGTGTGTGTGTGTGTGTGTGTGTGTGTGTGTAGGGGCGGGAAAGAAAAGCACCCTCCGCTGCCCGTCATTCCCTTGCACCGGCCAAGTCCTCGCCAAGCCTCCCGGTGCATCCTTCCTCCGCACCCCCTCCCCTTCTTCCCTCAGCTGGGCTCGCGCGGCGCAGCCGGAGCAGCCAGTGAGAGCAACATCCTGGAAAGAGGGGGGGAGCACCACCGCCCCCCAAAAGGGAAAAAAGGCCCCACCCTGACACGTTTTGCTGTTTGCAAGTCCCTCGCACCCCGCCACCCCCGCACCTCCTCCTCGCGCTCGCGGCCCCCCCAGCCCGCTGCGCGCACATCAAAGCTCCTCTCCGCCGCGCACAGTGGCCGCGGCTCACTAATGGGATTGCAGGCTGGTGCCTGGCTCCGCTGCTGCCGCCGCCGCTGCTCGCGCTGCTGCTGCTGCCGCCGCCGCCGGAGCCCCAGCCCGAGCCCCCGCCAGCCGGAGCCCAGAGCCGCCGCACCCGGGGGCCGAAGCCGCGGCGATGATCCGAATCTTTCCGGATTTCAGCGTGCAGGTGACGGCCGCGGCGGCTGGCGGGGCGGCCGCGGGGGTGCCGGCGGGCGCCGGCATGGGGAGGGCCAGCGCCGCGGCCAACGGCACCCCGCAGAACGTCCAGGGCATCACCTCCTATCAGCAGCGGTGAGTAGTCCCGCCCGGGCTGGGAGCGTGCCCCTGTCCCGGGGTGCCGGGGTGGGACGCACTTCACCTCCTGTTTTCTGTGTTACGACACATGCACATCGCTAGAGCGCACTTTGCTCGCCCCTCGTTCTACGGAGGAGAAAGAAAAGAGTAATTCACAATTCGGATCGAAAGGCACTCCGATGTGCTGACAAAGTGAAATCACCGTTTGCCCTCCGCCTGGCCCCGAAGCCAGAGCTAGCCAAAGAGTTGCAGAGAAGTCTGAGACACCGCACAAGGTGCTTTGGCAAAGTTTGGGTCCCCGTCCCCTTCAGCGGTGCTCTCTCAGTGCCTCCGCCGGGTGCCGACTCTCGATGACGGGCAGCCAGGGCGGCAATTGATCACCCGAGGCTGATTGATCATTTGTTTCCAAACAGAATAGGAACGATTTTCACGTGTAGCTGTAGACTTGCAATTCTACATAATAGTGCTATCGTGTCACCTGTTACTACAGGGAAATACAGCATGAAATCCGAGTCTCCTAGGCGCTGTTAAGTATTCATCTTAAACGCATTATAATGCAAATGCCTAAGATTCAGAGATGCGAGTTAGAAAGCAAATTTTACAAAGTTAGTCGAGGTGGTGAGAAAGAAGCAAGTTTTAAAGTATGACTTGTTTGCATTTTCTCCCAGATATTTATAAATTTAAAAAATATGACTGTGACGTTGAAATAGTAAACGTTCTTTGAATCAGTAAGGAAAGAAAGGGGAAAAAATTACCACCACCAATGCCCTAGAACCCTAAAGTTTTTCCTTAGGGACAACTTGTGATGTCCCAAGGTTTTATGGAAAATGTAATCCACAAAAATGTGCTGAGGAAAACTAACAATGTAGTATGAAAGGTAAGCCCCCCCCCCCCATTTGTGGGGCTCAGTTCTTTTAGAAGATGGAGAGAAAACAAGAACACATGAAAATGTGAAATTAAATATTTGTGTTTCCCAGATTGCACACGATTAAACATCTGAGAGATTTGCCAATGGCATTTAACTTAAAATATACACAATGCATAATTCAAACAACAGTTCCTATTTTTACCTTGTATTTCAAACTTCATTGATTTGAGAACCTTTGATTTGAACCAACAGTGTTTAAACTGAAAAGGTTAAGATAATCTATCACTGCCATATTTTGTGCCTTCTAACCAATGGCTCAGCGGCCAGAGCAGATTTTGCATAACACACTGAATGTTTTCCAAGTTGATGCCCAATGCTGCAAATATTCTGTGGAAGACTTCATTATATGCTTTGAGTACTGTTGGAAGTTTTCAAAAAAGTCTTGAAAATAACTCAAAAAGAGGCTGTTCCTTGTCACAGAGATTTTTTTGTTGTTGTTTAAGTTATTCTAGTCTTGTTTTACTTCAGTGATTACAAGAACCTTTAATACAAAAGATCTGGGAATCTTTCAAACATAAAGGACTTAGAAAAGAATTCGATTTAGAAAAGAATTAGATTTTTTTTTTCATGGTTCAGGTATGGTTTTTTGTCACTTATAAAACATTTAAATGACAATAGACTCAGGCGGTCACTTTAACCAGGAAGTGGAAGCAATTGTCACAATAGTATGGTCTGTGAAGTAGGGATCAAGGGTCAGAGATGTCAGATAGCTTTTGGACCATTTCGGGGAATTCTGGGCAACTTCAACTAGCCATTAAGATATAAATTGGGCGTAAAGGGAGGTGGTGGATTCAGCTTGTAGATTTTTTTCTCAGAGCGTTGGTGTCTTTTACCATGAAGATATTCCCATGTCCAATTTTCCTGTAAGTCAGGAGCATCCCGGGGTAACTCTCCATGGTCCCCCACTCCAACACTGACAGCTCAATGAGGCCTTCCACAGTCACCTTTGCAATCAGGCCACTTCATCAAGTCACATAATCCCACCACTTGTTCTAAAGACTAAAGCTCTGAAAACAATCAACTCTAAAATTTAGCCTTTGGGAGGTATTATTCCCTTCCTCTCTTTTTACGTCCTGTCATACTGACAGAGAGAAGGTGTTAGCAATGAAAAATGTAGCCGCCTTTGGTTTCTTTACTCCGATTTGATGACACCTGTTACTCCTTTGAGTTTCAGTGAATTTGGAGACAGGAGAGTGAGTCATGTGGGGCAAGATTATTGGCAGGTGTTTAAGGGAGGGTCTGAGTCAGCAGTTAAATCCCCTGTCCTCTGGCACTTCATCAGGAATGTAGGCCACCAACATGCTAGGCTTTAGGGGCTATGAGGGGCAGACTTATTTTCCACCTCAAGACCTGGATATGATCTCTAAAGCAAAAAAAAAAAAAAAAAAAAAAAAAAAAAGTTTTTCATTAAAATCTTTTGGGGAGTCTGATGAGGGAAGGACTTGGGTGGTGGTGATGTGGGTGTGGAGGGGTTCATGCAGAGAGTGGCCTGTTGGGAGAACACAAGCTTTTCTCATTTGTCATCTTTGGGCAGAAACACCCTCGGCTGGCTGCCCTGGAGTTGTCCAACTGGCAACTTTCCCTCCTCTCTCCCAGCCCATATATCTTGGACTCAACACTCTTAAGTTCATTTTTCAACCATTCTCATCTTCTCCTACCTGTCGAGTGTACTCCAAAGAGAATTCGAACACCATCATGCAGATTAAACACCTCTGCGATGAAAAACATATGTTTTCAGTTTCCAACTCTCAACCTCACTTTACTGGAATAGAAGGGTAGGACTGAATGGGACTCCTTTGCAGGTCTATTTTTTCTTAAATTTAAAGTACAGTGCAAAGCTTCACATAGGACCGTTTTCCTCCTGGCTTTTTCGTTTATTCAAGTGCTTTGAGAGCCCCTTCCACTTTCTTGGTTGACACAGGACTGACCCAAGTCTCTGCCCCCAAAGCTGCCCACACCCAGCAGAGTGCTTCAGTGGAGAGAACGCTCTGAGCCGGGTCTACCCAGGTAACAGGACTCCAGCACTGGCCCTGCACCGAGCGGAGCTTTCCTTAGGCCTCGTTGGGCTGCAAAATGGGGAGGCAGCTAGGCTAGACAGAACCAGAGGCCCGTAGCTTGGTCCGGTCCGGTCCCAGGTACCGGGAGCCCAGCCGTGAGCGGCGTTTGTGCTTAACTGCGTTTGAAGTCCTGGGGGTTCACCTGTGAACCCTGGGGTCTGCAGATACGTATGTGTTCGAGTAATGCAGACGCTGCGGCTGGGGGAACCGGGCTGAGAGCACCAGGACCACGAGGTGCCGGTGCAGCTGCCGGGCCCGCCCACAGGGCTCTGGGCCGCTGGCTTGGCCGGCGCCCTCCCCACCCGCGTATTTCCTTCTGCCCCCGAAGGCGCGCGGGACGGTGTCCTGCCCGAGCCGGCTCCCGGGGCCTCCCGGTTCCCCGGTTCCTTCCCCCCTGGCTGTGATTCTCTAGAGAAGGGAAGTGTTCAAAACTGCAACTGAGTGGCGTTGTTGCGCCAGCAGCCGAGCATCCCAGTCCCCCAAGGAAAGAGAGGGGGAGAGGGAGAGAAGGGTGGGGGTGGGGGGTGGAGGGGAGCAGGGGTATAGGGGGGTGTGTGTTTGCCTGCGAGGGAGCGCTTTGGAGCAAAGTAGCTGGAAAATGCCCAGAAATACTTTCACAGCGGTCAAGCGGGGAAGCCCCCGGGAGTCCTCCTCCCCCGCCCCTCGGGGCCTCGGCCCCGACCGCCCCCCGCGGGGAGGGTGTGCGCCCACCTGCCACCCGCGGCTCCGGGGGGCGGCGGAGGGGGGTGTGGCGGCGCGCGCGGTGAGAACCCGGAGGCGGCGGGGCCCTGTGCCCGGCTGCCCGCGGGCCGTGCGGCAGCCTCCCCCCGCCGTCGCCGCCTCCCCCTCCTCCCCGCCGCCGGTCGCCTGTCTCCGCTGGGCATGTCTCGGGAGCCGGAGCGGCCCGGGCCGCGGGGGCTCTGCGGCGCATGGACGGCGGCGGCGCCCGGCGAGCAGGGGGAGGAGAAGGCGCAGGCGGCGGAGGAGGCGGCGACCTGCAGCGAGAGGCACCGGCGGCGCGAGGGGCCGGCCGGCCGCCGGCGAGGCTCCAGCGCCACTACTTTTCCGTAGCCTCCCCGCCTCGGCAGCGCGGCCGCCGCCGCCAGCACGGCCACGGCCACGGCCACGACCGCTGCCCGCCGGCCCCGCCGAGCGCCGCGCACGCCCGCACTCACTCCCGCCACCCCGCGCACACGCACACCCCCCGCCCTCCCACACCCCCACCCGGGGAGGGGGGAGAGAGGCAAAAAGTAAGAGAGGAAAAAAAATAGCAGGAAGATGGCGCCCACCAAGCCCAGCTTTCAGCAGGATCCTTCCAGGCGAGAACGGTAACACTTTTCTGTTTATTGAACCTGCCGCCAGGGCGGTTGCTCCAACGCCGCCGCCGCCGCCGAGGCGCTGGGCCGGCTCCCAGCCCGCCTCCTGGGCCGCGAGCCCGCGGGACCCCGGCTGCCGGTGCGGGCGGCGCGCCCGCCGCTCCCCGCGCATTGTCCCCCCGCGGCTGCGGCGAGCGGGCTCCCGCGGCGGCGACGCCGGGCTTTCCGAGCAGTCGCACCAGCTGGGCTCGGCGAATAGAGTGACTCGCTGCCAGAGGAAAAAAAAAAAAAAAAAAAAAGAAAGAAAAAAAAGGAAAAGAAAAAGAAAAAAAGAAAAGAAAAACAAACACAAAAGAGAAGGGGCTGCTGCGGGAGGGGAGCAGCGGGAGGTGGGGCCGGCCTCCCCGGGGCGCCGCAGGTCCCCTGGCAGCTGCTCTCTAGGAAGGAATGAGGCTGGGGAGGGGGGCGGCGGGCGGGAGGAGGAGGAGGAGGCGGAGGCGGCGGCCGGGGGCGGGGAGCGAGCTCGCGCCGGGCCGGGCTGAGTCGGAGCCGCCGTGTCCGAGGAGCTGCTAGGCCGGGCGAGGAGCGGAGCCCAGCGGGCGCGCGGCCGCCGCCTCCCGCCCGGGCTGTGCCCTCGGCCACGGCAACTTGTGGGTCTCTTGCTTTGCCCTCCGCTCTCCCTTTCCCTCCTCTCCACCCCCCAACCTCCGCAGAAAGAGAAAAAAGATAAACAGGGAAACCCCACATTTCAAAGAAGCCACCAAACAGCGAGATGTGCAATGTGCCAACAGTTGGAGCATCTATGCCCCGTTAGTTACTGTTCCGGGACCTGTGTTACAAAAAGTTCCTGGTGAGAATTGCATATCCAGGCAGGGGCTCAGCGGAGCATGTCTGTTTGAAGTTAGTTAAACTAAAGCCAGAGGGAAAGGGAATTTGTATTCACATATCCTTCACCGTCCTTCCTAACGTGAATGGCATTGTTAGGTTTCAGCGTAACTACCCCCCTTCCCCGCCCCCTCCACACCCCGCAGTGGTTTTCCCTCCTGCTGTCCACACAGCCTACTTTGTTTGGAATCTTTTTTTGCTATTAATTGGCAGTGTCAATGACATTGATTGCATATAGCATATTTGTTTGAGCAAAGTGAATATCTCTTTCTGTCTCTGAAGAGGAAATGCTCCATAGGAAGTATGAAATGTTACCCATTGATTCCTGAGGAAAACAAATGGAGTGAGATGTAGGCAGCTCCCCCACCCCGTCCCCAGCAGAGATGTTTACTTTCTTCAAATGTTTAATTGATCTTGAAGATGAGGGGAGTCCTTAGCTACAAAATTTAATTATTATTACATGGGCGGTTTAATTTTTGATACAACATAGCATTTAGCCTATAGCTTATAGCCGGAGAAAGCAGAGAGGTATTTAGACAAGCTATTCATTTAAAAAGCTTCAGTTGCATTGTTCCTTATCTCCTTCATACAATAAGGACTTCAGGATTAATTTTGTTAAGTAGATACATACTAATTCTAAACTCTAGGTAGTTTCTATATAAGTCACATTCCTGAGAGTAAACCAGTTCTTAGAGATGTTAAATGTGTATAGAATTTACTATCTGGTAACTCATAAAGCTAAAATGAATATTTAGTATTAGTGTTTTATGAAGAATTCACATATTAACTATTTTACTTTTTTAGATAGAAAAATTGTATCAACATGGTGATGAACACTTTTGAAATCAGAAGATTATAATTTCCTTCCTCCCTTCCTTCTTCCCCCTTTTTCCCAGGTTCTATGGGGTAGTAAATGTATTTACTGGGATGGCCCCAGTAATCTCTCTGGCAGAGGCCTATTTGTGTGCCATTTTGGGAATTTCTCTGAGATAGGAATCTTGAAGATAGAATTAATTTGTGGAGGAAACTTCATAGCCTGTGCATGAGCGCTTTCTTTATCACCTGTCTCCATTTGGCATTCGGAGAAGGTAAATCAAAGTGCGCGATTTGTTATTCTGCTCCACTTGAGAGCTGAACTAAATAACACTTGGTCTGAAATTCTGATTGAAGTTGTAGGAGGATATACTGTATTTAATTTAATGCCCTTTAATAGCATCTTCTTGTTCAGCTTGGATGCTGTCATTTTAAAGGTTGGATCTGAGAAGGTTTAACCTGTAGGGAGAAGGAGGAGTAATAAGGAGGCAGGGCCGGAGGAGCGATGTAGAGGAAGGGATGGAGGAGTTATAAACCAAATGTTTCAAACAACAATAACTACAAACTTGTCTCTGGTATCCAAACAGTTGTTTTACACACTGAGGGTTAACTTTGTTTGTAGGGTTTTAAATGCTCTTAACACTTTAAGTGTAAACATTACACATGCCAGTTGTTTTGGTTTTGTAATGGGAAATGGGAAGTAGGGTGGTTGATTGAGGAGGGGGTTTTCATAGTTACTTGCTAAGTAGAGTCATTTCACCTTGATGTTCACTTTGTGCCTGGAACTTGTTGGTTAGTAGTATTATTTCTTAGTAATTAATGGTTGAACACAAGTAGGTTTATAAAAGGTGACTTTCTGTGGACATGCTTTAAGACTGTGATTTTCAAGCTTCTTCCTCTCATGGCACACATTAACTAACAATTAAAATTCTGAGACATGTTAAAAATATATATTTTTTGCTGCTCTAACAATAAAATAGGTATGATTTTGATTCATTCACACCAGACAGCTATTTTTGTGTTGACTGTTGTCATTTTTTTTTTTTATTTGACAATCTAAGGGAAAAGAGGTCAGTGCCCCTGACTAATAGTCAGGTATTGCATGTTTTAAAAATTCTTGTGGCACACCAGTGTGCCATGGCACACCTGTTGAAGATTGCTGCTTTAAGTGATATGTTTTCAATTAATTTCAAATAATTAATATCATAAAGACATTTATGGACACTATACTGCTTTTCAAATTCATCAGTAATCAAAAACATATAGAAAAAGTATATTTATATTTGGTGGGATATTTGTGGATGACTCTTTGGAGTCATCCTTTTGCTTATTTATGAAATATCTGACCTGCATATAATAGTAAAGTAAACATTCATTTCCTTCTAATTTTGTTTATAGAGTAAATTTTGGAAAAAAATAAGGTGTTTCTTGATAATGTCTTTGATTACTACTTAGTATTCTTTAAATTTCTCTGAATCATATACAGAGAAAATGCCTCTTTAGAGCCTTAAAAATACAAGTTGAAAACCTTATGTATTTAAACGTGTTTGATTTTTCTTTAAACTCCAGTAGGCTGCAAATTATGTAGCATGACTGCAGAGTTTTTCCACTATGTGGATGTATAACCAGGAAAATTAGACTGACAGAAGTGTCAAGCATGTGATCTGCTCATGCTGGTCTGCAAAGCACATTCCTGTAGTCTAGGGCTTTTGGTTCAAAAAGTAAAGGTGGTGGTAGTGACTTTTGGGGAGGTATTTCTTGCTACAGTGTAAGCTTAAACACAGAGTGATAAATGATGATATGCGTTGTCTAGCACTTGCTTATATATAAATAGCTCCACAAGATTGCTTAAATGATAATCGAAAATATGAAATAGGATGGCCTTCATATCACAAGGCCAAGGGTCTACAAATGGAAAAACTGAAATAATGAAATATTTCCAAGGCAACAGACTGTCAACAAGAACTGTAATGCATGGGCATATCATAGAACCACCGAGAGGATATTAGATCGTATAACTCCAGAGCCAGGAGTTATAATGACCTTAGTTATGTAGCACCCTCCCACATTACAACATCCTTCCATATTCCCAGTTTCTAATTTCTGAATGGAAAGGCGTATAGCTACTCCAAATCTGTAACGTGCCAATTACTAGGTTTGATTTGTTTTAATGAGCAAACTTGACTGTAACATTATTTGATGCTTTTTTGAGGGGGGGGGGGAAGTTACGTGAAGTATTTTCAGCACCTAGTGGTGTCATGAGTAACATTTTGGTCCCTCTGTCTTCACATTCTTGAAAATATAACTTTTATATTTACTTAAAGGTAGGTGAAAAAAATCTCTCAGCAATGAATTGATAAGAATTACATTGCAGCTTATATAGGATCTACAGATTGGAACAGCTTTATATTATTAGTTATATGAAGTTTTTATTTCCCCTGAAATTCTTCTACATGATGGTTGCTCTACCATAGAGCTATTTTATAGGAATGCCAGAATTTTCATGAACCCCTCGCCCCTTTTGCTCTGTCCCAGATCTTAGTTTGCAATCCACTGGTTTGTTCAAATTGTATATGTTTAAAACAGGACCTGAAGTTCAGAATCCCCTGCTCTATGGTGAAGTTTTCTACAACAGTGTGTGTGATTGTATGTATGTATGTATATGTATATGTATATGTATATGTATATGTATATGTATATGTATATGTGTGTGTGTATATATATATGCATATATGTATATACAAGCTTTTGTAAAGCAGCACTTTGTGTGTGTGTAGGCAGTGCAGCTTTTACTTAGTTCTTTTTCAAGCTGTAGAGCTTTATATTTGGTAGGATATTTATGGAACATATGTCATGAAGATTAGTAACAATGACCCCAATGTAAACCTTAGTCTATTTATGTTTTCTTATTTTTCCTGCAGTTCTTGTGACCCTTTTTCCTATGGAGAATGCCATCTCTAAATTTAAAGAAAATTCAGCACACAGGAGAGGAAGTAGCCTCTCCCTTGGTGGATACCTGGCCACTTGTTCTACATTGTAGCATTTCATACTTGAAATAATTTTAAAAACATTTGCATTGCCGTTGGCTTAGAATCTAACTTCAGGTGTTTTATAGACATTCCTTAATTGTTTACCCTGCGTAATGCTGAAACCTAGTGGAAGAGTTTGTGTGTTGAAAATTGTAATTGATTAAAATACTGATTTTAAAATTTAAATGCTATCAAAGTTGCACATAACAGATTGTGTAAAACTTTAACTATTTAAATCTGTATTATGATTAAGTAAGAACTAGCAAAATTTATGGGAAAATATATTTATGTTTGCTCTGCATGAAATGATGTTAGTATTTTCACAGTAAATAGTGCCCTTATTGGGCATTGTAATAAACCAACTGTAACCAAATGTTATTTTTCCTGTGCTGGGCCCCATTAGTGTGAATAGGTAGGATGTTTGCACTATTAAGTTTGATAGAACCTTACATAGTTAGAATAATTTGTAGTAATATTAATAATACTACAGGGTACAAGTAGGATATGGCTTGGTAAGAGGGAAGTGATCGCTACTATATCTGAAATGACTAGTGTAGTGACAAAATTAAACAACACTTGAAGTTATTGTCTGTATTATTTCTAACGCGTAATGTTTTGGTGAATTAATTGGAATAGTTGTGGCCTTTTGCACAACATCATGAGATGCAAAATGAAAATCCCATATTACTACGGCCCAAAGTGCTTGTGGCCCTTGCTGCTCATTATTGGCTGGTTCGCACACTCAGCTTTGTTTATTGAACCTCTCCTATGGACCATGGGTTAGTAGTGAAGAATATATCCCATAAGAGCAGCTGTTCTGGTCATAGATTAATCCCTGTTTTGGACATGCAAAATATTACAGAGATCCAGAAAACACCTTTTCTGAAAGAGGAAGAGGTGCGGAATTCATGGAAGTATACATAAGGCTCTCTATTGCTTTTGACTTCTGTTAGCTTAGTGTTCTGGGGGACAGACATTCAGCTTGTGAAATATTGGAATTAATGATTATGAAATGATTAGTTCTAGGTAAACAAGAAGAAAAGATGCTATATAAATATACATTATTGGAAATTTTAAAGAAGATGTCTGATGGTATGTAAAAATAAAAAGAGGCCCTGGTTGATTTGGCTCAGTGGATAGAGCACCGGCTTGTGGACTGAACGGTCCCAGTTAGATTCTGGTCAAGGGCACATGCCTGAGTTGTGGGCTTGATCCCCAGTGGAGGGTGTGCAGGAGGCAGCTGATCGATGATTCCCTCTCATCATTTATGTTTCTCTCTCTCCCTCCTCCTTCCTTTCTGAAATCAATAAAAATATATTAAAATAAATAAATAAGTAAATAAATAAATAAAATAAAAAAGAGATCACATATGAGGATAAACATTATTGGGCACTGCTATGTTTCAGGTCCTGTATTGAATATTTCACAGTAATTTTCTCATTAGTTTCCCCATTGCCATATGAGGGAAGTGCTAATATCCCATTAATGGATGAGCAAATAGAGGCTTCTCTGTTCTCAAGGAGGGTGGTAGAGTTAGAGATTGAATTCAGGTTTGGGCAGAAGTGTGGAAGGGCCTGCAATTTTTGATTTTTGAAGTCAGGGATTTCTGAAGAGACGCTGGAGAGAGTTCCGATGACAGAAAGACCAAGCACATTATGGACAGTAATAAAGATCTCAGCTTCTTGGTCCTTCATCAGATGTTTGGAGAATTTCAGAAATATAGCGTTTATGAAGTTAGAGGAAGAATCAATGTTCAAATTATTTTCACTCTATTGTTTAACATTTGAGTAGTTTTGTGAGCAAGCTCCATGACTACATATGTTTCAGGGCAGATCTTTTTACTGAATGGTTAGAGGAGAATCATTTTGCCACGTACGTAAGCCTGTTTGGTCATAGCCTTGCAAGTACACCAGGACCTCCTCTGATCCTGAGCCTATGCCTCAGTTTGTCTGAAGTTTACAGTTAAGGAATTTTAATTTTGTGATAGTTTTGCCACCAAATGGTTAAAAACAGCCTCATAGAGCTTTCTGAGTAACACACTTTAGTGTCTAACTGTATTTCTGGATATTGGGCTATTACAGGATAAGGACTTGTACAAGTTGGCCTCTTGCCAACTTATCTGGCATATTAATAATGGCAGCAAGCATTTGTATAGCACTAGGTGCCAGGTACTTTTCTAAGGGATTTGTATATAGTATAGGCCTTATTTAATTAAAAACATAACATGTTAAAAATGGATCACAATAAATACATACATTATGTTATCATTATTTAGTGCCCCTCCTCCCACCCCCTGCATTTTGAAGAACAGAAAGTCTTTGGTAATATTTTTATTTCTTTAATGCCAGGAATGAAAGGGGTTCGTTTGGTATAGCAATTTCTTGACAAAACTATACTTTAGGAAACTTTGTAGCATTTGACTCCATCTCTGCTCACTGTAGCATGTACGCTAGATCTGAGGTACGAGACAAGCGTGCCATATTTAGCTTAGCGTTTTTGGATGTAATACTGTTAACCAAATAGCTTCTTTAAAAATGTGCATAGTAGACATTTCAGAGTTTGAAAGGACGAGATAAGCAGTGCTTGAATATTTGTGGTTGGATGAGCTGAGTATTTTGCTGTGTATCTTAATTACTCACTTTTATATTCATAAATTTTTTGTTTACATAAAGAATAGGTTGCTATATAAAATGTTGGGAATGGCTCATTTAAAGGGTTGGTCTGCTAAGATATTGAAGATAAAAAGCAGCAGCCAGTAGAAAGTATAAGTAAAAAATGGGCTGCAAAATTTATAACAGCATTCAGAAAATCTTAAAAGAAATCACAGCTGATTACAGTATTTTATATACTATGCTAATACAGAATTAAAGGTCTCTGACTTGGGTGTCTAGGTTGTAACTTATCATATCTTTATCACATCTTTTGGAAAGTAGTGCAGTGTAGCATTTTAAAACTACTTTATGGAATCATAGGTCATTTCAGTAATATCTCATGCTGGTAGAATGGGGACATTTTATTTGTAAGATTTATAAAAATATTTTATTATGAAAAAATTAATATTGGATTGAGTGCCATTTTTATGAGAACATAACTAAAATTAACACCCTCCCCCAATCTGTGAATTTTCCTTTCTGCTATTGTAACACTGCAGAAAATGATATTAGCTCTAAACTTCATTCAGAAGAACTTTACTTAGAAAGATTGCAGTATTATGGTAGGGGCAAATGAAAATATTGAAACTTTGTAAAGCCTATCTCTGTCTCTTGTTCTAGAAAATGGAGATATCAATGAAAAGAGATATTTTAGTAATTAATATGTATTGCACTTATGAAGGAACATTTTTTTCCTATAAAAACAATTTATTCCTCAGGATCTATTACTGAAAAACATACCTTCTATTCATATATATGAATGGGGTGGTTTTATTTACTGCACACAATTTCTATATATGATATACATGGTTTATATATAAGATTATATATATATGTACATATATATATATATATATATATATATATATATATATATGTATTTGTATAAACCAGATATACCACGTTTGTGCATATCTACCTAAAATGGGAAAATATTACAAAAATGTCTTGAACATGTTATAAATGTCTTATTTTAGAGCAAGTTAAATTTAAATATAGGCTGTGGATTGGTGACTTTTTTGTTTTCCTAATGCTGTAAAGAAAAGTAGGCTCATCATTTTTTTGCACATTTTTATTGTTCTGTGTAAATGTAATTTGTTAATCCTGTGAAATTTGTCATAGATAAATTTGCTTGGATTATCTTGTCACCACCGTATCTGCATTCTTTTGTTCATTGCTTATTCATAATTTAACAGTCTGGCAGTGAGCCTTTTTGGGATGCTCACAAAAGATATACGACCTCTTCCAGCTGCTACTATAACCTGCAGAATGCACAGCAAGACATTAGAAACGTGAGGATTCCTCTACTGATTAAAGTGCTCTTCATTTAAACAGTCTGTTCATAAGAATCTCAGGAATCTTTGGCTACCAGCAGTTTTGATTTTTTTTCCTTCCTAACAGAATTAGTGCTAACAATTGAATCTTCATCTGGTATGAATTTTTCAGATTATCCAACGAAGTTAATTCCTTGAATGCTGTTTCTTCTTTATAACTAAATACTTAACATTTTTGTATTTGGGGGTGTTAAAGTTATTCAGAAATGTGTTTTTTTGGACAAGGAAGACTGGAGGGTGGAGGAATGATCACATCCTAATCTTAGAAGAAATGGTTGGTTTAATCCTACTTGAATCCAAGCACTTTACAATTTATACTCTAAACACCCTATATTATGTTATATGGCATATATTAAAAATAGAATGTTAGTTGAAGTATAACCACATCTTTATAGGTTTTCGTTATTCTGAATTAGTTTAGCATATAAATTTATTCTCATTTCCTCTCTCTCTTCTCTCTCTCTCTCTCGTTCTCGCTCTCTCTCTCAATCAGCAGATCAGTTTATGAGTAATGGCTAGTTTTTGCCTCTCTTCTGTGCAGGCATATGATTACGGTTCAAAATAATTCATTGCTAATCCATGCAGTATTGGTCCATCTCCATCACTCTGTACTGTGATTAGCGCCTCAGGCCTGCTGCCTCGCTTTCCGCCCTGATTTCCTTTAACTGCAGCCCTTGTTTTAATATAGTTCTGTAGTCACCACTCTCCCGCTAGCCCCCTCCATCTTCATATATATCGATTGCACTAGATTAATATTTATTTGAAGCTATTTTTCAGACTTTGTGAAAAATGTATTCATTTCTTACTGTGACTCTTCATCTAAAGGAAGGGGAGAGGGACGATAAGGGACTCAGGTGTGCAACTCTTCTCACAGAGAAAAGCTATAACATTTCCCACCTGCATTCGTTGCTATGGTCGAGGTTTGTTCTCTATACACAGATCAGGTAGTGTAGTTCCCTTTTAGACAGGCTAAGCTACAATGTTAACAGTTGAACTCTTGTTCATAACAGTTCTAAAATGGCTCTCTGTATTTTTCAAGTGCATACTGTAGTCCATGCAACCACCATAATATACATTGATCAGTTTACATTGAATATTTCCAGACAGGGACATGAAGCCATCGTTATCCTTAACATCCAAATTTGCCAATTTTACCAGGAGGTCACCTAACAGATTTTTAAAAGACTTTGGTGAGATCTCAGTAGTCCTGTGATCCTTTTAATAATTACTTTGGTCTCATTGTAGCCGTGTGTTTGAAAGTGTAGGTCAATGAGGATGATTGCATTCAGAATTTCATGATCTGTGTAGTGGAACAAATTGAAAGCAAAGCCTGTATCAATCACTGTGAAGGGAGGGTTAATTGTTACCGCTTCTCAAGCCTCTGGACAGATAAACCAGTAATGAAATACTTATTGCTCTGATATGTGAGTGCTAACAGATGAAACAATGGAAACAGAAGCAGTCATAAGAGATAACAAAAAAGGTAAAGAAAAAATAATAAACTGGATGAAAGTATGGAACACTGTATTGCATTAACTCTCTTAAAAGTAATATTGTTTTTAGCCTCCTACCCATCTTTTTTCTGGCAGGTTAGGGCAGTATCATATATCAGCTTGCTACAGCCAAATAAGAATATAAATGGAAAACTCTCCTTCTGTAAAAAAAAAAAAAAATCTATAAAAAAGTGCAGCCCTATGCTTTATAGGAACTCTGTATATTTTATAAAGTAATGTTTGAGTTACTATTTAAGTGTTTCTCTTTTAAGACTGTGGATGCTACCTATGTTAAATAATTATAAATGCACAGATGGCTTAAATTCCAGAATGCTTGAAAGGATTGTTTTGTTATCTTTGGATAGATTTTGGAATCATTGGTCCACTATAGACCAAAGCATAGACAAAATTGTGAAATACATAAATAAATAATAAGAATAATAAATAAATAAGATTTAGTGTTGCAAAGAAATCTTGAGATCAGAGTAAACACATTTAACCATTTCTTCCATATGAACTTAACATTTAAACATTTGTTAGCTACTTATACGTTGAAATATATGCAAAAATATTTAGCCAAATTGAAGTCTTAGGCCCATGACAATCATCTCAACACAGTGGGTAGTTCTGAAAATTAATGAGAATGATAATACTGTAAAGACTGTTCCAGAGTTTGCCCAAATTCATTATCTAAGATTCTTGTTAAGAACATCTCAAAGAATTTTAACCAGCAAAATATATTAATGGTTAAAAAGCATTTTCAAAATCCTGAATTATAAAAGTATAATGGAATTATATATGCAAGAGTTATAGATAGTAATACAGCTAGCAGAAGACATTATGAGAGCACATTTTTCCATAACCTGTATCGTTCTTGCATGTGGTTTCATCCATCAAGTTTAATCACATAGATTATTTTTTGTATTTAGGATTAGAAAATCAAGATCACTTAAAAAATACAATGAGTTTCTTTCCATTAATGTGGGGAAGCTTATAGCCATAAAAAGTTAGCTATGCCTCTTAGCAGTCATTTTAGATTTGATACAAATAACTACTAACAAGGTAGAACATTCTTAGCAAAAAGAAAGAACTGTTCCACGTCTTTGTATTAGTCTTTAGAAAGCCAAGAATTTCCAAACGCCTGTTTCCATGCAGAATTACGTGGCGGCATAGCATTTTAAACAAATGATTGGGGCGTGCCCTTTTTATGACAGTAGCACCATCCTCTAATGCGGTTTTGCATATTGTAAAAGATAATTGTAATAGAAATGTTGTAATGCCCCTGGATCAGGGGATATTTAAAGTGCTACTAAAATATACTAGGGTGTTAGTCAGTAGAGAGCCCTAAAAGGCAAGCTGTACCAAAGGGTGTCAATTTTTGTGTACAACAAAGGGCAAGCAAGAAGCAAGAAGTGTCCATTACTCAGTAATAGATGTGTCCTTAAGATAGTGGTCCTTGGGTATGGAGATTATCAGGGCAGTACATTATGAATTACCACCGGGGACTTGCTCTTTGTTTCCTTGTAGAACAGTAGGTAATGGCATGAATCCTGGTCAACTGTGTGAGTTTTCCATTATCTTTATAGGAAGGTATACTCTACAACGGTCTTTTAACCATTTAGAGCCCGTTTCTTCATTTGTATAGTACTGAATTGCTAACATTTTTCCCAGCTATAAAAATTTATGACTACATGGTGATGTGGTTATATGATATGAAATAATGAATTAAAATATATGGTGGATTTTTTATGTAATGGTATGGCATTTACAAACATTCTTTATTAGAAAACTACTAAATAAACTAAGTTTTTAGATCAAATGTGATGCTTGCCATGCAAATTTCAATCAGTAAAATACAGGATATTAAAATATTTTTCTCCTATGAAAACATCTTTGGAAGGAAACTTCTTATTGCAAGAATGCCCAGAGGGACATTGCAGTGGAAGCAATAGACTGGAATAAGTTATTTTTTTAAAGTGACATATTATGCACATGATTCAATGTAACACTAAAGAACAACAGTAAAAGTGTTTAGTGATAAATACATTTGTTGGTTAAATTCAATTGAGACAGTAGAACAACTCTGGAAATATTTGAAAATTAGATGATATACCATAAAGAAGGAAGCTAACAATGTAATATTTGATGGACAGGCGAGAGCTTAGGGGAATAACTAATCTCTGAAAAATTTGTGTGTTTCTAAAACATTTATAACAGAATAAATTTCTACAGTGAGACATTTGCCCAAACTACAATGCTTATTTTTTTTTAACTTTGTTTTTCAAAGGAGCTTTCTTCTAGTTTCTCTCCCTTACTTGTAAAGGTGAACTGATTCAGTGTTTGTAGTATAGACAGATTTACATATTTATGATTGGGTAAGATTTCTTGCTTCTAAAAATTTAATAACTTTTAAAATAGATGTATCATTTAGTCAGTTATTATAATTTAGTCACTTTTTATTGTTTTAAGATATTTACAATTAATGATATTAACAGATAATGCAAGTATATTACTATGAGATAATTAATTTTTTGCTTAATTTCTATATATGTAGATTATTTATACCTATATTCCATATATTTCCTGTAGATTAAGAATATTTTATCCCCTATATCTGTATTTTATGCTTAATTATCAGTGACAGTTTAATACCACTAATAAACATATTTTTCCCTAATAAACTCTGTTCCTCAGAAAGGTAATTTTCCATTTTTCTACTATGAAGACACTCAGGAAAAAATTTAAAAGCACGATATAGTGGATTTCTGTAGCTCCTTTCTTTCCCTCTTCACTCATCAGAACCCTATTTTCTCAAAGCTAATTTGGGGTGGGTGTTAGAAGATAATCTCATTAGAACATTTTATAGTTAGGAGAGAAGCTTATTTTAATTTTATAAAAGGAGCCAATGATAACAAACCAAATTTCAGTCAATAGAACATGGAGGATCCTCAGTGTGCCCTTGCCTGTCTCTTCACGGCCCACATGTATACCCTCCCCAGAGACACGCTAGTCCGGGCTTTGACATAGCTCTGCTGAAAATTCAACATCTCACCGTGACATTGTTTTAGAAATATGCTAACTTTCGCACCTGATTGTATAAAATGGGGACATAGCATCAGTTTGGTTAAATCCATGTGTTGTACATATTTTCATTGGTGAGCATGTTTTTTTTTTTTTTTCTATTTAGTTAAAAGTCTCTCTCTGTGGTAAAGAGCTACCATCAATGAGGAAATTTATAATTGGGTGGTATGTTGTGACACCAAGGTGGCTGTGTTTACTCAGTGCTGGAATGGAATTTAAACGTGGAATTTATAGGTGGCTGTAGCGTTCTCTGTAGAAAGGGATCACAGCAGATGTTTAGACTTGGGTTGGACCAAACTGCAGTAGGCTTCACAGTAGACTTCAGTCTGGCCCTTCTCCCACTTCTGCAGCCAGGTTTACTTACCAGGTCTTGCTCCAGGGGCAGGCTCTGCCATCTAGCTACATTTTGCTGTTATTTGTCAGTTGTACTGGTTCCATACCGGCCACAGAGCCTTTTGATAGGTCCTGACTGAGTGTGGCCTCTTTTGACTTAAACAGGGATTTTTAACCCAGGGTCTGTAATTGTTATAGCAGTTGGTGAATAGGCTTTAGGGGATCTGAGAATATCCTGACATGACATATTCATACTTTTTTTTTTTATCAATTACTCAAGGGGATATATATCCCCCCCAAATCTGTGTCAAGCGTTGTGAAGAGCCTGACATTTTACCTTACTTGCAAGCTAGTGAATTAGCCTGTAGAAGTTTATTGGATGCTGGTAGAGGATGCAAAACCCTTGGGTCAGAGGTAAAGAAAAGTTTAATATGGCATTAGCAGTAGCCAGAGTAGCAGTATTTAAGGCAATTCTCTGAGCCCCAGTTCCTACAGGTGATGCAAAGAGGGCCAGATGGCACTTCCACATGCAGCTGGCCGTGTACAGAGGATTCTGAGCTTAGGGAACCTGAATCTGTTAGAATGGGTAGTAAATATGTCTTCCCTTTCTGCTGGAAGGAGAAACACTAGCTCTGTCCTTCCAAGGCTGTTCTCTTTACAGATAAACTGGGACATATAGTCCAGAACAAGGGGCAGTTATTGCCTTACATGCAAGATGTGCAGAAATGCAAGACTCATACAGACTTGTCTCTCAGTAGTCTGAACTACTGTTGTGGAGATTATTATAAAAGGGATGAGAGGAGCTAGTGGTGAAATCGTCCTGTAGTTTAGAACTTTCTTGAGCTTTTTGCAACATGATATCAACTATTAAAAGAGAAAATAACAGAGGTTTTGAATATGTAATTTTTCCAAAATTGTATGTGATACGTAGTTTTAGCTGACTAAGTAGTGGGTGAGTCCTTATGATATTAATATATTCATATTCTCATGATTTATGTTTTATCAGAGTAGATGTTTTTCCTATTTTGTAAGTGCATTCTCTTTCTGGTTTGCTCTTTTTATCCATAAATTTTGTATTGTTGAGAGTTCACTTTGTGTCTTTGCATTATATCATTTAAGTTTCTCCATAACTCAGTAAGATAGTTCTGTCAATATCCCCACTTTACTAGTATAGATAAAGGCACAGTTATTAAGGATTTGAAATTGGGCTCAAGCCTTCGTCTGTTTTGACTTATCGTAGGAAAGAGGATATTAGCTTCCTTCTGGCTCTTGAAGATTTTATTTTTTTTTCTTTTAATTGTATAACTTTTATTTTAAATTATATTTTTACTTGTCAGTTACAGTTACAGTTACTGTATATTAATTTCAGGTGAACAACCCAGTGATTAGACATTACATAACTTATTAAGTGATTATCCTGATAAACCTTGCACCCATCTGACACCATACATAGTTATTAGTATATTATTGACTATATTCCCTACGCTGAACTTTATATCCCCATGACTATTCTGTAAGTACCAATTTGTACTTCTTAATCCCTTCACCCTTTTCACCTGTCCCTCCAATTCCCTCTCCTAGCTGGCAAACAATAAAATATTCTCTGAATCTGAGTCTTTTTCTGTTCTGCTTGTTTGCTTATTTTGGTTTTTGGATTCAATTGTTGGTAGATATGTAGTTATTGCCATTTTATTGCTCATATTGTTGATCTTTTTGTTTTCTTCTTAAAAAGACCCTTTAGCTATTTCAGGGTCTGGGAAGCTCTTTATGTGTCCTTTGATTATAAAGTATAGCTTTTCTGGGTAGAGTAATCTTGGATGTAGGTCCCCACTTTTCATCACTTTGAATATTTCTTGCCAATCCCTTCTGGCCTGCAAAGTTTCAGTTGAGAAATCAGCTGATAATTTTATGGGAGCTCCCCTGTAGGTAATTGACTGCTTTTCTCTTGCGCTTTTGAGTCTCTCTTTGTCTGTAATCTTTTGCATTTTAGTTTTGATGTGTCTTGATGTGGGTCTCTTTGGGTCTGTCTTGTTTGGAACTCTCTGTGCTTCCTGGACTTGTGTGTATATTTCCTTCATCAAATTTCTGTCACTGGTTTTTTCAAATAGGTTCTCAATTTCTTGCTCGCTCTCTTCTCCTTCCACCACCCCCATGATGCAAATGCTGGTACACTTGAAGTTGTCTCAGAGGCTATAGATTTATTTTATATTTCATTCTTCTGGGGCTTCTCCATTTTCCCACATCACCTTCCTACATCATAATGTTTTTCTTTTCCCATTCTCTGCTCCTCACCCCATATGGACCTAGCTGATGCTATAGGTTCTTTCATATATATTACCTTACTAGAGGCCTGGTGCACAAAAATTTGTGCACTCGGGGGGTCCCTCAACCTGGTCTGTGCCCTCTCGCAGTCTGGGACCCCTCTGGGGATGTTCACCTGCTGGTGTAGGCCTGCTCCCCGGGGGATTGGGCCTAAGCTGGCAGTCAGACATCCCTCTGGCAGCCCGGGAGCCCTCGGGGGATGTCGACTTGCCAGCGGGGAGCAGGCCTAAGCTGCAGTTGGACATCCTTAGCGCTGCTGAGGAGGGGGGAGAGGCTCCTGCCATCACCGCTGTGCTGGCAGCTGGCAGCCTGGCTTGTGGCTGAGCAGAGCTCCCCCATGTGGGAGTGCACTGACCACCAGGGGGCAGCTCCTGCATCAATTGTCTGCCCCCTGGTGGTCAGTGTGTGTCATAGTGACCAGTCATTCCCAGTCGTTGTGTTGTTAGGGTCAATTTGCATATTACCCTTTTATTATAGAGGATGATTTTGTTTAGAGAGTCATACACTGTAGTTCTACTTCCTACATAGCTTTTATAACATTTAACTGTGAATAGATTTACATTTTGTCAGTTATGGTGGCATGGGTCATAATATATTCCTGCCTTTTGCATAGCATTTTATTTTTGTATATATCATAATTTGTTTGATGTAGCTCATTTAAAAGTCTTGGTTAAAATAACCCATGGTCCATTCAGATCCTACTATGATTAGGCATTCACCTCCAATCAGCGACCAATGATTTGGTACTTTGCTTTCTACTTTTCCAGTCTTTTAGCCCAATTTTTATTCCAGTAAGATTTAAGAATACCATATTGATATAATTTAATACAAATTAATTATCAAAACATCATTTAATAACAAATAAGACCACTCAGGACCAAATATTCTTTATTGGATATATTTTATAATTATTCTATGTAATGGTAATATTTATGTAAATGTCAATCAGATATCTGGAGGTCATGCTAAAATATTAAATTAGAAGATGCTCTTGAGGAGGTAATGGTGGCTTGTAGAAATCTTTCTGTTGAAAAGTAGATCATAGTTCATCATCAGAATCTATTGTTAAAATTCTAAATATTTATAACAGTATAAAAGAACCTAACCAAAGTGATGGATGATGAAGAAATAATTTATAGTTTTTTTGTACTTGTCTTTCTAGATAGATGTGACATCTTTGGAAGGGAAGAAATCAGTTTCCTTCACTTTGCATGCTCAGTGGTGAAACACATTCTGGAACAGAGTTGTTGAATCAAGAAATGCATGAATTCTATTCCTAATTATGCCTATTACATATTTATGTTTCATCCCATGATTCCCTACATCTATTCAAAACTTACCACCACCTTTTGCATACCTCAGGACTCTGATCTACAACATAAGTTAATAGGGGGAAAAGCATTTTCTAATTGAAAATATAGGGTGACCCAAAAAATGTATACACACTTAAAAACTGGTAGCTCAATTGATGTTTCTTTCTTTTCACATTTAACATATTGGAATTGATAATTATTCAAAGTGTCTATACATTTTTGGGGACACCCTATATTTTTACCAATGCTTAGAAATTTCTAGTGTATCCCGGGTTTCAAAGCATAATTATTTACATTGTCTGTCCTGGATTCCCTGGAGATTATACTCCTGTAATTCTATAGAGAATAGTTTTAGGTTCAAGATGTGTCACAATTCTCTATTAAGCAAGGAACCAATTAGAACCAAATATACCATTGATAGTTTCGTTACCTTGAAATGATACTACCAAATAGATTAACTGGAACAATGGAACATTTCCAATTAGAATTATATTTAACTCATGTTGTACTCAACTGTAATTACATCAAATTTGAATTTCACTAATTTTGTATTTCACAAAATTGTGCCCATATCATTTAAGTTGACTAGACCAAAATTTAAAAAAAATTATGTAAAATAGAACAGGTTACAAAGAGGGCTGACATTTTTCTAGGGATCTCCCCTCTGGTAGCGTGGTTCAACCATCACATGGCCTTGTGTACACATCTTTGCACAGAAAATCTCATGTAATCATGAGATTAACCATGGTTAATTTAGCTCTTTTTTACAAGTGATTAAAAGTGGTGAAAATTATTATTTTCATACAAACCAGAAGCAGGATAAAACTTGATACACTTGCTTGAACTAACTATATATAAAGAAACGAAATAATTGATAACTCTAGGGAAAGAATAGATCAGTAGTTCAAATATACTTATTCCTTTCTCTCTTTTCTTAGAAATTTTGAAAGGTGCAAAAATTTTAGGTTTGTTTAACTGAGTCACTCACTTATTGTTTGTGCTGACATCAGTCTCTCAGTTTGGGAAATGTGCACTTCTTAATCCCAAATACGGTGATAAGAGCAGGGTAGGCATTATAGGCTTAGGGAGTTCTGGTTTTATCTGAGTTTTATTAGTCAGAGCATTTTGTAGCCTAAATGTAGAAACTATAGCTTTTGGATCACTGTAGTTACATTTGCTGCTCCCCAGCCCAACTCAGTACAGGGACCCCCCCGTTTAGATTTCACCTCAGTTCTGGCCACTCTTCTTTGCTACGTTCCTTTATCTCAGACTTCCTTAAATACATATACTTCATCAGTTCCCTTAAAGTTAGGGATTTCGATTTTGAAGTGCAAACTAAAGGTTTCTCTTTTTGAAAACAAGCTGTGACCCTTATTTTCTACTTTTATTTTTATTTTTTGTTATCTTATACATTCTTTTTTTTTTCAAGTATATTAATTTAATTAGATTTCATGCTGTTTCCAATTGTTGGGGTCCAGCCCCAGCAGGTCCAGGGGTTCCCAAAGGTGTGGATGGAGTCGGCGAAGAAGGAAGGACACGGAGGCAGCGTTCTGTTGATCATCATAGCCAGGTTCTCTCGCCAGGTTCTCCAGCCAGGTTCTCTCGCCAGGTTCTCCAGCCAAGTTCTGTCTGTTATCTTATACATTCTTTAAAACAGTTCTCTTTCCCTAAAGTAACACACAAAGCTTCCAGAAGTGCTAATGCCCTCTACCTCACCCTGTGAATCTAGCAGTATCTTCAGCTTTCCTTCGCCAACTATATTCAGCTTCCTTGTCTACCTCCAAACCCGAGGTGACCTGCTGCTACCAAGAGACACTTTCATTTTTTATCTGCATAATCTTTTGGTGGCATTTGACACTATTGATCACTCCTTGTTTTAAGGACACTCTGTTCCCTTGACTTCTGGGGTGCCATGCCTTTCTGGTATTCCTCCCAGCTCTCTGTTCATTGATCAGCATTCTAGACTGGTTTTCTACTCTTTCCTTCTCTACTCCCTACAGGAATCTGCTATTCCATTCCCATGGCTTTATAAAAGGAAATAGTAAAGATGCAGACAATACCACAGTTGTCCATTTAGAGATTTCTCCTATTTCCAAATCTGTGTAGACAGTTGTGTATTGGCCACAGCCAGACAGATATCCCTTGGGCACCTCAACTCACAAGGACCCAAAACTTGTATATAGTGCTTGGCACATAAAATATGCTTAGTATATTGTATGTCAAATGCGTGAGTGGTAAATAAGTAAATAACTGGGCACGAAGTGCAGCCTCAGTGCAGGTTCACGCCAACCTGTTGATGGTAATAGTTATTTCTCTGCCAAACTAGTGATACCTACTAGTATACTCTTTTCTGCTTTGACCTTTGAACTTTGTCCTGTCTTTCTTATCTCTATTTTGGCTTCTTGGTTTCCAGATGCATTACTTATTTTGACTGATTCTTGAACTTGTGTACTTGTGCCTTAATTCTTTTGTTCCTAAAGTTTACTTGGCTTCTTATGCCCCATAAACCACAAATCCTTTATTCCCAGACATGGCCTGCTTTTTGACAGGTGATGCCTCGTATTTAGTAGGGGGTATATGCGTGTGTGTGTGTGTGTGTGTGTGTGTGTGTGTGTATGTGTGTGTATGTACACATGCTTTAACTGTAGTTAAAATAAAGACTCCAAGGATAAGTAATGACCTTAAGTCTAGCAAAGTTAAGGTGGACAGCTAAAATAAGCTTAACCCTTCAGAAAGCCATGTTTACATTTACATGAGTAAATGCTTCATGTACTTTGATTCTGTTGTCATTTCAGACTTCTTTTCTTTCATGGAATCTGCAATTTGCATGAATGTGTCCAGGTTTCTGGTAGACACAGACTTAATTATGACTATGGTAGTGAAGAAGTGAACCCGTCCAGTGAGAGCCCATGAATATGCACGCAATGCTGGTTTTAGAAGCATTGGACACACAGCAACACCACGGTGTATCAAAATCCTGGGTATTTTCAGGTTTACTGAGGAGAAAACCCTATTTTCTGAAATTGTCGAGTTGTGAGTATGAATTTAGTGCTATAAGCTGAGTTTTTCTAAGCTCAAGTATACTCCACAAAGGGGATATACTGACTGAGTCAGATATCTTCTGTAAACTATCAGAACATTTTAGGAACATTACATATGAGGCACATCATGTCTTAATGTATCATGTGAGTTTCCATTTAGGTTTTTTTTTGTGTGTGTGAATGATGATTAATTGTTGAATTAGGCAGACTCTAGCTCTTTCTGTCCTTCCAAGTATGTATCAGGGAACTTTGGCATGAAAGGGGATATATTGGTTATACGGAAGTAATCAAACACATGTAAGAACTTTAAAAGGGAGATTATCCAAGAGGGTTGCCTTACTTTTATGTTTTCTTTTAATTTATATAGTTTTTTCTCATTGACTTAAGTTTCTTTACAGTCATGACCAAATTCATTACATGAGTTTGTAAGAGACGCAGGAAAGATAATATTTATTATAGAAGCATGCTGTATTAGGAGGAGTTATTTTATACCTTAAACTATAATGTATTCAGTCATACATAATAAAAATGGACTTTCCTCATTACTCTGTCAGGCAAATGTAGTCATACTTATTTTTTACTTTTAACAAACTTTTGAATTGTTTATTTATTTATTTTATATATTTTATTTTTTAATATTTTTATATATTTATTATATATTTTTAAAAAATTGGTTTTTTTATATATTTTATTTATTTATTTATTTATTATATATATATTATATATATAGTTTTATATTTTATTTCCCCCATCACCATTTATTCTCCCATACTCTATTCCACCTCCAAACTCCTCCCTCTCAATCATAAAATCTTTTCTTATCTATGAGTTTTATTCATACCACATGTAAACTTATGTGTTTAATGTGGAATTAGAAAAAGCAAAGAACACATATAAAACTTAGTGATCATTTAATAAATAGGAGGAGATGAAAAGCTTCAGTAAGACAGTTCCATTGAGTCATGAGAACCCAAACAGCAGTGTCTTATGTTTCGGTTTGTTGTGTTTTCCCCAGCGTGTGTGCTTCAGCGTGCCTCCCAACCGCTGGAAGTATTTAGAGAAATGTTTGTGCTGCTTAATTCCCCACATAAATGGCAATTTCATGGCAGTTCTTGAAATAAACATTTTTAAACTTGAAAATACTTTGTGACTATTTCCATTACAGAATCAAATATTTAAAACTCAAAGTAATATTTTACTAGTAATTTGAAACCTAATAACATTTCTCTGAAAAATACGAATTCATATCTGATTGTAGTGCTGCCGTCTTATATTGGTTCTGCTCTCTTTCACACTTAATCTGAATACCATGTTGTGATAAATTACTCTCTCTCTCAAACTGGGGATGCCTCTTGGTTATTCATGGTGTGAGTATTGTCTGCTATCCAATATGGCCACAGGCTCCATCTTCATCATCACCCTCATGATGAAGGCAACAGGGGTTGAACTCTCTCTGTGTCTCAGGCAGTGTGCTAAAAGCTTTGCACACATTATCACATCTAATTCCAACAGAAACCCTATGAGGAAGAGCTTATATGCCCATCTTATGGTTGAGGAACTAAGTCTCCTCTGTTAATCAGTGTGGTCTTATTTAAATTCTTTGAGAAAGCTATTTTTCAGGGGTAAATAAAAAGTAAAAGAGTAAAGGGAGTGGCGTAGATGTTCACATGCAGAGGAGCATGTGACAGTTACCTAAGTGTGACATAAGTTAAAATCCTCTGAGGCCAGTAACCAAACACAAATATAAAATCCCTCAAACAATTTTCATTCAAAGTTACAGAGTCAAAAGAAGCAATTAGGGGAAAGGAAGGATGCCTTTACACACAAATTTGTACAGGGTGTGTTGCTTCTTGATGTCAGTGAGAAGCTGTGTCTCCTCTGGGTGTAGGGCTTAGTGTGTTAAAGGAGGCCAGGACATGATGCTGCTCAGATGCTTTGAAGAACTGCCTTCTACCTGTGGAGGAGGAGACCAACCAAAAATGAGTTGGTTGACTCATATTCATTTGAATTGAAAACTATAGAGACTGGATTTTTAATCTTTAGGTTATTAAAAATGAAATTTGAAACTATTAAGCACTACTGATTTATTTCAAACTGCAAGTAATAGCATCAGCATAAAGGTCAAACTAGATAAAGCACTCAATAAATCATTAATAAATAGTGAAAAATGTTATCTTAGTATAAGAGTTTTTGCTTCTAAATGGAACTGTTTTAAGTGAAAACATTAACAAGATAGATTACTAATATTATATGAAATTTAAGAGTGTACTAAATTGAGGAATTTTGTCACAATTTTAAAGTATATATTTCCTTCTGATTCCAGATCCATTCATCTCCTTCCCCTCTGAAAGAGATTTATTGTTTAAATAGGTACTATTGAGTGGCTTTTTTCATCGTTAGTGGAGATAGGTGATGTTCCGGAAGAAAGTCTAGATAAACTTGAGTGATAGAAATTATACTTTCTGGGGCTAAAGAAGTTACTTTAAAAATGCAAGCAGTTCTGAATGCAAATAAGTAGTGGTGATAGAGGTTTTTTCGGTGTTTTGTGGCAATAAGTCCCAAATTAGCTATCTTTCACAATTTAAATACAGAGTAACATTTGATAAGAGGAGATTTGCCAAGTGGAAAGAAAACAGCAGATAAGAACATTAAATTGAAATAATGAGCTGCTAAAAAAGATAATGGATCAGGCTGTTCCAAAGCAATTTGTAGGGGGCAGGGAGAGAAGAAACTTTGAAACTGGGTCCTCCAGCTTTTTCAAAGACTGGTCTCCTCTTACCTCAGTGAAGTGCTGGCTGCAAGGGGAGGGTGCGGGTGGGTCTGGCTTGCACAGTTGCCACTGAGGAGGGTGTGCTGAATCTTTACACACTCTTACTGATCTGGTGGCCTGCAGCGTCCAGCCCACCCCTCTCCTCCTTCCCCTGGAAGAATCATTCAAGAGACAGAAGCGGTCATTAGTGCTATGATTAACTTTAACATTAGAGTTGGGCTTCCCATTTTAATGTTTACATTAATTTCACATTTGAAATTAATATTCAGTATCCAACTAGAACTAGTGGATGATTCAGTGAGATAATGCATGGGAAAGTGCCTTATTGATTCTGAAGTTCTCTATAAATACTAAGTAATATGACAATTGCATGGCATAAATAAAGTGGACGTTCAGTATTTAGGACTTTTGTTATTGTGGCAAAAAAAGAAAAATAGACCAGGGAGAAGCTATAGTTTGGGAGGTCAGAGATGCCATTAATTAATGAAAGATTCAGTTGTTCATGGCTTGTTCTTCCCTGATATACCTGAAAACTGTAATCAAAGAATAATCATTCTACCTTCACTAAAATGTAATTTCCAAAGTAATCACACTTAATAAAAATAATGATCAAATATGGACAGAATGACTGATACTATCCAAAACAATATTGTCCACAACTGGGGAGTATTCCGTAGCTCTTTGTTTTATTCTTTACTACACTAAAAAGTGAAAAACATTCATTGATTTAGTGCTTGCTGTATGCTAAACTCTGTGCTAAGAATGTTTCATGTATTAGTCATTTTCCATTCAACCCTAGGGGATAGGTGTGATTGTTGCCATTTTGTAAATGAGGATGCAGCAGGACAGAGAAGTTAAGTAAATTGCCTGAGGTCACACAGCTGGTAAATTTCATAGCCAGGGTTCCAGCTCAGGTCTCCTGGACTTTAGATCCCAGATTCCTAGTTGAAATACCGCATATTCAGCAAATGTGCTGGGATCCCTCCCTTGTTTTGACCATTTCTTTAAGGTTTTTTTTTTTTTTAAAACATCTTATTGTTACATATGTACATACAGTATAGTATAAATAGCAGGTGAAGAAGTATCTTAGGACATTTACAATTCCATATGAGTAGAGAAAATTCTGAAGATTTAATGGAAGCACCTACACTAATAAAAGACAAACATGCAAATTGACCGTACCTTCACCACACCTTAAGCCACACCCACCAGCAATCAGAGCAACTATATGCAAATTAACCCATTCAAGATAGCGGGCCAGCAGCCACAGAGCTGGAGCAAGCAGGAGGCTTGGTTGCAACAATGATGGAGGAAGCCAAACTTCCCGCCTGCCGCGGCCAGCTCTGAGCTCCACTCAGAGCAACAAAGTTTCAATTATAGAAGGTAAATAAACCCCAGATACCTGCTTTCAGCAGGCTGAGGCCACGGAGCTGGAACGAGCAGGAGGCTTGGGTTGCCCCTGGCGATGGAGGAAGCCAAGCTTCCCTCCCACCCACCCTGGCCGGCTCTGAGCTCCTCTCAAGGCTACAAAGTTTCAATTATAGAAGGTAAATAAATCCCAGAATAAAAAAAAAGAAGAAAAGGAGAGGCTGGGAGCTTCTCTCACCGGGGGGCTTGGCCAGCCTGAAAACAGCCATCAGCCCTTCACCCAGACTGGCCAGGCACCCCATTGGGGACCCCTTCACCCTAAAGGGGGTGTGGCCAGCCTGAAAACAGCCATCAGCCCCTCACCCAGGCTGGCCAAACCTCCATGGGGTGAGGGTCCCCACTGGGAGGGGGGCTTGACCAGCCTGCAAACAGCCACCAGCCCCTCACCCAGGCTGGCCAGGCACCCCAGTGGTGACCCCCACCCTGAAGGGGGTGTGACCATCTGCAAACTGCCATCAGCCCCTCACCCATGCTGGCCAGGCACCCCAGCGGGACCCCCCACCCTGATCCGGGACACCCTTCAGGGAAAACCAGCTGGCTCCCACCCGTGCACCAGGCCTCTATCCTATATAATAAAAGGGTAATATGCAAATTAACCCTAACAGCAGAATGATTGGGAATGATTGGTCACTATGACACACACTGACCACCAGGGGCCAGACACTCAATGCAGGAGCTGTCCCCTGGTGGTTAGTGCGCTCCCACAGGGGGAGCTCTGCTCAGCCACAAGCCAGGCTGATGGCTGCCAGTACAGTGGTGGTGGCAGGAGCCTCTCCCGCCTCCTCAGCAGCACTAAGGATGTCTGACTGCAGCTTAGGCCTGCTCCCCGCTGGCAAGTGGACATCCCCTGAGGGCTGCCGGGCTGCCAGAGGGATGTCTGACTGCCAGCTTAGGCCCAATCCCTTGGGGAGCAGGCCTAAGCCAGCAAGTGGTCACCCCCGAGGGTTCCCAGACTGTGAGAGGGCACAGACTGGGCTGAGGGACCCCCCTGAGTGCACAAATTTTTGTGCACTGGGCCTCTCGTCTATTATAAATCAGGTAGCCTATTTATTCTGTCAGAGAGATTGCATATTCTAAGAGGTGAAACTAGAGAAGCATAAAGAAATGGAAGTTGTGAAATTCTAAAAAAGCAGAGTATTAGCAAAGTTCTTAATATATGTGCCATATAATACATGAAATATTTTGGTTTGAACCATTAGTATTAAAAATCCAAGGTGATCCAGTTTGGTTTCTCATATATGTAGTTTTCAGCCCTGGGATCAGTAACCACAGAAGTCCCAGCTCCCGAAAGCTGCCTGGATCTGGGTAGTGAAGGTTCCAGGAGTGAAGCTGCAATAGCAGTGGCTCCAATGGCAGCAGCAAACTTGAGCACAGCTTGTTGGCTGGCATTCCTGGACGATAGGGCACTGACCTCAGCAGGGTTTTCAATGTCAACAGTGGCCCAAGCTACCAGATTCTCTTCAGATTGATGATGTAGATGCCATCACTCTTCCTTTTGTAGATGGACTGTTCCATTTGGAAGTCAAGGTTGGTGCCACTTAGTAGGTTCCTCCCGCAAGGAATTTGAGGACATCCACCTCCTTCATTTGCAGAACATCAAGGGCTCCGGACATTGTGAAAGTTTCCCTTTAAGTTACATGGAAATGGGGAACAACACCACAGGGACACGTCTCTGGGTAGCATGGAAAGGCAAAAGCTCAGCTTTCTTATCTGTAAAGTAAGATTAATATTAGCCTGTAGAACTGCATATTCTACTTATAATAACTTTAATCAGGTGTTGAAAAATAAAATGGTAGGTAGTAGAATTAGTAGATGAGTAGACAAAACATGTTAATATTCAGAAATATCTTTAAAGAAAAGATACATCAAACATTAATTAATTTTTAGTGCTATGCCATAATTTAGAAAAGAATGACAGGTGGGATTGCTTCTTATAATGAAACTAGAGGCCCAGTGAATGAAATTCATGCACGGGTGGGGTTCCTAGGCCTGGCTGGCAATCAGGGCCAATCAGGTTCCCTGCCTCCCCACCTCCCCGCTTCCTCCTTCCCTTGCTGCCCACGTGGTTCTCACCATCCCCACTTCCCTGCCTCCCCCCCTCCTCCTTCCCTCACTGCCCGAATCCACCACCACCCACCCCTGGTTCCCCATCCCAACTCAGGGCCTGGCCCTGATCAGGCGATTGGGACCTGCTGGCCAGGGGAGGGACTGGAGGTTGGCTAGCAGGCCCTGATCAGGTGATTGGGGCCTTCCAGCTGGGGGGAGAAGCCAAGGGCCACTGCGGCGGGTGGGCCATAGACTGATCAGGGCCTGCCGGCCACGGGGAGGGACAAAGGGGAGGAACCCAAGAGGTTGGCCAATGGCCCCAAGGAGGGAGCCGACCCTCAGCCCCCCTGGGAAAGGGGCCGCATCTGCTGCCACCCACCCCCGGTTTCCTGTCCCAGCCCGGGGCCCAGCCCCAATTGGGCGACCAGGGCCTGATGGCCAGGGGGTGGGACTGGGAGGTTGGCCAGCAGGCCCCATTGGGCCTGTGGGCTGGGGGCAGCTCCTGCGTTGAGTGTCTGCCCCCTGGTGGTCAGTGCACATCATAGCGACCGGTTGTTCAGGTCATTCTGTTGTAACAGTCGCTTAGGCTTTTAGATACACTGAATGGCCAGATTATTATGACCACCCCATCAGTACTTCCTTGGGCCACCTTTTGCCTTCAATACTGTGGCGATTCTTTTTGGCATTGACTCCACGAGATGTTGAAAGGTGATGCGAGGAATCTGACACCATGCCCGATGAATAGCACTGTCCAGTTCTGTGAGATTTGATGGTTGTGGAACCAGCTGCCTGATGGCTCTTTTAACTTTGTCCCACAAATGCTCAATTGGATTGAGATCTGGTGATTGTGGGGGCCACCTAAGCAAGGTAAAGTCTCCCTCATGTTCTTGAAACCACTCCTGAACAATACGAGCACCGTGGCATGGCTCATTGTCTTGTTGGAAGAAGCCATCTCCATTGGGATATGCCATCAACATGATAGGATGAACCTGATCAGCAATGATACTTAGGTATGTTGTGCTATTCAGACGTTGTTCCACACGAATTAAACGGCCCAAATCATGCCAGGAAAACATGCCCCAAACCATAACACTGCCCCCACCAGCTTGAAGGGTTGTACTCATGCATGTGGGGTGCATGCTTTCATGCTGTTTCCACCAAATTCTCACTCTGCTATCTGCATGATGCAACTGGAAATGTGATTCATTGGACCACATGACTTTTTTCCAATGCTCGACTCTCCAATCCTTGTGTTCCTGTGCAAATTGGAGATGTTTTATCTTGTAACTGCAGACAGCAAAGGTGTTCAAACAGGCCTTCGGCTGTTTTTCTGATACTAGCTCCATGGCCCCGAGCGCCAACAATTATCCCATGTTTAAAGGCTGTTAAATCGCGTTGTTTACCCATATCTTCAGAAAAAAATGACTTCTATTGTTGTGGTAAACAACCTGCTTCCCTATTTATAATGGTCTGGTCCTCTAGCAACTTTATTGCAAAATTATAGCTAATTTGCCTACAAATGTCAGGTGGTCATAATAATCTGGCCACTCAGTGTATATAGACTAGAGGCCTGGTGCGCGAATTCATACACGGGTGGGTTCCCTTGGCCTGGCCTGCAATTGGGGGCAATCGGGGCCAATCGGGGCCATCTCACCCAGTCCCGATTGAGGGCCAATAAGGGCCAGCCAGCAGGGGAGAAAGACCTCGGGAGGTTGGCCGGCCATGGGAGGTTTGCTGTGGGAGCGCACACTGACCACCAGGGGGCAGTCCCTGCATTGACCATCTGCCCCGTGGTGTTCAGTGTGTGTCATAGTGACCAGTCGACCTGTTGTTCAGTCGACCAGTCGAAACAGTTGCTTAGGCTTTTATATATATAGATAAGTAAAAAGAAACCCATGTTACTAATAATATAATGAGGCTTATTTAGCATGTAGGCTGAAAAAGAAGAATTTAAAACTTATTTTCAATAGTGGAGACTAAAAATTTAAAACACATTCAGATACCTGGCCATTAATAAAAATGATTTTATAAACCCAGGGAGAAGGTTTCAAAACATGGGATAAAATCAAAAGTCATTAATGGTAAATAAACTGAACTTGATTTTTTTTTCTATTAATTTATCCTAAGTTAGAAATAGGCTAAATTGACATCTAAAAATTCTCAGATTTTGAGGAATGGTGAAGTGCTGGGTGTCACAGTTTTGTGGTTGCTATATCCAGTTGCTTCTATTACCCTCAAGCTATGTGACTTCATTGATTTTCCAACCTAGAGACTTACTTTAATATGTCCATTTTGATTCTTGTGCAGAGGTTCATGGTTTTTTCTTACCTCTGCAAAAGGAATGGGTTTTCTTTTGCTTTTTATTGTTAATTAGAACACATAGTCAGAAAGTCTACACAACATATACATGCAGTTTAAAAATAATTATAAAAAATAATTACCCACTGTAATCATTTCCTAGGTTTTAGGGCTGTGTAACAAAGTACCACAAACTGAATGGCTTAAACAATAGAGTTTTTATTATTATTATTATTATTAGTTAAGGTATTGCAAATGTGTCCTCCTCCCCCCCCATTAACCTCCAACCTCCCCCCCGCCCCGCACACTCATGCTCCCATCCCCCTGTTGTCCATGTCCATTGGTTTGGCTTATATACATGTATACAAGTCCTTCGGTTGATCTCTTCCCCTTACCCCCGCCCTCCCCTACTTTCCTTCTGGGGATAAACAACAGAGTTTTATTGTCTCACCATTTCAGAGGATGGAAGTCCAAGATAAGGTGTCCGCGAGGTTGGTTCCTTCTGCTGTGAGGGAGAATCTGTTCCTCCTCTCTCCTGGCCTCTGCTTGTTTGCTAGAAATCGTGGGCATTCCTTGGCTTGTTAATGGATCACCCAGGTCTCTGCCTTCATCTTCATAGGCTCTTCTCCCAATTTTTTTCCTTTTCATAAGTATACTGGCCTTACTGGATTAGGGCCAACCCTGATGCAATTATATGCCATGTTTAATATCATCAATTCTCTGGGGGCCATGTTTGTTAAAAATGCCATCTTTGAAGGGTAAAAGTGAATAACCTAGAGATAATACTTACAACTTTTAGTGGACAAAATAAAGGTAATAGTATATGAGTTCCATTTCATATCACCTTTTCTTTTTTTAAATACAGACTGCCTCTTTAATTGATGACTGATATCTATGTAAGCTTTTCTCGATCATCTTTTATTTCCCCAATTTGTTCATATTATAATGAAATTCATGATCATGGTTTCCAAACTTTTCATTAGTAAAGACTCAAGTTATGTTCTTTCTGAACCAACTTTGAAATATTTTAATCTTGTGAACAGCACTTATGAAGATATATTCAGGTCTTGCCATTCTTTATTTGTTAGTGATACTTCTCCCAGTGGGACACTTGGTCTGCCTGAGATATCCCATTCAGTAAAAAACTACCAGTATACCAGTAGTTCAAACCAAAGGAACTTAATGTTTTAGTTATCTTGTTAAGCCTTATTTAGGAACAAATGTAAGACTTTTCTTAGCTTTTTTAAAAATGTTGAAAGTAGTTTATGGTCATTATTACCTCGGAAGACTCCTAAAGATCAAAGTTTCAGTGAGGTGCGCGCGCGCACACACACACACACATATACACGTGTGCACACGCCTGCATGCATGCATAGCCTTTGCTGAAGTCTGCAGCATGAAGGAACAGTTCAATGAAATCCCTTGTAATCAAATTTTTTTGTTTTAATTAAAGTCTTCAACCCCATGAGTACAGATGGTTGCCAAATTTCAAATGACCCATAATAAATCCTGCAGGTTGCCCCTGTTCACCCATTGCTCTCTCCTTTATTAAAATCTCTGCTGTGCCAACTGTAGGAAAAGGGATAAAAAGCAATGCTTTGCCACATAGTATATCCTTCGTATTTTTTTGTTGTTGAGCAGAATGCATTTTTAGAAGGATCTTTGAGACCTGTGATTTTAGGCATGGGTAATGTTAAACAAAGTGATAGAAGGATTAGGATAGGGTAGTTTATCCCGCAAATTGACTTATTTCAAACCTGTTTGCTCACAAGAGAGCCTCCTCAATACAATAGAAAACGGGGGTTCTCTTTACCTGGAAATACTCCCTCCACGTTGGTGGGACTAGAGCTCCACAGTTAAATACATTAGGTTAGCACACAGTCTCTTTATTAGGTAGATGGTCCCAGAAAGCACCCTTGCAAATTACTCTGACCACATTCCCTTCTGTCTTATATCTGAAGTAAAAAGCATTTTGCTTGGGGTGTTCAGGTGGGAAGAGAAATGGTTTCGGTGGTGGGGGGGACCCTTCTGTGCTATAGGAATGAGAATGGTTATTAAGATTTGAATCAAGGCATTTTCAACCTAGTATCTAGGAAAAAGTGAAGAAATAAAAGATGCTAAGAGCACATCCATCTGTTTTGAAGTTTTTGCCTTGAGCTAACTCCAAACCCAAGCAAGAAGTGGAGTAGAGTGGGGTTGATGTCTCTTTCTAAAATTTAAAATTTCCTTTCACTGACTTATTATTCATGCTGGGACTGTTTGGTCCATAATTTTGCCACCTTAAGGTTAAGGAGACATCTGGGGCTGATCAGACAGCTAACCGCAATCTAAAAAGTTACTTGTTGTTTGATAAAACAATGTTCTTAGTTTCCTATAAGTACGTACTTTAGAATTTAATTTGTTCATAAGTTTGTAATTGCTTGTAAATGAAAATCTGTTTATAGCCTTGCAAGTATATTTGAATTTTGAATGTCATTTCTATAGCAGGGCTACCTAGATTAAGTAACCCTTTGACGTACTGTCATCTGAAATAGACTATAGGACATAGGTGAGTATATTTTTAGTTTCTATAATAAATTACTTTATTTGAAGTCTAGAACTTTACCAAATGGATTTCTGCTGCTTTGGCACATAGTATATTGCTTTGTACATAGATTAATGTTGAAGAATGAACGAGCGAATGGTTATATAGAGACAAAACGTGTAACTGGAATGTACACAGGAGCCATTTGCATGAGGAGATTTGTGAGTTTGATTATTGTCGTCTAAGTGACATGGGAGGTTATCCTTTATTAACAATGAATTTATTCAGTAAGTGTTAAACTGAACACTTAGAGTTGCTAGTCACTGTGCTAAGTGCATTGTGGGAAGCCAAGATGAATGAAACAGGACCTCTGCCCTCAAGGAGTTTACTTTCCAGTGGGGAAATAGTCATAATAACAACACATGGAAACATGATGAGAGCCTCAACTAAAACACAGAGAATGTGTGGGAGGAGCTTGGAAGAGTAAGAAGAATTCAGATGTTTGGTGAAATTTGAATTCAAATTTGGAGGTGTGATGAAGAGGAAGAAGATAAATATCAGAGAAGTTTTCCATTGACGAATAGTGGCTTGAACAAAGATTCACTTAAAACAGTAATGAGAAGTACAGAGGTAGTGGCCATTGCCACGGTGGGCATAACAAGTAAAGACAGGGCTGGTGCCTCCCTTGGCCTCCTGGCTTCCGCTGCATGGTGAGAACGCAGCTGCTCCCACTCTCCTGTCTGCTCTTCAGGCAGGAGGGTGGGGCAGGTGCAGGTACGGCCACTTCCATTCTCTGTCAGAACAGCACAAGTGTTTCCAGAATCCCACGCTGACTTCTGCTTACATCTGATGGGTTAGGTCACCCTTAATTATCATGGACTCATCCAGACTGTACCAGAACACTATTTAAAAAGGTCAAAAACAAACCAAAACAAAGAAGGTGAACACAGAAGAGAACCTTATTCAGTGTTTCTAATGAGAATAAATAGAGAAAGACGCCTGATCAGGAAGGTAATCTGTCAGAATTTAGTACATAATCAATCATGATCTCAGGATTCTTTTATGGTTAGAGGATGATATTGGTAGAATAGTTTTCTGTTGTATCGTAGTAGCAAAAACTTGACATACTATTCTGCAATAAGCATTTGAATAATTAAAGACTTCTAATAGATGGAATAATGTTGTTTTGTTCAACGTTCTTTCATACTATTGTTGATGAGGAAAGATATTTTATTCTGGCCAGGGTCACTGTCTATGTCCTACCACATCCAAAAATGTGCACAACAGGTGAATTGGTGTGTCTAGATTGTCCAAGTCTGAGTGAGTGTGGGTGTGTGAGTGGCCCTGTGATGGGAGGGTATCCGATGCAGGGTGGGTGCCTGGGTGGGTGCCCGCCCAGCACCCTGCAACTGCTGGGACAGGCTCCAGCCACCCATGGCCCTGAACTGGAATAAGCAGTTTGGAAAAGAATTATCTTACTTATTTTTATTCATCTTTTCTAAGTATATATATAGCTCACATTTATTTCAGTGTTAAATATTAGAAGTATTTGGATTTTATTGAGAAGTTTTATGTTTTGTGACCACAACTATACCACAAGAACTTAACTCTTGTTTATATCAGTTTATATCAATTAGCCTATAGTAACGTTGGTTTCATTATTTAACTTAAAGTGGCCGTTTCCAAGAACCTCAATGATGTGAAGATTTAGTGTATTTGAATAAAGAACCTTTTGCCTTCAGACTGCCTCTTAATACCAGCAGCTTAGAGAACTTGTATTAACAGTTGGGTGATTCCTTGCCTTTGAGAAAATAGGTTTTTTTCCCCTTTTGTTTCTAGAAGGTACTTGTTTTCATTAATTCTTTCAAATGGCCACCTTTGCTGATGTTATTGACAGAAGAGGATTATAAGGAAGCATCTTTGCTGTCTTTAAAACACTGGAACCAGGTGATGAAGCAAAAGGTGTTCATCATTTCTTATTATACTGATATATCAGCTTCTGCTTTTTTAATTTTTAAATACATTTTTTAGTAGAGGAATGTGAAGTCCTTTGTAGGGAAGGAAGGCTAAAAAAGCAGCAGCTCATGGAGGAAGACAGCTCCTCTAATAGCAGCTAACAGAGCAGAACAGCAACACCCGGGCCTCATTTTTAGCAGCATCTACACCACTTAAAAGTGATTTTCTTTCCTGGAAGATTTTTGCTGCTGTAGTTGAGGTTGTGGTGTTGGTGGTGGTATGTGAACTCCAGGTGGGGTGCAGGAAGACTTGTTTTGATTCAGGAAAGAAATAAGGAAACTCCCATTTATATTCATTTTTGAAAATATATGTTTTATTGATTTTAGAGAGAGAGGAAAGGAGAGGGAGAGAGAGAGAAACATCGATGAGAGAGAAACATCAACATAGATTGGCTGCCTCCTGCATGTTCCCTGCTGGGAATCGAGTGGGAAACCAGGGCATGTCCTCTGACCAAGAATCAAACTGGTGACCTCCTGGTGTATGGGTCAGCATTTAACCACTGAGCCACACTGGCTGGGCTAGATTCATTTTTTAATTTTGCCTTTTAAAATTTTTGCTTTGTAATATACATGCTATATTAGTAGAGTTGTGTGCATATTTATAATTTAGAAATAGATAGGTACATGCGTTTTAAAGACCTATTCTAGAAAATGTTTTACTGATAGAGGTGCATAACCAAAGAAGTTGAGAGATTGCTGCTTAAAAGATTTACAAGACCAAAATGCGCACATCTTTTCTGCTTTTTGCAAGATTTCTTAATTGTTTTTTATTTAAATAGCAACATTAGTCAGTGTTTTTTTTATTAGTATATACATACTAATAAAATTTGCATGAAATTTGTGCAAGAGTAGGCCTTCCTTCCCCCAGCTGCCAGTACCGGCTTCCCTCTGGCACCCAGGACCCTGCTTCTTCCAGAAGGACACCTGGTCTAATTGGCATGTTAAGCTTTTATTATTATAGATACAGAGAGTGTAGCTAAAGATTGAGAGGAGGAAAGGACTTTGCACCTTATGTCAGGTAGAAATATCTGTGCACTAAGGTTAATCATCTGACCTGACACCTTTATTTTAGCAGACCTCTACTGAGGAATCAAAAGATCCAAGGTAACCTTAGTCCATCAGGTTATGGCCATCACTTCCCCCATTTGCAGACTTGCTGGCTCTCCATAGACACTCAGAGACTAAGAAGAGTGTGAATGTTAATTTGGATGTTTTACAGATTCAACTCATTCTTTATCTTTAACTTTGAGTTAGCCCCTTCTCTTCTGTTCTCAGAGGACTCTTTCCTATCATGTATGTCTCTTTGAGGTTGAAAAAAGGCATTGTTTCACTGCATAAAATTATATTTTAAATATATTTTTAGATTAAAACATTAAACCTACCTATTGTCACCATTATTATGAATATAGTACATTGGGCAAACTTTTCATTTCCCTTATCTGGAACTGGCATCAAGATTTTGCCTTGTCATATTTTCTATGCTTTAAACAGACTGTGGATCCCAAGATGCCATGATTTCCTATCCCAGGTTCCTCTAGTGGGTATTTCTAGACATAAGATCATTATTACTTTCTTATAAGTTTCTCTCTCTCTCTCTCTCTCTCTCTCTCTCTCTCTCTCTCTCTCTCTCTCTCTCCCCTCCCTCCCTCCCTCCCTCTTTCTCTCTCCATACACACTGACCTAATATATTTATTCAATTCAATTGTCAATAGGGGACGAAAAACACATAAAATTCCTGGCTTGAAAAATTTGAGCAGTTTGTCAATATTGTCATTCTTTTAATAGTCACACAGCACAGGCAGTGTCGAAAGATCAGAAATCTACTTTGGAGTCTCATTTAAAAATTATTTCTTCTTTTGTTGCTATTTTTCCCTGATATTTCTCAGAATTATTATTGGATGGGTCTAGGTATATTGGAGAGGAATGGCAAAATTAGAGTTAAAATGATAATAAATATAACTCACCACTAATGGTATTTATTGAGCCCACATGTGCCAGACTCTATGCTAGATACTTTATGATCTCATTTAATCTTTACAATAACACATGATTTGGGCACTATTGTTATTATTTCATTTACAGATGAGGAGATGGAGATTTGGGGAGGTGATAAAACTTGCCAGGAGTCAATTGAAAGCGAGGCTGGATTCCAGATGTGCAAGGCTCTGTTCTTTAGCAGGGTGTGTCTGTTCTGCCTTACTCTTTTGGAAGATTGAGAATTGGGAGTTATGATAGGACTAGACCACTTTGGGGAAAACAAACATCCTACTCTGCCCCAAAGGAAAATCCCAAATACACAGCCTTGCACAACTCACAGAACACGATTTCCCTTGTGTCTGAATGAATGGTGCCCCTAAAGTTGTGCAGGAGCTCTGTCTCAGGCCCAGGAAGTTGGGAGCAGGTGATGGAGTTTGTGTGTATATAAACCTGAACAGTGTGTGTAGGATGCTGGGGGAAGGAGGGCCTTCCATGCTCTGAGGAGGAGACTGGGCTTCTAGTACGGAAGGGGCTCACGAGGTGTCTAGGTTCCAATCTCTCAGATACGTTCTGTTTTCACTTTTCAAACCGGTTTTTAATCCACAGATTGAAGACTTGATATTTCTGTATTTCAGTTGCCTCCTCTGTGAAATGGAAATGATATTGTTTGCATATTGGGGAAATGTTGGATGGATCGGTGAGAAAAGATCTTCAAGTGGTTGGTGGTTATTTTGTCCCCTAAACACAAAGTGTCAGGTAATGACTATGTTTAGGTTTAGATTGTTATTCTCCTTGGTCTAAGGTGACAACCTTTCAAGATCGTTTAGGTGTGATTTTTGTAAAGTTGAGAGGTCAGGATTCTTGTCTGTCCTGTTGTGCTTTTATTCTTCATACCTGGATCATCACAAGAACTCAATAAATAATTGCTGAATGAGTTAAAATGTCTCAACTACTCTGAGCCTCAGTTTTCCTTATCTATAAAGCAGGGACAATAGTGTGAATCACATAAGGTGCTTAAGAAGATTATTACATTGGATAACATCTTTAAGAGTTTGGTAGTCCCTGCCACATGGCAGGCAGGCACACAACAAATGTTTATTGTTACTATTATTATTGTTCTGCTTATTGCTGCTCATCTCGAAAACATCACCCCTGGCTCTGCCACATAAAACCCGTGTGCCTGGGAACAAACTAGTTGAGCTGAGTCCCAGTTTCTCATTCTGTAAAATGGGGATCCTAATGCCCATTTCACTGATTTTTGTGAAGGTTAAATAAGACCCAGAACTAACAGTTATTTAGTGCATGTTATCTGCATCCCTGAATTAGATACATGTTCTTGTTTAATCCTTGCAAAAGTCTCTGGAGGCAGGCACCATTGTTTTCATTTTGCAATCCAGCACTGGCGTTCAGAGAGTACAGGTTGCAGTGGAAGGTCACATAAGTTGTAAGTAGCCAGTGTCTGTCTGATGCCACTGTCCTGTGGTTAACAATCCTTAGGGTCATTTAAAAGGGTCATAACTATTTGTGGAGCATTATTTGTGACATCTCTCTTGGTGGGCCTAAGGGCTGTAATAGAGCAAGGCACCCTCCCATAATTTGCTCTGTTTAGGTATTTACCAGTAAAGGCATCATGGTGGAATGAACAGTTGAGGAAGTTACCTTTTTTTCCAGATTTCTCTTTGATTTTAGAATTTTTAGACTTTTTTTTTCCAGTCTAAAAATACAGGCTCCTGAATTTCTCAGGTTAATAAAGAGTAAAGCTAGATAACCAAATTTGGAATGAGGTCCTTTTGTGGGTTTTGAAGTGGTTATTAAGTAAAAACAGCCTATTAGCCTAGGAGGTCAGTTTAGTTTTAGAATTGTGCCCATTGACTTGTCAGAAACTTTCTAAAGAAAAGAAATGACATAATATTGTGTCAGTTATAAGTGTTAAAATTTTGCTGGAGAATCATGATTTTGAACTTATCACATATCCAGAGACCTAGAAGCTAAAACTAACTACTTTATCTCTATGTTTTTCTCTGGGTGCATTAAGTAAAAGTTAGTTTGAGAAACAAGAAAAATCCATCCCTAGCTTGAAATATTGTTTCTCTGACCTATCTTTCCTTGCTGGAAGTCATTCCAAAGTTGCTTGGAGTGTCAGGTTCGGAGTTAATTGAGTTTGCCTACTTAGTGAGAAGTAATTCTTTTATTTCTGTCGGTTGTCCCCATAGTTGTGAAAAAGATTTGGGAAGGCTTGACTCAGAAACCAGGAGATACCAACAGAAGCACCGTATTTTTGACTTGGTATTGATTGACACGACTCTATTCAATGTAAACAGCTTGAAGGGAGAGCTGCTGCTACTGAAATGGAATTTGCATTTAACAACATTCTCCTGTATGACATAATGATTAAGTTTCACATTAGTCAAAATAACCAAAAGGGGGATATTGAATTTCCTAGTGGTGAGTTGTAAATGAGAATACTGAATTGGAAATAATTAAATTGCATTTTTGTTTCGGTTTTCCTCTCTGGATGCTACCATTTCCAAAGAGCACAGTTCATGCGAAAGTCTGAATAAAATTCACGGAGTAGCATCAAGGACCTCTGAGCTCAGGAAACTGAGTTTGGCAGTGCTAATTTGTATTAAAGTTGTTGTTGCATGACAGCCGGAAAAAGATTTAATGCTTGCCACCTGAATCAAGGCACGGAACATTGGTTTCTATAACTGCCATGAATTTGAATCGAGGCCAGTATCTCTAAATTTGAAATAAACTGATACTCTGTCTTGAAAGAAGATACAGGCCACTTAGGTTGTGGAAGGTATTTAGAAAAAAAAGTATTTCAATTTAATTTTTTAGCAACACGCACATGCGCGCGCGCACACACACACACACACACACAGACGCACACGCACACACACACGCACACACACACACACAGACGCACACGCACACACACACGCACACATATCTTTCAGAATGTTGGGCTCCTCAGCATCGAGGCCTGTAGTGGCTCTTGCTGTTCGAGGCTCACACAGGAGAACTAAGAAATGCCTGCAGCCATTTATTATCCACTTTCAGCCGGGAGTTAGCAGTGAGTTTTCGCCAGGTTCCAGGTTTGGTGTTTCTCCTCTTACCACAGAGGAGCTGCTCACTTCATCAGAAAGTCATTATCCCTCTTGGATGTCACTATGGTTCAAAGTATTACAGTATTGCTTTAGGAATTTAGATTCTAACCCAGCCACCCTGCTGTGGTAAAAACCATAGAGTCACCAGATGCAAAATCCATTCACATGCCTAGCACAATAAAAATGATGATGATGACAATAATTCATATTTTGCATTTGCAAAAACATCTTTCATCTGAAGAGCTTTTGTAAACGGAACATGCATCTTGAGACTACTTTATAGAAAGTGATCTTTTGAGTCCAGTATGGAAATGAACCCGCCTCTGAAGTGAAATATGGCAGCCATTTAATTACTTTTAACAGGGTACATACTAAGCACTGTTATGTCTCTATGCAGTAAGTGTTTTGCTGAGAAACTGTATAAATTATATGTCACATTAAAAATTTCAAACTATTTTTATTTTTACTAAAAAATAACATGTTCTTCTGATTAGGAAAACACTCAGAAGTTGACTATTTAAACATAAATTTCTGTTGAGATATTTTTTCCAAGCCATAAATGGTTCCCTTAAGGTATCAACAAATTTTTCTCAGGTTTTCTTACAGTATCACGTGTCTTTTTAAAAAATATATATTTTTATTGATTTCAGAGAGGAAGGGAGAGAAAAATTAATGATGAGAATCATTGATCGGCTGCCTCCTGCTGGCCCCCTACTGGTAATCAAACCCACAACCCAGGTATGTGCCCTTGACCAGAATTGAATCCAGGACCCTTCAGTCAGCAGGCCGATGCTCTATCCATTGAGCAAACCAGCTAGGGCAGTAGCATGTGTCTTATTGCACCATCTTGCTTGGGGAAGTAGTAAGAGCTCCGTCCATATACTGTCTCGATGGGCACAACCAAAGCACACTCGACTCTTAATTGCACAGATGCAAATAATCCCAGGCCAGTTTATCTTCTGTTCATGTTTTCTCCCTGTGATCTCATCCATGCTCCAGGCTGTCACATAGCCGCTCTGTGCTCAGGCCCAGTGCACTTTATCTCTGCTTCCTATGCCTTGCCTCAGCTTCTGCTTCATTTTCCCAACTTTCTCCTCTCTCACGGAATCAACGTAGCACCTCAAATACCAAAGTAGGATATCCCTTAAAGTAATGCCTTGGCTCTATCTGTGTGTACTCCTTGAGGAGTTAACCTTCCACCTCATGCCTTTACTCTTATATATGTTCAAGACTTGGAAGTTTTTAAGACAGATCCAATTAGTTCCTAAATCCTGTACACTTTCCTTTTGCATGGTCCCTTACATCTGTCCACTCCATTGTATGAGCCAGTCATTGGGCATTTTACTTCTAACTGAAGGGTTAAAAAAAAAAGTGAAACCAAAATCAATCAGTTTCCCACCCACTAATATCAAACAGATGGTGGAGGCAGAGTTAAAACTATTGGCTAAGATAAAGCTTGTGGGTAACTTGCAGCTTTCATTTATTTTTCTGTAGTGACAGGAACAATTTAACATTTTGAGACTCTACTAGAAATAATGTATGTCTAGTTTGGCTATTTGTAATAGTTGGTAGCATGGTATGTAATTATAAGTTATTTTAAGTAAATATGAAAGGACACTTTTTTAAAGGTGTAATTAAAGAAGAACAACAAATTTCAACATACAGAATGGTAGATGCTTGAATAGCATATTGTTATTACGAAGGTATTGGATAACACTTTTGTTGTCCTTAACTAGTAATCATAGTGAATTTATTTCCCATCAAAAACAAAGAAATTCCTCAAGTTCTGTCATTTTAAGAATATTTTGAATGGTGAACATATATAAAAATCTTTTGCTTGTGAAATTTTGTGTTTTTCTTTAGACAATGGAAATTCTCTTACTTCCTATTCCACTAATATTGTGTGGGTGTGTTGTATGTGTGTATGTGTTGTGTGTGTAGATGCTTTATATTGATGGAATGACTAATTAGAATAAATTATATGTTTACATTTCCAGTGTTCAAGGGGTAGGACATTCATTTATATTGAGTCATTCATTTTTGAGATGAACATTTTCACTGGCATTGTAGGTTTTCACTTAATTTTATTCTTCCAACAATAATCTTAAATACAAAATTTCCCATTATAAATGAAAAAATAACATACACCGGTAATCATTCCAAAAATCTTTGCCAAACGCTATAAATTTAAATCTTTGGTTGAAACTATATATCTTGGGTTTCCTTCTTTGCCAGTAATGGCTATAAATTAGTGATGTTGTGCTATATTTATGTAATTTAGCAAAGCTTATTGAACTAAATAGAATTAAGTATTATCCAGAAAATTTCATTCCAAAGAAAAATTGTTTTTAATATAATATGGTTTAAAATGAAGCCTAACTGACCAGATTCAGTAGATGTAACACATTGTATGTTGTCCCATGTGCTGAAAGTGAGTTGCTTGTTGTTTATATGTAACCCTGACCTGGGTTTTAATGGATTAGTTGGGTTTGGTTTTAATCCCTGCTCTATTTTAGAGTTTTGTATGGTGTTTGAAGCAGAAGGAGGATCTTTATCATACTGCTCTTCAGAGACCTTCCACTTAAACTGGAATAAGGCCTTTATATAATATGCCACTTTTTTAGTGCTTATATAAGGCGAAAATGCTCAGTTAAGTAGATGCAAAAAAGAAAAGAGATGAATAATAACAGAGATCTGGTGTTCTTTTATCAGTATTTGGTTTTCATCCATTAGAGATGTGGCCATATACGTTCAGTAACTATTTAAATACTTACGTTTCAGTCCTCTATAAGCCCTTCTTGTGCTGCATTTTGCACGTAAGTAATATTTAAAGCAGTTTTAAATGCTCTTCTAGTATTTACAGAATTTCCTCCAAAGACATTATCAGCCAAACTAGATAGCACTGAGGTAGCTGGAATACTGTTGTGCTTGCATGTATTTTTTAGAGATGGAAACTGCTTAAAAACACACACATGGTGGAATCAAAATAATGTCTTTATTGTTCATTCTTAACAGAAGCTCTGTTTTCTTTTGTAGAGTGGAAATGGCTGACGTTAATTATCCTTAGTCATGTGAATATTTTGAGAATTTTTGCCCTATCCTCTCTACCAGTTTCTGGAGGAATGGCCACCAAGTCTTCAGATCCAATTTAGTCATCTCAGTCTTCTAAAAGCACAGCGTCTGATTACACTGATGTGTACCTTGTCAACCAATTAAGTCCTGGTGTAATGTGCATAAAGATGTAAAAGAATTTGAGGGCCATATGATATCTATTTTCTCATAAAGGGAGTTTCTTAAATGATGGTAATGATTATTACTTGATAGTTAATGAGGGCCATCTGGGTATGACATGCCAGAACACTGTCTCAGCAAGATATGCTTATAGTGAGACAGACTAACAAGCAAAGAATATATATTGATAAAGAAAATGGGAAATAAATCCTGTAGATGGGCCTGATAATGTGGTTTTTATATATGCCAGTGTCCAATTTTTACTTAGTGTAGGAAGGGCTTCAGTGAGATGTCTTGGTGGAGAGAGGAACATCTATGCCAGTGATGGTGAACCTGTGACACACGTGTCAGAGGTTACACGCGAACTCATTTTTTTGGTTGATTTTTCTTTGTTAAATGGCATTTAAGTATATAAAATAAATATAAAAAATATAAATATTTGCTTTACTATGGTTGCAAATATCAAAAAATTTCTGTATGTGACATGGCACCAGAGTTAAGTTAGGGTTTTTCAAAATGCTGACATGCCGAGCTCAAAAGGTTCACCATCACTGATCTATGCAGTCTAGAGGCCACTGAAATTTTTTGAAAAGAAAAGAATCTACAGTACACAAATAACACAGTGAGGAGTATTTGGTTATTAGAAGAGTCTACCTTGCTGATGTTAGGCTGTTCCTTTATAAATTTGGACTTTTAGTGTTTCAAGAATTAATATTTATACTTTTTTAAGCACACATATGATTATTTTAATATAACCTTAATGGTCCAACAGATCTTCCAAATGGAAGGAAGTACAGCATGAGGTGCCCTAACTGGAATCAAACCAGTGACCCCTGGTGCATGGGATGACCCTCAGACACTGAGCCACACTAGGCAGGCTATACTTTTTCTTTTTAATAAAGAGTTATCCAAATCCCTAAATATCTTTTATATTTAAAAAGGAATTGAATATCTTTTAGAATTCTCAGTGTACACTTTCTGGGGAAGATGTCTTCCCCCCCCCCACCATGTATGTCAATTAGGGATTGTTGGAAAAATAAACAAAACAAAACACAGACTTAAAAGAAAGGGCACATCATGGAATGGAATAGAAGGCAGAAAAAAGATCCCAGGCTTATAGTAGTATGCATAGTTGATTTCTGTGAGCATTCCACAAGGATGTTTAGAATTCAGATTCTGAACATGGATGGCAACAGCTGGCTTCTCCATAATGCACAGGCACAGGCTAGAAGAAGCTATAAAGTTCTAGCATGTCATGGGTTGGTGAGTGAGGATGGATTTACAAGATCAAGGATATAAATGGCTTTGAGTGAGTCGTTAGTCATAAGGTCCAGGATTCTTCATAATTGACATGGCTTTCCCCTGCCATCAGACAGACATCATGAGGATATGCTGTTGTCGCAGCAGCCCTGAGGGCCCATGTGGACGCCGCGGCCAGGACTGCACTGTGCAGGAGCGTGCTGCCTGCCTCTGGGACAGTCTGTGTGCAGCTGTGGCTTGGGAATGTCTTGCATCATTTGAAAAGGCATGGCTGGAGCGCCAGCTTTACATCGCCGGGCTCATTTGCAGGACTTAGAGAGGAGCATCTGAGCAATGGTTTTCTTCCCCCAAGGGCGAATACATACCTGGGTTTTGAGAATAAGAGGGAAATGTTCTCATGCAATTCCGATGGTTAAGCCTTAAAAGGCATATTCTAAAGAGGAGACAGGAAAGTGTGCTCTCTTCAACATAAAACATTTTGGATAGACTACCAGCCTACCTTCCAAGGATTCATGGATTCATGGAGATTTGACACTCTCTGAAAAGGTGTGGATGCAGCTGATTTCCTGTGACCATCAGGGAAAGTGTGGAGAAAGGGAAAACTGTGCACCAGTTTATGTGTGTTGATGTCAGTGGGAAGGGTGAGGTTTTTGGTTTTATTACTATATGTCAAAGTGTATTTTTAAAATGTGACCTAAACCTAAAGAAAGGCAATGCTAGCAGGCATCAACGACTTGATCATTAAAATTTAAAGTTATTTTTTTCGTATCTTTTGGGGCATTTTTAATAGTGGCACAAGCTGTAAAAACTATTTTGAAGGTTAATGGTAGTTTAAAAAGTTAGCAGTTACCAGTGCGTACGATTCAGTAAGAGCAGCTTTGACTGAGCGGGCTGTAGGCACACAGGTCTTTGGCAGAGGGTGGGTATGATTTTACGTTATTATTTTTTTTGAGGTGGAGAAATGAATGAGGCATGCATTCATGTTTTTCACCTACGCCAAATGGAAGACTTTTCAGTGATGTAACGCGTTCGGTTGGAGAAGCTTTTCTGTGGCGCTGCCCCGCGGTGCCGAGAAGAAGTTATGAATGCCGCACTGTTTCAGCGCGCAGGGCCTTGCCGGGAAGAGAGCGTGTGCCTGGGCCCCAGCTATTGAGAAGATGCCAGTCAGGGATGAAAACGCCTTTCATGAAACTATAGCTAACTTCCCTGAGATGCATTACCATAAAGCAGAGAGTATTTTTAAAACCGATAGTGTGAAAATAAGCACAATAACTCATAAAAGTCAGAGGGCCTTCTTTTAAAGTGCGCATGCATGTTGAGTGACTGAAGAAATACAGGTTTGTGTCAGAATTTTTTTTAGTGAATTTGTCTAAGCAGTTTTCCTTCTCTCCCCCTCCTCTCCCTGTTCACAGCTCTGATTTCTTTTGCCTTTTGGTTACCAGTACAAAAGATGTCTTCTGAGACAAATGCTGGTGCATGACACCAGGACGAAGGAATGCTTCGCCCAGTCCAGCATGTTTAAAAGCATCAGCTGCTTGAAAAGATGTTACATTTTTCAGGATGGATTAAATGTTATGATGATCCATGAGAGAGGAGACTAAAGTGTAGACTTTTACAGACATTATCATTTCCAGTGATCAGAGACATAGTAAAATTGGACTTAGATTTTAAACATTTGTAATATAGTATTTTTCCTCAAACAGAAGATGCCCCATAGTCTTTATAAAACAAGTAATAACAATAATAATAGGACAGGGCATGTTTTACATTTTGTAAAAATGTCAAATTTAAAATTGTAAATTTTAAGTACCAAATCATTGCTTTCTTTAGTTTTATGTATTTATGACTATTTATCAAATGATTATATTACAAATAATTTTAATTTCTTCTTGTTCTTCTTAGGTTTTACTATGACTTAATTTGGAATAATTTCATGAAATTTCCTATAGTTGGGTAAAGTGCATATTAATTGAAGTAAAAGCTAAACATTTTGTCATGGTTTAACATACAAAAGAAATGTTTCATTTTTTTGAAATTATCAATATCCTTATAGAAAAAGGAAATTATTGTTATTAATTTCCACTCTTGGATTCATCTACATCAGTAGAAGAAATGAAAGTTCTGGGAAAAATTTTCAGCAAGTACTATTTCAATAAAATATATCAAAATGCCAATATGTAAAATATTCAAATCAGATTGAAGAAGTTATTAGTTTGGTGATTTATTGCCTGTATATTCAAGAATTATAATCTCTAAGTATTGGAGTTATGCCTTAAATTATTAATCATGTTAAAAGGTAAAGTGAATGACATTCAAATTTTCAAGAATTTATTTGGACACACACTGATTCTAATTGGTCAGTGCCACTAGAGGTGGACAGGGTCCTCCTCACAAGGAGGAGGACCTACTATAGAAAAGACACTGAAACAAAGACATTATTTGATTGGCTGTAGCTTAACCAGTTGCCTTATTTGGGAAGGCCTGTTTATAATTGGTTGTCCTGAAGTTTCATTTCCTGGGATTCAAGTGCATTGACTCTGGCTTAGGTTTAGGTTTGCTTAAGTAGCTACCAAGGCATTAGAGCCACCCCAGGCTAATGGTCTCCTTGCTTAATTCCTTTAACAATCATTATGTAAAAGATGCTAAAGCTGTTTACACAAGAAAAGTATTCAGGGATCAAATGATTTCTATTTCACAGAAAGGATTAAAACAAACATTAGGGAAAGGAAAAATTGAGGAGGGAGATGACTGGGTCCTGCAGGCTTACCATGGCCAGCCAGGCCGGTGAGTGCCTGGACTATCCAATGGCAGCTCAAATGTGTGTGCCTCTTGAGCAGAACACGGGGGTTTGTGGGAAGGGAGAGTTTGCTCACTTAACTACGCCTTGAGGTCTTAGAGTGGACTGAAGAGGCTGACAAAAGGCAACTTCTGTCTACTTTTTATATGTGCTTTCTTAGAAGTTGAGCCATTAGAAATGACAAGAAAATGATGGGGCCAGACAGATCTTTCACTTAGTACTCCACTTCTTGGCCTCATCCTCAATAATGGCTTTTTCCGGGGGTAAGAACATAGCTACCTTCATATTAAAACAAAGTGGGGGAAGCTTATACACATAGAAGAGAAAGCAAATATTTCTGGATATTTTTTCCAATTGAACTATGTATTGAACACATTTACTCCTTAATAGTTGCTGCATCTTTGACTTTCCTTCTTCTAATAGGTTTTTCTGGTAATTTCCCTATAATACATATATGCATGTAATTTTTATAGGTACATTATAAAGCATTTGGGGATTTCATAGCCATTTATAGCATTCAGGATACTTTGGGAACAACAGAAAAAATTTTTCAGTTAAGCATTTGTTATAGTTAATTTGGTAACCATTTAATTGAAGAGAAAAAAAAGTACCCACGATTTTATTCTAATAAGACTGACTTTTCTGCATGCTCATAGTAAACTTTTGTCAAGGAAAATAGAGTTTTCTTTAATCTTTCATTTTCATTTATAAAAGGTAATTCCTTATGGTTTGTGTCATGGTATAGAAACACACACATCCCCTATGTTAACCATATTCATTAAGATATGATGACTAACAACCTGAATACTCCATAAACATGTTCAGGTTTCAAGCTTTTAAGTGATCTATTATTGTATGTGAAGAATGATAAAATCTTGTATTTATGTAAAATCATTCATGTGAGAACCCTGGAGGCTGAATTTGGTTTTATATCACTGGTGAGGTGTATCCTCTTTGGGGATCTCACCAAGTACAACAGCACCACCAACAACTAAGTGGATGGGGCACATGTCCCTTTTGTTATCTTCATTGTTGGACCAGTGATGTTACTTGGCTTGTATTCTCACAGTTCTCTAGGGTTCCTTTTTACCTTATTAAATATCTAATTAGTACCCTTTAAGAAAACCTTTCAGTTCATATTTTCTTCTAGATTATTTTTCTTTTATATTTCTAATTGTGGAATCCATGGCACAACAATAGAAAATTGTCCCATCTGGTCACTCAGCACTTATTTATCAAGCGTCTACTATATAACTGCTCCTGAGCGCTAGAGAACACAGATGATAGTACTCTTGGTACCTCCCTTCTAGGATCCCAGTCTGTGTGTGGAGAGGAGCAGGAGTGGAGCCAGACATATGTGCAGAGCAACTGTTGCAACGAGGGGGACGTATGCTGAGGAAGAGGCAGGTGCAGAATGTTCTGGGGCCATAGAGTTGCGACACCAGACTCATTGTGGGTGCTCAGGAGTGAATGTTAAGAGCACTGGAACCCTTTAAATCTTGGACTATGAGAAAGAACTGGGCAGGTTAATGAAGTGGGGAAGGACATTCTAGGCACAGAGGCAGAAAAGCCACCAGGAAATCCATATAGGCTGCTGTGATTGAGCACGTGTAGTTATATGCCAGGAAACAGACTGGAAAGCTATGATTTGGGAAATCATTAAAACTTGTAATTTGTGCAATGGATTTTGAACTTTATTTTATACTTCCTATCACAGTGCCTGAACGAGCTGCAACGGCTCAGTTTGGGAGTGAGCTGGCAAACTCTGGTGGTGATGTGGAGAGAGGTGGGAGGGAGCTCAGAGGAAGGAGATGCCAATGTGAGGCTGTACGGTACTCTCAGCAAGAGATGGCACTCTGATCCAAAGCAGTGGAATAAAGCAGGGCTTGATGAGTGATAGGAGGCCAAGTTTACAGAAATTAGTAAATGAATGGCTGTGAGGGGGAAGGAGAGTCATGATAAGCAAAGGTTTTGGCTCAGTGGACTGTGTTTTTATTCTCAGAGCAGGAAATAGGAGAAGGAGCATATTTCGCCAGAAGATGAGGAGGCTCCTATTGGATAGTTGAGACCGAGGACTTCCATTAGAAAGTGAAATGGCAGAAACTCAAAATGTGTAGACTAATTCAAAGTATGAAAATAATTGAATGTATGCGTTAAGTAAATGCTTGTGGAATGACTGAATAGATGTGTAGATTAGCCATCTATCCATTACATTTTAAATGACTGTTATTGACTTGCTGTAATTATTTTAAAACCACCTAGCACAATGGGAAGCACTCTAATCATTATAAAAGCAAAAGAGTAAGTAGCAGAAACAAATCTTTGCACTGTGTAAAAATTTCCAAAGAGGATAAAATGGCTATCTGTAACCTGAACTTAAGTTGGTTACTCTGAGCGCTACCATTTTCCCCTTCACTGATTTCCCATTTTTGGAATTTTTAAAATAGCTATGGAAGGCTACTAGTAGGCAAATCCAGTAAGAAGAGGAATAAACTTCAAAAGAAGTGACCTATAAAAAACTCAACAACTAGGAGTGAGTATTATTTTTAAAAAGTTAGTGGAAGATTAATCCATTTGGATTCTTGGTGAGATTTATTACAGGAGGCTTGTCAGAATCAATGAGATAGGTTCAGGATGGCTATAAATGGCCCTATTGATTTGTGATTATTTTGTGATAAGGATTGATATTCTTCATGTTCCTTTGGAAAGCCAACCTTGTTAATGGGGCTATAATTCCAGGAGAATCAAATCCCATATAAGATGTCATCTCAACAGGAGGGGCAATATCCCCTTCTGGACTTCTGGGGAGGTCTTCCCTCTGGCAGAATGAAGATAAGCAGGTTGAGGGATACCTGGCTTTTGGCAAAACATAGACTTGGTTCCTAGCTTTCTGTCCATCTGCCATAGTTTCCCAACAATCTTAATAGCATCTTCCTTTGGAGCTGTACAAGGTGCTGGTTTATATCCTTGCAAGGGCAGTGGGGACTGATTGCAGGTAGAATTCTTTCCTCTGGCCCTTAAACGCTATTAAAATAACACACATCATTTATTTAATGACTAGACGACAAAAAACTTCAATGATATTTACTTACCTTATATTGCATCATGCAGCTCCTAACGCATGACTAGTTAGTTCAAAGCAATTTATGTGAATTGTAAATGCTATCCCCTGTATTCAACATTACAAGATATCATTCAGGGTTAGTTAAAAAATACTATTGCATCCCTCTTTGGACTTCACAGCCAGGCCTTCTGTGCCTTGTTTATTTGACTGTGTCTGGGACGAGCCTCTCACTCAGCTTCGTCAACTTCGAGTCTGATGTTGTCAGCACTCAGAGGGCACATCCACCTCAGATGGACTCACATTGACCATGAAGCTAATAAAACCAGATTGACAAATTGTTTATTTGCACTGAGAAATAGTCACACCGATGGAATGCTTGTCTTAGCAAGACAACGTTCTTTTCTGACATGGAGAGTAGATCACACTCAGATGGGGCCTGTGAGCATGGAATCAGAATGGAGGAGGAGGAGGAGGATCAGGCTTCGAGCTCGGTGCCGCCATGTGCAGGTGGACTATGGACTCAGTGGGACAGGACTCCTCCAAGTCTCTTAACCGAGGTTACACCTCCATGTACAGTGTGTAGAAGGCACATCCAGCATTTCTCTTTGTGGTTAAGGAATCCCTTTCTGAGTGTCATATTCTTTATTTAGGTCATCGGGTAATAATTAAATCTTGATGTTGCACAAAATTATTCTGTCTCTTTATGATGACATTGTTTTTTCTTTACTCATTTATTAGCTATCGTTATAGTGGAAATTTCACAGGTCAGTTTCGCTTCCAGGTGTTGGGAGGCTGTTACCATTCAGCCCCCAGGCACAGGCAGTGTCTAGAGCGGAGGTAGTGGGAGATGACCAGCTGGGCTGCCTCCCTCTCTGGGCCTGGTCTTAGAACCACACCTATCATAGAGCCTGCCAGGAAGCTGCCCGGAAAGTAAGTTTCTGTAGCTATTGAGGTTTTAGAGGTAGAGCAGAAAATATGGAGACGGGGAGTGAAGTGACCACATTTTTCTGGCCCAATATCAAGGCACATGGGCCATTTTATGCTTTCATATGAAGGCACTAAACATTAATGAACTTTTATTATTGAATTATATGAAATATACATAATATCATGATTGCAGGAAGAAGGAAGGACTGGAATCAAAGATAACTTTGAAATTTTGCATGACTAGAAGAAGAATGATGATAATAATCAAGAGAGGAAGATTGAGCTATGGAGTGGTTTGGCAAAGGAGTGATTCTGGTGGTCCTATGCTGTGTCTGAATTGATGCTGTATTAAACTAAAAATACCCCTTGGCCCTTAAAAAAGGCTTGTGTGAGAGGATAGAGATGCAGATGTAGGTTTGTGAGGGACAGTTTTGGAGGTTTGAGAGTAGGAAGAACAAAGACACTCCAAAGGAAAAAAACAAAACAAAAAACAACTTTCAAGGAGGATGCTGAAGAGTAGAACAAGGAGCTGAGAAATTCTAGAGGGAAATGTAATTGAATGTAATCAAACTCTCTGCTTGGTGGGAGGTGATAAATTAGGAGGAAATTATAAGTACATGCACAAAGGGGAAAGGAGATTTTAGACCTAGAAAGGGCCACTGAATTTGATAACAATGTCATATATAACAAAAGATCTACTTATTAGCCATTTTGTATTTTTTTATTAGTTCAACTATAGGTTATTTTCTATTTGCCAGGCAGAAGTGCTGGAATTCACTGACAGATTGTGGCCTTTATCTCCCACCGCAAATTCATCATTCTCTCTAATTAATTTTCAATTAGCTTGATTTAAATTTTGAATGGAGATGAAGTTAGTAAAAAAAGAAATAAAAGCATTAGAAAATAAGAATATTGTTATCTTTTTAAGGACTGATGTATCTTCACAGTTTCATAGACATAGTCAAATTAAAAGAAAATGTAGTTAATCCTCACCTGAGGATACTTTTCACTCACTGATTTTTAGAGAGAGTAGAGGGGGAGAGACACAGAGAAAGAAACATAGATGTGAAAGAGTCATATCAATTGGTTGCCTCCTGCGCATGCCCCAACAGGAGCCAGGGATTGAGCCTGCAACCTAGGTATGTGCCCTTGACAGGAATTAAACCTGTGACCCTTCAGTTCCTGGGCCTACTCTCTAACCGCTGAGCCAAACTGGCTAGGGCTAGTCAAATTTTGATTATTAAAATGGTGGTATGAGAATCTTTCTAGTTTTGATATTATCAGATACTCTGTTTAATTAAGCACTTTTGTTTACATAAACAGGATCTCAGCTTATCTTAGCCCAGATGGAGTTTGAAGAGGAGGATTTTTAAGTCAAATTAATTACATTCTACCCTGGGGAAAGAGAACCAGCAAGTTTGCAGAGATATCATCCTTTGAATTTTCCAAGTTAAAGAGGAGATAGAGAGGATAGGTGTTCCATGGGGGAGAGAGAGAAGAGGTGTGGATGATGGACTAAGATAGCTCATATTATTTTATTTGAAACATATTATGAGTTCCATGAATACCATAAATTTGCACAAATTAAGTACTTATATTTGTACTTAAATATAAACTTCTGAGGAAAAATTTAAAGACTTTTGGGATTCCATGATACCTTATTCGTCTACTTGTTAGAACAGATACTTGCAAACTGACTCTTTGGATATTAAATTAATACCTGATTATCCAAGAGTAAAGAGAGGCTAATACTGCCCATACCTCTCTTTCAGCAAATACAAAAAATAATGCATTAAAACTGCAAATTGTAGAGAACAGCACAGAATATTTTCTCCTTGAAGAATATTAACTTAAATGTATAACAATCATTTCATAAAAAGAGAAGATAATCTTTGATGAAGTTTGTAAGATAATTATTTGCTATTAGGGCCTTAAATTTAAAAAATTTTGGATAGCCATTCTAGTATTTATGTTTTGGATATTTAAGAACTTTGAGTTTCTTGAATCAAGATTATCTACTTGGAACAATTATCACTCACTAAAGAAGCAAATAATCCTTGGGAAAATTATAAAGAAGACAGAAAATAAAGAAAACTATTTTAATAGGACACTGAAGCAGAGGCAGTAGAAGGAATACAAGTTCAAATCCTGATTCTGACACTAGCTTTGTGGTTTTGGATAAATTATTTCACTCATCCAAGCTTCAGGTTATCATTTGCAAACTTAAAATAATAGCCATACAGGGCTTCTTTAGAAAAACAAAATGATATACATAAATATGCCAGACATGGGAGGCATTCAGTATATGATGATTCTGCATATGAGGAGCCATGCTGAGCATTTTTACTCATGGAATTAGGACCAAGCTTTCTGGAAGAGATACCAATGAGGAACTTTTTTTTTTTCTTCTGTGTCTGCTTTCTTTACACTCCCATGGTCTCGGCTCACCTTGTATTCAAATGTGAGCATTTTTCCAAACTGCTTTTCTTGGCACTCTTCTCTTTTTGTTCTAAATTTCTCCTTGAGCTCCTTTGTCCTGTGTGTCTCCTTCAACTATCCTCTGTGTCTTAATCACAATGAAACTCAACTGCATTCCTTGACCAGAATTCCTGATGACAATTATACATATTTGGTCGATGTTCAGCTCTTCTAAATCAGCCCTTCTAGTTCTTTCCCTTTGCTAAGGGCTTTCTTCTTGTTGTCCTGTTATTTAGTTAATACTTGTACTATCCCTCCAGTTACTCAACTTAGAAACCTCTGAGTCACAGCTGTGCCTTCCTTCCGTGGTATTTCTACCTCCCCTTTGCAGTTCATTCTCCCAGATTCTTCTGTTTCCCATCACTGCTCAGGCACTGCCATTTTTCAGCCAGACAACTGGAATAGCCTCTTAACTGCCTTCATTCTTTCCATGTCGTGACCTATCTAAAACTCTCACTGATGTATCAGCCTCTGTGGAAAACAGGTTGGTTTTTCATCACAAAGTTACCCGGCAGTTCCATTCCTAGGTGCCTACCTGAAATATTTCACAATGAGTCCTCAAACAGTTACAGTCATGTTCATGTTCACAGCAGCACTATTCACAATCGTCAAAAGATGGAAACAGCCCAAATGCCCATCAACAGGTGAATGGATAAGGAAATTGTGGTGTATACACACACACAAAGGAATATTATTCAGCCATTAAAAGGAATGAGGTGGTGATATATGTATAAATGTGGATAAATCTCATAAATGTTGGGCTAAGTGAAAGAAGCCAGACACAAAAGGTCACATATTGTATGACTTCATGTATATGAAGAGGTAAATTCATAAAGACAGAACACAGATTGATAGTTTCCAGGGCAAAGGGGAATTAGGGAATGGGGAGCAACTATGTAATGGGTGAGAAAAATAATTTGGAACTAGACAGAGCTGCTGGTTGCAAGCATCATTCAGTAAATGCCATCGAATGATTAAATATCTATTATGTGCATTTCCCCTCAATTTAGAAAACCCCCACAAACTTTCACTGGCTCCCCCTTGTGTCCAGAATGAAGCTCGCATTCCCACCCATCAGGGAACAGGTGCTGTTCCCTAAGTACTTTGTATTCTTTTGTCATGTTCTACCTTGGCTTATGCTGTTCTCCCTGTCTCCTTTCTTGGTAAAGCCCAACTGCATACTTTGAGGAAGAACGGAAATATCAGAAAGTCCTCTCTCTAATACTCCCTACTCTTGCCACCTATTCAGGTGATAGTAATTCTTCCTCCTGTTCCTGTTCTCATAGGACCCTCTCCCACCCTGCACCATGCTGGATTGAGGTCTTATAGGACCCTCTCCCACCCTGCACCATGCTGGATTGAGGTCTTATAGGACCCTCTCCCACCCTGCACCATGCTGGATTGAGGTTAGCAGTGTTCCTGCATCTTTCCATCACTAGACGGTCGGTCCATCATTGGGCTGGCACTGCATAAGATTCAAGTCTGTATTCCCCTTCCCAGTATAGTGTGAGGGACACAGTGAGTACTCAAAGTTGGCTTTTAAGTTTTATTATTAAAGAGTAATTTTTGCTTCTTTGATTTGAGTTATTAACTGTGGTAAAAAATTCCAGTTGAAGTCCCCCCCCCCCTTGATTTATAATAGTAATACTGTCAGGAATTAGATGGGGATCATTACAAATGTTATATTACTTGTTAAACACAGTTGCATTTTGTGAATAATTATCCAGTGTATATTTCCATCCTGAAATATTTTAAAACAATTTTTATTGATTTTTTTAAGAGAGAGGAAGGGATCCTGGCTGGTGTTGCTCAGTGGTTGAGTGTTAACTTATGAACCAGGAGGTCACAGTTTCATCCCCAGTCAGGGCACATGCCCAGATTGCAGGTTCAGTCATCAGTGGGGTCATGCAGGAGGCAGATGATCAATGATTCTCTCTCATCATTGATGTTTCTATCTCTCCCTTTCCCTTCCTCCCCGAAATCAATAAGCATATATATATATTAAAGAGAGAGGAAGGGAGAGTGAGAGAAAGAAACATTGATATGAGAGGGACACATCGATCAGCTTCCTCCTGCACGCCTCCTACCTGGGATCGAGCCTGCAACCCAGGCATGTGTCCTGACCAGGAATAGAACCAGCAACCTTTTGGTGCATGGATGATGCTCAACCAACTGAACTACACTGTCCAGGGCCATCCTGAAGTATTTTTATTTCATTTCCATTAATTATAGGTACATTAAATTTTTTTTCTATTTTAGAGAAGAAACAGTTTTAACATATTTCTTACCTTTGGTAAAGATCTTCCCCCACTCTTCCCAATACTTGGGGAAAAATTCTGTTAATGATATATTTTTCTAAGCCCAGTTATCCTACTGTTACTTGGTTTCTTTTCTCTTTTTTCTTTAAATTTGTTTAGATCTGTGGGCTTTTTTGCTTGTAAAAATATCCTGAATAAGGTCGCTTAGTTTGCTACAAGTGCTATCTGGACTCTGGAGACTCTGACCAGGAGTAAGATTCAGTCCTTTATCCCAAGTGTTTGCAGTGGGTTGGGGTGAAACAGACAGGAAAGCCCACAGTCACCACACAGTATGATGAATGCTGTCATTGGCATTTATACTAAAAGACCTGGTATCTCCAAGGAGGGAGCCCCACCCTCTTCTGCAGAGAACAGAGGAGGCGGCACAGGTGCAGGGTCATGAGCTGGTGGCAACCGGGTCAGATGTGTCTGGAGAGTGTCAACAGCCTGACTTAAACTATACTTACCAGTTGTTGCCCAGGTCAGACATGTGTGAACCAATTTTGATCAATTTGAACTTATTTGCTACCAATGTCTAGTTAGACCTATCTTAATGACTGTTGCCAAAATGTGATTTACTAGAGAGCTTTTCAGCTCAGATGCCAGCAAATGTGCTATGCTGTTTTGCCTCTGTGTTCCTCCATGCTGCATGATAATTGGTTGCCAGGATTAACTCTGTGGGCCAGCTCATTCCCTGATGATGCCTGATAAACCAGGGTGCCACTGCAAGGCAGTGTGTGTGTGTGTGTGTGTGTGTGTGTGTGTGTGTGTGTGTGCGCGCGTACGCATTTATGTCATACATGCAGATTTTGTGAGTTGTTTCACATCTGGTGCAAGTATGTGAGTAGAAGTTCGAACTTCAATTAGTTGAGTTTATGAAGCACTGACAGTGTAGGGCAATATATGAGGCATGTAGGAAATTACAAAGGAAATAAGAAGCACAATCTTTGTTCATATTGAGTTTATAATCTAATGGAACAAATATAAATGGAGATACATGATAACAGATAAAATAAACATAAAAACATAGTCATAACCAGTTACAGATGGATAGAGATATTTGCACAGTGCTGTGGGGTTGGGTAAATGATTGCAGTGACTGCTGTCAGCTAGAGGAGTCAGGAATTGTTTTAATACAGGATGTGAAACTTAGGCACATATTTTCAGGACAGGAAGGACAAGAATTAGTGTGGGGGAAAATATCCTAGGAAGTACAAACGAAAATGAATAAAATGGATGAAAACACAGAGAGTTCATGGGCTATTTGTAGATGGTGGAAAGGTTTGTTTGAACAGCTGAGGTTTTGTAGCACATGGATTTATTTTGGAAAACAGAGTAGGCTCACTGCTATATAATAAACAGTTCAGAATATCAGTGATTTAATACAATCAGAGGCTACATTTTATTTTGTTTAAAAATATTTTTTATTGATTTCAGAGGGGAAGGGAGAGGGAGAGATAGAAACATCAATGATAAGAGAGAATCATTGATCAACTGCCTCCTGCATGCCTCACACAGGGGATTGAGCCCGCAACCTGGGCATGTGCACCGACCGGGAATGGAACTGTGACCTCCTGGTTCATAGGTCGAAGCTCAACCACTGAACCATGCCAGTGGGGCCAGAGGCTACATTTTCTATCAGACCAATGGGAATATATGTTAGTGGGGTCTCTGTTCTGTGTAGTTATTCAGGGTCCCTGGCTCCCTCCAGCTAACATGTAGGTTCTAAGAGCCTTTCATTCAGCTGGTGGAAGGGACAGAAAATGCTAGTCAAAGGCTAGTCAAAGGGAAGGCTATGAGGGCCCAGCTTGAAGTAACCCTGCATGCATTCCACTGAACAGAACTCAGAGCCCCTCGTGCACGAGGCTGGGAAAGTGCCCAGGAGGAAAATGGCATGAGTTTTGGGAAACACATAGTAGCCTCTTGCTATCACCTTTATGCTAGTATCTCCTGAATCTAGATGACATCCTTATTTTTCACCTGAAATTTACTAGTAGTTTGTTCTGTCCAATTTGCCTAGTAAGTTTAGCTGCCTCAAACTCACCACCCCTCCTATCCTAGCTTCATTACTTTTTATCAACAATTTCTTCATTCTTTTATCGCCTTAGCATACTTCAGAGTCACTGTTAACCTCTTCCTCTCCTTTGCTTCATATATTTGACAATGTTCCTTCAGAATGCCTGTTCAGTCTGTTCTTTTTTCTTTTCCTTTGTCTACTTCTGGACACTTGTCAGTGGCCTCATCTCCCAGTGATTGGCTGGTATCACAATTTCCCACCTAGAATCACACCTGGATATTGCTACTAGACAAATCCTTTCATCTCTCTACATCTCAGTCAGTGATGCTTTTACTCTGACTATGAATTCCAAATTCTTCAGTTACACTGATCACTGTTATCCTGCCTCCACCCGCATCCAGCTTCCTTCCCGCCTACTGAGGGCTGAAGGCCCCACTTCTGCGCCAGGCAGGCTGGTCACATGGGTCTCTGTATTGCCAGGGTGCTGATCCCCATGCTGCAGACATGGGATTCCCCTGGAGAAGGTGCTCTCCCACACCTCTTTGGAGCAAGCCCCAGCGCATGTCATGTGTCCCACACAAACACAGTGCCTCCTGGTAATCTTTGTGTTGCATGTTCCACTCACTCTTGTGGGGACTTAGTTATGGATAGCATCATTTTGTTATAAAAATGCTTTATGTGTGCATGTTTTGCCTCTCTACATTGATTGGTAAGATCCATAAGGGTAGGGATTATGTCCTATTTATATAATAAAGAGGTAATTGCTAATTTGTCCATTACGGTGTCCCAGTCACAACCAGACTGTGGACAGGGCCTGGGCGGGGACTTCCGCCCCCAGCGCTAACGTCACGCTGCCTGCGTGCGTCCCTGTTCAGCACTAGTATGATCCTGGGCGGGGTGGCTGGGCTTGACGGGGGACCTAAGGCTGTGCCCCCCACCGGCACGACTTGATGGGGGACCTCAGGTCACACCCTCTGCCCAGCGGGTCTTGACTGGGGACCTTAAGCCATGCCCAGCAGGGCTTGATGGGGGCGAGACCTCACACTGCACTCTCGGCTTCAGCCCTGGGCCAGGAGACCTCAGACTGCGCCCCCTGCCCCAGCTCCCTGCCGGGAGACCTCAGACTGGTCCCCCCCCCCCCCCCCCCCCCCCCCCGCCCCAGCGCCGGGCTGGGGGACCTCAGGCTGTGCCCCCTGCCCGGTTGGGCTTGACAGGGGACTTCAGGCTGCAACCCCTGCCCCAGGACCGGGCTGGGGGACCTCAGGCTGTGCCCCCACCCAGAGAGGCTTGATGGGGGGTGGGCCGGCTGGGTCTAGGTCTCACCCAATGGGGGTGGGGCCAGCCAGGTCTGGGTCTCCTGCGTTTTCCAAGCACGAGAGGGTGGTGGGCGGGGACTTGACTCTAGGTCCTGCAGTGCACCTCAGACTCTGACAGGAAGATTTTATATACATTTTACTAATTTTCTTTCATTTCTGACACTTCTATTATAGAGAATGGGCAAATAGCAATATTAAAATATTTTTTCTCATTAATTCTCTTTTAATGTACACGAATTTCGTGCACCAGGCCACTAGTATCTTACAATTTCCCACAGAGCCTACCTTACAACTAGACACAAAGTGATTACTCAACAACTGCTTGCTGAATGAATGAGTTGAATGGAGATGAAGGCACTTAGGTGTGAAGATAATCATTTGGATAGGACTTTTCATGTGATTCAAGAGGCAGTTGGGAGCCATTGAAGGCTTCTGAGAACAGGAATCAAAAATTACTCATGGAAGAGGATTCTTATAGTTGTATGTAAGGTCCTGTAAAGTTGAAAATAGACAAATACAAAATGTTAGAGATGGAATTAAACCAAAGTGTCTGCTTTGTTCATGCAAGCAATGTAGGAGCCCTGGAAAAGGGGAAATCTGAAGCGAGTGTGGATTCCTGGTAAGCTTTCTAATTGTGAAACACAATACATAAAAGTAAATGATAGGACTTACTGACACCGAGAGCAAAGGAGGGAGATGGCTCCCAGGAACCCAGATAGCAATGCAGTCTTGAGGATAACAACTTGGGAAGGAGTGTTGATGTGAATGAATGTGATGTGTTGATGTGATGCAAGGTTGGTTTCAGGTTGCAGCAAGACTCTCAGATACAGATATTCTACAGACATTAGCAGCACCAGATGTTTGAAAGAGCTTTGATTGCAGAGGTAGGAGACCAATGATCTAGTCCTAGCTTTGTTGTCTTTGGGGTTTGTGACCTTGTGCAATCATTCAGACTTTTTGTAATATTACTAGTAGGTTAGGTGAGAGCATTTTCATGGGGTAGAGCCTTACAAAAGAATTTCATAATAACTTTTAGAAATGCTGTATATTTCTCAACATTTTAAATAAACACTTCAAATATACAGAACATTTGAATGACTTTTACAGTAAAGACTCAGACACCCATCACTTAGATTCGCCAATGAACATGTTACTATGCTTACTTTATTATATATCTGTCTACCTGGCTACTTCTTTATCCATTCATCATTTTGTTTCTTCCTCCTCATATTCATCATTATTATATATAATTCTGGTCAAGAAGAGAAAGCATAGTAGTAATGAAATGTAGGGTTACAGAAGTGCTTACATCTGAATCTTTACAGTTATCTTTAAACATTGTCTTATATCCCACATCTAGTCCATCAGCCTCATTCTTCAATCATCTATTTGATACTCTGCATTTAGTTCATCTCTTCAGCTCCACTTTCAAAATATATTCCCAAACTGTTTATTTCTCATCACCTTCTCTATTACCCTGTGCCAAGCCACCATTCCCACTAATGGATACCTGGGTCCTTTACTTCCACTTTTGGCTTTTACCCATTTGTGTTCATCTGTGAAGAAGAAGGTGGTATGGGCAAGCCTTCTTCAAGTGAGATGGAAAGTCACATGCTGGTGAGAGCTGATATGAAGTGAGCTGATGCTCAAGTGTAGAAGCTGAGAAACACAGTAAGAGGAGGGTTAACATTTGGGAGAAAAAAACAAACACGTAGTTTCTTTTTTTTGTAATTGGACATATTATTTTTTTATTATTTATGTACTTATTTTAAAATCTTTATTGTTGAAAGTATTACATATGTCCCCCCCCCCCATTGACCCCTTCTAGCCTGCCCCCACCCCCACTGCAGGCCTTTACCACCCTATTGTCTGTGTCCATGGGTTATGCATATATGCATATAAGTTCTTTGGTTGATCTCTTCCCTCCCCCCTCCCAACTCCCACCTTTCCTTGGAGATTCTACAGTATATTTTCATTTTCCTTTTTTTTTCAAATTATAAGAGAAAGTTTATTTAGAACGTCACAGAGGTAGTAGAAGTGAGCCAGGAAACAAATTATAGAGGCCAAAGAAGGGCCCTTGGAGCTTAGCAGAGAGAACGGTAAAGGGAATAGGCCTGGAGGGAAGACGAGGGGGAAGGGAAAGGCACCAGAGAGGGAGAGCCCCAAAACCTTATTTTTCTAAGCCAGTAATTGACAATTTGAGTCCCAAGTAGTCTTAGCATGTTTTTTTTAAGAGAAGCCCTTTGCATTCAGGTATTGACTTTATTGAGCATAGATGCAAGAATTCTCCTGTACAGGCATGTATCATAGTAACGTGGGGATTCTAATTAAAATATTAACTTTATTCATAAATTTTGTTTTACTTCTTTGCTCAATTTAATACATAAAAATTTCCTTCCTGTTTTTGCTATAAATTTATTTCAGTATTAGCCCCTTTTAATCCCTTTCACCATTTAACCACATCCACAGAATAAATACTTATCAGTTACGGAGAAATTGGAATGTAAGCTCAATTATGTTAAAAACTAATGGATAACACTAACACATAGTAACAGCTTCCTTTGCAATATTTATTCTCTTGGTGATAAAATATATATATATATATATATAAGCCCAATAGCCTATAGCTGCAGAAAGAATTTAGCTACAAGTTTATCAATTTGAGCAGGCCAACTGCACAACTAAATGCATGTGAAACTTAACAAATCCCTCGGGGAAGCTGACTGTAAGAATTTTCTAGTCTATGTCAAGTTACTGAGGTGCGACATGGTGGATTGGACTTAATGCCTTAGGCAAGCACAATCAAATAGAGACAGTTTAAGATTTTTCTGTGTCCATGAAGGGATCTCTGGTAGGTATCTAAATGAAGCTTTCAGAGAGGAATATAACACCATCATAAACTCTCTTTCCTGAATATGTTGGTGAGTTATTTTGGTTTAGAAGGAATTCAAGTAAGATTTACACAGGGTAAGCTTTGTAACAGTTGAAAAATTTAAGATTATGATTTGCTTCATAGGAATATGGGAAAATACAAAGCACTTTTTTACTTAGATTTTAATTTAAATTTCAAGAAGAAAATTCAAGAATAGTGTATGTATTTTTTTGGAAGTACTTTGGGTTATGGCAATTTGATTTTGTGGTCGCTTAACCTTGATGATCCCACCGGCCCCAGAATTTCAGAACATTTTGGTGTAAGAAAGCTACTGTAGTAAAGTGGTTGGGTAGTTTGGATCTAGAGCCCGATGACCTTGGTTTGAATCCCAGGTACACCACCTATTAACATATCAATCAGGGCAAATTAGTCCACCTCACTTTTTTAATTTGTAAAATGGGAATAATATAATCAGTTTTGGGTTGTTTGAAGATTAAATGAATTAATCAATATGAAGCACTTAGGATAATTCTTGACTCATAGCACTCAGTAAGTGCCACCTATCTAACATCAATGACTATAATAATACTTTTGGGTATTATTCTTCTGTGATCACTCCGAAAATATATTGCAGTTTCTCGGGAGCAGGAGTCATGCAGTGTCCCAGTCCTTTAGCTGCCCAGGACTCAGCCCATGATGGTCAATAGAGGGTGGGGCAAAAGTAGGTTTACAGTTGTGAGTACACAAAATACAGAGTTTATTCTTATATTATTATTTACTAGTAGCCCTGCACACAAATCCATGTGCCAGTAGCTCACTGCTGCCTTCCTTTAGCTCTCCGCCCACTGCCCCACCCTCCTGTAGCTCCCCTTGCCCCCCCCCCCCATACGCTCCCTCATAGCTTGCTGCCCTGCCCACTCCTGTAGCTCTCTGCCGCCCACTTGTAGCTCGCTGCCCCACCCTCCTGCTGATCCGTGATCCGGTCATTATGTGGTTGGTCGTTATGTAATGACCATTTGCATATTACATCTTTATTATATAGGATTAGTTACTAGAGTACTGGTACACAAATTTGTGCACCAGTGAGCTCCCTTGACCTGGCCTGCGAGATTGGGCGGAAACCTGCTCTCCAGTATCCCCTGAGGGGTCCCAGATTGTGAGAGGGTGCAGGACAGGCCGAAGGACCCCACCGGTGCATGATCGGGCCAGGGAGGGACTGCAGGAGGGCTCTAGGGCGTGTTCGGCCCTTCTTGCTCAGTCCTGATCATCTGGATCCCAGCAGCAAGCTAACCTACTGGTCGGAGCATCTGCCCCCTGGTAGTCAGTGCACATCATAGCGACTGGTTGACATGTCGACTGTTTGCCCCCCTAGTGGTCAGTGCATGTCATAGCAAGTGGTTGGGCAGCCTTAGCATATTAGCATATTACGCTTTGATTGGTTGAATGGACGACCGGACACTTAGCATATTAGGCTTTTACTATATAGGATTGTGTTATTTTTCTTATGAACAACTGTAAACCTGCTTTGCCCCACCCTGTATGAGAGGTAGGTTTGAGAGTTCGATCACCAGTCCCTGAAAGAGTTAGAACCCCTACCAGACATTGTTTCCCACCTGGTGAAGGCACTCCTAAGAGGAAACTCACTCTGAAATAATCTCTGTCAGAAACTAGAACCTCTAATCTAGATGGGAGGAGCAGCAGACTAGAGTTGAAGGGGGAAATTAATTGTTTTAGCTTTTAAGTCTTTGGGAATCTTCTCAAAATTGTTAAAGCAACTGCTCCTTGGATTGGATTTTGGATTGGCTATTGGATTTTGGATTTTTAGGATTCAGAGAGTTTTGCACCATTTTTTCATAGTCAAGTCAGTCATTTGAAAAAGTCCTTTCAATTTATTCCTGTAATCTGCCTCATGGTACTGAGCTATATCCCTAATAACAGTCTTCCCACAGAAACCCTGCCCCGCCCTAACCTTGGAAGCATGCAATTCCTTCCCCCTGACCTGGCTGACTGACCTGAAGGCAGGGAGCCACGGATCTTGACCTCAGACTTCTCCCTTGACTCTGTGTCATTGACCACTTTCCACATCTCCTCTTTCCCTCTGGCTTTCAGGAGCCCTGCTTGTCTGCAACTCTTCCCATTGCTGTTTCCTGTGCTTCCTCTTTCTTCCTTCAGAACTTTCCTAATCAGAACTCAAAAAAAGACCCTTGGGCAGGAAAGGATGAGAGAGAAAGCCTGGGTCTAAAGAGGGCAACCACATAATTTATGTTTCAACCTGGGACATTTTGAGGAAAAAGTAGGGCTACTAATAATTACACTAGAGAGATCTGATATAAACCTGGATGTCCTGAAAAACTGGGTTCAGGGTCTACCTTGGGCCTAAGGCTGTAGGGAAAAGCAATTATTTCACTATCCCTTTTCCTTGTTTTTCCCCCATAATAGTACCACCAACAAATTAAAGCCTAAAATAATTACTGGGGGAGGATCAACTGTGACTTACTACAACCTGGTCATCTTAGAGGCTTAGCAGCGAAGCCTCCAGGTCTCTCAAATGTCTGCCAATGGTCAATCAGCAAATCAGGACACAATTATTATTACTGGTACACAAAATTCATGCACAGGTAGGGTCCCTAGGCCTGGCCGACGATCAGGGCCAATCAGGGCCTCCTGGCTGCCGGCCAGGGCCTTCTTTCCAAGTGCTGGCCGGGGCCTTCTTTCATTCTGTGCTGCCCCCTGGTGGTCAGCTCACATCATAGTGAGCAATACGTCTCCCAGGTTGGACTCCCATGGGGACACTTTGCATATTAGCCTTTTATATATATAGATTTTTTCTGATTAAATGAAACCAGTAGACTTCTTTCTTCATTTTTTTCTCTTAGTAGGGGAGAACAGCATGGGAATTCAGTCATTTGTACAATTGTTGCCCCTCATTATAGCTTCTATAAAGTTTCATAATGAGCAATGCTGAAAAATCCTTTAACGTTTACCAATATAGGACAATGGTTGGAAGCACAGTTCCCTCTCTCCACAACTGTGACATAACCTGGAAAGTTGAGGGGAAATTAATGAAAACATTTATATTTCTAGTAAGAGCAGATTCATCTGTGCATGCTATGAGACTCCCCATATTATTTAAATAAGTGATAGAGTCTATTAGCAATGAACTCTGTAAACACCAGTTCATTGTGCGCGAGCATAAAGTAAATAAACTAAACTCAAATTATGACTTTTTTTGTTATCCATTAAGACCTATTTTCCAATATTCACAGTCAGCAACAACATAAAATAATAGTGTGTGTCAGTGAATGTTGTAGTAATTTTAAGTATATACTAATTTAAATAAATGGAGTTCCTAGTATGAGTACCTCCTTTTAAGAGTGCCTGCTATAGATGCCTCAGAATGTGAAAACTGGGAAGGATCTTAGACAGTAACTAGTGCCAGAGGGTGCAGGGAGTCCAGAAGCCTGTGTCATGTGGCTTGAATCCCTACTTGCCTCATTCTATAATCTTGTCTGTATCTCAAAATTTAGTAAATATTATTATGCTACAGTAGGTAAAATAGATAATTTTAAAATGTTGTATTTTGCTTCAAAATGGAAACCTACATCACCAGTCATGCTTAGGAACAACCTGCTTTTTTTTAGTGGAATCCCTAATTGAATTAATTCATTTAATATCTTCAAAAGTTATGAAGGACCTGAAGTAGATATGTTTTTTTTAAAATATTTTTATTGATTTCAGAGAGGAAGGGAGAGGGAGAGAGAGAGAGAAACATCAATGATGAGCGAGAATCATTGATCGGCTGCCTTCTGCATGACCCCTACTGGGGTTCGAGCCTGCAACCCAGGCATGTGCCCTTGATCAGAATCGAACCCGGGACCCTTCAGTCCCCAGGCCAACGCTCTAACCACTGAGTCAAACTGGCTAGGGCTAGATATGGTTTTATATAGCATATTTTCAGTTGTGGAATTCAAGAGGTTGTTTTATTCAGCAGACATGGCCCTTTGTTTTTTTCCATAGCAGGTACCACTAGAAGTATACTTAAAACATAATGATACTGACACTTTCACTTTCACTTTGTATAAATAGAAAAAGCTTCCCAGAGGAAGGATATTTGATATTCCAGAGTGGAGGTCAACAAACTTTTTTGGTGAAAGGACAGATAGTAGATATTTCTGGCTTTGGGGGCCATGTGGTCTCTGTGACTACCCAGTTGTCATAAAGCATGAGCCATTATAGACAGTGTGTAAAAGAGTGAGCAGGCCGTGCTCCATTCAGACTGAATTTACAAAAACAGACCGTGAATGGGAATGTTCTGTGGGCCATAGCTTGCCGACTCCTTTTATTTTGTGATGATAGGTCCCTAAACTTAATATTAACAGAGATGAAAACTATATTGTAAATTTATTCGAGTTACATAGTAAAGAAGAAACCATGTATCTTACCATTTATTGAAGAATTATATATGGTTAGGATGGCTGCTTAATTGAAATAATTTCTCATAAATGTCATACAGAGCAAAAGAGAAGCACTGGCAGAGATTATTACCGCAACATTATTTGTAATAACAAAAAAGAGAAACAACCTAAATGTTCACACAGAAAGAACTGGTTCAACAGAAATCTGCACAGTTAAAAAGTTTGAGCTACAAGTGTTTTTACTGACAAGGAAATTTCTCCCTAACACCATTATCTTGAGATCAAAAAAAGCAAGTTATAGAATGATATATACACTATGACACCATTTATGCTAAACAAACAAGTCACAAAGGAATGCTGCATATTCTCTGTGGATACAGATGCATGTTCATGAATTTATAGAAACAAGGCACTAATCTGGTGACCGTGGGGATAACACAGGGAGAACTGGGTTTAGGGGTGAGAATGCAAAACCACAAAAGACATTAGATGATGAAATGCAAAAAATGCTGGACAGGTGCTTATGTTTTGAAACAGTATAAAGAATGAGGGCTGTAATTTTTAAGTTTATAATTATAGGCATGACATGTTTAGTCTTTATAATTTTGAGGGCTCTATGGGAAATGAATGTTAGGTAAGACTTTTACTTCCAGTAGAATGGCCATACCATTTATTTATTACATTTGGCCTTGGATTACAGAAGATCTTTGAACATTATGAAATTTGAGAAACTCAATAACTTTGCAGAAGTGGTCAGCAGTTTATGAGCTGTGTGTCAATGTTATGGTCAGTCTGGCTTTAGGAATTTACACCCGTGCTGGTGCCACACTTGGATAGGGAATCTTATTTTGCAGCATGCTACCTTCTCAAGTGAAATCTGTGCAGTTTTGATGCCAATGTACCTCACTTTAGTACAGTCACATTGCTCTAAAATGTGGCTGTTACCAACTAATATTGTATGTGAGTCCAGACTTAGGATGGATGATATAAAGCAAAAAGATGCTTATTTATTGTTGAGAAGAGGCTGTATTTTCACTCTGGCAAGTGTTTGTTGTAGACCTACTATGAACTCTTCACTGTATTGGAAAAGTAGGTGATATAAAAAAAATGTAAATGATGGCCTATTTCTTATTGGGGAATAAGAAGAAATTAGGTAATATCAAAAGACATCACATTTTCAATGCCAACTTGAGAATCCAGTAACACGTATAGCAGATCAGGGACCGATGTGGGCTGAAAGAGTTGAGGGTCAGTTTAAGAGAATTGTGTCTTGCTTTAGGCCTCAGTGTAAAGTTTGGATAGACAGAGGAAACAGAAAGGCAGATTCTAAGGAGGAAGCTTGTGAGAAATGCCTGAGTCAGAGCAACTTGCGGCATCGCTTCTGAAAAGAGTGTTAGGTGTAATGATGACAATGGCGGCATCAGTGCCACCGATGCTGCTCATGGCAGTGTCAGTAGGAGCATCAATAGCAGTAATAATACGAGGTTATATTTTGACCAAGAGTTTTTTGCTAGATAAGGTCATAAGCGTTTCACTTTTTCAATCCTCACTAAGCCCCATAGTACAACTCTTTCCCCCCATCACACAGGCAAGGAGTTGAGGGTTAGAAAGAGAATGCAACTTCCCCAAGAATATTTAGCGGTGAGAGCCAGAGTCAATATGTAAATACCGGCTGCCTGACTCCCAAGCCCTGAACCGCCCAAGGCCAGACTGCCCCAGAAGATAACCATACTCTACTGTTGGCTCTCACACCAAGTGACCCCATACTCATTTCCCCAGCGTAAAATAAAGGCACCGGGTAGCACAATCTCTAGGACTTATCATGCTCACCCTGTGGTTAGTTACCTCATCAGAAAATGGGGCTAATAATTGCTCTGGGCAGATTAGATAAGACAATGAGAGAATACATGGTACAGTGTCAGGCAAATAGTAGACACTCAAGAAAAAGTTAGAGTCCAATAAATAAACATTGTTATCATCCTCTGATCGTCAACAGTTAGGCAAGATAACTGCGTCATCATTTGTTCTACTGGATGTGTCCTAACCTGTGGGTGAGAGAGATGTAGCAGGGTTAGCATGAACCTCTCTCCATATTTACATTAAGAGGGAGAACTTCCCTGAAGATGCGGGTTATAACCGGGGAGAGAGCTTGTGAGAGATCCTCTTAACTTTATTGAAATCTAATTGCATATATTGTATTTGGCGAAGTGGAAGTGGTTTTCTAAAAGTAAAAACATCTGTGGATTTTCAGGAGCCCGGCATGAACAAGCCAATTGATGTAAGAAGGTGTAAGTTTATAAATGACAAGAAACCAGACTTCTGCTTTTCCTACTTCTTCCAGTAGCTTTTAACCTTTGTATCTTACTTATGCATGGAAATCACTAAATTGTAAACCGGTTGTGCTCTTCTTTGCTTTCTCTTTTTGTTTTTGGTATCTTTTCTTCAGTTTACTGTTAGTTTTACTGTAGGCTGTGACAGGGAGGCAGCCTGCCCAGAGTGCATTCCTGGTTTGTGGCAGGGATGAATCAAAATACAGGTTTCTCAATTAGAAAGGCCTGGGGTCATGTGCTTCCCGCCCCGCCCCCCCCCCCCCCCCCCCCCGCTTCAAATATTCAACATTTTTTCATTTTTCCCTCTCTCCTTTTCCCTCTAAGCAGTAGTCTGATTTCTCCAAATTAACTTTTATTCAGGACCCCGCTATGTACATCAGACAGGAGTGGCCCTGCTAAGGTTGAGTGGGGCCTGGGGCCATGCCTGCATTTCCCTACCTTTTCCTCTCCATCCCTTGGTCCTCCATCCGCCACCAAAGTTTCTACACAGGGCAATTATATTGAACATTGTCCTGTCCCTTACAATTTCATTGCTGATACAGGGGCACTGTGAATTTTAAGACCTGGTATAGGGCTTAATATTTTTATCTTCTCAGTAACTTCAGTAGGGGTATAGAATGGAAGAGAACTGAGATCTCTTCTTACACAAAACAAATCTTTAATTGCTGTCCACTCTAAATATTTAATTTCTAATATTGCATCACTACTTCAGTACTGACTAGCATGTTCTATTCCTAGAAGGTAGCTGAAGTTTAATGAGAAGTAATAACTCACTAAATATAATGAATCATGCTTCTTAGAACAGTGATGGCGAGCCCTTTGAGCTCGGCGTGTCAGCATTTTGAAAAACCCTAACTTAACTCTGGTGCCGTGTCACATATAGAATTTTTTTGATATTTGCTACCATAGTAAAACAAAGATTTATATTTTTGATATTTATTTTATATCTTTAAATGCCATTTAACAAAGAAAAATCAACCAAAAAATGAGTTCGTGTGTCACCTCTGACAAGCGTGTCATAGGTTCGCCATAACTGTCTTAGAAGATCATAAAATCTTTCTTTTAAGTGAGAGTTTCACTTTTCAGATTCAGACCCTATGAGAACCTTCAAACTCTATCAGGAAAAAATGTATGATAGAGTTAAAGCCATATCTTTTCATCAACATGTTTATATAAAGACAGTGGCAAATCATGACATAACTCAGAGTCTGAATTTGTTGATTAGTCTCATAGTGATAGCATCTATCTTAGTGTTCTGGAGACTGAGAAAGCAGTGGGGATGAATGGGCTATGACTGAAGCTGTTCATTCAATACCCTTGAGAGGTAGCAAATTCTAACGGTCTACTTCATTGGATTTCTGTTTCCTTGCTGATAAGATACACTGATTAAATGAGGAAAAGAAGTCAGAAAAACCATCATATTCTTCAGTCAAATTCTGCATATCTAAAGAATACATGGAGATTATATTAGTTGATTTCTTCCTACAACTAATGAAATTGTTTACTGTTATAATATAAATACTTTATTCCTCAAGATTGTCTTGCATATTTCTCTAGATATTAAATATTTACTGTAGGTTACCAACAAATGTTTTGTTAGCCAGACTTGACATTCTTATAGAAAAAAATGTCTGAAATGGAATTCAGAATCATGAGTTTTGGCTCATTTAACTAGTCTAGATTTAAATTAATGAGTTTAAAAGTAAAATTTATATTCTGGGTAGTTTTATTTGTATTCCTTTTGTTGTTATAAATGTAAAACGTGCTTATTGTATGTGATACAATGTACAGGCTTATAAAGACAAAGTTAGCCCTGGCCAGGAGGCTCAGTTGGTTGAGTGTCATCCTGTAAACCAAAAAGGTTTCAGGTTTGATTCCCAGTCATACCTAGCTTGTGGGCTTGCTCTCTCGTTGGGTGCATATAGGAGGCAACTGGTCAATATTTCTCTCTTTGGCTTTCCTCCCCTCCCTTCCCCTCCCTACCCTTCCCCTCTCCCCTTCCCTCCTCTCCCCACCCCTGCCCTCCGTTCTCTATGAAATCAATAAACATATCCTTGAGTGAGAATAAAATAAATAAATAAAGACAAGGTTACCTGTGATCCCACCTTACAGAAATATAACCATTTAAAAATTTTTGGTGATAGTCTTATAGACTTCTATTGTATTTATATGTATATAGTCTAAAAATGTATTTTACTGTTACATATTGATCTTACTACTCTTAAAATTAACATATTGTAAAAATACTGTTACATATTGATCTTACTACTCTTAAAATTAACATATTGTAAGATAATATAAGTATAGATACACAGTATTTAGTTGCATAGTATTTCATGTAAACAGTTTCTTATTAATGGGTATTTAAACAGATTTCAATATTTTGTTTTTATAAACAATTCTGTGGATATCTTTGTGCATTTGTGCGTGTTTGTTCAATTACTAGATTGCTTAGCATAAATTCAAATAAATAAATTTTGATAAATATTTTTAAGCTATCCTCCAGATGTTTTTTTTTCATTTTTTTATGTTAGTAATAACATGGAAATATCAAAATAAGCTGAAAATAGAAATTAAATAATTTTCACTTTTGTAAATACTTTCAAGTGAAGAACACACACAAAATCCATCTGAAGCCTCATCAGTGCAGGATCAGTAGGGTTGATCTTACTGCTAACTTCCTGAAAGCCATTACTCAAGTCAGAAAAGCAAATGTTGAACAAAGTTCCCTCATAATTTTGTTTAGAATAGCCAAAGATAGGCAAATGGTAATTTTGGATAATATGAAGATGTACTCTGTCGTGTTATTTTGGGGAGGATGTGACTATACATTTTATGGTAGAGGGAGAGGTAAGGGGCAGAGTAGATTATTCATTTAAGGACTATATTTTATGGCATCATGATTTTAGTATTAAAAATATAGGAATAATAGTTATAGAGAAAAATAAATTTGCTTTTTGTTCCCGTCAAAGTAGATAGGTTTGAAATTAGTGTCCTCAATTTAAAATACAATATTCAAATACCAAAATTGGAACCCAATGTTCTATACCATTCTTTTGCAGTAATAAATTATTGTTTGTTCAAGGAAAACTGAATGGAACAGATATTCAGAGAAGCAAACATGAGAGGGAAATACTAAACCAATATCAAGAGGCTGGTGAGTGTAGGAACTTGATTCCACCTGGAGAGAGAAGAGGTGGTTCTGCCACACTGGCGCTGAGCAGCAGATCTGAGATACTCCCCCGGGGCGTGAGGCTGGGGCGTCCACGGAAGCTCCATCCTGTGCTTGGCTGGACCGAGAGCAGTGCTCATAGAGGAATCTCATACACTGACTCCAGGGCCTGCGGTAGTCTCCCTTGAGAAGTGGAAGGAGGCTGTATGTAGACCTGAAGTGGTTTCCTGGGAGAGACACTGCATTCTTGGAGTGAGGAGATTAGAATTGATGGCTGGCGTGTTGAATCTCATTAAACCCAGCGGCTGTATTAAATGCATTAAAACCAGTGCATTTAGAGCAGTGGTTCTCAACCGTGGCTGCACATTAGAATCACCTGGGAATCTTTTTAAAATCCTGATTCCTGGGCCTCATCCTCCGGAAATTCTGTTTCTTTGTTACTAATGTTGTGGCCCCACCCCATAACAAAGAAAGGTCTGGATGGAAACTTATAAGGCCTGAAATACAGGTAATATCCTCATGTATTTTTCCAGTTTTCAGGACTGGAAAGACTGGGTTTGATAAGGGTCTTATTAGTAGAGCCAGGAGAGTTTTACATTGAAATTTGGGGCTGGTAAAGGAAAGAAGGAAATAAAATAAAATAAGCAAAACATAGAATTAATATTTGACTAATGAGGAAGAGTGATTGAAGACCCTGGAAATACCCTAGAAACCATAGCAAGGCATAATAATGGGAAGGAGTTCAATATGGTCAGATATCTGTATGACAGGTATAAAGTGTAGCTTTTAAGGAGAAGATTTAATTATGATGTAAGGGATCTAAGCAAATTAGCCCTAAGACTAACAGTAGAACAACTGCAATGAAAGGGCTTTCTCAAAGAAACAGATTTTAAAAAATACAGGTAGAACTCCTGTATATTATATAGGCACATAGGCATACACATACAGCACATACACACACACTCACACACACACACACACACACATACACACACGATATCTATGCATACATAGACATATACTCAGGAAAGAAATACACCAATATATTACAGAAATTTCCTCTGGGTAGTAAGATTGAATAATTGTTTTGTTTTTCTGGTTTTCTATGTTTTCAAATGTTTCAACAGTAAACTTTTATTACTTAGATAATTAAAATAGAAGTTAAATAATACTTATAAATAACAGAAATACCAAAACACACATTTGAGTAGAAAGCATTTGAGTGTGGATAAAATAATTAGACATAAATAGTTGTTGGACACCTTTTGACATGGATGAGAGGGATTAAACTTTCATTTTTGAGACTATAAAACTGTCATTGAGGTGGGCATGGGAATGCTGAGGAGTTTTATCTCTATAGATTGTCTTCTAGAATGCTGAAAATTTATGGTTTGTCTTAAAAAAATCTCAAATAACTGAGGAAACAATGGAGTAATTGGAAACTCTCAATTTAATTCTAAATTAAAGGATAATTTGTTGCTCAAGTAAAGATTGTACATAGTTAGGGTTGTAACTTGCAGCTTTAGGAAGCAGATTTTGAAATCCCAAATAAAAAAGAGTTTAGGTTCTTAAATTCAGGGACAGTGTCCCTACAATATTTGGCCCATAATAGATAATCTAAAAATATTATAGGTGTGATTCAATGACTTGTGACTGGAAAAGAATGCCTGGTATTTAGTAGACACAGTAATATTTGTGAAATAAATTAATGATTGGAAAGAAAGGGCATTTGAGCAAAGGTGGGTCATTGATGGAAGAGGCTCTAATAAAATTCTCACAATAATAGATGACCAGAACAAAGAAGAGTGGCCATCCAAAAACATATATGTTTTCAAAGTACACTGGTAAAATATAGAAATATGAAAGTAGATTTAAAGTTATGTTTGGAATCAGAAAAAGAAGAGAAATAAAAGCTCTAGCTCATTTTTTAAAATTTTGTTTTATTGCTTAAAGTGTTACAAAGAGTATTATATATGTCTCCTCCCCCCCGCCCCCTTGAAATTCCCCCGGCCTCCCCTACCCCCTAGTGTCTTATGTCCATTGGTTTTGCTTATATGCATGCATACAAGTCCTTCGGTTGATCTCTTACCTCCCCCCCCAACTCTCCCCGGCCTACCTGCTGTAGTTTGACAGTCTGTTCGATGCTGTTCTGCCTCTGTATCTATTTTTGTTCATCAGTTTATAATGGTCCACATGATCTCACTCATTTATGGATAATAAAGACCATTATAAACTGATGAACAAAAATAGATACAGAAGCTCTAGCTCATTTTTTAAAAAATTTTGTTTTATTGCTTCAAGTATTATAAAGAATATTACATATGTCTCCTTTTTTCCCCCTTGACATTCCCCCGGCCTCCCCTACCCCCCAGTGTCTTGTATCTATCACTCTTCTAGGGGATTCTGTAGCAACTTGTTTGTTCTCCTATGTGTTCAGTTCTCTTCTGCATCACACTTGACCATTTCTGTCTCTGACTCTCTTCAGATTGTAATCACTGTTGTGGTTACATCTTTGTCATTTTTGTGTTCCCTTCATCCTCATAAAAAATAGGGGAGAATGGGGGTAAGGGGGAGAAATCAACCAAAGGACTTGTATGTACACATATACTAGTAAGCATAACCAAGGGACACAGACACCAAGGGGTGAGGACATGATTGGGGGGATGGGGGGTAAATGGGGGGATAAGGACACATATGTAATACCTTAATCAATAAAGAAAGAAAAAAATAGCCATGTGATTAGAAAAAAATATCCTTGGGATTAAAAAACATACTTGCACATTCTAGCTGTTTCATAAATATTTGCTGATTAGCATTGTTTGGAACAGATGGTATAATGTTAAAAGATGACTAAGGAGTAGAAACAATACTAAATTCTCTACAAAGGATAAAGATTTTTCAAATTGTAAAGGGCAACACAACCATAGCTAAAAGAACCTGAAAACCACAAGTAGGTGTAGAGACCCTGTATTAGCTCATAGTCACTTTAAATTGGTACAGACTTAGACGTTGCACTAAAAGAATTTTCAGTTGGGATTATGGAACCACTTTTTCCAAATCTTTGGAAAAGCTAGGAAAAGGAGAGAAGAGCTTATATCCTGAGTACAGTGGATGCCTGAACTGAGACCTGTCCTGGGATGGGAACTATTAAATGGATCAATGAATTGGCAGCACTTTGGAAGATAATAGTCATTAGATAACAGCCAGGGTGCCAAGTTAGCTTCATTTCTTTTTCAAAAAATATGACTACTGAGCCTGTAGGTTAGAGAAATTCTCAAGGCACAGTGTACATTAATTTGTGCAAGTATTTGAGAAAGTAACTTATGTTATAGTTGTGGGCTTTTGTGGATATACACATTGTGTGATGAGGAAGTCATGGGATTTAGAAAATGGTCCCCAAAAGATAATTAAACCAGAGGCTAATCTTTTAAGAGACACTGTTTTAATTGGGTTCTGTTCAACAATTTTCACCATAGGCCCATTTATTAATGTTCTGCAAGTTAGAAAATTATGAAGAACCATCATTGATAGTGTGGTGGTTAAGGGTGGCCTGAACTCAAACCCTGGACCTGTCACTAGCTGATTGTGCCTTAGTTTTTTCATCTGTGAAATGGATATAATAGTACTTACTTGTATGGGTTGCACACAGGGCCCTTAGCAGTATGCCTGGCACTTGACAAATATTTCATAAATGGTGGCTAGTGCCTGCTTAGAATGTATTGTGCTAAAGCATTTTATACACAAGGAAACTAAGGCTTAGAGAAATTAAATAGCATCAAATGGACAGGAATAAATTTCCTCAAGGTTAATAATAGATTAAGAAAATGAGATCCAAGAGCAATAACTGTAAAGTTCATAAAATTTTTACTTTTGTTAAAATAATTTAGATAAAATTGATCTAGAGGTTTTAGTTGTCTATGGATATGATCCATTGTTATGGCTTTAGAAACAGAAAAAAAAAATGGTCCTACTACACGTGGGTAATTTGACCACATCTGGAATATGTTTTTTTTCCACCTAAGCATTTGCTAAAAGGAACAGATTGTGGATGATGAACACAAGGCACGCGGGACCAGCTGCAAGACCCAGAGTTAATAAGTTTGAAAAGCGGGGACTTTGAAGGAAGCATGATGGCTGTCTTAAAATATTTGGGAGAAATCATTTGGAAGAAGGATTGGTTTATTCTGTGATACTCCAGAATGGGTTTCCAGGGCAGAAGTTATGGGGAGGCCAATTTGACCTTTAGATTTTGCTGACCTTCAGAACTATTCAGAAGTGGGATGGTCTGTCTGCCTTTCAGTGCAGTAAACATCATCTTCTTTAAGTTGTGGCACAGGCAGCCTTCTCTGAGATGCTGTGGAGGGAATTGCCATATTGGATGGAGGAAGATGACTTTTCAATTTTCTTTTAAATTTAAGAATTTATCATTTTGTAAGAAACTGAATCTATTGAAATAATGCATTTTCTAATGATGAATGCTACTGGTTTAAGGCACCTATTCTTTAACTTTATGGATTTAATTGATTTTTTTAGATCATAAACAAGTTGCAAATGTAAGAAATATATGTTTCATTTTGGAAAATGATGACTATTTCACTGTTATTGAGAAAACCATAATTTAAGTTAGTAAAATTCAAAGCACTGAATTCATTACGTTACCAGAAAGACAATTTCCTCATCATGATTAATTGTAAGACCTTTCTTCCATCATTGAAGAGAAATCATTTGTGTTTAAAGAACATTTATGTTGAGTTAAAAGATGACATTTCTTTGATGCTGTGTGTACATAAGGGTAGCTTGTAGAAAGATTTAAGAACACAAGAGTGCAAACTCATAAAAAATAACTTTTCCACATGAAAAGCCATTTGATATGTATCAAATATACTTAATAAGGTTATTCATTTTGGAACCTATATTTTCTTCCTTTCTTTAAAAAAAAATCTCTTAAGATTACTGGCTATGGTATTATCTTGCCCAGATTCATAACATTATGCTAGAATTTTGCTGAGAAAAGTGAGTCTGACTTCAGTGGCAAACTGTGCTTGGTTAACCCCCTTCCCTCCCACCCAGGTGTCAGGCCAGCCAAGCTGTTCAGCACAATGAAAGTTCTTGTTTGACCATAACTGCACATCTCACTCCACAGGCAATCAGCATTTTAATTAGTGACTCAAAGGAAAGTCATTGTCATCTAGTTGCTTTATCATAATTGCCAAATAATTTACCATTGAATAAATAAATAATGTAAAGGAGAAACCTCCCCTCATAATGCTGCCATTAATGCTTCATTTTTTTCACCCCCTCATTTGTATTTGTATTAATACACAGCCCACTTGAAAAGCAGTAATTTGTAGCCTATCCTTTTAAAAACTGGAGATGGTTTCCTTTTCTATCACCACTTTGTACTGCATGGCTTACTTTAAGGTTTAGATAAAGGAAGCTCTTGGTGGCTAGTGTCTCTTCAAAGGTGTGTGAAAGTGAATGATTGATTTGCTGTGTGCATCATTGGGACTAGGTAACTTGCATTATGACTCTGATGTACTGTGTAATTGATGCAAGTCCTTTCATAGCCTTCTGAGATTGAAATCAATATTCATTTGGAGTGCAACAACTGTAATAAACTGCATTGCTTTTGTAAGCAGTGGTCTAAGGCTTTGTAAAGGATCAGTTCGGAGTGACAGATTATGGTTGGGCTGGGGTCTATTTGAATAGATAAGAACAATGTCTGCAAAACAACCCTGTTTAAAACAGCTGGTTTCATGAAATTAACTTTTTGATGTTGCTGTATAGAAGCTTCTTTACTTTTCCTTTATATGTGTCTGTCTTCTGTCTGATTACAAACCTGGACCCCATGGGAAGAAGGAGTAATTATTTTAATAAATAAGTTGATTTTCATGATTAACAGCATAGATGTTTTATATACCTTGACAGGTTTATGAAATCTCCTTTTGTTAGTGTTATCCCTTTCAAAGTATTGATGATTGACAATTGGATTTGCATTCTTGGTTAAAAATGGATATGCCTGATGATATCTAGTACAGAGTAAAACTTCAGATACCAAGGAGATGCATTTTGGAGAATAAAGAAATCAATATCAATTAATTCTTACACTCAGCACATTATGTGATAGCTGGTATAGTCTAGAGGCCATGAGTGCTGGTTCAGGGGTCAGAAACATCTGAGTGAAAATCCCGACCCCACTGTTGACCTTGAGCAAGTGGTGTAAACTTTTGCCTGGGCTTACTCTTCTTCACAATGCAAATGATGCTTGTTACTCCCCCAGAGTAATGCTGGGAAAATTAAGTGAAATAATTAGATATGAGCCCTAGCTAGTTTTGCTCAGTGGATAGAGCGTCGACCTGCGGACCAAAGGGTCCCGGTTTCAATTCTGATCAAAAGCATGTACCTTGGCTGCAGGCTCCTTCCTGGCCCAGACCCTGAATGGGGCGTGTACAGGAGGCAACCAGCTGATGTGTTTCTTTCACATCGATGTTTCTCTCTGTCCCCTCTCTCTTCCACTGTCTCTAAAAAATATAAAAAATTAAAAAAAAATCAATGGAAAAATATCCTCGGGTGAGGATTAACAAAAAATAAATGAATTAACAAACAAACAAATAAATAAAAAGAAATAATTAGATATGAAAAACACATTACTTGGCACACTCTAAGTAACTGACGATAATCATGCCCATTTTGGGGAGTGGGATCAGAATTCCTTTCTTTCTACTCCGTTTCTACCACCTTGAAAGTGTCTCCAGCCTCTCACTGCCTAGAAAAGGAGAATCTCAGTGCCCATTTTGCTTCCCTGCCTGAAACTGTTCAGCATGGTTACTTTTACTATAACAAGTCCAACATTTTTTTAATTCATCACTATCCTACCCACCATTTTCAATATGTTGCCCTGTAGGTTGCAGGGTTATTGTGAGGAGTAGATGATGTCCTGAAAGAAAACTATATCACCAGGGCCTGTACAGCATCATCATCTTCATCATTTATTTATTTTATTTTTTGTTCATCCTTACCCTAGGATATTTTTTCCATTGATTATTTAGAGAGAATGGAAGGGAGAGAGGGAGGGAGGGAAGGAGGAAAAGAGGGAGGGAGACAGTAACATTGATTTGAAAGAGACACATGGTGGATTGGTTGCCTCCTATATGTGTCCCGACTAGGGCTGGGAATTGAACCTGCAACCCAGGCATGTGCCCTTGACTGGTAATTGAACTGTGGCCCGAGGCTCTATCCACTTAGCCACACTAGCCAGGGCTTATAATCATTTAAATCAAAGCCAATGTTTGGGTTCTTACTAGTCAGAGGCAATGTTCTATGTGCTTTCCTGAATTGAGAACTGTTATCCCCATTTTACAGAAGAGGAAATCAAGACATAGCGGGTAATTGGCACATAGTAGTTGCTCAGAAAGTGGTGGTTACTTTTACTATTACCTTGAATTAAGTGTCTGAAAAGTCTCTCGTTTTCTCCAAATATATACATTTCAGGAGTGACAAATTATACCCCAAGGGGTAAAACCAGATTCCAGACATAGATACAGGGTTTTAGGAACATAAAAATAAAAATGTCATTTAAAAATGCCTCCACACATGTTCCCACCTTCTCACCCTTCTAATCTTCCCAAATTCTACCTATTTTTAAAAAGTCAAGACCTTTTTCACTGAAGTCATCCCTAACTATTTGCATCCTAGTGTTATATTTTCTTCTCTGAGCTCCTTCAGTACTGTTAGTCTTTACATACAATTTAACATTAAATTATGTAAATATACAACATGTAATATTTTGTGATAAAGACTATGTCACATGCTTTATCCACTAGTTCTTATAGTGAGGGTTGATATTCTAATTGGAGTAGGAGTGGTAGTACACAAATTTGTTACTACTTAGTGAGTACACATATTTTCCACATACAAAGGCTGTCCATGAAACCACGTGCCAAGGGAGGTATCATCATCCCCCGTGCACTGGTGCGGACAGCATGATGACTCACAGAGGCAGGTAATGTGCCCAACGCTACAAAAGTCTGGACTAACGTGCAAACGAGGGGGTCTGTCAAACACGAACCCCATATTTTTTTCTATCTTAAAAAAGAATCCCTCTTTTTTTTTTTTTAATAGCCTCCTGATCCCTTACTAAATTTTTAGTCAGAGGAATCACATGTTTGGCCTTTAAATAGGCATATTTACATTACAGTATACAAGGTATAAACTTTGAAATGTCTATATAAATGTTGATAATAGAGATTATGAATCAAAGCCTTCCCAGCTCCGTCTTCTGGTTGGCACCATCCAGTATGGCTGCCCATTTCACATCTCTGACACAGATGGTTTGACAAGATGCAATCTGAAGGCTTTCAGAAAGAAATCCGTCTGTGGTAGTTTGTGTGTGATATAAATATTACAAGGTCAAATTCATTTTTTTCCAGTGAGGCAAAATGTTAACCTTACACTTGGATTCAAAGCTGACCCATGACATCACTTTTGGAATGAATATATCTTTTCATTGGAAGGTGTGACCTAATCTCCATATTTTTTCTATGTATCTTACTTCCTAATTTGACTTTGAGTCAGAATCACCTTTTTCATACATGTGTTGATGCTTTCTGCCGCTGGAAATAGATCTCTATGCTGTTAACAATTATTCTCATTCCTAATACATTCTAAAAATGCATGATGAGGGTGGATTGATTCTGTAGTTGTATAATAGCCCGAATATGGCACTGGGAAAGGGGATGGAAGAATATTCAGAATATGCCCTTTTTACATTAGACAGTTAAATCCTTTGGTAGGTTTGAGGTTGTAGGGAAACATCCTTTCCTGGTTGTGATATAAAATGTTGGCAAATATGAGCTTTTGTCTTGACTACTATTTTTATTTATTCATAGTACTTATCTGAAAGTTGGGAGGTTAGATTTGTTCATTTATTATAAGTATATTTATGGAGTACGTCTCAGACAGACCTGCATTCAGGTCAGATCAGCAAGCACTTAGCGGGGGTGAAAAGATGAATAAGACACTGGTTTTGCTCTTAGATGTTCACAATGTGAATAAGTTTCAGGGAAAACACGATATTTTAACATATTTTTGGAAGAGTATCCTGGTACGTCTTTTGGACAGAACAATATAGTAACACACATTCGAGTTCTTACATTTTAAGTAGTTACTTATTGGACAGCACAAATCAATAGGATAAAAATATCTTTCATTCATTGGAAGTCTTGTTATCGGATACTATGGCAAATACCAGGTAGTGTCAAATTAAAAAAAAAAAGGCAGTTATAAAATATTCACAATTTTGGTTTTAGTTAAAAAATACATACACATATATTGATACACATACATAGGAATATGGAAATATATCAAAATGGACTAATTCTGAATGTTGAGATTGATCTTTGTTTATATTTATCTGTAGTTCACAAACTCTTCACAATAAGCATATATTACTTTTATAAGCAGCAAACACCCAACATCGAGAAAATTAATTCAATTTTATAGAACTCAATACCCTTATAAAACTTTTTCAAATCTAAATTGTAAATCAGATATAATTTTACCATTGAATTACACCTTATGTGGTGTTTGCCAGAAGGGAGGATGGTTTAGGGGACTGGGTGAACGATGTGGTGGGATTAAGAACTACAAATTGGTAGTTACAAAATAGTCATGGGGATGTAAAGTACAGCACAGGGAATATAGTCAGTAATACTGTGATAACTATACTATGCCTGGTGGGCATGAAAATATTGGGGGGAAACACATTTTAAGCATATGATTGTCTAACTATTAAGTTGTACACCTGAGACCAATACAAAATAATATTGAATGTAAACTGTAATTGAAAAATAAAATTTAAAGATTAAAAAATATATATATACACCCTATAGCTATGCTCACAACACCATTTTATTCTTAACTTACTAGTGCACTTCTGAATTTGCTCAGGCACACTTGAAATGGGCCTTCATGCCCACTAACAAAAACGCATGTCTCCATAGAGGAGGCTGCTGCCTCTGCAGTGATCACTGAGATTTTGGAAGGTAGAGGGCAGCTAGCTTAATTGGTTTTGTGCATAGACTGTGGGGATCAGACAAACCTGGTTTTGGATTTTGGCTTTGCCAGTTTTGCCTATGGACCTGGAGTGAAGCACTTTAAGTTTCTGCGTCTTATTTTCTCATCTGAAAAATGAGGATATCAAGATGTACCTTGTTGGGTTGTTGCCATATTTCAACATATAATAACTGTAACACACCAGGAATGACGCATACAGAGGGTGATCAATAGATGTTAGTTGTTCTGTCTAACCTCCTCCACCCCAACCATAGATCCAGTCCAAGCATTGGCAAGAAAAGTTGGTAATTTCAAGTCTGCCGGGCAAGGAGGCATGAATGAACCCTTTCAGACTCTCTGAATTTTCAAGTGGGTTCCACTGGGAAGTGACAAAATACTAGAAAAAAAATTTTCAACCCTTAATCCTGTCCTCATTGTAGGCTTTATCTGCTAATATCAGACTAGACTTTTGTCCACTCCAGAAGTAACAACATTCCAGATCAAGTCTTGACTTTAGATAAGAAGATGTATTTGTCAAATAGAAATAAGTTCATTTATATCAGATGACTCTTATTTTAAGGAAACACAGAACACTTCCTCCTTACTCATCGTCTGGCTGGTTCCTATTCAATTGCCAGATCTCAGTCTAGACCAGTGATGGCGAACCTTTCGAGCTTGGCGTGTCAGCATTTTGAAAAACCCTAACTTAACTCTGGTGCCGTGTCACATATAGAAATTTTTTGATGTTTGCAACCATAGTAAAGCAAAGATTTATATTTTTGATATTTATTTTATATATTTAAATACTATTTAACAAAGAAAAATCAACCAAAAAAATGAGTTCGCGTGTCACCTCTGACACGCGTGTCATAGGTTCGCCATCACTGGTCTAGATGATACTTTCCAGTACAGCTTCTCGGGTACCTCAAGTTTGACTGTGACCCTTCCGTGTGCCCCTTATCTTGCTTAGTTGTAAGTATATGTTAATTACCCGTCTCCCTTCCCCACTAGCACGTAAGCTTTCAGAGGGCAAGGACTCTGTGTGGGTCCTTATTGTATCTGCAGTCTTGAACACAGTTTTAACTCCTAGTAGCTATTCTGTTAACAGATTTTTAAAAAATATGTTTTTATTGATTTTTAGAAACAGAGGGGAAGGGAGAAGTAGAGAGAGAGAAACACCCATGAGAGAACCATCAATCGGCTGCCTCCTGCACGCCTCCTGCTGGGGAATGAGCCCACAACTGTGGCCCGTGCCCTAACCTGGAATGGAACCGGCCATCTCTTGGTGCCTGGGACAATGCTCAACCAATTGAGCTACACCATCCAGGGCCAGTTAACATCTTTTTATGTGCTTTGTTTGGGCAGAATTCACTTGTATCTTAATACAGCCTACATACCAGCAATGGTATAAATGTTTTCCTTCTTGTTGCCTCCTTTCTGCTCGCTGTGCTCTTCTTGCTGTTGTCCCCCCCCCCCCCCCCCACACACACATTTTTCTGAAGAGCTGGTAGGACTCTAATCTATAACCTTAATCTGTCCCCATCTTAGTTCTTCCTCATCGTGGGTGCACTATTTTTATACTCCTGCTTCCAGTTCACTCACTTCTACTTTGCAATCTTCTTAGCTGTAGTGTACCAGTTCATCAGACAGCTAGTTCAAATATATTTTCAGTCTCTCTCTCATATCATTTTGATTGATTTTGCTCATACTTCATGTAAATAAAAATAGATTTTGGCTTCTTGATTCCAGACCTCAGAGTTCCTTAGCCCTCCCCTGTGCCTCTCTTCCTCTTTCCCCTCTGTACCACTGAAGCTGCTCCTCTCCTCACAGAGTCTAGCAAGGCTAAATTCCAGGGACTCCCCAGGACCCACCAGCTCAGGGAAGGGGGAGGTGTTAAATGCGATGTACTTCATGCCTGTTAAGTGTATCATTTTCTCCGTGTGACCCAGGGAAGGAAGGTTACTAAAATGCTTCTAATTCCTAGGTCAGATCATAGCCTGCAGCCTGGACCACCAACGTTGGCAGAGGGGGTTGGGGATTGGGTCACAGCCAGACACTTGGAGATACGCACAAGGCTCTGTTTTTCTTGGGCTGAACTGAGTAGTCTTCCTGCTCCCTCCTCTTCTAGGAGTTTACATAGATGGAAAATAAGTTTGCTCCTTTGGCAAAATGGCAAGGCATTTTAGGGAAAGACGTGTTTGGGCACTGAGTCAGGAGGAATAGGAATCATTGGAAAAGCTGTCGTCTATTCATTTTCCCCCTGATTTTCCAGGCCCTCCCTCCCCACGCAAGCTTCTTTCTCTTTCTGGAGATATATATTGGTGCAATGAATTTCAGGATTGTTAAAAAGAATTTTACTTTTAAACTTGCAAATGCTTAACACATGGTTAACTACTTATTCAGATTAGGTTGAGTTGTTTTTCTCTAACTCATTCTCTCTATTTTTTTAATTTCTTTGTCTTTAATATTACATAGCCCAGCTTCCACTTAATTTTGGCAGCTTGGAGATCCCATTTTATTTTATTCATGTTCATTGAGGAGAGGTAAAATATATGCCCCCACCCTCTAGGCCATCTACATTTGTTTTCTGTATTCTATGATTTAGTGCTTAGCTATAAATGACTCTATTACAGATTCCTTTCCCTTCTATGCTACCCTTTAATATGTGGATTTACAAGGGGCAGTAGATCTCCCAGAAGCAATATACATATTTTTAACAGTATGTAGGGAGGCTGAACTAACTTGTACTGAGAGTAATGGACTGGATATGAAGGAAATGGGGATCGTTGCAAATAGCTGACCTCAGTTACAACCTTTTTCTGAACCTTCTTTTTTATGCCACCTGGTACTATGTCCAAACTATAGTCAAACCTATAAAATAGAAAAGATCACATATATGTTAGTGAGTTTTCAGTTTAGTATGACTAGGCCACTTTCACTCAATGCGTAGTTGCTAATAAAATGCACTTGTTCTTTTACAAATTTAAGACGTTTATTGGGGGTGAAGGTCATTGGCTCATGCCTCCGGCCATCGTGTAGGTCACATAGCAGTCTCTATAGTGAATCTTAGTTGTGCTGTTTTCTGAACAGTTAGTCTTTACCTCCAAGGGCAAAATCCATTTATATCTCACAAATGTGAGGAGAACATACAGTTTTGAAAAAAAATTGTGATATTTTCTGAAGTTTACCTCAAATGCATTGACATTTTTACTTTGTCATTTATGGGATGTGTTTTGTGACTAAACTCCAGCTATTGCCTGTTTTTAAACTGGGATGGAGGGGTTTTGATAATTCTGCTTTACAAGGGGAAAACTTTCACAGTGGTGGGAGTGATACAATAAAAAAGAACAAGTGAGTAAACTTAATACTAGAAACACCGTTCTTCTACTGCTTTCTTCTTTTCATGCTAGGGTCTTAGTGTAAGATAACTTTTGTCATTTAGGATATATCTGGAATCTGGAACTATATTTCTCCCCATTAGAACCTAGCAACTATGATAGTGAACATAGGCAGATAAAGAAATAACTAAAATAGTCATTTATTTTGGCTTAGAGTTGTATGCAGATCCTATGGGAACACCAGGGAAAGAATAAATACATTTAGATGGGAAAATCACAGAAGACATCACAGACGAGGTGATGGGGGAGATACTTTGAAGCAATAAGAGGTTGACTAGGTGGAAGTGATTAGAAAATCATCTAGCCAGGGAGCACACCACCTGTGGAAAGATCAAACTGGGGAAGGGTCTTAGTGTGGGAAGAATAGGGATCACTTGGTGGGGCTAGAATTGCTTAGGACTGAGGGGATCGCTTGGTGGGGCTAGAACTGCTTAGGACTGAGGGGATCGCTTGGTGGGGCTAGAACTGCTTAGGACTGAGGGGATCGCTTGGTGGGGCTAGAACTGCTTAGGACTGAGGGGCAGACATGAGTTTCACAAAGCAGAACTTGAGATGCTGGTATGCCAGGTGAAGTGAGTGGAACTTTCTTTGATAAGCAATGGGGAACATATTATGATGGAGTCAGTTTCTTAGAGTAACATTGATTTTAATATTTAAAAAGGAATTGAAAGATAAGGAGAGTTTTAAAGTAAAAATGAAGGGAGACCTTAATCAAACTGAAGGAGCTCATCTAATATTCTGGGGGAAACTATTTGTTATATAGGTCCAGTTTCTTAGGAGAACTCTTGAATGTCCAAAAACCAATTTTTGTCAGCCCAGTATTTGCATTAATGGTTTTCTTTTTATCAAGGGGACTCCTATTGGGAAGGAGTTAAAAATATGACACATTATTCACTATTTATCACACTATGTAAAATATGAGTTGAAAGGGCAGAATTTCTGGCTTTTTGTCCAGACCCTCTGACACTGTGGCCTGGGGAGGAATTGAGGACAACTGAACGTCTTGCTGGAATGGAACTGGGTCCATTCATTTCTGCAGCTGGGAAAGCCCACTCCGAATTGTGAGGGAGTGTTACTAGGGATGATCATGGTGTGGAAATACTGATGCCAAAACCCAAAGGAGAGCCGAGTGCTGCCCAGATGATTAATTGTGCTGAACAAAAATGATATTCTTTAAATATTTGCCCTCCAAATGGATTATGCCAATTTATACATTATGTATTTGTTGATATTGTCAGTATAATGGTGGTGAAATTACAACTTTGAATCAGACTTACCCAATTAAACTGATGATTCAAGTGGTCTTAACTGTATCAGTGAGTTCTGCCTCCCTTTGGCAATGCTTAATAAATGCAAATCTAAAATGCCGCATGGTAGCTTTAAAAATATGCATATTTTCTAGCTGTTGAGAAAAGGAGAAAGTAAACCTGAATGCTTGGATTTCAACCATTGAAGCAAAGACAGAAAGATGATTGAATTTAGTCTTAAGTTTTATAGAACTAAATTTAATGGTGAGCACAGTCGCACTCTGTGGTGATTGTTTTCAGTGCTGCTTTATTAAGTTATGTAATGGCAGGAGTTCAAATTCAGTGATTGTCGAAATGGTAAATTTAAGGATTATTTGAGATTGCCTGCCAATATGCAAGTACAAGGGGTTTCAGAGTGCAGAAAATATTATTTCCACCTCCCCATTTCTGTGGCTTATTATCCTTATTCAAACAGTTTTTAGGGATTCTATTTAATACACTGCCTTAGAAATGTTTAAAACCTCATTTTATTCCCCAAAGATTTGTTTTTTGCTGTTGCGATTAGATGATGACAGCTAGCTGGCTTTTAAAATTGATCAGGAAGTATTCTGGCAGTCATTCAGTGTTGTAATAGCACTTTAATGGATATGAGCTATTCACCCAGATCAGACTCAATGTCAAAACAGGCGAAAATACAGCTGTCACTCTGGACAACAAGATACTCATATGCAAGCAGCTGCTTAATACACTGTGGAAAGACAGCCTTTTAGGAACATTTAGAAGGTGTGTCAATGCCAGTGTATGAGTGTGCTATAAAGTTGGGATGTGCCATTTAGAAAAGAGGAGGATGAGAACATGCATGTATTTTATCTGCACGCTTATTCAAGCATATCCTATGAGAGTCATCTATGTATGTACTATATAGATAAGCAAAAGAGCCTTAAACATTTCTTCTTTCTTTTAATAGACCTTTTGTTTATTGAGTACCTACAAAAATACTTACACATGAACACACACACACACACACACACACACACACGCACACAAATGCCTCTTTGCCGCTGTTGGTTAAGCTTGAGGTCAGAGTCCTTCAATTAGCCTTCATGTGAGGCTGGTTAACCCTGTTCCGAACTAATTTCAAATGCTCGTCCCTCTCCTGAGCTAGTCAACTCATTTATAGGCACTGATTTTAAGGATAGCTGAAGTTGAGGCAAACGTAATTATTGGTAAAACTACACACAGCATCACAGCAATAGATTGAGCTCATCTCCCTCATACCTCACTATGATAGCACCAATAACTTGTGATGTTCTGTTACTATAAAATTCATAGCAACTTCATTGACATTAGTTTATTTAATTCTTGAGTTAGTTGTGTGTAATGTATAGCAGAGGCTTTTGATTTCCCAGTTTTATGGGTGAAGCAACTGAGATGCAGAATGATTAAATGAATGTCACATGCCTCGTTATGACTGCAGCTTAGATGTCAGACTGCAAGTTCAGTTCCCTTTTTATGATGCAGTGGCATCTTCCTACATTCATAGTTTCAACTCAACACATATTTTGTAAGCATCTGTTGCAAGCCAAGCATTGTTCTAGATATGGTAGGTGATACAAGTGAGTAAAATAAAGATTTTGACCTCATGGGGCTGAGACTATAGAAGAAGAGTAAAGGCAATTTATGTTGTATGCAAATAGCCATAATTCAAGCCCAATAAATGCCAGAGTCGACAAGGAAATCAGATGTCGTGAAAGCACAGAAGGGAACATGTGTAAGGAAAGTGCACAGGAAGGACATTCATCTCCTCAGATGACTGTAGGCACCTCTTGAAATAGGCCAATAAAATCTAGATTTTCCCAGGTAAAGAGTAAGATGAGAGCAAGGACAAAAGTATATTCAGATGATTAGAGACTGCTCGCAGTGACCAGAATACAAGATAAGTGCAGGAGAATAGTGCATTATATGACTGGAAAAGGACAGACTTAATTCTGGAGAAAAAGGGGAGCCTTGGGAGGTTCTTAGCAATGCCATGACAGATTGGAACCATGCTTTAGGAATTTACTTGGCAGTGGTGCTGGGGAGATTGAAATGGAGACAGAAGACCAGTTAGAAGATGCTTACCATGTTCCAGGGAGAAGAAAATGAAGGCCTCCACTAGGATGGCAGCGCATCTGTGGCCTTCTATGTGGAGCTTCTGAGTGCATTAGAACACCATGGCACATGAGACCAGTGCCCAGGACTTGGCTTCAACTGCCAGTATCCTTGTCCCCTGGTAGAGATGGCATCTATAGATATAAAACCCTAATATAGTTTTATAGACTGCAAGTAGACTGAATGGCGGAACAACTGGGCGCTATAATGTGCGCTGACCACCAGGGGATATGCGTGTAACATGGCAGGCGTCGGCCGTGGCAGGATGGTGGAGCAGGTGAGCAGGGGTGCCAGACCAAGGCGGGGTGCAGGTTGCTGTCATCAGGGCGAGTCTCCGATGGTTACTGAAAATTCTTTGCTCTCGCGCGCCATGGTCCCGCCCGGCTGTCGCACCTGCTGCTGGCACTGGCCCTGCTCACACCCACTGCTGGCACCCGGCACCAGCCCCGATCACTTGGCGCCATCAGCAGGTGCAAGCAGCGGCTGCCAGCCCCGATCACCCCTCAGGGCTTCTCCACTTCCCCCTGCTCCAGAGGGGTGATCAGGGCTGGCAGCTGCCACTCGCACCCACTGCTGGTGATGGCCCCGCTCACACCTGCTGCTGGTGCTGGAGCCTCCACTCGCACCCACTGCCGGTGCCAGCCCTGCTCACACCCACTGCCGGCACCTGGCACGGTTCCCGATCGCTTGGCAACATCAGTGGGTGCGAGTGGCGGCCGCCGGCTCCAATCATCCCTGAGATCATCTCCACCTCTCCCTGCTCCTGAGGGGCAATCGGGGCAGCAGCCGCTGCTCACACCTACTGCTGGCGCTGGCCCCAATCACTCTGCATCTTTAGCAGGTGCGAGTGGGACCAGTGCCATCAGTGCGTGGGGTGGGAGCGGTGGCGGAATGAGAGGGGCTGCCTGCAGACACGGGACCAGGGGCCATGGCAGGAGGGGCCAGGCAGGGGTTGGAGGATGGACGGAGACCCCCCACCCCCGTGCCCCACCACAGCCTCACGGCCCACAGTTTCTTTCAAGGTGCATGAATTTGTGCACTGGGCCCCTAGTATGAGTATAATCAGCTTCTCTGTCCCTCAAATGGTATAATCCTGAGGTACAATTTACATGGCTCTCAGAGTTTCTATGTTCAATCAAGATCCAGTGGCCCATAGTGGTCTTTGTCCTTATTGACCCCTTTCCTTTTTCTCTGTGACTTCTCTTTAACCCTTCCAATATGTCCTTTCCCTTCAACCAAATTTTTCACACTCAAATCTCTACCTCATGGTCTGCTTCTGGGGATCCTAAACAAATATAAACCTAAGTCCCCATTTTATCTTATGAGTACGTATATATATTCTGAGCTAGAAACTTTCAATCGCATTAAATTCGAACTTTGATTCCTACTAGAAATTATAATTTGTTTCATTCATGATCCAAAAATAGTTTCAGTGTATCTGTAATCTCTTGATACCTAAGTCAGGTTATCAGATTAAAAGGAGCTGTAAGCAGTGACTTAATCCAATCTCTTTGTGGAGCCACACAAATGTAGATTTGAAAACATTTCAATGGCAAGTAGAAATAAAATTAAGCCTTCAATTGTGGTATATTAATACCTTCATTTCATTCAAATAAATACATAGAGCTATATGTACATGTATATGTACTCCATATTGTATATGTCCTCATTAAAATCTTTGAACCAGTTAATATCCATCGCCTATTAGAAAATTAGTAGATCATGCTCATGGTATCACATCTATTCTCTGCCCAATGGTTCATTTGCTTAACTGATGACCACTCTTTCCCATTAAGAGCTATCATATATCATATAGTAATGATACCTTCTATATTTGCAGTCCACAGCTACACCAGTTACCTCTAATCACATTCTAGTACAGGGCAAATGTCAAGCCTTGCTTATATTTACTCCTTTGTCTCCATAGTTGGTATATTGACATTCCATTCATGTGTTAAGAATATGTAGTAAACTGTTAAATTAAAACCAAATTACCATTGTAAGAACAATTATTCACTGGCCCTTAACCTTTGAACCTTATGCATACTGTACAACTACATTTATTTAGTGATATTTAGGGACCTTATATAAAAAGCAAAATAGCACAAATAATTTATTATAAATTGAAGTAATGATGATTATGCAAATTGGATCATCAGCTACTCAGGATAAAGAAATATAATGTTTTTTAATTGCTGCATTTTTTGTTCTAGGTAAAGGGAAGTTTTCCTTCTAATTTGAATGAAAATGTTCAGGCTTATTTTTTATTTACTTTTTTTACTTGAAGTATATCATTATAGAATTTAGCTATGAAAATATGCATTATTACATGAAATCAGAAGCCAAATTATAATAGTGTTTCTAAAGTAGGATTAATAGTTTGAATTTTAAAAACATTTTATCTTAAAATATTGCAAAAAAAGTTATGTAATATTATAAATAAAACCTTGAGTCTTTTATGCTCATTCTGTTAAAATGTGATTAACTTCATCTATAAGTGCTGGTATACTTGGTGTATATATTCAGCTAGAAAATTATAAAAAGTAATTCTATTTAATTTGATAATTCCAGATACTCCTTTCCTGGAGCAATTGCAGAATATTGGGCCCTCAGAAGACCTCTTGCTCAGTGATCTCATTTCATGAATGAGGACCATAGTTTGACTAAAGAGGCACAGGACTGGTGATAGACTACACCTTGGGACACTTTGCTCACTGTCTTCTAACCCTAGTACAGCCCTTCTGATTCGTGGGGAAAGTGTTGTTAAGACATAGTTACTTTTCTCAAGATCATCTGTCAGTTTATAAGAAGCCAATTTTATAGAAAAGTGAAAAAAAATCAGTCAGGCCGGCTGCCTTGTTAATCAGTGCCAATCACATTGAGCGGGGTGGTTTCTTTTACTTAATGACTGAACTGATCAGTTATTTTGATGGTTTGCAGACACCTAATGAAAGAGCGTCATTTAAAAAGTTAGTCTTATTTTCTGAATGTATTTAGTGAATTTTGCATATAAATTAAGCCTAACAAACTATTTCATACATACATAACATTTGCTAAATGGCCAAGCAAAAATCAGGGTTTTAAGAGGACATTTTCTAAACTGGCAGTGGTCTCTTTGACTTATTTCCATCTGCGTTATTACTGGAAGGCAGATTTTTTTATTCATTTATTTTTATTTTTTTTGTGGAGCTAGCTAGGACTTGCTGAAGGAGAATAACAGTCTCACACCCTGACATGGAAACACTTGCTGGTATTTTTTGACATTTCAAGTATTTTCATGTTGTGTTAGAGCTTAACCTCTACTGTGCACATGTCTGATCTTCCCAACTAAATTGTAAGCTCAGTCTTCTTATACATCTTCAAATCCCCTGAAGTCACAGCAGAGTGCCTCAGAGTTGCTACTCAATAAATATCTGTTGTTTATTTTAGAGCTAGTTTTAATCTTTGTTGTCAATCAGGGGTTTGAAAATATATAACAGATATTAGGCAGAAACTTGAAATGCTTTTTATCAGTTGGTGCAGCATTTTCCAACTACTTTGCGAAAGAGACGCCAAGGGACATCTTAGAATTGTCTGGGCTACCACAATGGCTTTGCGAATAAACAGACTTCATTGACATGAGCTCTTCTCTTTGCACCAGTTGTGTTTTAACCCTTCTTAGCATCCCTACACTCAGGTAAAGGGGGGCACTTTTACCTCTATGGAAGTCCCCCAGGGATCTTTGATTATTTCCTAGTAGACGTGGTTTTCATACAATTGCCAGATGGGAGGCTAATTTCATTGTGTGAAGGAAGAAGGGAGGCAAAGGATAACAAAATCAAAAGCACCGTGTGCTTTCCTAATTAATTTTGAAACTGCCCTGGGAGCCACTTCCTTTTTAATCTGTGGAGCTTATGCACAACCTATAGTCCTTTGGTTGGAAAGGAAAGGATGTTGTGCCACATTCTTCTTCTTCTTCTTCTTTTCTCAAGCCTGCTTCTAAGGCAACCGCTCTGGAAAGCAGAGCTCTGAGAATTTGCGAGTGAGTGTGAGGGTGGGAAGGGCAGGGGGCTATAATCCTTATTTGAGTTTCTAGCCATGGCTTCAGTGATGATAGGGAGCCCATGGGCCACACGCTCTGGGCCAGTTCTCTGAAGAGGGGGTTACATTATTAAAGTATTTAATAACTGGTGACAGCTCGGTAAGAACAAGGCGCTCACAGGGAGCAGTGATCAAGGTGATGGAGGAGGTCCCCCAGAAGGGGAAGGTCAGTATTCCTGCTTGGGCCAGTGCAGGGTTGATACTATAAAGACCTTTGGCCAAAAACGGGTCACTGGATGCCTAAAGGGGACATAAGGGACGAAAGCCAACAGAGTAGTACAGGAAGCCAAATTCCTGGACTCTGTAATTTTCCCAGGCTTCGATAAAGCATGTGACAATGTGGTGGCATAGCATTTAGTGCTGCGGTACATAATACCTGAAGTAGCTAGTTTTCTTAAAGGTAACCTGAAGATTTGTAAAGTGAAATAAAGCTTTCTGTATAGCAAATACACTCCGAGGATTAATTGTCATGTAGCATGGAATGAAATAATTTTGTCTACTCCCAGATTAAAAGCACAAACAAACAAGCCTTTACTGAGAAACCAGAAGAGATTCTCAAAAGGATGTAGAAAGAATGGATGTTTTCGGGTAACTGAGTTGAACAAATTACGTGGGAATATGCTATTAACTGGCTCTGTTTCAGACCCATCAAGGGCTTGGTTACCTGCACACACATATAGGCGTCTTACTCAAGGCATCATTATGATTAGGTAGCAGAAAAGCCATAGCTATGTTATGAATGGGAGATGCAACTTAATGCTGTACTTCTGACTAAGCACCGTCTTTTTTAGCTTTGGAGGTTCTTGTGTGGAGATTGAACTGCTGTGCTTTTGCTTTCATTGCACTTCCATACCATGCCTCTTGATTGAGAGTGTGCATAGAGTGGGGAGGCTGCCAAGACAGAACCCAAGAATGATTATTCAGGAATGAATATGAGAACTAGGTGCCTTGATTAGGTTTAAAAATGTTATCAAATACACCAGGTCCTCAAATAACATTGTTATATACAACATCATTTTGTTTATAACATTGATGAGGTGCCATAGAAACTTAACTTGTTTATATCAATTAGCCTGTGGTAAAATTGGTTTTGTTATATGTTGCTTTGCTTAAAGTCACAGAATCTATCAATGACATTAAGAGAGAACTTACTGTCTTTGTGAGTTTGAATGTATATTGGAGTACCATTAATCCTTTCTAAATTCATATTGCATATTAAGATAGGTGTTTGGGACTTTGCCAAACTTTTGAAAATTACCAAAGTATTTGTTGAAGAAATGTATGTATTTAAGATCCTCAAAAGACATATTTCTAACAACAAAAGTTTTTGTGAAATGCCTAGAGAAGTTGGTTTGATGCCTTGAAACCATTCAAAGGAATGGTGACATGCCAGCCAAACATAATTGCATAAACAGTCTAACAGGAAGTTTCTATGTAACTCTTTACTTCAATTATTTTACTCTGTTAAACTGATTGTCCAGGATGACTATTAGATTGATTATCCTTATTGATTCCTGTGGATGTTTAGCCTTCTTTGATACTTTGGATTCAAATTAGAGGCAGTTAGGTCTAGAGGAGCATCATGCCACTTGACTTCTGTCAAACATTCCCCTACACTGTGCAGTTTCTTATTTATTCGCTTCACTTGTGTGGAAAAAAACCCTCCACTATTCATTTGTTCCTTTTACCTATTTCAGTATTTCTCCAGATCTGAGCTTTTTAGTTTTCCTTGGTAGGATGAAGAGAAAATGTGCCAATTCCCTCTTAGTTTTTAAACTCTTTAGGGAAGAAGGCTTGGGAAGGAATGAAATGTTTAAACAAAAAAATCTATCAAGATGTATACCTTAATTGTCATATCTTTATTTCTGTGGCAGATAGCATATTTCTCCTCAATTATAAAATAACAAACAAGAGGCATGCAGGAAGGACAATAGAAAGGCCTACATGGATGTCTGGGATCAATTTAACAGAATAATGATTAACTGGAGAAATGATATAAATACATGGCGGATGTCCTTGTGCTCTTCTTAATATAATCTTGGTTCCATGAAAAGAAAAAATACTTACGTTTCTAAACAGAAAAAACAAAACAAATGTTTCCTAAATAATGTTTACACACGCACACACGCAACACACACACAACACACACTGTGTGGAGTGGAATTAGTATGTTTTATAAGGGATACTGACATTATCATTGCAAGCAAATGATTTTCCACACTAGCTGGGTGGTGGTTGGGGTTAGTTGTACTATTGGTTGAATTCACATGGGATAAATCAGTTTTCTCCTAAAGAAGACAGGTAACAAGCCTGCCTTGTTCCTAATTGTTTTGAGTCATAAACATTCCCAGCGGCTATTTCACTTACCTAAGCTTACCCAACTGATCGAAATATGAAGTTAGAAAAATGCTGACAGTCATAGTCAAGGCAGTATATGAGGTTGTTGTAAATTAATGGCATTTATTGGAAACAAACATGAGAGTTAACTAGTTATCCAAGGACAACTTGAGGCAGAATGAAGTTTGGTATAAATTGATTCCTAGTTTTACTGAGTATGAATGGCCTTTCAGACATGAGGAAGAAGAGTGCATGTGCACCATGGGAAAACAAAATGACATTTTTGGATTTCATCAGTATCCCATCTGTAATTTCAAAGATTTATCCATGAGGACATGACCGAGAATTCTTTCTGAGAGGTTTTTTTCTATAAATCGACTTTCTTCATTGGGTGATCTGTAGCATCATTTTGATTACATAAATGATGCTCATTGTGAGGTCACTTTTCAGAGCGTGTCATTTGCATACCTTTTATACGTATATATTCATGTTTGCTTTTATTGCCTTTTAATAAGTGGAGGAAAGGTACTTCCCACAACAAGGTTACCTTTATTAAGGTACATTTTTGCTACCAATGGGAGTCTAATTTCTATTATATTCACTCTGCTACAGAACTACTTTATGCCAGGAAGAAGGTATTTACTGGAATCCATGAGTCCAGAATTCATCATGATTCAGTGTGAAATCCACTGCCCTTTGCTCCCCACCCCCTCTCGGACTGGAATGAAATGTGCCTTAAACTGAAGTGAAATACATCACATGCAGCAACAGTGGGCCCTCCTTCGCCTCTATTCCTGGTGTGAAATCGATACACTATCTTTCCTCCTGACCTGTTCTGTGACCTCCATTGCAGCTTTCATGCTGAACAGCAATTGCTTTGAACAGTCTGGGTCTGCCACAGCTCACAAATGATTCTCAGCTTCTGTCTAAAACTGGTGCTGATAACAAAGGCTTGATTTTAAATAATGCACTTGTAGTCGTCTTCTAATTATGAATTACATGAAAGTGCAAGCTCCTCTATTAAACACTTTCAATGGTAGGCAGAGTACATGTGCAGGCTACATGCAGGGCCCTGGGGCCTGGGCAGCAAGCCTTTACACTTCGGTGGCTAAGTTTGGATTTATAGAGAAGGAAGGAGAGAAACAAAGTATATTTACACATTTTGGTCTTTTTCTTGGTAGAACTCTGGTGACACATTAATTTTTTTTTTCTATATGAGGCTTTACTTAAAAAAAGATTTTTGAATGCAGATATAAGAAATTACTAGTTGACAAATATTTGCTTTTTGATAAAGTGGATTTTACTAATGAAATTTCAGAGTTAAGCAGTTAGGATTCCAACAGATGGGAAAGAGTAACAGTAACTTGCAGGGAGATTTCTCCTTTTGATTATTTAATAATTTTATTGGAGGAAGGAGAAGTATCTTATGCTGGCATTTTAGCCATTTTCAGGAGGCTCTTGAATGGAGGAATTTATTGTATCAAGGAAATAACAAAAATTGTCATGTGTGCTAGGAAAATGAATGTGTAATTAATGGAATTGCTTTGCTTGGTTTTGCCAAACTAGAAATTCAGTGGATGAGCGAAGCTCTGGGTGGGAGTGGAGATTTTCCAAAAATCATAGTATGAAATAGAAGAGATTTGGGCGATTCTTCTGAAACAGTTGTATATAAAACTAGTCATTCTTATGTGTATTTGGTTAGTGCTATTGAAATGATTTTTGCTTAATAATGAATGGCCATATACTCTCCACCGAATATTGTAGAGTATAATGTCAATTGCATTTTCAATGATATTGTAACAATACGCATGCACACACACACACACACACACACACACACACACACCCCTATGTATATATGATTTTGTTTGTTACTTTATCCCATGAGTTGAGTGGAATCATGGAAAGAACATTAGAATTCTAAGGTGGTGTTCTAAACAAAGCTGCTTTACCTAAGTCTTCTAACCTCTTGTCATTTTGGTTTCCTCACCTGCCAAAGTGGTTAGTGAATGAGGTTATCTTTAACACCCTTTCCACTAGCAGACTTAGGTAATTATAACAGTTATAATAACCCTTCAGCTTTGCATAGAACTTTTGTTTTCCAGTGATTTCCCCCCATGCTTTTGAGCTTCTCAAGCATCCTGTCAGACAGCCAAGGCTTGTTACTGTTCCCAGTTTCTTGGACTAGAAACCAAGACACAAAATAGTTTGAGTTTGCCAAGGCTGCACTGGTAGTAAGTGGCAGAAATAAAACTGGAATCATCAGATGAATGCTAGTCAAGAGCTTCTTGGAGTAGGAGAAGGGGTATCTTTTATTAATATCAGAACTTGAAAGGTAGAGTCTTGCTATCACAGGTACTCCTTATTTTTAAATTGTTCAAATGAAGTAATTCCTTTGAAATTAGTACTTATTAATCAGGCAATCTCTAGTGATTTGTTCACTGCTTTAACTGAATATCTCATGATAATAGTGTGCTGTCTTGGACAGCTCCATGTTTGTTATTTATAATACTAACTAGAGGCCCGGTGCACAAAAATTTGTGCACTGGGGGGGGGGGGGAAGGGGGAGGTCCTTCAGCCTGGCCTGTGCCCTCTCCCAGTCTGGGACTCCTCGGGAGATAACGACCTGCTGGCTTAGGCCTGCTCCCAGGTGGCAGAGGGCAGGCCCAATCCCTAGGTGCAGCCCCTGGTCGGGCTCAGAGCAGGGCCGATTGGGGAGTTGGGGCGCCGCCACCTGTCATGCACAGAGCAGGGCGGATTGGGAGGTTGCGATGCCACCCTCAGTCACGCTGAGGGTAGGGCCGATTGGGGGGTTGGGGCACTGCCCCCTGTCACACTCAAGGTAGGGTTGATGGGGAGGTTGCAGTGCCACCCCCTGTCACGCACAGAGAAGGGGCCAATCAGGGGGTTGGGGTGCTGCCCCCTGTCACGCACAGAGCAGGGTCAATCAGGGGGTTGGGGAGCTCCCCCCTGTCACCCACAGAGTAGGGCGGATCAGGGGGTTGGGGTGCCGCCACTGTCACACTAAGGGCAGGGCCGATGGGGAGGTTATGGCTCTACTCCATCACACACAGAGCAGGGCCCATGGGGGGGGGGGGTTGGGGCGCCGCCCTCTATCACCCACAGAGCAGGGCTAATCAGGGGGTTGGGGCGCCGCCACTCTCACACTCAGGGCAGGGCCGATGGGGAGGTTGTGGCTCTACCCTGTCACACACAGAGCCGCAGGGCCATGAGGGGCTTGGGGAGCTCCCCTGTATCAGGCACAGAGCAGGGCTGATCAGGAGGTTGGGGCGCCTTCCCCTGTCAGGAACAGAACAGGGCAGATAGGGAGGTTGTGGCCCCGCCCCCTATCACACACAGAGCCGCAGGGTGATCTGGGGGTTTGGGCGCTGCCCCCTGTCACGCTGATCCCGGTGCTGGGAGGCCTCTCAGCTCCGCTGATCCTGATGCTGGGAGGCATATTACCCTTTTACTATATAGGGTAGAGGCCTGATACATGGGTGGGGCTGGCTGGTTTGCCCTGAAGGGTGTCCTGGATCAGGGTGGGGGTCCCCACTGGGGTGCCTGGCCAGCCTGGGTGAGGGGCTGATGGCTGTTTGCAGCTGGTCACACCCCCTTCAGGGTGGGGGTCCCCACTGGGGTGCCTGGCCAGTCTGGGTGAGGGGCTGAGGGTTGTTTTCCAGCTCCCAACTGCTCCTTTTTTTCTTTTTTTTTCTTTTTTTCTGGGCCAGCTTTAGCTCTGGCTCCAGCTCTGAGGCCTCTGATGCTGAAAGCAGGTATCTGGTTTGTTTGGGTTCTATAATCGAAACAATGTATAACTCCAGCTCTGAGATCCTGGCTCGCTGAAAGCAGGTTTCTGGGGTTTTGTTTAGCTTCTATATTTGTTACAATGTTTCATACTGCAGGCTCAGAGGCCAGCAAGGCAGGCAGGGAACGTTGGTTTCCTCCGTCACTGAAGCAAGCAAGCCTCATGTTAGTTTCAAGCTGCCTGGCTGCCAGCCGCCATCTTGGCTGGCAGTTAATTTGCATATCACCCTGATTAGCCAATGGGAAGGGTAGCGGTCATATGCTAATTACCATGTTTCTCTTTTATTAGATAGGACTAGAGGCCCTATGCATGAAATTCCCGCAAGGGGCTAGGCCCTCACAGCTGCAGCAGCTTGCCTTGGCCCTTGCAGCCTTGGCTTCGTCGGGGAGGTCGTCCAGTCTAATTAGCATATTATGCTTTTATTATTATAGATTATTTGTGCAGGAACATATATACTTAAATGCACCAGTACTGAACACAGGAAGATATTTATTTTTAAATGTTATATAATTTTTATTTTTCAATTATAGTTATAATTGACATACAATATTATATTAGTTTCAGGTGTGCACCCCAGTAATTAGATATTACATAACTTACTAAGTGACCATCCTGATAAATTTAATACCCACTTGACACCATACATAGTTATTAGAATATTATGAACTACTACAGGCCCGTTGCACGAAGATTCGTGCAATAGGCCTTCCTTAACCTGGCTGCCAGCACTGATTTTCCTCCGGCACCCTGGACCCAGGCCTTCGCTCTGTCTGCCGCCTTCCGTCTTTGCTCCGGCCGGAGTCTTCGCTGTGGCCAGAGCCTTCACTGCAGATGGAGCCTTCAGCGTTCGCTGCGGCCTGAGCCTTCAGTCTTCGCTCCAGCCGTAGCACTGCTCCTGTAGCTCCCTCCGCCCCCCACCCTCCCTCTCATAGCAGGCGTCCTGCCCTTCCTGGCCACTCTGCACCTGCATGCATGCTGCCCAGAGGCCCAGAGCGGCTGGGTGGTGGGGCCACCACCACATTCGTCAGGTCAATTTGCATAGTCACTCCTGATTGACTGCTGGGCATCACAGAGGCATGGTCAATTTGCATCTTTCTCTTTTATTAGTATAGATATTTCCCATGCTGTAGTTCGTGCCCAGTTTGTACTCCTCAATCCCTTCACCTTTTTCACCTATTCCTCCAACTATCCTTCCCATCTGGTAACCATCAAAATGTTCTCTGTATTTATGAGTCTGTTTCTGTTCTGCTTGTTTATTTATTTTGTTTTTTACATTCAATTGTTGATAGATATGTATTTAGTGCTATTTTATTGTTCATAGTTTTTTTTCCTTCTTCTTAAAGAAGACCCTTTAACATTTCATGTAATACTGGCTTAGTGGTGATAAACTCCTTTGACTTTTTCTTGTCTGGGAAGCTCTTTATCTGTCCTTTGATTCTAAATGACAGATTTGCTGGGTAGAGTAATTTTGGTTTTATAGGTCCTTGCTTTTAATAACTTTGTATATTTCTTCTCAATCCATCTGTCCTGCACAGTTCCTATTGAGAAATCTGCTGACAGTCTTAAGGAAGCCCCCTTGTAGGTAACTAACTGATTTTTTCTTGCTGCTTTTAAGATTCTCTCTTTGTCCTTAACCTTTTGCATTTTAACCTTTTGGTTTCACCTTGTTTGGGACCCTCTGCACATCCTCAACTTGTGTGTCTCTTTCCTTCACCAAGTTAGGGAAATTTTCTGTCATTTTTTCAATTAGATTTCCAATTTCTTGCTCTCTCTCCTCTCATTTCAGGCACCCCCATGATATGAATGTTGGTACCTTTGAAGTTGCCCAGAGGCTCCTTACACTGTCCTCATTTGGGGGGATTATTTTTTTTAGACTGTTTAATTGGTTGTTTTTCACTTCATGTTATTCTAAATCACTGACTTGATTCTGGGCTTCATTTACTCTACTGTTGATCCCTTGTACATTATTCTTCATTTCAGTTAGTGTTTCCTTCATTTCTGACTGGCTCTCTTTTCCGTTCTTTTTTATGCTGTTGAGGTTCTCTCTAAGTTTACGCACTCTTCCTCTACACTCACTGGGCACCTTGTAACCGGTGTTTTGAGCCCTGCATGTAGAAGATTGCTTGGCTCCATTTAGTGTAGTTCTTTTTCTGGGTTTTGTTCTGTCCTTTCCCTTGGGCATGTTTCTTTGTCTCCTCATTGTGGCAGCCTCCCTGTGTTTGTGTCTATGTATCAGATAGGGCTGCTACGTCTCCCAGGCTTGGTAGAGTGGCCTAATGCCGTGGGTGTTCTGAAGGGTATAGTGGCACAGCCTCTCCATTCATCCAAGTCGGGCACTAAGGGTGGCCACTGAACCCCTATGGGCTGTGTACACCCTCCCCTTGTAGTTGAGCCTTGGTTGCTGTTGACACCTCAGTGGGAGGGGTTTACCCCCAGGCTGATCAGCTGCAATGGGTGGTTGCAACTACTGCGGAGGATCAGCTGCGCAGGGGCCCACCCCACAAAGCAGGACTTACTTCAGTGGAGCTCTGGTGTCTACTAGCCACCCATTGAGAGTGTCACTTGTAGATGTGGTTGAGTTGTGCTTTGATGTGGCCTGAAGCTGTCCACTGGGTGTGCTGGATCTGGGGCCTTCTGGGAGGTATAGGTTCAAGTTAGCTGCCACCTGTATTCTGCCCAGGGCCACCCAGCATAAGCAACGAAGCGATCTGCAGATGGCTTCTACTTGTGCTGGGCTTGGAGATGCCTAGGAGAGGCCAGTAGTATGGGGTATGCAGAGGCTAGATGCTACTTGTTTGAGAGAATTTAGGAAAATATGAAGCTTAAACCAAGACAGGGCATTAGTATGGAAAAGACACTGGAAGAAGCTTGGGCAGGGTTGCAAATTGGGGGGGGGGGATGTTTATCTCAGGGAATGACCAGGGTGGGTCAAACAGTGATAGCCAGGTTGATAGAGACTCAGATATGGTGCCCACCTGCTGGCTCTGTGGGGAGAGGGCTCAGAAAAGCACTTCTGTGTGGAAGAAAGCTGCCCCTCAGCTCTCACCCTGAGGGCTCACAATGCAGTGCCTCCCTTTATGTCCCTGGTGCCTTTAGAGCTGCTGCCCCAGTACTGGAGCTCAGAAGGAGTGTGTCTGTGTAAATCTATGTGCAGGCCCTTTGAGAGGAACACCTGGGACTCCAGCAGCCCTCCTTCTCACTTAGCCACAATTCCCACTGGTTTTTATATCTAAAAGTTATGGGGACTTCTCTTCCCGTTACTAGAACCCTGGGCTGGGGGTCTTGGTGTGGGATGGGATCCCTGATTCCTCAGGAGGAACCTCCACTTCTCTGCCACATGTGGGTGTGGGACTAGCACGTTCTGCATCTCTGCCCTTCCTACCAGTCTCGATGTGGCTTTGTCTTTATATCCTTAGTTGTAGGACTGTTGTTCAGTTAGGTTTTAGGTGATTTTGAATGATGATTGTTCTGTAGTTTAGTTGTAATTTTGATGTGGTAGTAGGAGGATGTGAGTACCCCTTTTACCTACGCTGCCAAGCTCTCCCTATTCAGAGAGATATTTATGAACATGGTGATGTACAATCAAAACATGGGTACGAATCTTCTAAGACCCCATGATTTTGTGATGATGATTACTTCTTCACATGGAATATAACTTGGATCATTGAAATTAGCAAATTGAAAGTCATCAACAACTTCTCATGATTTCTTTCCAAACATGTCACATTTTCTTCTTGTGGGTACATAAAAAGCCCTACTCTTTAAAAGAGTAAATAAAAATGGCAGGGTACTGAGTCTATATATCAGCCAAAGAGAAATACCAATCATAGAAAAGGTCCTATCATATTTCCACATCTTCGAAAGGAAAAGTTTGGGTCCTGTGTCCTGGGCCACCTTTGACTATGTTAGCATACCACTATTCCTCCACGCAGGACAATTACTCTTATTCTAGGCCTGTACATGGTACCTGTGGGGACATTCCTACTACGTGGCTTGCCGAAGTAATTAGAAATCACACATAGTGAGGAGAAGAGAGTAGTGCTAAAATGGATGCTTGTATCCTGGATGTAGAATTCTCTATTTCGAAGCACCTATGCCTACATGGATATATTACATCATGAGAAAGACAAATGTGTTCAACAAGGACTTGCACATCCACCATTCATATCCTTATATATTTCCAGGTCATTTGTAAAAATCTTACTAACATAAAACTATTCAAAGTGATGTGGAAAATCCCTGCCAAAATAAAACCATTTGCCAAAATATTAATAGAATTGAGATAAATTTTTGTTCTCCCCCATTCTATTTAATTATATGCATTATTTTCTTTACTTTTCAACATGCCACTTCACTCAACCATTGTGAACCACATCTCAGCATTAATATTATCCTTGATCACACTTTAGCATTTCATTTATAAAGTTCTGATTGGAAAGCCTGCTATTTCTATTAAGAGTTTTTCCACGAAAAGAGCAAATGTTGGCCAGAATTCTGTGGTAATTCAGTTTAACCAAGTTAAGAAAAGGCTTTTATTCACAGTGGTTATTTTGAGCACAGAAATGAGGGTTCTAGAGACAGAAAGATACAAACTTTTATACAGAGCCATTTTTTTCCTTTAAAGAAGACAGTGCTAATAAATCTTATTGAATCAAGACCTTGAAAGAAACTGAAAAATATGTACAGATCTCAAATATACCCAAGAAAAGTACTTTATATTACCTTGCTGCTGCTGCTTCATAATGTAGTTTTAGTTGAATGTAATCTCCTCCACTCAAATTTATATTTGAGAAGTTGCCACACTGGAAGTTGAAATCATTTTTGTCATTCAAAAGAAGTAGAAGATCAATACTGAAGCTCTACTATTAGTTCATACAGTCTATGTTACTGTTAGAAGATTTATGGTAAGAACATATTTCTAAATATATATTACATACCAGTGGTACAGTAAAACCTCAAAATAAAGCCTTTTCCTTTTTTTTTTCAGGAAAAGGAGGTGGTCTATTTATTATTGAAATGCTACACTAAACTATAATTCAGTGATATTTTATTCCAATTAAATTCTCCTTAGTACTAATCCTTTTTTATGATAAGAAAAACTGAACAATGCAGGGTATGTTCCCTCCAATGTATTGTTGTGTAACAAGACTTGATGGTAATTCTACCTTTTCCAAAATCTGATATCAGGCAATTTATCTTCTAAATAATACTCCTGAGTACTAAAGCTGAAATGTTTTGGCTTCAACCCAAATCAAACTTGAGGAAGCAGATTCTCTAGAGCATTTCTCTAACTCGGTAAATTTAATTGTTATAATGAATAGAATACATGTGTCAAGATTACTTGCGATTTTACCTGTTTACTTCTCTTCCTAAGACAAAACTAGCAACATGACAAAGGCTGTTAACTCTTATTGGAGTTTAAAAAAATAATAAAAGCACTGAGCATAACACATGATAATGAAACATAAGCTAATTTTAAAGGTCCAATTCTAGTTAATTTCAGAACAGTTCAAATTTTTAAAAATCTATTTTTATATCACAATAAAATAGATGGATGGAAAAAAAAGAACACCAGTATTTATCTACAGGGTTCAAAATAATCAGAGAAAAATATTTATATATGCAAAGAAATGTCTTCTAATTCTTGACTTCATAGTATTTAGTCATATTGCTTCATCTTCAGTTTCCTCTCTTTCTGTAATGTCTGAAACATATTTTTCTTATATTTGACTTTTGTGCAGTATTTTTTATAGATAATGAAATCCAGTGTGGTACTTGGATCAAACCAATATTGGTATCAGTGGCATTCATGCAAGAATTCAGACAGAGGTAAAGTTCATATTACTTCTTTTTGCCACTTATTTAAAAAAACTGAAAAGGGAATTGATTGGGAAGGAGGCCAAAGCTACTCTAACTTTTTACCATGGATAATCATATTAATTTAAAATAAAAATTATCAATCTTAAATAACTGTTGCTAATGTAGATGAACTTATCAAAGGTTATTTTTTGCTATTTCTTTCCTCCATTTAATTATAGTTATTTTATTATCTTCATTACTCATCTATATTTGAACCATGGTTTCTAGATAAGGCAACCAATATATTTTTACTCATATTTGTATTAGAGAGAAAGGCCATTTGCCTTGGAAGATTTAAATCTTGTAACGCTTAGCAGCATTATTACTGTTGAGCGTGAACAGACAAATGTGTGTATTAACAACTGATCTTTACTTTCAGTCAATCTAGGAAAGTCTCTGTGGTTCCCAGCTTGATTTATTCATGTAGGGTTCTTTAAGGCACAAACTTGTGCCCAGTATTGTGCAAAACAGAGCATATAATGAATTCTTGCCTTTAGAATTCTGAGTTGTTTAGGGGAGGCAATAGGGTAAACAAACCATTGAAATGAACTGTGATGGGAACTGTAATAGAAACAAGGACAGAGGACTTTGGTGACTCAGGAGAGAGGTAGATATGCTATGAATGGCAGAGAGACTCCACAGACGAGCTAGTTCTTAAAGGATGAGGAGAAGTGGAAAAAGTGAATAGGTATTAGTATTGGTTAAATAAAAGCTAAGCAATTGTAGCAGAGAGACTATAAAATACAGTAGCTGGAAGGACGTTGAAGATTAATGTCTTTCATTTACTAGCCCAAGGTGAGCGGCCCAGTTGAAAAGGAAGCTCTGCTCCACAGGCTCTTTCATGGTCTCGGCCCTTCGCTTCCGTTGCTCTGCCGTCAGCATTACTCTTGTCTGCATGGCCAAAGTTGGATTGTAGTTACTTCATTCCAGCTTGAGGGAAGTAAAGGATATGGAAAAGCACATGCTACTATCTTAGGGCCAGGCTTGGAAGTGGTGCTCACTCCCCCCTCTCCCATTTCTTTGGTGAGAATATAGTCATATGGCCATACCAAGCTGCAAGGGAGGCTGCGCATCTAGTTACAACTATATTACTATGGTCATTAGTAGATAGGGGCCAGACCACCAAGGGCCCCATATGTCAGCCTAAACTAAGAAAAGAACTTTGTAAGTTGCCTTTTTCCATGTGAATCTTTACTATTTACATTTGCTGGAGAAATCTTAGTATTTTGCAGCCTCTCTCCACCTTTTAAATTTTAAACTCTAAGTTGTGCTCTGCTGTGAGGTATTTTCTTTTATGTTAATCATAGAGGACTTTACATTTCTGAGTTTATTTTTGGTCACTATCACAAGTTGATTTAATTCATTGTGCAAGTGACCAAAAGAGCCTAGATACTATGTGCCTTTTAACCATGCCAGATACCAAACCAGTATTCCTGCTAATGGTAAGATATATACTATAACCAAGGTTTTGTTGACATCTAATGTAGATGAGGCTGGTTCACGCGAGCCTCAGGTTTTTTGTTCTAGTGAAGAAAGTTGTTAAGCTGAGTTCGGTTGGGCAAGAGGGCTACAAAGCAGGGTCCAATGGCCAGTTCTTATGGGAGCTGATGGATTTTTTCAGCTAAAAATAGTTTGGGGTAAGGCTTAACAAAGAGTCTCCAATTTCATCTTAAGGCTGTGTAGAAAAAGAGTAACTGCCTTTTAAAGAAGAAACATTTATTTCTAAAGCCTTTAGACCAGTGATGGCGAACCTTTTGAGCTCAGCGTGTCAGCATTTTGAAAAACCCTAACTTAACTCTGGTGCCGTGTCACATATAGATATTTTTTGATGTTTGAAACCATAGTAAAACAAAGATGTCTATTTTTGATATTTATTTTATATATTTAAATGCCATTTAACAAAGAAAAATCAACCAAAAAAATGAGTTCGCGTGTCATAGGTTCGCCATCACTGCTTTAGACTATGCAAGAGGGAAACTGGGCTGAGTTGGTTGAACCATTCTCATGTATACTAGATGTCAACAAAACCTGCAGATACGGTATATATCCTACCATAAGCAGGAACATTTGTTTGGTATGAACATTCACAGCCTATAGATATGGTTGGTCTTCATCTTCTTATGAGTCTTTCCTGAGGTGTAGATAGAGAGGACCTGACTATCAGGATACTAACACAGAACCACTGCCCTGTCCATACTCACTGAGTTTTGGCTTTACAATAGTTTTTAAAATTAGAATTCTAAAATGTAAAACATATTCTTAATTAGAGGTCACAATTCAACAATAAAAAAATCAAGAACGAAAGCTTTACTAGAAGAAATTTTGTAGTAAATGCAAGATGTGCTCTGTTTTCGATGCTGGTCAAGTTAAAGTAAAAAACTAGGTAAGTCTGGAAAAATACACATACGTCATCTAGGGAAGAAGCAAGGCCATTGGAAGAGAGAAAACAGCCCATGAGAAGGCATGTACGCACATGCAGAGTGTGGAAGCCACAAGTGTGTAGGCAGTGATAAGCAAAGGATTGATATGGGAGAATGGCTGTGGGTAAAGCTGCAGTGGTAGGCAGGGCCAGATGCAGATACACTTTGTATGCCAAGCTGTGATGCTGGAGAAACTTTTCAGGACAGTGAGCGAGCTACTAGTAATCACACTTGCATTTAGAAAGCCCATTTCTGACAGTGTGATTGATGGAGTGAAGGACGGTGAGTCCAAGCCAGGAGAACTTGGAAGAGGAGATTGCAGTGATTCATATGAGGTAACCTACCTAAACTAAAAATAGGGCACAGTGAAAGGAGAAGTGACTTTGCACCAATGTACAGGAGACCAATGCAAAGGGGCCTTTTGACTGTTTGTTTGCAAATGGAGGATGGAGAAGGGAAGAATAAAGGACCGGTTCCAGATGTGGACCTGGGATAAGGTGTGGGGCTGAGATCTGAGGTAAGTGCAGAAGGGAATCTAAGAGCCAGTTAGTGAGGAAAGGTAATGGCTTATATTTTAAAAAGATCAAGTAGAAGCTCCAAGTAGAAATGTCCAGTAGACAGATGAATATACAGACCTTAGGTTTGAGATTGAGATGAAAGCCGAGGCTAGAGATTTGGGAGTCATTAGCATATAGGTGAAAGTTGAAGTTAAATAAACTTAGCCTGAGAAATGGTGAAGGGGTTATTAGTTAAAACAATTCCTGTCACTCTTACAATGTATTATCTTTCTACTGATACTTTAATAATTCTAATAAGTCAAAAACTTCTGTTGTCTAAACTATTTCTTGAATGTGCAAGGTTAATCAGTAACGGTAAATTGCTTGGTAATCAGTAAAACACTTGAAATGTGACAATCACCCCCTAAAACTCATATCCCCGTTGGGCATGTTGCTGGCCTTCTACCCAGGACAAGAGCTGTAAGAAATCAGATGGAAGCCAGAGGCCCTAACATCAGGGAATAGAATTTGGGTGAATCTTAGCTTATGCGTTTGGAACTGTTTAGTGATTTACACCTGTAGGGTGGGACAAAAGTAGGTTTACAGTTGTGAGTACACAAAGCACAAAGTTTATTCTTGTATTATTATTTATTAATTGTTGTATTATTTTCCTTACAAACAGCTGTAAACCTACTTTTGCCCCACTCTGTGTTTCTAATGAGCCTTAGACACATGACTGTTTTCAAAATAAGATGAAAAGCATAAAATAAAGCATTGATAGGTAGTAATGTAAGTTTCCAACCATTTCAAAACAGATTCTGAAGAATGCAAATAGGCCCCATTAAGGGTGATTGGGAAAACCTCCCTACATGAATGCTGAAGTCTTTTTTTTTTTTTTCTAATATATATTATTGATTTTTTACAGAGAGGAAGGAAGAGGGATAGAGAGTTAGAAACATCGATGAGAGAGAAACATCGATCAGCTGCCTCCTGCACACCCCCTACTGGGGATGTGCCCGCAACCAAGGTACATGCCCTTGACTGGAATCGAACTTGGGACCCTTTAGTCCGCAGGCCGACGCTCCATCCACTGAGCCAAACTGGCTAGGGCTGAATGCTGAAGTTTTTAAACTCAGAAAAGTGTTTTGTTGTCCTTGGAGGCTGTTTGGCAGTGTCATCAAATGTAAGAAATTTTGCCTTGGAAATCATTCAGTATCTGAGTCATTATCCAACTCTGTTATTACTGCTCTGGGCACACCTGGCATATCTCTTGACCTTTCTGAGCCTCAGTTCCCTCACTGGAAAGGAAGGTATCTGCTAACTGTTTCTTCTAGCTCTGGAAGCTGTCCATCTGGGATTCATTGTATAGAGTACGCTTCTTTAATGAAAGAGATAAAGGTTATGAAATCTGAATAGATCGTTTAGAGATAATCATTTTATACAGAGGACTTGAGCATCCACATATATTGGTATTCATGGGAGTCCTGGAACCAGTCCCCTGTGGATACCAAGAGACAACTAAGTTTTGGGTGAGTCAAAAGTTATATGTGGATTTTCAGCTGTGTGTGAGGTGGGCACTCCTAACCCCTGTGCAGTTCAAGGGTCAACTGTATGTAAATGTTAAAGTTACTCTTGCTCAAAGAAAACTGGTCATTCTAACCTAATACATACATAATTCTTTTGCCGTTGGAGACTGGTTATTGGACGTGGACTCCTTGTGGGCCCAGCACTGCAGGACCACACCGTGACGCAGCCCTTAATGACAAATGGCAGGCACGCATCATTACAAATTGCTCTGTCCTTCTCTTTAGATCCCTGAAGTCAGGCCGTGTCTTCAGGCATAGCTTTCCCCCCCTCCAACCATTAAAGCAGCCTCTGGAGCTGCCTTAACCTTGGGAGGACACCTCCCCCCCGCCCCCAACTCCAATCCCTAATTTCCTGCTAATCTCTACCTACCCTTTCACCACCATCAATAAGACAGTGCCTCAGCCCTGTACAACATGCATTTTAATGTCTCTTGTTTCTTTGTCTAGTCCAGGTATGGTACTTGCATAATTTTCTCAGCCATTATGGTTCAGAACTATGTATTAGAACCCCAAATTAATGTAGAAAGAAAGGGCATGAAAAAGAACCAACACACCACTCTGCTGGCATACTCATCTCCGAAAAGGACTGAGAACCCTCAGTGGCTAAGAGGTTGTGCAGTGCGGTGTTCCAGTTACAGGCTAGTAGCAGCCTTGCTCTTATTGACAAGAGGGTACAGAGCACTCAGCGTGAAGGAAGATGATGTGTATATATGTATGTGGGGAGGGAGGCTTTAGATGGAGGGATTTCAGCTCCTTTCAAGGCACTGATCTACAAAATAGAGAGCGAAGCTGGTGTAGAGGTCACTTTTATGTGACTGCCTATCTCTTGGATCCACTGAAGTTACTATTTATGGTCCCAGTTAGCAGCAGTGTCTGTGGGCTTCTTGGGCGTCGCACTCCTGTGGAGCTTAGATAGCACCTGTTGATACACTTGCACAGTGACTGCCAGGCAACGCTCAGTGAGTGCTTGTTGAATGAGAGGAGTCATAGTAATGATGGTT